>NC_080104.1:24032736-24657736 GCF_950005125.1 Chionomys nivalis | reverse complement strand
GCTTCTTATTGGCTAACACTTACATCTTAATTTAAGCCCTCTCCATTAATCTGTGCATGACCATGAGGTCATGGACTGCAAGCAGTTTCAGCACGTCTGTCATGAGCAGCGGCTCCATGACTTCTTCCTGATTCCACTTCTCTTCTCTCATCATTAGTTTTCATCACTTAGCTCTGTTCCCTGTAGCTCTGCTGTAGACCCAAAGCAGTTTCTTTATCAATGAATGATATTCATGGCATACAGTAGGGAATCACACATCAATCTCCCTTTCTGTTTAAAAGAAAAGGAAGGATTACCTTCAACCTAGTAAAACTACATAAAACAAAACAGGTATCAAGTTTTAATTACAGTTACAATATTTATATCTATTTTATCTTGTATCATAACTAAAAAACCCATAACCATCAATTAATCTACTCCATCAAAGACCCCAGAAGAATTACTTTTCAAGCTCTCTCAGGTTTAACGTGGATTTTGTCCACCAAGTTGTTGCCAATTTGTAGTAAGGAGGCTGCTTGTTAGTTCCTGTCCACTTTGTCCCAAAATAATCACACAAAAACTGTATTATTTAAATCACTGCTTGGCCCATTAACTCTATCTTCTTATTGGCTAATACTTACATCTTAATTTAACTCATTTCCATTAATCCATGCATCACCACGAGGTCCTGGCATGCCAGGAATGTTTCAGCATGTCTTTCTCCACCAGCAGCTCCAAGACTTCTCTATGTCTCCCCCTCCTTTCTTCCAGCGTTTAGTTTAGTTTTCCCACCTAGCTCTGTTCCCCTGTAGCTCTGCTATAGGCCCAAAGCAATTCCTTTATTAACCAATGATAGTCATAGAATACAGAGTGGAAACCCACATTAAGCATGTTTTTCTTACCTTTCAATTTTCTTTCTCATTAATGAAAAGATCACAATAGAAATTGGAATTGATAAAGTTCAGACAGGGAATGAAGAGGCTCATAGAAGGTAGGCAGGAAAGAAATAGCATTAAATCAAGGAACCTGCCTAGCCCTGTTTAAAGAATGCAGCCACATTTACAATGTCATTTTCTTTCAAACAGCCGTATTACATAAAATGAACTTTTCTAGATATGTTAAAAGCATGAAAAAAATATCCCCTGTGATCTTTCCTCCAGTTGGAATTATTGTTTCCATATGTGAACACTGGTGAATGATTAAACTAACTGTAGGAGTTTAAAATACACAAGGCCATAGTTCAGTTTTATTTTGAGACTTTTGTCATTAAATTCCCTTAAATGTCTGTGTTCATCTTGGGAAATCACTCATGTGATAGGAAAATCTCAGTGGCTATAAACTGGCTTGTTTCCTAAGACCAGAGGGTAAGCTGAGTGATTTGAGATACTATTTCTCTTCCTATTAGGCCATGGTGCTCAATTAAATTGATGTACATATCAATAAATGGCCTTGAATTAACTAACCTTATGAGATTTTGCAAAATCCTTATTCAAGGAGCCAGTTAACAAACCAGAAGATATTTTAGTTTGTGAAAGGCAAATTCATGAGTTTAAAAATCATTCTTTTGTAAAGAAATTTTTATTTCTTCCAAATTTAAACTAAAACGATTCCATATATTACATTATTATATATCCACACATGTCTCTGTGTTGTGTGTGGATTTTTTGCGTGCATAAATATATATGTGCAATATGTGAATATATGGTGCTTATGGACAATGAAAGAAAACAGCCGATGCTCTTGGACTGAAGTTATAGATGATTGTGAGGTGTCATGTGGGTGCTGGGAACTGAACCCAAGATCTCTGGAAGAGTATCCAGTGTTCTTTAACCACTGGAGCCAAGATATTTGGTTGTTTGTTTATTTTCCATTTAATTCTTTTTTTGTTGGTTAGGAATTTGACTTGTAAAGGGACTTACTTTGGAGACTACCTCACAACATAAAAAATTTTAGCTGGAAGTGGAAGGAAGGTGGGGTCCTCCATATCACAGAGATTTTAGCTTTGGCGTGCTTTTAGCATTTGGTTATTGCAGTATATTTGTACACTTGTTTAATTTTAGAGAGGACAGAATTGGCAATGTCATGCAGTATTGATAGGTATATGTAGTTGATGGAGTAAAATAGAGAATAAAATTTCCAGTTAGAAAGCTAAAAAATTTAAGAATGCTTTAAACTATTACTTATGTTCTTGTCTCTGTAACTGGTTTTTGAAACAATTGGGGCAGGAAAATCAGGAGAGAAGTTGAATTTAAAAAGAGGGGGGGGGTAGATAAAGAACAGGACAGATGTTATTTGGTGTATCCAGCAAGCCCAAAGAGAACAACTGAAACTCTCAACAGTATTTCTTTTTTTCTTCTCTTCTGATGTTGGTGAGACTGTACTCTGGAGTATACAGGACCCTAGGTGAAAATTAAAAATTCACTCCTAGCCCTTTGCTCAGAGATAAAAGAGGATGCAGGAGAAAGTAGGGCAGGCCTACACTAGTTGCAGTATGAGAGACAACTGAATAGGTTAATCACTGTGGCGTGCATACTAAAAGACTACTGCTTCCCTACTGCCTTGTGTCTCAGGAGTCTTTCTCATCCAGTCTTACTGGAAATATCAAAAACGGTGGATCCTAGAAAATATAATCAATACGAATATGGGTTGGATCTTCTGTCTAGGGACACGGAACAAATCTTTTCATTCTCCCCAGAGAGAAAAAGCAAGTTCTCTAACAATGATAATAACATGGACTTAGAGTTCTTCATGTGTATAAATATAAACTTAGAGAAAATCTTGCACCATCAGAAACTGTTATCAAGGAAAGTCTGTCTGCTTTGCTCCCTGAATTTCTTCCATTGTGTTGTCCTGATGTCTTGTTAGCTATCCACTGAATTTTCCCATTTAACATGCAGTTTATATTTTATAACATAATTAGACTGCAAATTTTTTCTGTACTTTTAGGATAATGTGCAAGTTACTGTTAATGGTTGATGTGATATGATCTGAATTTACCAGATTAAACAAACTTCCAGTAGGTACAGTCTTGATTAGGTTGAGGTGGGAAGAACTACCTTAAAAAAAGGAGGGTATCCTGGCCTAGGATCCTGGAATGCATACAGATGAGTAATGGAGCAAAGCAGGAGTGTACAGCTTTTAATTTTCCTTTTGACAGCGTATGACCAGATGTTCTACACTCTTGCCCCACAGTGATGGACTGTAACCTCAAACTCTGAGCCAGGACTAACTCTGCTTTCCTTAAGTTTCTTCTATCCAGGTATTTTATCTCCAAAACAAGAAACATAACTATGATTGACAATTTTTTTATTTTTAATTTGTAACCTAAAGAGGGATAATATTGATATAATATTAAGAATATGAATAATATAATTTTCAACTGAAATTTAACATCCCAAATATAATTAATCAAAATATAATTAATTTTAATTAAGTTTCTTTAATTTTCTTAAAATAATCTTCCCCAGGAGAGTGTATACCAATTTGATATCAAATGGTTAGCCCTAAAAATATAAACAGAAAATTTTATTATGAAAACTGTGCAAGTTGCATATATGTGTGTGTGTGTGTGTGCGTGTGTGTGTATGTGTGTCTATGTGTGTATAAAATGTATATATGTATTTATGTGTAAGAAACAATAATAAGATTATATAACCTGAAATCAATGAGTATAGGAAGATTTGGAGGGAGGGGAGAAGGGAAAAAAGAGATTTTTGTCTATATTTTATCTTAAAATAGAACATAATTTAATAAATAGTACTTAGTAATTTTTTTTTTATTATTTTTCGAGACAGGGTTTCTCTGTAGCTTTTTTTGGTTCCTGTCCTTGAACTAGCTCTTTTAGATCAGGCTGGCCTCAAACTCACAGAGATCTGCCTGCCTCTGCCTCCTGAGTGCTGGGATTAAAGGCATGCACCACCACTGCCTGGCAGTACTTGGTATTTTTAAACTAATAGTAATATTTGTGTTATTTTTATATATGATATAAAATGTATATATTGAATGTGGCTTTAAAATCCCCAAATTTGAGTCATTACCATATTCATGCTTTCAGTAGAAAGAATAGTAGTGTCATTCACACTATTGCAGTTTTTAATTAAAAATACTATTAATTTGGTAACTTTAATAAACATTCAAATATCAGACAAAGCAACATTATTCAGATCCTGATTTTTTTTTAAGTCTCTTTGTCAGAGGAATTAGAACCAGAATGTCAAAGGAATTGACGTTAGGAAAGTTTTTTACTTTGTTTTCTCCATGTGTCCCTGATGTTGTGTTTAACACAATGCACTAGGTTTCAAAGAGGTTTGTAAAGACACTTGTTTTTTATTTTCCATGTAGAGGTAATAGACTATAGATAAAACATTATTTCTATGCTCTAATCAAAACAGCTAGATTAGCTAATATGACTTCAATATTAATTTTATTTGGAATTATTTCATTCAGGTTACAAACAGATCTTGCACTTCTTGAAAACAAACAACATATTTCATAGTAATTTGGCAAGCAAAAGTTTCACATTTACAAGATGGTGGGTAGCCTGTACATTTCATCAAACACAAACGTTTTCTGTGCGTCACTGTGAGTGGTCAGTGCTTAGCCTCACATTTTGACACAGTTGGCTAATTCAAAATACGTTAATGGTCTATAAAGTTCAATTCTTAACACAGGATGAAATCTTAAATGTATACTTTGCCTTAGGTACATTGGTGACTTGGGGAATAATTGTTTTTTCTAATGGCCTTATATATTTCTGTAAAGATAGAAAATCTTGTTCTTATTTAGTCCTTTGATACAATATATAGAGCTTCATTTATATTTTTGTATATATATTGTAAAATATATATTTATATTATGTTTATATAAAGATAAAATGTTAAAATTGAGACACAAATAAGATCTACATCACATATATCAAATAAATTTTAAAGAATTTAGGTCCAATATACGTATTGCCACAAATCACAGACTCAGATTTACCATAACAAGCTTAAAACTTCTGTGTTCTTTGGAATATATATGACATATATAACCCATTTATGGCATTTCATTGAGAACTATTCTGGTACAAGAAAAGAAGGACACAGATGGAAGACGGTTTTATCTAGAAAAATAGCACAATGTTGTTCTGGAGTACGGCTTGAGTATAGCTTTGGTCATAAAACAGATTCAGATATTTATATGGGCACATTTCTGAAATGCAGTAATACCTAGGAAGCAAAATTACAGAAATTATCTCCTCATTTGACCAAATGAAATCCATATATTTTTTAATGGCTCCATATACTGTATTCATTAATAAATAGGTACAAGGGGCACCAAAGAGTAATACGATTACTTCTCAGTGGAGATCAACAAATAGTCAGTTTTAGTTTTATACATCCAAAAGTTACTATTCTATTTTGCTCAGAACATTGGTATCTTAGATCTTCTGATAATTCTTTCATCTATTTAAATTTACTGATAATTTAATTTAAAATATGATTATTTCTTGATGTTTCATATTTGAGTTCGCTGTGTGTTCTAGATGCTAATCTTCTGTTTTCTGATAGCCAGTAAAGAGTTTCTTCCTTTTGTCAGGCTGCCTCTTCACTGGATCAACCGCTTCCCTTTGATGTTTCATGATATTAAAACTGTGAATTTCTGATTTTATTGCCTAGGTAATTTGAGTCCCATTTACAAAGTCCTTATGTTTATATGTTAATGTCTATCTCTTCCTGTTTTTTTCGAACAGTTTAATAGTTTCAGATTTTATATTAGGATCTTTTAGTCCATTTGAATGTTTTCTGTTGTTGTTTGCTGTGTCTTCATTGTCAGGATGAGAGCTACAGTTCTAGTTTCCTCCTAATACACATGGATATCCACTGTCCAAATTTTATAAGATCTCCTTTCCTTTAGTATGTACTCTTTTTTGGGGGGTGTATTTTGTAGCTTTAAACAACCCGGTAAAAACCCAGATGTAAAAAGACAATTCTAAACAAAAAAGAGCAAGAATATAAAATAAATACTTTAAAGTTTTCAATGTTATTTATCATCACAAAATGCAAATTAAAATTACCTTGAAGTTTTATCTCACCTAAGTCAGTATGGCTAGTCTGAAAAAAAATCAAGGGCCAATAAATGCTGCCAAAGATGTGGGGGAAAGCCGGGCGGTGGTGGCGCATGACTTTAATCCAGCACTCAGGAGGCAGAGGCAGGAGGATCTCTGAAAAAAAAAAAGATGTGGGGGAAAAATCCGTGTTCATTATTGAATTTAATATTAAGTGCTGTACATGCTTTAGCAATCAATGTGGAGAAGTAAGGAATACTTAGAAAAAGATTTACCCCGTTATTTCATTTCATCAAGTAGCAAATAAAATAGAGTAGAAGAAGAATGGTGATTGTGCTTATGTAGGACATTTTTAAAAATCATAGGATCAGAGATGAATGGTTATTGATTTCTAATTTTGATATCATTACTACAATTTCATTGATTATTTGTTATAAATTTTTATATATGGGGCATTTTCTCCATACAATTATCTTAGGTTTATCTCAGTAGTTACTAGTTCCAACTTTTGTGTAGTATTTTTTGTATAGAAATTTCTTTTTCACCAAAGAAACTCATTTTATAAATTTGAAAGATGCTTTCATGAATTAATAAAACAAGTTGTGTGGATCCAGAGACACAGTCCAAAATTTCACAGGGAGTATATATCCAGTGTAGTGATAAAGATGTTGAGTTTTCTAATATGAATGATGTTTAGTGTGAAGGTTATAGAACCTTCAAAATTTCCTTTGACTTGGTCCTAGCTTCTTCACAATTGCTGTGAGGACTTCAAAGCCTGCAAACAAGATAATAGCTAATCCCTGTCCACTGATGGTTAAGTCACAATATCTAGGAAATGAAAACAACCTGGATTTTCATAGACAGATAAATAGTTAATGAAATTATGATGAACTGTTACAATGTAATTCTATTTGAATGTAAAGAAAGATGAGATTTTGAATCTGCAGGTAAACAGATGGAAGCCGAAAAAGTAGCATAGGCCTGAAAAGATAAATGCCACATGTAGTATCCAATATGTGAATGCTACTCTCTAATTTGGCATTTTTAACTGAGATTTTCTTATAAATCCAGGAATAAGAGACCAATTAGAAGGGGAGTCCTTAAGGAGGTATAATAGTAGGCAAGAGATACAATCAAAGAGGGAAAATACCTGTGGTAGAAACTTTAAGATCATATATGTCATTACTTGCATTAACTTTGAATCAGTCACCAACTCTGCCTTCAGGATTGATTTGTAGAAAATATTTTAATTATTATTAAATTCACTCAATGTCGATTACATCATTTCCACAAGATAAGACACACTTAAATGTGTTTGAAACCACGTGCCTTAATCTCTATCGAGCTGCAGTCTGCCCTTGGGCTACTTGGCATCATTTTCATCTCTTCAGAAGGACATCTGAGGCCGCTAAATGCTATTTCAGATATCATCAGAGGCGACAAATGATTGCAATGATAACATAAATTCTCACTTTTCCTCTTGCTTCCACTATGCGGGATCAGAGATGTCTAAAAAGGAGAAAAAGGTTGAAAGAAAGTCTCTGGGAGTTATCTTTCCTGGAGTGGAATGCAGAGATACGGCACCTGAGCCATTTAGAGTTAGTTTTCAGGATCAGGATGAGATAATTAAAGAAAGGTTAGCCTTCCTACTAAGAAAATGAATTGAAAAGGCAAAAGTTAATGGAAGTTGTAAGGAGATAAATGATTTTTTGAAGAGTTTTTGAAAAATAGTATTCTTTTTTTGTATTTTTTTAAATTTTTATTTATTTATTTATTAAAGATTTCTGCCTCCTCCCCGCCACCGCCTCCCATTTCCCTCCCTCTCCCCCAATCAACTCCCCCTCCCTCAGCAGCCCGAAGAGCAGTCAGGGTTCCCTGCCTTGTGGGAAGTCCACAAGTCCTTCCAGGTCTAGTAAGGTGAGCATCCAAACAGCCTAGGTTCCCACAAAGCCAGTACGTGCAGTAGAATCAAAACCCAGTGCCATTGTTCTTGACTTCTCAGCAGTCCTCATTGTCCACTATGTTCAGCGAGTTCGATTTTATCCCATGTTTTTTTTAAACCCAGTCCAGCTGGCCTTGGTGAGTTACCGATAGAGCATCCCCATTGTCTCAGAGCTACCTTGTGTTAGCAATGTTATGACCAAGATTATAAAATCCATACAGAGCTAGAATCTTCTATTTGAAATCTAGTATGTTAGAGAGTTTTGTTAAATTATTTGAAAAAAAACAGAGTCTGCTTGCTTTAATTTAATAAATATTTATTTAATTAAAATTCTACAGTATCAAGGACATGATACTGTGCTTGATTTGGTCCATTTACTTGCTCATGTTAAATGTCATCATGAAGTCAGGGGTATACGCAATATGTGAAGAACTAAGAACAAGGTGAGAAGCCAGAAAGTGACTCAAGGGTCAAGTGTTAAAATATGCACTCCTTATGAGAGCAGTGTTTATGATAACTTTGCTCTAAGTTCCACCGCTTGATGATCCCACCACTTTTTAAACTATATGAGTTTGTTAGCATTTACCTGTCATGTATTTCCATATTATAATGATGTGAAAGGTAATTAAGCAAAAGTAATTGAAATTAATTCTGATTAACTTTTTCTGAAGTCAAAATAATGTTATTATTGGTAATATTATTTAAATATTAAAGTGATATATATGCAAATCATGTTTGGCACTCTAATACAAAGGATACCATAGAATTCAATAACATAGTTAAAATACCAAGAAAGTGTATGTAGCGATTTACTGCAAAAATTTTAGCACCTCAGAACTTCAGATTGCCTGATAAGTTTCTTAACTCCTTTATTTGGGGAGTAAAATATATTAAAATATACTTTAAAAGCCCATTTGAATTAAATTTAATCCATAGGAATTATAGCTGATAATGTTAGGGTAATTTCTGTAAGTTAACTCAAAATGTGAAAAGTTTATGGTCATAAATATATATGTTCAAGAACATATTCATGAATACATACACATTTATACTCACTGAATATTAAAGATTAAATATTAAGTTGTCACTGATGAATTACACCTCATGCAGATAAAACAACTTTGGTTCCTAATATCTTTTAAAAACACAAGCAGGGTATGAATCATTAAAACCATATTTCTTGATGATACATTTATTTTTACTCAAATATAATATTTATCACCATATAAAAAGAAAGGGTGTATATTTTTAAATTTTTAAATTTTACTGATTGTTTTCTTCCCTCGGTTCAAATCACCATGTGTTTGTTTGTTTTGTTTTTCAATGGACTCTTCTCCATGGTACAGAATATCAGATTAGCAGCAGCAAGGCAGCTTATAGGCTATTTCCTTAAAATGGATATGGCACTATCAACAAAAATAATATAACCTAGATGTCTTGCGTTCCTACTATGAGAGGAGTGCAAATGTGTCATGTCAATCATCTCGCTCTATTCCACAGAATTCTGGAAATAGTTATAGCAGAAATAATCTGTTATCTGAACCAGTAATTGTCATATTCGTTATAGAAGTTTTATAGTTACCATGATAGTAGCTTTGCTTGATTTAATAATTATTTGTGCTCATATACTTTATGTATTAATAATATTTGTTTGAAGTATTTGTTTAGATTTTTTTTAAAACTTAATTTTTTTAGAGAGTGTTTCATTACATAGCCCTGCCAAGCCTACGACTCACTATGCAAATTGGTTGGTCTCAAATTCATGTTGATCAGTGTGTCCCTTGCTTAGAAACATTCCTTGGTACCTATAAACAATGGACACAATAAGTCTTTGGAGCAATTAATTCCTATGTTGCCAGAGCATTTGTTTAATACATACTTTATAAAAACAATTAACTATATACATATAATAACAATAATGTTTTAAAATTATCTTCATATCAAGACATCAAAGGTAAAAAAATATACATTAGGGTGATTTTGTGATATCAAAATGAGGGTCCCAGAAAAGAAGTTTGAAATACCAATGCAATAATTTCAGGCTGAATAGTACATGTAATGCCGTTCTGGACACTGTACTGAAAAGTGAGATTCTATGTCAAAAAACAAGACTGGAAAATACTTCAAAACATTTCATTCAGTTTAGTAAAATAACTCACATTTTATTTGAGAAGCAGATTTAAGATGTTGGTTGAGTGGCGTATTCTTGCCACAAGTTGTTCTGAAGCTTATGTTCCAATTATAATAGAACGTTAGTTCTGTTCAAAAAAAATCTGTAGAACCCAGTGTCTGAATCTGGAGTGCTACAAAAAGCATGAGATTCCACCCAATTGTGCTGGTTTCAAGTAAAATTTTAACTTGAATGAAATAGACAGGATAGAAACATGGAGCATTTTTTGTTCATCCACAACACCAAGGGAACTTCAAATGGATCTTTATTGGATTTATCTTACCAGTGCAGTTCTTGGTCTATTGGCTTCGTTTCTTACTCAAATAAAATAATTTACAGCATCCAAAACATATGAACAACTCACTGAGACACCAGATGCCTGCCTATATTTAAAAAGTTGTATAAGAAAGTTGTAACTTTGAAATGTCGAAGTGTTTTTAAAGGCTGGCACCAGCTAAAATACTAAACAAGATTTTTCTTTCATATGTCCTTTTGTCGCTGTATCCTTATATAGTATATATAGAGAGACAGACATGATGTATATACCATCTTTTTTAAAAATGTTTTATTTTCTTTTATAATTTGTGAGATAACTTCCTACGACTATTAGACATTCCATTGTTAAGAGAAACCTAAATGAACTGTTATCAAAACTCCCAACAATAAAAGATTATTTATAGCAGAATCTATATAAAGGCCACTACACCTCATAAATAGAATTTCAGTAAATAATGGTATGTTCCATTTAAACACCCATACATATGCACATAAAATAACATAAATTACAATACATAAGTGTATATATTTGCATGCATGCATACACATATATTCCCCGTCTATGCACAAATGAGACTATTTTAGAAGGAATAATTTGTGCTTCATTGTTTTATTTTGTTAGAGGACTGAAAATATTTCAAGAAATAACATGCTGGTTTCCTTGATTTTTCACACTGAATGAATGTAGAGTTTTGAGGACCTTTAAGAAAACAGGTTCAACAACTTACTTAAAATTCATTGTCCTTCTTGCCTGCTGCTTTGTATTCCAGCTAAGCCTAAAGATAAAATATATGGGAAGCCTCAGATACAAGAGGAACTAAGGGATGCATACATACATATATACATACACATGAACACACACACACACACACATATATATATGATACTTTAGAGTAACAAAGATTAAAAACTTTTATGAATCTGAATTAAAATAATCAAGACTTCTATGTTTAAATATACATGTTTTGATGTGACTTATAAATATTGTTTAATTTATTAAATAAGATAAAAAATATTTCTAAGAACTCCAGAAAGGAATATTTCTTGCAAAGGTAATTCAGTACAGGAAAATCAAAGTGTACTAGCTAATAATATGATAAATATAAATATTCACAGTAAAACTTGTATTCTGACATTTTTACTTTAATTATTTGATTCTAAAGAAAATGATACATGATATTATTGATAACAATCCTTGCTATTCATCTAGCACAGAATTAGCTATCCTTTCTGAAGGCGCATACTTTACATGTTGGAATAATACCCCTGAGGCTATGACCATAAACCACCAAATGATTGATACATAATTTAAAATAATAATTAAGCACATTATTTACATTAATAATCACAAAATAACAAAGGAGCATCCTACCAAGGTGAATTCATGCACAATGAATTTCAGTACTATTTTCCAAGAGTGAATTTCAGATACAATTCACAATCAAATTGATTTACACACAAATACACACACATGCAATATACACACACCTGAATATACAATTAATAAAACTGTTCTGCTGCTTTATATTTATTATAAATAAATTATAATTAGTTGTAAAATGAATTCATTAATTTGGTTCAGTCTAGTTAATAGTCTGTGATGATGGGTGTTAATTGCCAGCTTGTCATAATCAATAAATACTTAGGAAGGTAGTCCCAATAAAGGATGTGGGAGCCTAGTCTGTTTGGATGTGCACCTTCCTAGACCTGGATGGAGGAGAGAGGTCCTTGGACTTCCCACACACAGGGCAGGGAACCCTGACTGCTCTTTGAACTGGAGAGGGGAGGGAAGGGGGGTGGGAGGAGGGGGAGGGAAATGGGAGGTGGGGAGGAGGCAGAAATTTTTAATTAAAAAAAAATAGAAGGCTCTAGCAGGGAAGACCAGCTGAAGGCTAGGACTCCAATTGGTCCCCAAACTTAACTAGCAGAAAATATGTTTAAAGTATTCTTTTGTGTTTAATCCCAGGGTTGGGGGTCTGAGGCAGACTGAATTTTATGAGTTCTAGGTCAGCCTGGTTAGTTCCAGGACAACCAGAAACCCTTGTCTCGAAAAAGCAAATAGAGAATAAACAGTGTCATAATAAACCAAAAAGTGATGTTTTGAATGAATAATTAAAAAGCTGAGGAGTCCATATAAGTTCAAATATTAGTAAACAAAATTAATGTTACTGCTAAACTAAATTTACTCTCTGGGTCACAGTGAGTAAATACTAATGTATCTATGATAAATGATTAGAAACAAGAAATAAAAACCATCTAGAAAACATGAAAACACCATTTGTCTAAAGGCTGATGCTGTGTTGTCTGAGTGAAAGATAATAACTACAATACTTCAGTATTACTAAATATAAGTCTTTATGTTTTAAAACTTTAAAAATGTTTAAAATCTACTGAGATACATACCTGCCTAATTTAGAGAGTTCTGTCAGTAGTAAAAACTGTTAATTTTGTAATTCTCATAGAATTCACTTAAACAACAAATACACAATTATCTCTGGATTTTGTTTATGGTTTCATTTTATATAATAATTTTTCTCCTTCATTTCTTATTAAATGCTATATATTTGAATTATATTTATTTTATATCAACCAATAATAAAATTTAATCCTTATCAAAAAAAAAAAAAAGGATGTGGATGTACCTTAGAGTTTGTAATTTGGTTAATTGGGGTATGAAGACCAAATTCTAAATGGGAAAAAGAGAGCTAGTGGAACATTGGCAGGCAGACATTCATTCTCTGTGTACTCTTGACTTTGGATGTATTTAGATGCTTCAGATACCTGCCTCATCTTCTCCACAGTGATGGACTGTGCCCTAAACTTATAAACCAAATAAACCCCTTGATCCCTAAAAGTTATTTTGTCAGCACACTTTATTATAGCCACAAAGAGAGAAACTAAGACATAGTCAAAGGGAGTAAAAGAAAACCTAATATACAACTTATCATGCACTTTGGAAATCAGGGTGTCCCGAGCTACACGGAAATTTTTATGCTGCAGATGTCTGGATATGCACAAACTACTTTCATTAATTTATGAACATTTATTTAAATTTACAATATTAGCTTCTTTGGTAAAAAAAGAAATTCCTATGAAAAAGAAAATTATAGAAACTTTAGAATTATCAACTACAAAAACAGGCCTTAGAAGCTGTTGTATGGAAAATAATTTCCCATGTGATGAAAATTCATATAACATTCAATAAAAGTGTTGTAACTATTTTAAAATCATTGGGAATCATATATCTTTGATTCTAGAAAATCCAGTGGGGTCTGAAAGCAAGGTCAATACAATTATCATTATTGTTATTTGCTATTTCAGAGTAAAATTAAACTATCCTTTCTTTAAATAGGTTACAGATATCCAAACCAGAACACTAAGCTGATTATTTGATAAGCAAACCAGAGAAAGCTAAAGTAAAATAATGGGTTTCAAAAAAATAGGGAGGGTTTACCTAAATTTTCACAATTTTTTTCACAGCTATTTTGAATTTCACTCTGAAAAAAATACATAAAATATTTTGCTGCTTCACAGTGAAAAGAAGATATTTAGAAGTCGAGAATGTAAACCTAGAATACAAAGACGGTACACATTAGACTAAACCAAAAGTCTCATTTCCAGTAAGTGTATCCTGAATTGCAGAGAAATCGATATCCCACTAAGAACACTTACTTTGGGTCAGGCATCATTTGGTGGTCAGTCAAGTTGTTTTCTGTATTCATCTCAGCTGCACTTGACCTCTTTGATAATATATTCTGCTGTTTTCATCTCATGTGTCTTTGACTGTGCTGACTTATATCCAAAACCTATTTTAAAATTGTTAATTTTCTTGATTCCGAATTCTATTTTTTCTCTTCATTTTTGTGTTAGTGAGGGTTTTCAAACTTGTCTCAAAATAAGTAGGAGTAGAATTTGAAAGAAGAGAATAAACAACATTTTAGCTCATGGTTGGGTATATTTTCTTCAATTATTATGGGAAGTAGATGACACCACAGAACATATTGATCATGGCAAGAAGGAAGCAGGTTCTTCTTTCCATTCATTTCAGTGATGCCTTCTCCCTTCTATGGGATTTCACAGCACACATTCTACTAGCTAATTGTCCCATCTTAATAAATAGTCAGTCTCTAAAAATGTTCTCTCAGATATTCTCAGAGGTATACTGTATAATCTACAGACTGTTCCATTTTTATCTTTTAAATTACATCATTGCTGCCTTCCCTTTTCTCTTTCTCATACTTTCCGTGTACTCCCAAGCTCTTCCTCTTTCTTACATTTACAGCCTTCATTTCTATACTTGCTAAAGACACACACACACACACACACACACACACACACCTAAATATACAAATACACCGACCCAGTTCGTACAATGTAACTTGTATGTATTTCATTTTAGAGTTGGCTACCTGGTATTGCAAAACTAATATGATGGCAAGGACCTACTCAGCAAGAAGAAAATCACGACTAGAACAGGAAATATAGACTACTACTCAGGCTAGTGGAGTCGTGGTTCTTAAAGTAGAACTGCCGGTTTATTCAGCCAGCATAACTTATAACTTCAATCTAAATATTTTCCTTCTACCAACAGACACTCTATGTCTCCCTCATCTTCAAAGAAGCATCTCCTTAAAACAAAGATAATTACAGGAAAATACAACCTATCAAATGCAAAGTTTTGCAGCCCTTCCCAATGGATACATCTATAAACAAAACTCCTAAACTCAAAGTTCAGACATCTCGGTGGAAAGGGGATCTAAGATCTGGCAGAGCAGGAAGTTTGCTGTGATATTTAATTTCAGAGAAGCTACACACATGAAGTTCCTACAACATGGTTTCCTATTCACTGTATCTAAAAAGTGTGTATATGTCATCTTCCTATTTAATAGAAAACATGGCTTTGTCAAAGTTTCTTCAGTTATTTGTCCTTAATAAAACTGCCTCAAAACCAGCAAGAATTACAATTATTGAAAAATGTAGAAGTATCATATCATAGTCTGAATAATATTTTGATGTTGTTTGGCTTAGATATGTGTGTATTCTTTTCTAAATTGTTGATATTGAACATGTCAAATGTTATTTATGAATTCTATAAATATTTTCCAGGGTTAAATATAAAACAATGGGAATCAAAATATTTACAAGACAGATCATTTTATTGACATCATACTTATTCTCTATTTATTCATCATCTTTCTATGATTGTCCAAAAAATTCAATCAATAAATATACTGCGTAGAGTAGTCTGACTTTACAGAAATGGAAATTCAAATGTCTAAAAGCAATAGTAAATTTATTTCAACTCTGTATTTCTGGAAAGCAGGTCAGAAATTTTTTTTTTTATTTCATGTCCTAATGAAAGGATCCTGATAGAAGCCCCGAGATGTTGAAAAAGAATTCTGTGGGGATGTCTTAGAGGTTGATTTTATTTCAAATATTAGACTGAATAAGCATGGGTTGAAACTGGACTCTCTGAACAAGGCGGACAGTGAAGGCTGATGAGAAGCCAAGGACAATGGCACTAGGTTTCGATCCTAATACATGAACTGGCTTTGTGGGAGCTTAGCCTGTTTGGATGCTCACCTTCCTGGACCTAGATAGAAGTGGGAGGACCTTGGTCTTCATGTAGAGCAGGGAATTTGGACTGCTCTTCAGTATCGAGAGGGAGGGGGAGTGGACTAGGGGGTGGGGATAGGGGGAGGGGAGCGGGGGGAGGGGGCAATATGTGGGAGGAGGGGGAGGGAAATGGGAAACGGGGAGCAGTTGGAAATTTTAAGTAAAAAAGAATAAAAAAAAATAAAATAATGGAGAAACTTGGATGTTTTATGGAGCTGAAACTACTTCTGCTCAGGCCTTTAGGTTTACTCGAGAGAAATCAGTTGCAAAGCTATACATCATTGATAAGACTGAAGAAATAAAGAATGTGGATACCATGTTTTGGTATCAGTTATGAGTTGTTCTGTGGAAAAGCATAGTTTTTTTTGGTTAATTACTAGCTATTTCTGCTCAGGAAACCAACATTTCATACTATACCTCACAGTTTCTCATGTCAGAATTCCTCATAAAAATTTATAAGTTAACAATAGTTGGAAAATAGAGGCTTGTGACTTACACAAAAAAAAAACACCCTACTATAATAATTTGTAATGCCATTTGCATGACTGCTGGGACTCGGTTTTAGTATGAGAGTGAGGGAGAATATATAGATAGAGAAAAATCTCTGTGATCTTATAAGCTGGCTATGTGACTGGAGAAGCCTCTATTCTTTGCCACTTTCGCAAGAGAGCCCTGGGATCTGCTAATCACCAGAAGCAGTGTTTCATCGACATCAGGAATGGAATTTTGAAGCTCTCATGAGTCTTGATTTGACCATACATCGTACTGATTACTTGTTTTCACATATCAGTTCCATCCCACTATCTTAAACACAGAGCCTGATTAGAATCTCCTCCTCATACGACAAAAATATGTACAAAGTGATATACTGTTGAGGAAGAGGAGGATGGTTTGTTTAAAATATGATGCTGAAGATCCTGAATACTGTGAAAACCTAGTGTTCAATAACTATATGGCATTATAGTCGGAATATGTAATTACGGTTCCCTGTTTGAAATGAGGGAGAATGTTCCTTTCCTTTTTAACTGATTTTATTGAGCTATACAGTTTTTTTCTGTTATCTCTGACTCTCCCCTCCCGTTCAACCTTCTCCTATGGTTCCCATGCTCCCAATTTACTCAGGAGATTTTCTTTTGCTTCTATGTAGATTAGAACAATGTATGTCTCTCTTGGGTCCTCATTGTTGTCTAAGTTCTCTGGGATGTGATTTGTAGGCTTGTTTTCTTTGTTTTATATTTTAAAACCACTTATGAGTGAGAACATGTGATAATTGTTTTTCAGGGTCTGGCTTACCTTACTCAAATGATGTTTGCTAGCTCCATCCATTTGCCTACAAATTTCAAGATGTCATTATTTTTCTCTGCTGTACAGTCCTCTTTTGTGTAAATGTACCACATTTTCCTTATTTACTCTTCAATCGAGGGACATTTAGGTTGTTTCCAGGTTCTAGATATTCCTCTCCTTTTACCCTACAGTTTTCTGTAAATATATTTCTATGAATTTAAAAGCAAGTACACTAGTCAAGAGCTGATAAGCGGAAATTACAAAGCATGTTCTAAAGAGTATCAATGTGTAAAATACATAGATATCTGGAGTCACTGTTTTCACCTCAAAATACTTACTGATGTTAAATAAACTGTGAAATCTTGGAGCTGGCAGTTCACTCCAGCCAAGAAATTGGTATATATATATTATAGATCTTTACCATTCCCTCTTCTTTTCCAGAATCAATCATTCAGATTTATCACACAAATGAGCAACAGAACACATACTGCTGCCTTCCTTATCCATCAACTTGTACCCATTGCAGATGGTCCTCTTCAATCTTCCTCCTCCCAACTCATTGTGTCATCCCAGCCCTTAATTCCACCTGGTATTTCCTGGAAACCCTCAGGCATAAAGGCCAAAAAGCCAAAAAACTAGCTGCAAATTTTCACTCTCCTAATGCTCCTCTCAATCCAACTACTGAATCTCATTTTCACCACTGTAGTAGATCACCTGCTATAGCCTCTTCTAACTCTCTGTTCCAATTCCCATGAATATAAACAGACCTCACTCTAACATCTGGCTTCCCTCCCTCCCGTGGTGCCTGCAAGATCCCTTTATAGCTCATCTCCATTCATAATTTTCATTTCCTAATATATAGAAGCACATTTTCCCAGAAAACTACAGTGGAAATACCCATCAGCATCCTAGAGTGTATTACCAGACAACAAAAACTACAACAATCTCCTAAATACCTCGAGAAACCAAAGAAAAAAAACCCACCTGTTTGAGTATATTCTACCTCATTTTCATTAATTAAATATCTGTGGAGTCAGAGTTGGTGACTGAAACAACAGTAGATTAAAGTGCACTCACTGGTCTGAAGATAAAGCAACATCCACAAAAAAGACAAGACCAGATATCAGAAACTAGAATTACAATCATCTTTTCATACTCAGATACCCAGACCCCAGAATAAAAATTCAGTTACAGCTAGTACAAAATGCTGTGCTAGATTCCAGAAACCCTACCACAAATAGACCCTGAGTATTTTCAAAATAGCTGAAGCACAAGAAAAAGATTTTAAAATTTACTTTCTGAATATGAAAGAGACCCTCAAAGAGGAATGGAATATATCTCTTCAGAAAATCTATGAAAACACAAACAATGGAAAAAAATGAATAAAACATTTCAAGACATGAAAGTTGAAATCAAATCAACAAAGAAAAACCAAACTGAGAGAAATTTGGAAATGAAAAGTTAAAGAACTTGAAGAGTAACCTCAGAGGCAAGCTTAACCAACAGCCTAGACAAGGTTGAAAAGAGAACCTCAGGCATTGAAGATATGGTAGAAAAAATGGATAACTCAGGCAAAGAAAATAATAAATATAAAAACACTCCTGGAAAAAAAATTAAAGAAATCTACAAAAATGTCAAATCTAAAAATAATAGGAATAGAGGAAGGAGAAGAAACACAGGTCAAAAGCACAGAAAACATCTCCAAAAATACCATAGAAAAAAATTCCTGATGTGGGATTTTCCTTCTGTCTGTTGTGATTATCATTAATGAATAAAAAAAAATGCTTTGGAACTATAGCAGGGCAGAACTTAGGTAGGCAGGAAAAACTAAACTGAATGCTGGGAGGAAGAAGGGTGGAGTTAGGGAGAAGCCATGGAGCCTCCATGGAGCCTTCACTGACACCTTGCTGGCAGGTCATAACCTTGTGGTAATACAAAGATTAGTAGAAACTGGTTAAATTAAGATGTAAGAGCTAACAAATAAGAAGCTAGAGCTAATGGGTCATGCAGTGACTTAATTAATACAGTTTTGTGTGATTATTTTGGGAATCTGAGTAGATGGGAACCAACAAGCAGCTTCCTTTACTATAAATTTGCATGAATGTGGCCAATTAAATCTACTTAAAAACCCAAGAGAGCTTGAAAAGCAATTCTAGGCAAAAAAAAAAAAAATTACAGAGTTTGACACAGCTGCTTGCTGTTTCCTGTCAGCATACCTCAGATCCTTTAATAGAGGATTTTCTGACTCAGTGAAAGCAGAAGAAAAAAGCTGTGTCACTTTAAAATGCCTGCTTTCTGAGCCATGCAGGAAGGATTACCTCTTGCCCTTTCAGGAGACCGAGAATTTGAATGGGTTTTGTGAGCAATATAGTACAGCTTGCTTGATGGCAATGTGGACTCGTTATATGCCTAGATTTGGACATCGTGCATGACTCCTGGAAGCAGCAAACAGCTTCTTCATCCTGGTTTGGGCAGGGCAAGCAGACAATGCTGTTTTTGACCTAGCAATGCTGAAGTTTAAGTTTTTAAGGAGCACTTAACATTTTAAGGAGCACTCTTGGACAGTAAAAATTACAGTTATACAATATGTCAAACTCAGACCTAAAAGACCTGTAAATGGGCCACAGTGTTGGATAAATGTATGTAGGCTTGGGAGAGTACAGACTGTCATAGATTAAAGGAGTAAAGATAATATAATAAATATTAAAAAGTAGTAGATTTAAAACAAACCACATAAAGATGAAATAATCAAAGAGAGTCTGGATTATGTATACTATTGTGTTTGCTTTGAATTTTTTGACTGTGAATGAGCTAAGTACAGAGAGATGTTTCATTGTATGGAATGCTAAGCTAAAACAGTATATATATTATAAAGATATCTTGACTTCAGAATTTGGGCAAGGGGCATTTAGGTTGTTTCCAGGTTCTGGCTATGACAAATAAAGCTTCTATGAACATAGCTGAGCACACGTCCTTGTGGCACAATTGAGCATACTTTAAATATACCCAAAAGTGGTATTACTGGGTCTTGAGGAAGGTTGTTTCCTAATTTTCTGAGAAATTACCACACTGACATCCAAAGGGGTTGTACCAGCTTGCATTCCCACCAGCAATGCAGAAGTGTTGTCTTTTTCCCACAACCTCTTCAGCATAAGTTGTCATCAGTGTGTTTGATCTTGGCTATTCTTACAGGTTAATATGGAATCTCAGAGTTGTGATTTGCGTTTCTCTGATGACTAAGGATGTTGAACATTTCGTTAAGTGTCTTTCAGCTATTTTAGATTCCTCTGTTGAGAGTCTCTGTTTAGGTCTGTACTCCATTTTTTATTGGATTATGTGATCTTTTGGTGTCCAATTTTTATGAGATCTTTGTATGTTTTTGCGTGAATGGGTCCATACCAGTTAGGATCTTAAAACTAAAAAGAGAAGTGGACCCATTATCCCATCTCTAATCCAGAAAGGTTATCAATTTCTAATTGATAACTTGTTTACAAATAAAAATTTAGTTTCCTGTGAGAGAATAAATATCACTGGAGGGAAAAAGTACTATTAATGGTAGACAGCATACCCAGCAGAAAATGGCCAAGAATAAATGAACTCACAGGTATTTTTGGAGTTTCCGTGTCAGACCAGGGCTTTTCCTTGTTATTTGGTTGTTAGTTTTATTCTAATATTTTCATTTCACTTGGTTTTATTTATATTTCTTCTCTCTTTTTATTATGACTTCTAGTTTTGTGTTTTATTGAAATCTTAGGTGTGTGAAGGAGTGGGTTTTCATTTTTTGTGCCTTTCTTTGGGCTATTTTCCTTCCTTTTGTTTGTTTTATCCACCTTAGCCTTTGTTTTATTTTATGATATTATAAATATATTATATTACTATCACTTAGAAAAATGATTGATTTTTAGTGTGAAATAGAAAGTGGTTGTATCCAGGTGTTGGAGAAGTATTGGGATCAACTGAGAATGGTACAGGTATAATAAACCATAATCAGGATTTTGAAAGATTTCCTAGTTTCTTCTTTCTTGGCTCCAAGGGTTTTTGCATATGAATGAATATTTTTATTTGTTGACAGAATTTTTTGTAATCAGTGTTTTTTTTCCCTTACTCTGCATGTCTGTCCCTCTATCTTTGAAACACTTATTCTTTATAAATTGTGTTTATCTCTACTTATTTCTGTATGACTATGAGCACTTGTGACTGCAGATGTCTTTAGAATGCACAGGAGGGCATAGAATCACATAGAACTGGAGTTAGAGGTGGTTGTGAAATTCCTGATATGGGTTTAAGGAATCAAGCTCAGAGCCATGGGAAGAACAATAGGGATTCTAATTCACTGAGCCATCTTCCAAACCCATCCTTTCTGTCTCTTTTAAAGAGAGGTATTACTATATATAAAGTCCATAAGATTCTCCTAGTTTCTTTAGATCCTTTAGTGGTTTGACCAGAAGTGGGACTAATATTAGTATATTTAGAACCCTCTTCACAAACTCATGAAGATATCACCATCTTTCTCAGGACGACTATGTAACATTTTTTCTATGCAATAATCATCCCTCTTAGGAGTAATCTCATTAAGTCACAGGATGATCAGCACTACATCCTACGGAGAAGATTGCTAAACTCAAAAGGTAAACAATGATACTGTCAAGAAGTCAATGGAACTAATCAGATTCTAATAGGCTCCCTTTGTAGATATAGTAGGCTATAAGTACTGCTGAGAGGCACTTTCGGCCAAGCTGAACTACCTGGAAGAAAAATCAGTGATATGCCATTTTACTTGAAAGAGGCTCAGACTACTTGATATTCCTGATACTCTAACAAACTCCCAAGTTGCCTTTGAGTTGTGAGTAGAGCTACAGATTTCTTTTGTGAGCTGTAACCCATGGTGTTGTAGCCATTTGCTGAGACAGCTATGATTGAGTCTTTTCTGTTCTAAGTAATACATCAACTATAAATCTGCAAGTAACATTCACTTATATTTTTGTAAGTAACCAAAACCAAAGTCCCTAATTCACCAAGTCACAGTTTCGAGGTATCCTACTTTGTCTTGTCAGCACCCTATCTAGGTTAAGTGTTTGATCATGTTTCAGCAGATACAGTGTAACACAAGTAGAATGAGGCTAATATGCAAATATCCTAAGATTTGAAATGAAAATTGTTTCTGTCACTTATAATTTCACCCATGATGAAGACAACAAAAGAATTACAAAACACCTGCTAGGTGTTTAAAGTGCAAAATGATTCTAAGACCAGCACTGATTAATGCATCACTTCTTTCCATAGATTATCTTTTATGATCCCTAAACATGCATACACACACATACACAAAAACACACTCAGAGGGGGCAGAGAGAGAGAAGGGAGAGAGAGAGAGAGAGAGAGAGAGAGAGAGAGAGAGAGAGAATATAGCATACTAATTAATTGTGATTAAAAGTTTCTACTTTTATGTTTCTGTAATAAAATGTTACCAAAAACACCTAAGAAAAAGGTTTTGATTCAACTTCCAGGGAAATATAGTTATTCAGTCATGGTGGAGATTTCAGCACAGCGAGGGGAATCTTAGTGGCAGGAGCACGAAGCTCTGTGATCTCATTGCATCTGTTCTCAGGAAACATAGAGTGAAAGGAAGTGCAGTCAAACTACCAAATTGGAAAGTGATATGTTTTCTCTAGGAAGGTTACACCTAATAAAAGATCTATAATCTTTTGTAACAGCAACACCAAATGGAAAGCAAGTATTCAAATGCATCACGTTTTGAGGAGCATTTCACATTCAAAGGTGTTTGTCTTTGCTTTACTAATTGTGTCCATTTCCTTCTCACATATCTGAGTCTTCCACATTTTATTTCATTGTGAAATACAGAGAAAAAGACTCTTTGAGAGTTGATGGTAGTCTAGTTAAATGATTCACGGTCTTTAATTAACTTTTTTTGTAGAGAATTCTACCACTTTTACCAAGTATAGTAGATTTAAAAGCCACCAGGCTACACAAAGCAAATGTGTTTTTTTAAGTGCCTAATACAAAGTTGATGAACAAACTTAGAGTGTGTTGTAGGAGTAGAAACTACCATCAGCACATTTTTTAGTCTCATTCATTAAAACCTGAAGCCAGTGGTCCTGATGTACCTTACTCTATCTTTTAATTCCCTTGTCACAGAACACAATGGGGCCTATCAATCTTTGATATAAATGCAAACCTCTCTGCTTCAGTGAAAGCCAAATCTCTGTGACTTGGAGGTATGGTTGTTATTAAGACAAACAGTTTTGTATCCCACTGTCTCTATATTTTCAAATTCTGAATAAGTAAGAAAAAAATAAGTCTATATTGGTCACCTAAACAATTAGTATATTTGCATGAATATCTTTCTTACAATATATCTAATATATTATTTTTTTCAGAATAAAATAAAATATTTTTGTCATATTTGTAGAAGATAGCATCTAATAAGAATCTGAATCTATATTAAAATTATTAACAGAGATTACATTTATCTACTTTCCAGTAAATACTTCATTCTAAATTATAGTCATTTATCCTTAAAATGAAAACAAGTACCTATCAGTATATACCTATTGGTTACTTAAACCAGCAAAGAGTAGTTAAAATGCTATTAACAGTACATGCAAAATATATGTGAATCCTGCTAAATAGACTATAAATAACCACTAATCTAGTAACATAGAAAGAGCATAATGAGATAACATCTTTACTTAACAAAAAGTTACCTTGAATCTCAAATAAAAAAAAATCAATATAAAGGACTTTTTAATGTAAGGATTGCTTCTGATAATAGAAACCAGTGAATTGTGGACTGAAGATACAGAGAACAGCATTACTGGCAATGAGATCAGAATTTATCTCTTGTGAATGAACTTAAGGGATACAAAACAAAGCAAAAGAAACAACAACAACAAAAAGTCTCCATAGGTTACAATGTTTATATATTGCTGGTAGGCCATGACCTTGTGGTGACACATAGATTAATGAAGATAGGTTAAATTAAGATGTAAGAGTTAGCGTATAAGAAGCTAGAGCTAATGGACCAAGCAATGTTTTAAATAATTTCTGTGTGGTTATTTTGGTTCTGGGTAGCCAGGCCAAACAGGTGGGTACACCCACTGCAGCAACTGATGCCAATGTGTTCAACTAAATCCATGTAAAACCTTGGGAGCTTGAAAAGCAATTATAGACAAAAAAAAAAAAATAGAGAGTTTAACATAGCTTCTTGCTGTCTGCTGGTGGTGTGCAGCATCTCTTTTAAGAGAGGTTTTTCTGATTCAACAGCAGCAGAAGAATAAAAAAGACATGTCATTTTGAAATGCCGGCATTCTGAGACCTCTGGCTCTTTCAAGATACCAAGTATTTGAATTGGGATTGTAAGCAGAGTGCTGCTGCTTGCTTGATGGCAACTTGGACTGGCTCTGTGCCTGGAAGTGGGGTGGTGTGCACAGCACAGAGGCACAAGTGGCTCCACCATGCTAGACTGGGTGTGGCAAACATGCAGTACCATGTTTGATCTAGTAATGCTGCAGCTTAAGTTTTAAGAAGCACTTAGCATTTTAAAAGGCGCCCCTGGACAGTAAAGAATTGCACATATGCAATAAAGACAAATCTAGATGAGTCATAGTGTTGGATAAATGCATGTAAACCTGGAAGAGGGAAAAGAGTATAGAAAGTCATAAAACAAAGTTAATGCTTTAAAAAAAGTAAAGTCTTTAAAGAGACAAAGTACAGACAGTCATAGATTAAAAAGAATAAAGAAAAATAAGCCATGCAAAGATGGACTATGCATATAGATTCTAGATTATGCATATTATTGTATTTTCTTTGAATATTTTGACTGTGAAGGAGCTAAGTACACAGAGACAGTTCATTGTATGGAATACTAAGTTAAACAAACATAAAGGTACCTTGATTCCAAAATTTGAGTCTAAGAATTTGTTGGTTTGCAAGAGAGGTTCTTCTTTTATTTCCACAGAAGATGAGAACCTGTGGATTGCTTCCAGACCAATATGGTTTGATGGACAAAGACCTCCTCAAAGGTTGCCTTGAACACCCCTCAAAAATTACTTGAGCCAATAAAGAACGGGAAGAAGTTTGAAGAAAGTATAGCTATACTCCCAAATAATTTTTATAAATGCTTCTTTATATTTAAAGGAGGATATGCTATAGGGATGGATACTTTGCATTGGTATGGATCTTGGTTTATTGATACAAATTTTAGGTCCATTTTGTTTTATATATATGATCTTTATTAAGGTATTGTGTTTGTGTAGCTCATTTAAAAATGTAATATATAATTCACAATGTAGGTTAATAGATAGTCATCTATAATAGTCAAGATTATAGTCATGTTAGTTAGGTTTTCTAGATATATAAAGATATATTTCAGTTAGGTATTCTTCAAATCTTTCAGAGACCTTCAGGATATGGCATTTACATGTTTTAAAAATTTAGGACTTTTCATGACAGTGAGACACATCTGCTCCTGTCAGCACCAATCTATTTCAAGAGAAAGATGGGCATTAAAGAGGCTTCTTTTGGAATTTGTTAAATAAATTGGACAGGCAGGATCCACAGAGAAATGACTGCTGAACTTGCTTAAAGGTAAGATGATACTTTGGGGTTCCTGCTTTATGAAAGAGTCTGCTAGATATTCTGCAGGACACAGAAAAATATGACAGACAAACTTCCAGTATATGTGGAACTGTCTTTAACATTTGCTGCTTCCTGAAAAAGTTTTCTGGATACTATGGTCTTATGGGCTGAAGATTGATACCCCAATGGTACAGAAGACTATCTGGGTAGTGAGATGTCTCTGTCAAATATACAGTTGTGGAAGTTGCTTACAATGCACTTCATGTTTACTTAGGTAATATTACATCCTTCTGGAGTCTTTGATGGAGTTGAAGATTAGATAGTAATGATATAGTTTTCATTATTTGTAATACAAGATAAAGTAGATATAAATATTATAACTGTAATTCTTGCTTAATAACTGTTTTGTTATATGTAATTTTACTATGTTAAAGTTAAAGCCTTCCTTTTTGTTTAAACAGAAAAGGAGAAATGATATGAGATGGTCTTCTGTCTATGTGTTGCTTTTATTGGTTAGTTAATAATAAAAAAAAAAAAACTGGCTTGGCCTATAGCATGGCATGAGGAAGATGCCATGGAGAGCCAGAGATAGATGTGCTGAAATTGCTGGTAGACCACAACCTCTTGTTGATGCATAGGTTAGTGGAAATGGATTAAATTAAGAAGGAAGAGTTAGCCAATAAGAAGAAAGAGCTAATGGGTCAAGCAATGTTATAAATAATATGGTTTCTGGGTGGTTATTTTGGTTTTGGGTGGCCGGGATGAACAAGTAGGCCACCCCCTGCAACAATTAACCACATATTCATAATTCCTTTAAGTATTTTTCTTAAAACTGATTCAGATTTTCTGATACCATTTCCCCAAGATAGTTTTATATTTCTTTCACTTCTTAGAAACATCTGTTTGCTGTTACCAACATTGACGTCTCCACTCATATATCATAATTATTATGATATTTCAGGAAATAAACTAATTCAGAAATAATTTTAGCAATTCGAAATCATGAGCCAAGTTCCTCTACTGAAATAAACTAACTTTATCCTTAGATCTACTGAATCAATAAAAAAATGTATCTTTTTTTTATCATGAATCTGACAAATGTGTAGTCTGGAATTCAAAAGGAGATAGATGAAATAGAAGTGGAAAAGTCAGAGGAAGGAGGAGGAAAATTACTTCTTAGTTATGCCAGACTAGTTTACACATCCATATTTTAGTAGCTCCTTCAACATTATGTTCTACAATGTGTTTTTCCATTCTAGAGAACAAAAGCACATTAGTGGCTTTCTTCCACACAGTCATAGAAAGATGTGGGAACAGCCATGTTTCAGGTATAAAATGACCTGGAGGCCAAGGACATACCTGTTTCAGTCACAATTTAAGTTGTACAGCAAAGTATCATTTTTAGCCTCTTATCCATTGCATAGGTCCAATCTGTCATATACTAGAGTTTTTTATATGTGCAAATTTTCCTAATGTACTTTTATTTATATATTTATTTATATATATACTTTCTAAATATATATTTAAAATATTTCAAATCAGATAGGCATTAGTAATTGATAAGTGATAGCAATATATGCTGTATTCATATCAGTAATTACATGTATATTCTGATATGTGGTAAAAAAAATAGAACATGAAGATATGTAGAACATGTTAAATGATGTCTCTGGAAAAAGATGCTGTATCTTCAAGCCTATTGAGATAATTGTGTTAGAATTTATAATGCTTATGTTAATTTGTTACAGCAAAATGTAACATTATAAATTATTCACTTATAATATCATTATTATATCCACATTGCAAGTGCATATGAAGTATTAATATAGATCTAAATTTATAACATTGGAAAGATCATAGCACTCTACATACATTACTGTTTTGTCTTTAATGAGAAAATCAATGATTATCCAGCAAGATTTTTGAATATAAGTCCTTTGTAAATGAAAAAAAATGCATTTTAGTTCAACTTCAAGTGGACTGCCACAAACACACTGCAAAATCGATTGGATGAAAAATATTGTGCTCATGGACAATGATGCCAATAACAGAAAGGAATTCCAAGAAATTCAAACTGATAATTGGATTTGTTTCTTCATAGGAATTATTGGATAAGCTCATTACTCATTGCCTATAACAGAGAAGATCAAATAACCACATCTCCCCCAGTGCAATCTAACTGCACCTGTTTTTAATACTATAACAATTCATTTTTGTTTGCCGTCTGATTATACATTAACAATATTACTGTAAAGTGAGATAGAAAACAAGTGTAATATTTGTTTCAGGTTTATAGTCTGAAATAGGATGTAATTGAACATATTAATATGAGAATATAAAAATACAGCAAAGATATTTTATATAATACAGAAAATATAATATATAAAAAGAAAATATAATAAATAAAAAGAATATAAGAAAACCTGTAATCCAATGCTGCTACTTCAGTTTAAAGAGCATCTGTTATACAAATAGTATAAAAGGAAATAATCATGAATCTGATAAATGTTCACAGACAAATCATTTATGAACAGTGGGCTAGAGATCAACTCCTTTCATCAACGAGCACCTCATTTTGTATGGTGTACAAGGAGATCCCCAAAGGGCTATAATTTTTATCATTTCTGTCCATCCTTAGCTTATTAGAACATGAAATGAGTCCTATGAGAATCCACAAACATTCAGTTGCCTATAAAACTATACCATAAATATTACTGATGTTCAATAATAATTGTTTGTCTTCAATTTTAATTGACAGAAGTGCCATTTCACAAGTCCTTTTAGGAACAACTTTCAGTGAATGATCATAAATCAGCACCCAAGACAAGCCCAACACCATAGAGCCAATTCTCCAAATAGTAATGTTTCATTACACAAAATATAAGTAACAAGATTTATTGCATAGAAGGGAGTCCTTGTATTACAGGCATGTCTTTAGTTATAATGCCCACAAAGTAAGCAGAATGAAACCCCAACCTACAGTTCAAGCAGCTCTGAAACTAGAGCTGTGGCTTTTCTTTTAGGGGAAGAGGCTTCTGTCTCATTTCTTTCCCTTTATATGCACGTTACAAGGGGAAGCACTCAATTAGAGAGAATTCAAATCTAGAAGGAAAAATGGTAGAGGAGACTTATAACTTTATTAATGCTTCTCACCAGGAGACAAATCAGAGGATTTCCACTTCCTCATCATGTTTTCAGTCTGGGGGTGGAGCACTGTGTAGGAATGTGTCCAATTAAAGGATCATGTCAGCCTTCCTCAAGTTCAATCAATTGTTCAATCACTATTAAGAAGAAAATATAGGTTAATATATTTTCACAGTTCTCCATAAATAGATTTATTTTATGAGTTAAGCTGATATGTAGCAAAATGCCTTATATTTACATTGTAATTATTACCAGTACTAATTATTGCCTTTTAATAAAAACAATTATCATTATTAGATTTGGGGGAGGAGCAGGGTGAGGTCTCTTGGGAACAATGTTGGTGACACTGTGGTTTAATAGGAAGTATGAAACTCTAGAATGCAAAGCTAAATAAAGATTGTACAAAGATAATGAGATAGCAGGTGTTTGAAGATTCAGTATGAATATGCAACATATGTATGTAAAATTTTTTGAAAAATAATTGTAGATTGTCAAAGAATGATATTTTAAAAATTATTTGGGGGAGTTGAGCTTTCCACAAAGTTTCTCCTTGATTTTGACTAAAATATCCATCCAGATTTTTTTTATTTCTGGTAATAAAACTATTGAAGTGTCTAAATTGAATCGTTTACCAAAAAAAAAAAAAAAAAAAAAGAAGAAGAAGAAGAAGAAGAAGAAGAAGAAGAAGAAGAAGAAGAAGAAGAAGAAGAAGAAGAAGAAGAAGAATAGAAAACTCACCACATTACTGGTGGCTTTATTACTGGGTTATGCACAAGGGGAATTTCTTACGTTTGTCAGTAAGATGGAAGAAATATCTCTCTTATTAACTTTTTTTTTTCAGCAGGCTATTGGGCTCTGTCTACTCCCCTGGATGAGAACTCCAAGGAGACAAATAGAAGCTATTCCAAGTTTGGGAAGTCAGGGCCCTGACTCATGCACTACATAAAGTCCCAATCCAGGGAATCAGAGACTCATGGGTGTCAGCAAAGCAAACAGTCTCTGTTCTGGAGTCATGAGTACTTGGTTCACTTTACAGTTCCACATGGCAGCTCACATCTCCAGTTCCAGGGAATTCAGCACCCTCTTCTGGTGTCCCAGATACTGCATTTAGATAATGCAGTGATAGACAAGCAGACCAAACACCCATGCACATAATAAAAACTAAAAGAAAAACAGATCAAATGAAAACCTGAGTGGAAAGGCTCTGGTTGTGCATGCAAAAAGTTTCTGTTGTGCTTTCCTATCATAAACCCAGTACTCTACATTTAATGAAATCCTTGGCATTAAGCACAGCTAGCAATGCTACTCAGGAACAATCAGTGCCAGCCAGTGTTGGAGCTCTTAAACCAATGTCTGGATTCTCAGGGTGACTACAATCAAAGTTACAAATCCTATTCCAAAAATACTTCTAACAGTGGACAGACAGACTTCAATCTCCTGGAAAAGAAATACTGGAAGAAAAGCTTAAATAAAAATTTAGCTATTCAGAGATCATGGGCCTTTTTAGTTAAAGCTCTGTAATTTTTTTGTCTTGTTCCTTGGCATTCCAGACTTGGTACCTACTTGGACCTCTTCCAACTGTCATGCTTTGTAGTCTACCATCCTCCATTGTCTGCCACTTCTGTTTCCTAACTCAGAGCATGCTGAAACTCTTCCACAGTTTTCTTGTTTATTTCTCTGCCTGATAACTGCCACTGGCTCTGCCTCAGACCTTTCTTGCCATTAAAAAAAAGAAAGAAGAAAATAGACTCTAATTAAGAAAGAAAGGCACATTTAAAAAATAATCATATTATATGATAGAGTTATAGAAATAACAGGGTACCCAAAGATGACTAGAAAATGGAATGAACACACCAGCTACAGTAAAAGGAGGTGGTATGTAGGATTGTAGGATGAGTGCACAAAATGAATGTTTGTATTTGCATCAGTCAAGAGAAGCTTTCTATTACAGAAGACATGCCTTTTGAGGATCAGTCACAAGTCCTGAATTGTAGAATCACCAACTCTCACTAAGTTTCTGAAGAGGATTCCACCACCACCTAACATAATTTCAAATAAAAGAAGGTTCCTCTAAAGTTTACTTGGTTTTTTTTTTTTTTTTTTTTTTGGCTGAAGTGTTGCCATTCTAGGACAGGACACACTGTCTGGAAGGTCAGGAGAGTAGCAGTTCTTCCTGTTCTATGAGTAGTCTTTGATCCTTGCAGCCTGAACTGTTCTTACAGAGATAGTCTAGTGTTCCAAATAGTCAGTAACCTGTATAGGTGGTGACTAGTGGTCAGAGACAAGGCTTTTCCTCTGCCAGTTTATCTCCCTATACTGTGGGTATAAGGGAATAATTTATCTGCTGCCACTCAAAGATCTGAAAATCTCAGTTGCATCAGTTTCTTTTAATTCACAAAAAATGTAATAGATAACAACAGACAAGTGTATTATAGGGTCCTTAGAATAAATACTTAAATGCCAACACAAAATTTCTATATTAGCCACATTTAACAGTGGCTAATGACAAGTAGAAGAACCCTAGGAAGAGATGGAAAGCCTCTAAGCTGTCACCAAGTAAGGAGAGTTACCAGAGATATAAGAAGAAAAAAAAAAAAAAGGTATTCTCATCCTGTGTTTTTTTTAACCTGAGATTGGTTTATCTTACTTAGAAATAAGCCCACAACATCTTAGAGAATTCCTTCCAAATCTATTTCAAGTGGATAAAAGGAGAACATCTTCACTGTTGCTAATGAAGAAACATTTTTATATTCTTATTAATGTTAATACTGAGGAGAAATGGGGGGAAACACAATTGTGAGTTCATATCAGTATAAATAATACAGTCCAACAGTACTTGCTGCTTTTCTGTTTTCCCACACATATACTTTTAGAGTATTGAAAGAAAAAGGCATAAACAGAGGGCAACTAGTGTGATATTCAAGATCAAATCTCTTCAGTTATGAAAGCTCGATGAATTTCTATCTTTTCTAATTATTAAATAGTCTGAGATTCAGAACAAGACAAGGTGTTGAGTGGATCTTCATCTTACAGATATATATACTTTTTTCTTGTGTTTGTGTTTGGTGGTGGTGGTGGTGATGGTTTAGAACACTTGTTAAGGTACTCAGAAATTGGATGCTTATGTTATTGCAATGGCACCCTTCCTGATGGTAGAATGAACTTATTCTACACAATCAGTGGAGACACATTAGGGTGCATCATCTTTATATACATAACACAGTCAGTCACAGATACTAATTTTCATGGAACTGACAATTTTTTTCTTTAGGAGTGAATAATACATATGGGTATATTTACACAAAACATGTTCTTTATCTGTTAGTGATTAGACAGACTAATTTCATATTTTGACAATTGCAAAATCTAACACAGGAAAAAACATTGACATGCTTGATTATGCAGATTTTTTTTTTTTTTGGCATGCTGATAGTCTTACTCTCGACTTAAAGTCAGATCATATGGTGGGGTATTAAAATGAGTTCCCTCACTATTACCACGTTAAAAAAACTCAAGTTAATATGGGTAAAAGACTTCAGTGAGGACCATATATTCTTAATAGATTAGAAGAAATTGGGAGAAATACAAGATGTTGACATAGGCAAAAATTTCAGAATCATGACTTCAAAATTCAGAATATAAAGCACAACAAAGTTACCATCCAGTAGAGGGTGGTGGTGGCTCTAGACCAGGAGAAAATCTCTGACAGCTACACGTCTAGCAGAGAACTAATTACCAGAATATATTTAAAAATCCCACGAAAAATAATAAAATGCTAAACTAATTGTTATGTAGGCCAAAGATCTGAACAGACACATCTCAAAAGAAGCAATTGAAATGACCAAGAGATAGAGGAGGGAAAATGCTAACATCATTAACTATCAGAGAAATACAAATCATAAATATATTAAGATTTTATCTTACCATGACTATTTTTTAAAGAAGAGCAAAATGATATATACTTGTGGGAAAGGAAAGCAATAGTAACTGTATAAGATTCTCATAGAAAAATAAAATTAATGTAGTCACTGTTGAAATAGTGCCCCTGGCAATTCCCGAAAAGAAAGTAAGAGAGAGAGAGAGAGAGAGAGAAAGAGAGATGGAGAGAGACACAGAGAGACACAGAGAGAGAGAGAGAGAGAGAGAGAGAGAGAGAGAGAGAGAGAGAGAGAGAAGGAAGAGAAAGAGGAGGAGGAGGAGATGGGAGGGAAGCAGAGAGAAAGGAAAGAAGAAAGAAAGAAAGAAAGAAAGAAAGAAAGAAGGAAGGAAGGAAGGAAGGAAGGAAGGAAGGAAGGAAGGAAGGAAGGAAGGAAGGAAGTGAACATTAATTTACCATATGTGAATGCATTATTGAGTGATGAAAGAATTTAGCATCATTCTTAAAATAGCTGTTTGAAAGTCTCAGAGAGTTCTCCCATACTGAATGTATCCCACTTTGGGGCACATTTGTTTTCAGTGTTAGGTGAGGTCATATTATGCTGGAAGCTTTCAATGTTTTGTCTATAGTACCATCTGAACTTTGATGGATTGGCTATTAATTTTTCTATTGATTTAATATGTTTTATCTTTCTTTCAAGAAATTCTAAGCAGATCACATTTTTTTTTTACGTCTGTATTTGTGTCTGTTGTTTGTGTGCTAGATGAAGACATGAAGGATGGACAGTGAAAGATCCCAACCCTAGTCTCCAACTTAAGATGTTTTTATGATCAACTAGGCCAGAGCAAAACGGGATATCTGTGGGTGGCAGAAGCAGTCTTGAGACTGGTTGCACCTGCCAAAATGGAAAAACACCCAGTCCTTTGTGCAATCTATCAAAACCCGAGGGGGCAGAAACTGGCTGAAACTGGCTTGATCTAGAATTCTTTTTGTCCTGATGTTGACCCACCCCATTTGTTAATTTGAAATGACCAATGATGTTGCTTATGCTATGCTTCCCCGTTATGTAACCCCAGGACCCTATATATACTTGCTGAAAAAATACACGGGGGCTCAGTCTCATGAGAGTACTGAGTCACCTGTAGGTGCCTTTGACTAGAAAAAATCCTCTTGCTGTTTGCATCCATTGGCATGGCTTATTGAGTCTGGGGGATCCTTCTCTGAACCCTAGAAATTAGGGTCTTTCAGACAGTATTCATTATTATTCTTTTTGAAAAAAGTTGAGCCTTGCTGTGGGAGCTCCTTCAGCCAATAGTGCTTGAGATATCAGCCCATTGGGGAGTGGTCTCTTTCTCTTTAAAAAGCAGCTGAAGCCCTCCTCTCTCTCTCTCTTGCTTCAGACTCTGGTTCCAGCAACTAGACTCCTTTCCTGGTCGTGTACACGGTGTTCTGTACATTTTCTTCCCCTCAAATAAACAACCCTTTAAATAATATTTCCAAACTGACGTGGGATTGATTCATGCTTTAGAGACATGTGATGATTGATATTGTATGGACTTAAAGAACGGGTAATATTTAGCAGTGAAACTTTTTTCCCTGTAGTTTTTTTAATGACAAACATTCAAAAGACAGATTTAATTATGTTACAAAGCAAACAACTGTCCATGTTACCTTTGCAAAGCCCCTATTCTAGAGAGGAAGCATATGGAAAAAGAAACAAAATGATATTTCAGGTATGTGTCTCAATTTTTGAAAATATTTTTAGAAATCCAACAAAACAGTTCAATTCTTAGTACACTGAGCAGAAGTTAGGACAGGATCATGTTTAACTGAAATGAAGTCCAGGGGAAAGAAATTTTCTAGCTGAGTGCATTTTCATAAGTACAGGCATCTCATAGTAAGGAGGGAGGACAGCCTAGCACAAATAAATGACTAGGTTTTAGATAGAGACCCTATTAAGCATAATGTGTCTGCAGCACCAGTGGATCAAAAATGAGGTAATTTATTATATCAATAATGAACTACTCTCACACTTCAGAGAGATAGAGCTTGGGGAATCAAAAATGCTTTTTGATACTGTTGAAATGGGTGCAAAATTTTAAAAAAGAAATCTGGGCTACCAAATTCTTCCTAGAAACATATCTTTATTTAAACAGTAAGGCTATGCTACTAAATGGTACTGTAACATTTAATGTTGACCATACACTCTCTTGACTATCAGCATATATCTCAGATCCTTAATGCTTCTGGGATTGTTTCTCACAGGAACAATGTAGAGAATTTTTTTTCTATAAATTACTTATGGTATGTAAATCTACAGTAATCACTAATAATACATTCTCATTGATACCCAAATTGACTTTCAAATTATGTATACATTTTTCCAATGGCATTTTTTTCATTATCTGTGTTTAATGAGAACATACTTTCTCTTTTGGTTAGAAATCACTTTCTCCCCTTCTTTTATCTAGAAAATATATTATTTTAATAGTTTACCTTCATTTACACTTTCATTTAAATTTTTGCTATTATTCACATTATGTTTCATATTTTTTGAATTGTTCCAATTTAGCATGAATCAAGCATTCATATCTTGTTATATATTAATTCTGTAATGAAGTGAATTCACTTTTAATGAATATATTTTTAATTTCTCTAGAGCATTGTTCTTTAACAAGCATACTATTGTATATTATATTAATACATTAATTACATTATACAAATACTTAAGGTTTTCTATTATTTCTTGTATATTTTTAGCTGAATGTTTAATTTGTATTTTTATTTCTCTCTAAAGTAGAGAACTTTTGAGTGGTTTATTGTATTCAAGAAGAGCCATTTTGTTTTCAAAAGGTTTTGTCATCCTAGGTCTCAGATGATTTTCTGTTGGGAATTGGCCACTTTCATAGACAGATCCTCAACACAAGATTTGCCAGTATTTTTTTTTTCTAAAAAAGAGTTCTTTTTCGTCACTAAGAGAGTGTGAGGTTGACAGCTAACATTTGGCAGCTAATCAACAAAGGGTGCTATGTTCTTACACTTAAGTTTTCTGTTTTAGCCCGTTCTTTCCCCAAACTTTCTGTGGAAAAAAAAAAGTTTCTAAAATTCTTGTACTTCTCTTGTTCAAATTTAACTAACAATCATGCTTCAGCATCCCCTTTACTGTGTAGAGAATCATTAGGCAACATGTTTTGGGGATAAAGTATGTGGTTTCAAAATGTGACTTTATAATCCATTTTCTAGTTCCTCCCGTCTCTAACCAGTAAGAACACTTGATGGGCTCCTACCTAATACTTTTCAAGGCTTATATATTTTATTGGTTTATTTCTTTATGTAGTATTTTCTGCATGCATTTGCATGCTCCACAGTCATGCATGATGTCTTTGAGGGCCAGAAGAGGGTTCAAATGTCATGAAATTTGAGGTAAGGATAGTTGTAGGTGCTGCAGGAAGGTTACAGCTAATACCTACCCACCTACTGGGGTGTGGTCTCTTGGACTATTTACCTGGATGAGGAAGCGTGTCCGGCCCCTTCCTTCCTCTTTCTCCTAAGAGAGCCCGGTTTTGGCTATTTGGTTTGTTTTGGATCTGATCTTCTTCCATCGTTCAAGCATAACATCCTGACTTTGTAAGTCTACCCCTTAACAAACACCAATCTGTTTTCTTAGTTCTGAGCTAGTGTGAGATTCATTTTCTGTTAAGCCTTGGATCATTCCTCCCTCACTTGGCAGGATCTCCACCATGTAAGTCTGTGCATGAGTGTTCTCCACAAGAACATCCAGTGCTGTTAAACACTGAACCTTTTCTCCAGCATGTGGTCTATTATTTAGTTCTATGGCACAGACATAACTAAGTATTGTTGCCATCCCCCTACTACTGGTTCTTAACAGAAAAAAAATAGAAGAATTAGTACTGATTCAGTGTGTCAATAGTAACATCTGCACACTCAAAATCTTCAGTCCATGTTCAGTTTTAAATATTCTATTTTCATTATTTTATATACATATACACATACAGCATACACATAGTATAAAACTAAGCATCTGTTGTTTAACTTATTATATTCAACTCTATTTATAAATAATTGTATTTTACTCCCTTGGTGTAAGGTATTTCTTGTAGCTTCTATACATCTATATGAGTGCTTACAATGGAAGTACAGAACTGAGAGGTACAAGTATCTTTCTGACCTATCTAACTTTTCCTGTGACACATATACTTGTACATACAAAATATACACATAAAAAGAAATAAACATGCATGCTGTTGGTATCATCACTTTTTGTATCTGAAGAATGCTATTATTCTGAAGGCTGTGAAAGGAAGAACATCAGGAGAAAAGAACAGGTAAGGCTAGAGTTAAGACTCAGAGAGCACAAGAGAGCCATAGTTTCCAGAATTTAGTCAAACAGGAAGGCCCTACTGATGACCAAATGTTTTCTCTGAATGCAAAATCCAACATAGATTTCCAGGAATTTGAATACCAAATCTTCTAGTTTGTATCTGCTGTTGTGAAAAAAGCATTGACCAAAATCATATTGGGACAAAAAGCTACTATTGGGTTTAGAGATTGCAGTTTATCAGTAAGGGAAGCCAAGGCAGAAAGTGAAGCAGAGACTAGAGACTAACATTGCTTATTCATTTGCTCTGGTTTGCTCAGCTACATTTCATATACAATTTAGGCCCACTTGCCAAAGGATGGTGATCCCTACAGCAACCTGAGCCTCCTCATCAGTGATCAGTTAACAAATGAGAAAATGTCTCATAGTAAAAGACACAGGTGAATCCAATAGGATCCATTTTTCAGTTGAAGTTACCTCTCCATAGATGTGTTAAGTTGACAACTGAAGTTACTCTAATAAACTTAAGTACCAAGTCAAAAAATAAAATATATTCTGAGCTGTCAAGATTATGCTTCTCTGGCATCTTAGAGACATGGAGGTGGAGTTGATAACAAGTCTTCCAAGAATGAAGTAAGATTTTTCTACAGATAGTCTCTTTTAATAAGATACTGGAAATATTTTTCTTCCTACATGTCATTTCAGAAAATTCAAACTGCTGGTAAGATTGTCAAGTTGAGTATCTGACAAATAATACTGATGCTGAAACATGTATTCAAAAATAATAATATATAACAGACGTACATTCAACAGAAATTGATGATTAGTTTTGGAGATCAACTTGAAGGGTGTTTCTGGTTGAGGATGAGATATGGATCAATGAACTCTAAGTAAAGCTCTTGGCCTCCACACAATACAGATGAGGCTTATCCAATCAACTGAAGGCCTGAAAAGAAACAAAAACCACTTATAGTTTCTAAAAGATAGCTTTTGGAACACAGGCTTCTCTGAGTCTTCATAATATCTCTCTTCAAACAGGAGCTTTATCACTGGTTATCTTGAATCTTTAGATTGCCAGCCTGTGTGAATGTAACATTAAGGAATGAAAAAAATGGGACTTTCTTGGAATATTTTTGGCTAATATTTCTAACTCTGTGCATTTTGTCTATGTATAGATTGGAGTCTGTGATCTGTCTAGTGTGTGGGGTGTGTGTGTTTGTGCAAGTATGTATGTGTGTTCTCTGCCCTTCTTGTCTGTCCCTAACAGATTTGTTCAGTATTTATTGAATAACACAGAAAATATGGTATGGGAAAGAAATGAAGAATATGTTTTTATAAAAATCTATAACAGAGTTTTTGGTGGGAAGAAGTTAGTTTACAGATCTGAACTGATACAGAGCATCACACAAAACCAAAAAGATATAATATCAACCTCTTTTAGCACATTGCCTCTAACATTTATGATGTATTTGTTTTGTTTAAGGTTGTTTTCAACCTGTTTGTGTTTTCAGCATATGATCACTCAGACATATGTACATATTCATACATACATACATACACAAATATAGATAGATGATAGATAGATAGATAGATAGATAGATAGATAGATAGATAGATAGAAAGATAGATAGACAGACAGAAAGACAGATGCACAGAATACATTGTTTAGGCTCAGATGTATGAAATGCTACATAATTTAAGATTAATGCTATGCATTTACCTTAAGTTGTAAAAATTTACTATATGGAAAATAAATGAAAGTCTCAGTAGTTTTGTGTGCATTGTTTTCATAAAAGCAAGTTAAACATAAAGAGGTTGAGTGAACAGTAGGAAGGCCAGTTGAATTCACAGTGATAACTGACCTGAAGATGTATTATTAACTTGTTTTCAAGTCCAACAAAAGTTCAACACTTTTACAAGCAAGAGATATTTTCAGAAAAATGCATGCTATCACACCATTCAAATCTATGGAGGAGGATATATTCAGCCTCCTTAATCACTTGAGATTATTCTCTGAAGAACACGAATACCCACGTCCTATGCTAATTTAGCTATTCTAACAGAAAAGCGACAGGTTAGTATCACTTGATATTTTCTTTGGTATAAGATGCATTGTCATAAAGACATAAACCAAATTTAAATGTATATGTAAATTTGTAAAAAATTGATATGCATTGCTTATGAAAAATTATAATGTGTCCAATATTCATTAAATTGGACTGTTTTTTCTCATGTGTCATATCTTCACTAGAAACATTGTCAAAAATGAAATTAGAATTAGAAGAATCTCCAGAATAACTGGCTCTGACATTTCCTGTGTGCTCACAGGGATGATTTCATTTGCAAAAGGATTTATGCTGCCTCTAGGAACAAAAGGCAGATGACAGGTGCTGCTAATAGTGATAGGGTAGCTACTCAGCCAACAAGGCAGGACTCCAAATAATTGATATTGCCAGTATCGTTTCTCTACTCCGCGGAGCAAGAGAATGGTAGATAAACTCACTCCGTTTTCTCCCACATCCAAAACAGTTGTAGAGAAAAATTAATCCACCAGTACCTGTTTTATTATATTAAATTATTAGTAGGATAAAATTTAACTCTTACTTAGATAATTTGTAAGATAATTTTATTATACTATTAAGCATAGTAAACATTAAAAAGACACTTCCCTAGCACTCAAAAATAGATTAACAAAAACATTAGGTGAGGGGTTATTTGTAAGTTAACTTGGCATTTAAGTGTATTGGCTCCTCTTTTTGAGAACCTGGGTTTGGTTCCCAGCACTGACAGGGAAATTACCATAGAATCTATGCCCTCTTCTGGCCTCTGCAGACACTGTAGACGGTACATATGCAGAAAGAACAACCACACACATAAACTAAAAGTAAATAATCTTTCAAAAAATTAATTTGTGTGTCAGTAAGAAAATAAAGCAACTCAGGAACAGAATTTCCTTAATAAGATGACATTTCTGATAACATCAGACGCAGTAAGATTTATATATAAAGGGAATAATCTATTTTTATAGAAATAATGTACCTATTAAAACAGAATGAAAGCATTATGAAATACTATTCAAAAAGGTGTGTAAGATGAAAGTAAAATTTGTATTTAGGCTTTGCTCTTTTCTCTAACATAGTGGCAGAGAACTTCACCAAGTCAAACTGAACTCAAAAGTTTCCCCTGCTGAAATTGTTCATAATATGATAAACCAAATCAATAAATTTAAAGCATAAATTTATGCCATTTTACATTCCAGCTCCTTCATCTTTCCATTTCATAGAGTTTGTGAAAGGTTCTTTAAAGACACAAATATTTATAATCCATATTTAAGATTGTATAAATCTATTATGTGACCTGATAAACTTTAAAAAAGTGGAGAATCATATTAAAACCATGTTAAGAGGAGTTTGGTGGTACACTCCTTTAATTCCAGATCTCTAAAGGCACATGAATCCCTGTAAGTTCCAGGCTCTCTTTGTCTACATGTAAATCCCCAGGCAGTTGAAGTAGATAGTGAGACCCTGTCTCAAAGCATTTCCCTTCTTAGGAAATGTCAAACCACACAGAAAAACTATGAAACAGAAAATTTAAATTTCCAGTATGAAATAAGTGAAAATTGATTTTTATACAAATGAAAAATATACTCTACTATTTTTATTAGCTTAAATTTTTATTTTATTTTTCTATTTTTAAATTTTTTGAAGTTTTTAGTTGAAATAGAATTATATCACTTTCCTCCTTTCCTTTCCTCATTCCAGAACCATCTAGATGCCCATCTTCTAACCACTCTCATGTGGCACCTCTACTCTCAATATGATAGTCTATTTTAATATTTATATTAAAATTCTATATTTACATAACCTGTTGGGTCCACTTTCGTTCTTCCTGTTTTTCTTTATCTAGGGGTGAAATTTTCCGACTTTCCACATTAACATGCCCATTGAAAACACTATTGTTGCAGTCTTGTTTATGCTTAGAGCATGAGGAGAGTCTATTTCACACCAGACTTCCTATATATCTTGGAATAATACACCTTCTGCCCCTTACTCAGTGATGGTTCCTGAACTATATATGCATATAAGCTGTAATAACTTATAACCATGTAACAACTGGACCTGGGATCCCAATGATCTGTTGACCTTTGCATTGTGTTAAGTTGTGTTTTATTTAATAGTGTCCCTTTGTTTTAAATAGACACTTCTTTGATGAAGGGTAGTGCCTGTTTTTATCTGTGGATGTAAGGATAAGATTTAGAATACAGTCAAGAATTGAATTATGGCCGGGCGGTGGTGGCACACGCCTTTTATTCCCAGCACTCGGGAGGCAGAGGCAGGCAGATCTCTGTGAGTTCGAGACCAGCCTGGTCTACAAGAGCTAGTTCCAGGACAGGCTCCAAAACCACAGAGAAACCCTGTCTCGAAAAACCAAAAAAAAAAAAAAAAAAAAAAAAAAGAATTGAATTATGCTGTTCTAGCAAAGTGTTGTTAGTATATTATTTTCTAATGTTCATGGTCTCACTACTCCTAGGAAACTGACTAGGATTCCAATAACAGGCATGAATTCCATCCTAATGAGTGGTTTGTAAGTCCAGGTAGACAAATATTGATGTCCACCAATATGTGAATGCCAGTTAATACACTGTTATGTATATCTTGACATGCTGGTAATTGTTTTAGTTCATAATGGTTGCAGCTGTTTAGAAATATTTTAATTGCTTTCTTTTCTTGACAGCCTACATAGCATTTTCTGGAACCAAGGGATATAAATTACAGGAAAGGGGCTTTTAGGTTGTACCCATCTTAAATCATCTGAGTCCTGTGTCTTAGGTGTCTAGTGTCTCCCTCAGGACGAAAATATTAAAGGGTCCCTTGATTGACCATTTAATAAATTAGAAAAGCCTTTATAGAGTAGATAACTATTCTCTGAGAAATGACAGAATTATATAAGTATATGTTCCAAAACCCACACTTTGCATTTCTAATTTGATTTCCCTCATCGATCTACTTATATATTTTGGATGTATAATCACATCTAGGTACAGGTTGTGGTTACAAGCTTTTATCTCTGGAAAATCTCTGTAAGTTGAGCCTGTCTTCTAGTTACCACATTTAATTTCCTATTTTATGTTTAATCATAAAAATCAAATGTCTTCAAGAAGGTTCATCTATCCCTTCTCTAGGAATCACCTTTTTATTTTTGCCTGTAAATATTTCAGATGTGTTCACAAAATTGGCATTTTGTTCTCAATACCCAAGTTTTAATCAACAGAAAAAAACATACAGGAGACATACAGCCTCACATTTCCACTGGTCATGAAGCAAAATGAGGCCTAGGCTTCTTGCAACAATGTGTTTTCTAACTCAGAAACACGAAAGTAAGATATTTCTAATTCAGTCATATGTCATCCTGAGCAAGCAGAGCCTCTGGACCCAAGGGTCAGCACTTGCATAATTTATGGTTGAAGTAAGAGCAGACAAGGAGCTCTCTGTATAGGAAGACAAATTCTGGGCAAAAAGAAGAAAGGAGCTAAGATGCATGTATCCACTTCCTTCTTAACATTTAGCAATAGGATAATATATCACTCTTCTCTTTAAAATAGAAATATATGGAGTGTCATATATTAGCATATCCATTTCCATTAGGATGGTCCTCCAGAATGAAGGAAACATTTTAAGAGGTGAATGTTAGTTTTTGTTTATTTGCTTGTGTGCTTTTCTGTCAAAATGAAACATAGTATAAGGAGACAGACATTAATTTTGATGTAAAAAATATAGATTCAAGACTTGCTTTAATAATTTTTATTCACTATTTTACAATAGTATACTTAAAGTGAGCCCTTACAATTGTCCAACATTTCAACTGTGGTTCTCTTATACAGTTTATATGCATTCTGGTCTTGCCTTTTACATGTCCATGGTTAGTTTAAATGTATGTTAATCTTCAATGTACTCTCTTATATAACAGGACTCAATAACATGTCTTAGGGGAATGATAAATGAGTATATGATTTTCCTAGTGTCTGAATATTAATGTTATCTATTTTAAATCACAATCTCTCTTGCTTAGTTATACTCTTTATGTTCAATAAAAGCCTGCCTGTGTGCTACTTTCTAGTATGCCTTACATCATGTCGTTAATGTTCCTGACAGAGTTGATAGTATTTTCCTGCCTCACAACTGAAACTAGATGCATCTCGTTTTGACTAATGAGAGGAAAACAAAAGTGACAGGAATCATTTCTTAGCAGAAATTCCAGCAGCAAATGCAGGGTTCATCATTAACCTCGCTTATGGCATAGCAGTAATAGAAACACGGCTGGAGATAAGCCAACATCAACCTAGATTTGTGATCAAGACAGGTTACAGATGTGCTGTGTATCTGTTGTGTGATAAAACATTTCCCCTGGAGAGATGGCACACAGCTATTCACCCCATATAGGAAACACACAACAGACCAAAGAACATATTTGTTCAAATGTTGTGTTCAGATTGGTGAAACAATGTGTTTTATTCAGGTTACTACAGGAATATGGGTAAGAGATTACTTACAGTAGCAAAAATTACTCAAAGAAAGCTGCATTACCAAAGCCCACCCCAGTGTGACTGACAGCTCACAAAGCTGGGATCCTGGAGCACACTATACATCCTGTAGGCAACTCAACAGATTAGAGAGTTTTAGTTGCTCTAAAACTCTTCCAGGCAGCTGAGTAGCTTTCTGTTTGCTATAGTCAACTGTTCTGGTCTCCGAGTCTTCATTGCACTTTTTTCTCCTCGGACAGTCTGCTTTGAAGCTCAGCTTGCTTTGACTGAGTGGGACGCGGAGTGGGACTCTGAGCTTTTGTGGTTTACTCTGGCAGGGCAGGCATACTGAAACTGGTCACATTCAGGAACATCCTGAAGTTACTGGGAGTTGTTTACCTTCCCGCTTAAGAAGCTTCCCTGCAGAACGCAGTGTGTCAATCTCAGAGGAAACCACTACACAATAGCGTAGTGTGACATCCCACAGCCAAATCAAGTTGCTATTGCTTCTAGATACTGAATTGGTATAACATTCCTTGTGACACTATTCAGAGGCACAGGCCCCCACAGATTTAGCGATTCCATAGGCCTAGCATAACCTCTGAGCAGCCTAGCTCCAGGTTCAGAGCCAGGGAAAGAAACACCCTGAAAATGAGACAAGAGCCAGGGTCATAGGTATTTTGCCCGCAAAACTAGAGTCAGAGAAAATCACCAGCTTTATGGGTTGCTATACAATTGGTTGGTGGTTATATTGTTAGAGACTTTATAGCAGCAGGGTATGAAAAGCTATCTTAGTTCTTTTAAGCTTGTAGAAGGCTATGGGGTGCCCTCTGATTGGTTGCCCCTGGCTCACAGCTTTCTAAATAACTGCTTGTTGAGTTGCAGTGGACAGAAACCAGCGCCTGGACCTTGGCAGGGCTATTAGGAGCCTGGCATGGCATTGGTATTGATCCTTGGCTCTTTCACATGTCACTACTTCTCTCCCTATGCAAATCAGAAAATGTTTTTACAAAGCAAATTACATTGCTGTATTTTTTCATATTATATGTATGTATTGAGACTCAAAAGCCAGGGAGTTGATGAAAAACTTAAAGATATACACAGAAGAAGAGAAAGAAGACACTACTACTCATATGTTTGAATAAAACTTTTATTACTATCAAGCTTAGTCTATATGTATATGGGTTTATGCCCATGTATATGTGTATACAAGGTAGGTTCCTCTTTTGTGACTGGAAAAATCAAAGATCTGTCTAGAGATACAGCATATGTGCTAACCGCTTAGTCTGAAGGAAACATGGGGAATTGTGTGCAAAGAGAGCTGACAAAGAATCAGGAGGCTCTAACAAAGATAGGAAGCTGTGGATGGTACTGGACTGCACTCCAGCACTGAAGGCAGTAAGTTTAGTTGGAAAATTAGCAGAATGAGGTTAGTACACCCTTATTGATCAAAGGAGTGTAGTTTTTTTTCCTTACAAGCAGTGAAGCCATTGAAGAGTTTAAAAGGGAAATAAAAGGACCTCATTTGCATTTTTAAGAGCACACTCCTCTGTCCAAGGCTGACTGGTTAAAAGAAGTGCAAAACAGAAAAAAGGAAGGATACTGAGTTAGTATAGTGCAAACAGATTCTTAATGGCCTACTTGAAAGTGTTCAGTGTCTACCAAATGTCTTCATAGGAATTTCCCCACCAGGATAAGTTCTATTTATTATCCCTACATTCAATATTAAGGCACTGCTGGTTATAGTTTAAATTATGAAAGAAGAAAAGATTTGAGGACAGTGTCAGTCCTCCTGAACATTTAGTTTCAATAACTTCATTTTCAAATCCTATAAATAGTAATTACAGATGCCTTCAGAATATCTACCTTTCAACATTTTAAGTCACTATTTTCTACTCTTAATTGACCCAATCTGTCAATAAGTGCAATGCATATCATGATTGCAGAGGTTTTCTATGTTTGAGTTAAGTTGGTTAAGGAGAAAAATTACTGAAAATTAAAAGAACAACTACAATAAAACAACTTTGAATTTAAGTCTTCACATTTTTTTTTTCGAGACAGGGTTTCTCTGTAGTTTTTGGAGCCTGTCCTGAAACTAGCTCTTGTAGACCAGGCTGGTCTCGAACTCACAGAGATCCGCCTGCCTCTGCCTCCCGAGTGCTGAGATTAAAGGCGTGCGCCACCACCGCCCAGCAAGTCTTCACATTTTGTTTACTTCCACATTGTCACCCACATAAGCATCCACTAGAACAGCTGATACAACACAAAATGGACTGACTGACAGAGTCTGGCAAAAGGATGACGAGAACAGGGTTGAAGAAAACATCTTTGAGAAACTTGAGTATCAGATTGAGCTATACAAAGAGAAATAGAGCCTATGAGTTATTTGGATTTTAACTCCATAGACTGTGTTAGAAATCAGCAGGGCTCAGTGAGATGAACAAACAGCCTGGTGGTATAGGACAGGAACCCTACTACTCAGAAGACTGAAGCACAAAGCTAAATATAGTTGAGATAAGCCAGTATTGTTATCAGCATTACAGTTTGGGAGGACCTGAACTTTTTGGAGGCTTGCAGATAGACTTCATTCATGATTAGTCAAATTTTCTTAACAGTAGTTCAGAAGGGGAATATTTTATATAACAAGTACTTGAGATCTGTGAATTGATCATGGTAGATGGTGCCTGCCAATTTATGTAAGTTAAAAGTTGGTAATGTTATTTTTTTAATAATAAAATAAAAAAGTCAGATAGCAGTAGTTTAGGCATTTAATCCCAGCACTTGGGAGTCAAAGGCAGGATGATCTCTGTAAGTTCAGGGCAAGCTTTTTATACAGAGTAAGTTCTAGAACAACCAACTCTAAACAGAGAAACTATGCCTTTAAAAACAAAACAAAAACCTAATAATAAAAGGCTATAATAAGATAAATAAAAAGCAAATCAAACAGAAAATATAGCCAAAGCAAGAAATCACAAGAAAAATTACTTTGGGTATATTAGAAACCACCTAGGCTAAATGTGATAATCAAAGAGCATCTACTTTTCAGAAAGCTGAGACATGAAGACATTCACAGAGAGAGAGAAAGAGACAGACAGAGAGAGACAGAGACAGAGAGAAACAGCGAAAGTGGCCAATGTTTTATTATAAGCATTATTGTTTTGGAGGACCTGGCCTCTTTAGTGACAAGCAGATTGACTAAAGATATAGATGTAGAGACACACACATATATATACTATAGGAAATCCTACAGCCAGTAGTCTTTAAGTTACCTGCCCATTTGGTAATGGCCTCTTATATTATAATTGCCAATGTAAAGCTCACATTCCCTCTCTCTTCCAGTTGCTGGATTCAGTTCCTGCCCCCTGTTTGTGCAGAGGACTCTGACCTGTGAGTCCACCCCTAATTAAAAACCCTTTATTATATTTAATTCTGAGCTAGTGTGGGATTTCTTTGTAGCATCTATATTTATACACATATACACGCAATAATCTTATAAATATCCAAAATTTAAAACCAAATACTAAAAGAATCTGCAAAGTAGAAAATAAACACCTCATTCAATATTATGAGGCAAAGACTCCAAAGATGTCATTGAGTTCATTCTCTCTTAGTCACATAGTGTGCATGGAGCCTAAACGTAAGATTATTTCCCTGGCAGTTCATTCTCAGATTCCTGGAGGCAGGATTTCCATTTCAGATTGAGGTAGAGAGTTTAAGTTTTGATACCCTATCTCAAGAAAACAAAACAAACAGAGGTTTGATTATGAGGACTTTTGAAGTTGGACTAAATGCATTTTGCATGATGATATGACTATAAGCATAAGGGGGGAACTGAGCCAGTGACGTAGAACAGAGCGGATCTCAGGTAGCAAACACGCACACACACACACACACACACACACACACACACATTTAGGCTGGGGTGCATCTGTTAATTTGAGTATTAACTCTGGGAGGGACTTGCAAATAGACTTCTAAAGACATGACATAAAAAAAAATAAATGGACCGCAAGGCCCTGAATTACTGTGAAGACACTGGCCATGGTTAATTCCTGAAGCCCCACAGAGAGTGATGGAACAGTGGGTCATAGATTTCCACTCTAGTCCAGAATAAAACAATATCAAGACTCCCTCTTCTGGCAAGCTGTTTGCCTCTCCTCTAGTTTTGTTTTCTACTTTGGTAATAAACTCCTCATACATAGGGTTATATTTTATATATGTAATTTGATACTGATTTTGAAGAAAATGGAATTCTAAGAAAAACCACAAACCTTTCCTAGACTTGTTCAGAAAGGGACAAGAGAAAGGGACAATAGGGAAAAGAAATCCAAGGTTCTGCTAGTTTTGATACTTCTGTTTCTCTTGCACTGATATTTCATTGAGTATATCCTTATATCTTTCCTTGATCTAATTGCTCTTTTGATTGACTGCTTACACCTTTCCTTGAGTTCTTCTTTTGGGTACACAATAACACAGACCATAGCTCTTGTTGAAGCAAGTACAAATTCTCTCCATAACACCTCTAAGAGATTATACTTAATTTAGTATTAAAACTGTAGTACTCATCATAAAGGGACACTGAGCTATTTAACTAGCAGTGATTAACCCTGAGTTATCTGGATTTAGAAGACTTAATTTAGGAGATGTATATGTGATATTCTAAATCAAGGTCATAAAAGAGTTGCGAGACAAACATGTACAACATAGTGGCAAAAAATGATAACAGAGAGATGTTCATATGTTCTGTAGTGTGTGTGTGTGTGTGTGTTATACATTCAACCTTGTTTGATATAAGATGTCTCTTGTACTGTTGTCATTGTACAATATCCTCAAGGATAGCTAGCCTGAAAGCTTTTGGGAAGTTTTTTGTCTCTTCTTATTTTGCTCTACAACAGCTGGGATTACAGCTGTATACATTATTGTATTGTAATGTATACAGATTACATCTGACTTTTTACCATGGTATCATAGAACTCCAGTCATCAGACTTTCATTTTAAATTGCAAGTGATTTTATCCCTCGAGTCTGTTCCTTGGTTCATGGCATAGATGTTCTACAGAGGTTGTTAGAAAATGTAGAATTCAAAGTACCTAACCTAATCAAAATGGAAGGGCATTTTAAGGATGAAAGAGTAAAGAGGCTTAGAGAAGAGAGGAACTTAAGAAAGAAAAATAGTATGGAAACTCTAGGGGAAAACAATGCCTAAGAGAGATGTTTTGCGGATTAGAATAAAGAGGTGAGAACAAATAGGAAGCTTAGAGATCTGTGTGGTATATCCAAGGTTAAGAATAGGATGATGTTTACATGACAAGTTGGTGGAACATTTACTGAGACAGAAGAATATTGCCAATGCCAAGAGAATATGCTTCGATTCTGTCATTTCACTATTCATTCACACTCTGTGTATCATCTCTGATTGCACTGTAAAACTTGAGAACATATATGACTCTTGTCACTGAAGGTATTCTTATAAAGAAACTACATTCTAAGAAAAATTCCTTAGTAAAATTTTCCAAAAGTAATATCTGGCTGTGAATAGAATATTACAAAATTTCTTTGTCAAATATTGTTGTTGCTGGAGGTGGGACCAGGATTTATGCTTAGTACTTGAACTGGTATCTAGGAGCACATTCTTATTGGAGGGATACCTTACTCAGCCTAGATATAGGGGAAAGGGCCTTGGTTTTGCCTCAAAGTGGAGTGTCAGGCTTTATTAAATCCCCATACTCTGAGGAGTGGATGGGGAGGTTGGGTAGGGAGAAGGTGGAGGAAGTTGGGGCAGTGGAGGGAGTCAGAACAGGGATAGCTATGTGAGATGAGAAAAGACTGTATTTAAAAGTTCTTTATAAGAAATAAATTAATTAAAAGAAAGAAAGATGAATTTGCAGTAATCATGGGACACTTGGTATAAACTACAAAGAATTGAGTACAGGGTTCTATAGTAAGAGACGAGGTACCTTACTTTGAGTTTATCCATGGCAGTGATTCTTGAAAGCAATGGGAAAAAGCAATTATTAATACAATATTGGATTTCTATAACCAGTAATTGTACAGAGGAACAAAGTATATCAAATACCAACTTTAGTCGAAAAAAATTATCTGTAAGATTGCCAGTTTCAGAGGAAGAACCTAAGCACATTTGACTACCATATATTTGCGTTGAACTCATCCATAATATACAGTACTTCCCCAAACTAAATGGACCAGTGCTATCCTTGCATGGAGAAAGTAGGCAACATGAGCGGCCATAGAGTATGCTGATGTCTTGTCACCAAATACTCTGTCAGTAGGTAGTATGCAATAGTCTGTTCTTACAAACTGCTCTCCATCATGGTGATAAACTTTCATAGCTCTTTGTTTCATTTTCAAAGTCTGGCGACACACATGAAAGCCTCAGATACAGAGATTAAAGCAGAACAAGCACTCCTGTTGAAGATGCAGGAAATCCAGTACCACACATTGCAATGCAAGAGGTATAGTACATGATCTTGATATGGAAGTAAGCCAAGTTCAAGGTGCAACCTGATATATTGAATGGAGGCATAAATAGTGCATATAACATGGTCTTTCGTACCAACTACATTGAATCTTGTTTCCTTCAGAGATGTGAAGTGGATGCTGTATAACAAAACTGGTTTGGATGTTTAGATTCGTTTCAAAATTCATTCCCCAAGAGGATATAAGTACCTTTAAAACCCACATGTTTAAAGTTTTGTTGGAAACAAACTGGTTTTGACAAAATTGCAAATGGCCAAAAGAAAGAGAAGTAAAATGTATTTTGCCCATTTTCCATTTCTTTTAAATTTATTAAACTCCAAGCAACAGTGGAGACAATGTCTAAATTGTCCTTCCCTTGTAATCAGACCGATGATTACCTTAATTGCTATTATAGAACCTTCAATTAGCGACTGGTGGAAGCAAATAAGAGATCTACAGCGAAGCACTGGGTTGAGCTTCCTGAGTTTGCTTCTTTCTTCAGGGAAGATATTTTTACTCAAAAGATACAAGAATAAAATACATTTTCAAAGTCACTTTTTGAAGTACATTTTCTTTAATGTCAAGTTTACAACATTTGCCATTCTGTTTTGATGTCATATGCTATTGTGTAAATGCAAGTCGCTTACAAAATGCACTGTGGATTTGTAGGGATAAGCCCCACCCATTAGGGGGCGTGTTCCCCTCAGCTAATGTTTACTGATAAATCTGCCAGGTGTGATCCCAGCAGCCCCTTTTTCTGCTTTCCTGTTCGCGGGAACCTGTGGTCCTGTAAGCCTATTTCCCCATTAAAGCTGTATATATTTTTATAATCTGTCTGCATTCATTTATGTCGTTACATGGATTGAAATGACTTGCTTAGGGAGAGTTGTAAAATAATTATAAAAATACATTTGGAGTAAATAGAATTGAAAATAAAGACATAAGGTTTCTAAACATTGAAACATACAAAGTTTGTATGAGTTAACGTACTTCAGTGCTTACTACAGTTCAAGATTGAGCAAAGTTCAGTTATGACTCTTCTGAGAGAAATGTTTTGTTCAAAAGGAGATGCAGTTGTCACAGTACTTTACTTACGGTACAATGAATGGCCTTTTGTCTGCATAGTATAGCATTTTGTTAGACCTGAAACAGAATTTGTGAACAAATCCAACAAAGACTAATTTGAAAACAGAGAAGTTAATGAAGAAAAAGAGTGAACACCCTTTAAATGTTATTGCACATTATAGTGAATAAGACACTGGTTTCCTGGAATGATCAAATACACAAAGGGAAGCCACTTGGATGGTACAATACACTAGCAACTTGCACTATCTGCCTGAGACTGTCGGTTTCTAGAAATGAGACTATATTTCTGGATATAGGGGTCAGACTTGTCCTCTGACCCACCTGAGTCCTGACAGGACGAACGAGCCAAGGCCCTGTATTTCATGTTAACTTGGACGAGTTCCCTCATAAAATATAAATTTGAATCACATAAAATTACCATTTTGTAGGTCAAAAACAATAAAAAAATCAGCAATCTTTTAAATAGATCATTAATACTTCTCCTTGGGAAAGAACAGAAGTCACTGGCATCACTTAGGTATCATTTGGTTAAGTGATTTTGTTATACTTTTAACTCTTCCAATTAAGACCTGTGTAACTAGAATGAACTAGAATTTTTTATATGTTATCACTTATAAACATATATATGCTGGTCAATAACTGTATCTATGAATCAAAATTTTCCCATTTTATTAAGGATGTTAAGGTCCATAAGGAATTTATGTATTGCGGCATTTGCCCTTTTATCATATTTATTAAGTTTGGGTTACAGTTATGTATAAACAACCATTCAACATTCGGTATAATTCTCTCAGTGGTGTTACTGGGTACTTTTTGATTTGAATTTTGCAGCAGAGGACTACTGTGTGATTAGATTTAAATAAAATTCACAGCACAGCAATAAATATAAACTGGCACTTCATAATTGATATTTGGAAAATCCTACAGTTTGTGACAGGTCAAAAAATTATACTTACTAAAATGCTGTCAAAAATTTTAAATTACAGAATAATCATGTAGTTTGAAACATGGAAGTAGGATGATACGTATTTGAAGTAAATTATATCTTATATTTTATAGCAATCATAAAAACATTGGAAGATACACCAAATAATTTATTACGTTTCAAAAACTATTTCCTGATAAACTCTTGGCATACTTTTAATGGTAACTGTCATAAACATAACTTACAGATATTTTTCACATTGTGAGATGCGATATTGGTCTTCTGAAATAATCTTAAAATGGACTTAAATGACTTAATTAAATTGATCTTATTTCTTCTTTGCTGTTTAAAACCACAACTATAATAAAACCAGTTTTTCTCAAATTTACATTTTACTTATCTTTAAGAACATTTTATAAATTAGTTGGCCTCAACAATTACTGATCTACATTTTAAAAAATGTCTATGTTTTACAGTCATAGATGTTCATGTGTGTGGAGGCAAGTAATCTGTGGTGAATCTCATCTTCAATCACGTTCTATATTACTTTTTGAGACAGCATCCTTCGTGGACCTGGAAGTTTATCATTTTAAGCTGAACTGACTGGTTAGCAAGGTCCACCACTATCTGCTTCCCAGTAGCAGCACTGGGATAACAAACAGAAGTCAAAGTGTCTGGAGTTTTACACAGTTTCCTGGGGTTCTACTCAGGACCCTACATTTGAGAATTCCCTTTGTGAACTGGGCTGTCTCCTCAGGCCTCTACTGTTTTCTTGTTTGAAAAACTCATTTATAAAACACAAACAACCATTTCTTCTTTATAACAAAGTCGTTTTAATGGCTGGCTTAAGCGTTTGTATTATATAATCTCGGAGTATGTGATGTTTTCTTGTCTGCTACTCTCTATGAGAATGAACGGCTGTGGGTAGATAAACTTGAGGCACAAGAACAGTGAGAATTAGGTAGAGACCTACTTGGCGGGGCGGGGGGGGGGACACGACAGGTCAAACCCAAGGAATGATGCTGCTGAGGAGAATGACTTCAGATTAATATGGAGGTAGCCATATCCAGATGTATGTGTGAGGAAAACCAGGCCTAGAGAGGGTAGCAGCTTAACTACAGGGGTGGTTAGCATACTAAAACGGCCTGATTGCAAAAGGAGAAGGCATCTCCTCAGATAAAATCCTGACTTGTCAGTTCAGCGTTGGTTGGATACAATGTCCCTTTTTGTAGGTCTAGTTCCTAATCCTAAATTCATTTATATTTTATATGGGCCTTACAATTCTATTACCTTAATTCTAGAGAATACCCTTGAGTCATAAGAGCAGTCCAAGTATCAAATTCTATTAATTATAACTTCTTATCGGAAACTTCTATCCTACTTCCACAGATTAATTTTCTTTAGCCACATTTGTTAATGACTTAGAAACTTTATGATGGTTGAATTTTTTTGACTAAAGAAATTTCTCTTTCCTGATTAAGCCAATTCTTATGGATTTAATTTTGGCAAGGCAGCTCAGCAGGGATAAGCCCTTGCTACAGAAGCCTCATGACCTGAGTTCCATACCCAGATTCCACGGTGAAAGCAGAGAGCAATTCCTAAACGTTGTTATCTGGTAGAACAACAGGTGTCCCATATTCACGTTTACATATTACACAAACACACACACACACACACACACAAACAGATCAACACAATAACAATGAATACAACTTATTTCTAAACAACTGAAAATCAGGAATACAAAAATGTTCATTTTCATTCAACAAAGGTATACAATTTGATTACCAAATCATCTACAGGTAGATATAATAAGGATATATTCTCTATAAAGCATAAGCTGCTACTAATATTATAACCTATACAGAAAAATTGTCAGCAAGAAATAGATACAAAAATTGAATATTAAAACAGAATTTTTTTGAAAATTTTTCATGAGAAATTGCTGAATATTTGCAAAATGAATATACTATATAACACTTCCCTAAAGATTTGTAATTAGGTGATAAAAAACCCTCAAAACCCTAAATATTTATATTAATTTGCATAAGTACAAAAAAGCAAAGTGATTTCTATAAGCATGTAAGAAGTATTCCATAAAAAAGCAGTACAGTGAATACAAAAGCAAAATTAACTGCAATATTTTATAAGTAGTACTATGAATACATAAATATTGGTTTATTAAATTATTATAATAAAGAAAGTAATATTTTTGATTATCTTGGTGTATGTACAGCATGTTACATAGTATATTAGTAGTGAGATATCACAGTCTCTGTAGCAGTCATTAGTGAATGCTTGATTAAATTTGCAACATTTTAGCAGATCTGTTTCTTCATAGAACTGCATCACAATATCATTATCACATGATATCGGAGGTCTTCATTTCCATAATAATCAATGAAATTGTAGAGGCTAGTTCCAAAGTACTGTCTGGTTTTCTGTCTCATTAGGCGTTGCCATTAAACACAGTCTTTTGCTCTTTCCTTGCATTCTGAACTTACATTCAGAATTTACATCCCTCCAATTAGTGAAGGAATTTATAAAGCATGTTGGTAAATAGGAATTATTTTAGGGGACTTCCATCAGCCAGTCAACCTTCCTTTCTTAACAATATCCATAAATCTATGGTTTTCCTAAAGCTATTATATTTGTCTAATACCTGCCCTGTGTATGTATGCAGATATATAGGAATATCTACCTTGAAAGAGTTTTTCAAGACTTTCATCCTTTCAAGTGAAACAAAGGTAAACTTAAGTGCTGAGCTGTAGAACTGTATAATTTCTTACTAATTCCACTTTACAAATTTGCATACTATATGCCCTTTTACATCTACGAGTATGCATGTTTTTATATACTATGAAAGTGCATGCTTAAATAAATCAATACTTAAAGTACTCTTCTGAAACAATACTGAAAAGACAGCGTAAATCCCTTGAAGGTTTCTTGTTCTATTTCTTACCTTGACACCCAAGTACAAGATAATACAAGAATTTAGAAGATGACCCTTCTATAAAATTTAACACTACGGATCAGAATTTCTTTGTTGGCTAGACATTATTTACTTCACTTTGTCACATGAGAAACAAGAACTGTAATATGTCTTATTTGCATCATTAAAATATTAATAAGGATCAGCAAATAAAATAGAAGTCAATACAATTAAGAAACAATTCAGCTGTGAGAACCAGTGCCTGAATGAGCTAGGAGTTCGGCATGATATAGAATGGGCCTCATTGAGAATTTTGTGTATCTCAGTCTTGCAAATTGCCCCATTAGAGATTAGAGTTCTTCTTTTTCCAGTTTATTGACATTAAATAATCTTCTAAAAGGACAAAGGACATTTGCTGATGTCTATTTGCGTCTAACAATTATAGCTAAGTGGGCATGGCAGATACATGACTGTTAACAGGGCATCTCATAAGTGTTAGTCACAGTGATGGTGGCAGGAACTAGAAGTAATCGCCTTCATTTGCTTCCACACCAGAGGGTTCTGAGGAACTGAGAACATCGTATCTTACTCTGACCTTGACTCGGTGACTTCCAAAATATATTTTATCTGTGACACTATACATATTATGGGTGTACTTGAATTTATAATGAACAAAAACACAACTGTATTTCCAATTCATAATGGGAGAAATTGTATCTTAATTTTTTAAAAAAAACATTTATTTATTTATTATATATACAATATTCTGTCTGTGTGTATGCCTGAAGGCCAGAAGAGGGCGCCAGACCTCTTTACAGATGGTTGTGAGCCAACATGTGGTTGCTGGGAATTGAACTCAGGACCTTTGGAAGAACAGGCAATGCTCTTAACCGCTGAGCCGTCTCTCCAGCCCCTGTATCTTAAAATTTTATATAGTTTTATTTCTCAACTACAAGTTGTAATAGTTTCTCAAGAACTTTATATGAACTGCTTCAGGGTTTTCAAAAAAAAAAATGTCAGTTTTTTTGCTTGCTTTTCATTTTGTGAATATATCTGCTAACTAGAAAAAGGAAATTTGCTTTTGTGAATACTTTTCTTAAAATGAATAAGCCCATTTTGCTAGTGGGAAAATGAATGTTTCTACTAATGGGAGCATAATAACCACTAATTTTATATTTTAAAAAGTTGACCTGGCCTTCTCTGCTAATTCTTTGGGTCTTTTGTTTATTTAACACTGCAAATGGAGATCTATTAGCATCCGCTTCACAGGGTATCACTAACAAAATGAATGTCTGGAGATAGCTGTCACCTTACTCTGACATTCCTTCAGAAATGCTAGCCTTATTCTTCCAATTGTGCTGTAGCAATAGAGCTCAATTTGCCTAAAACTGCCTGCCCCTCCAGAGTTATTCTGCCTTAGGTTTTCTCTTTCTGCCATTGGGTGTCATTTTTTCTTCTCTTTAAGACAGACGATGAAGAGATTCCGAGTACAATTAGCAAAGTTTCACAAGCCTCATCCTTCCTTTAATATGCAAGTCCTGTGGGGCAATCAGACACAGTTATCTCCTCTATGATTGTCAGCATAAAATACAATCCTAATGTCTCCATATGAAGTCCTAACTTTTGAGCCTATGCTATCATTTGCATTTATTTTATAATTCATGATGTTTTCCTCTAATCTAAGAAATATCAGTGTCAAATGCTTTCGCAATATCTTTTCCTTTAAAAGTGTTATGGATTTATGTTTTACCATAACTAGCTGTGAGCCAATATTAGTGTGCATTGTGGAGTTGATATAGCTCTTTCTTTAGCTAAGGAAGAGATACAGATATATTGGGTGCCAAAAATTCCTTCTTGCTTATGAGAAGAATTCTGTTGATCATAGCTGCTTTGTTGATAATGAGACACTGTACACACACACACACACACACACACACACACACTACCAGACTCTCCATTGAGCACTATTAAACTCACTGGGAACTTACTATTTCTCTGGAACAGAATCTTGCTGAATGGAGTTACACAGTTTTCAGTGAAGCTAGGTGTGGTCTTAGCAGAATCAGGTAGACAGTTTCTTCCAAAACAATCCATTTTGTATATGCAAAATGGGATCATTTATTTAAAATCAAGCTGAAAAATTAATGTCTAATAATATTCAGTTTTGTGATACATATGCTTATAGTATCAGATGCTTTTATTTGGGTTCACTAACTTGTAATATCAATGCTACACATTTTAAATATCACATACATACATATATATGTGTGTGCTACACATATGTGATTTTAATCACTTGCATTCAATATATAGAAATATTGAAAATGGTCGAACAAGAAACTAACAGATATAATTATTCTAGATATAAAATAACAACTGGATTCACTCTCTGTGTCATAGAGGAGGGAAGCATAAATTTGCTGAGTATGTTGTGATACTTATCCACTGCATGTTCTCCCTCTAGTCCTCCTCACTCCCTATTCTCCTAGTCTCTGGTAATTATTATTAATTTCTCTTATTGTCATATCAATACATTTAGTTTCAACATACCAAAAAGTGTGTACTACTTGCCTTCCTGTATCTCACTAATTTCACCAAATGTGATACACTCGACTTTTTTGCATGTTGTCCCAAATATCAAGATCAATTAACTTTATTGCTGAGTAATACAATTATTCGCATTAACATTTAAAAAAATGTGCTTTCCCTTTTACTCAACATAGATTCTTTCCTCATATAATATATTTTGGGTATAGTTTTCCCTTCCTCTACTCCTACAAACTCTTCTCTACCTCCTTTTCCATCTGTAGCCACTTCTTTTCCATTTCACATTAGAAAAGAACAGGCTTCTAAGATATAAAAACTGAACAAAGAAAATAAAACATGATAAGATAACATAAAAACTATAATACTGAAATTGGACAGGCCAAGCCAAAATGAAAATAAAGGAGCCCAAAGAGAAGGCACAAGAATCAGAGACCTACTCCTATTCAGTAGTTCCATAAAAGGATTAAACTGAATGCCACAGTACATACATAGAGGACCAGGAGCAGAATTGTGTAGGCAGTTATTGCTATTTCATTCTCTGTGAATTCCTATGAGTTTATGAACTTTCCTCAGCTGTTTCAGGGGATCTTGTTCTCACTTAATTCCCTTTGTTTTCCTGACTCCTTCTGCCTCGTCTTCTGCAAGATTCCCTGAGTTCTGAGAAGAGAGATTTAATGGAGCTACCTTGTTTATATCTGTGTTTTCCAAGGTCTCTAAATCTGTTGTCTGGCTGTGTCTTTGTATTTATTCCAATATGTTGCAAGAGAAATCTCTCTGATGATGGCTGAGTAAGGCAAAAAACTATGTGTATAACAGAATACCATTAGGACTCATTTACTGTTATTTTTGTAGACCAGCGGTATTTCGTTTAACCGTGGTTTCTGCCTATATTCCTTGATAGACTGATCATTACCATTTTTTTTAAATATTTATTTATTATGTATACAATATTCTGTCTGTGTGTATGCCTGCTGGCCAGAAGAGGGTACCAGACCCCATTACAGATGGTTGTGAGCCACCATGTGGTTGCTGGGAATTGAACTCAGGACCTTTGGAAGAGCAGGCAATGCTCTTAACCACTGAGCCATCTCTCCAGCCCCATCATTACCATTTTTGGTTGATCATAGGTGAGAGCACCTTCTCAATATTGTTGTAATTACACTGCTATAAAATTATCTATTTAATATTTATTTCATTTTGAGGGAAATATACATCCACAACTGAGAGAACTGTATCATAACTTAGACTTTTTTTTTTTAAATCAGGAACCTCTACATGGATTTCTGAAACTGGTTTTGTAACTTACGTTCCCACAAAAAGTATGTGAGAAAATATCCCCCTGTCCCCACCAACATTTAATGTCTCTCCCCTTTTTACATTAATTTTAAAACTTAAATTTATATTTTAAATTTTACAAATGCATGAGGCATGATTAATAAAAACTCAGAGACAGATATTGGGGTACAAACTGAAGACTAGGAAAGCAAAGCAGCCAGGCTCTGGCTCTTAGCTCAACTTTAGTCTGAAAATGGTGATCCTGCGTCCAGGAATCTTCAGAATGTGACTGATACTGACAGCTGTCTCCTCCCATTTTATAATCCTCTCTGGTTCTGGATTAGAGATTATCCTGGTTTGGGAAAGTAGCAGTAGTCCTATATTCTCTATGGAGGGTAACAGGCATGAATTTCCTCTTTTTAAGATGGACTTATGGGCCGGGCAGTGGTGGCGCGCGCCTTTAATCCCAGCACTTGGGAGGCAGAGGCAGGTGGATCTCTGTGAGTTCGAGACCAGCCTGGTCTACAAGAGCTAGTTCCAGGACAGGCTCCAAAACCACAGAGAAACCCTATCTCGAAAAAACAAACAAACAAAAAAAAAGATGAACTTATGGACATATATATTAGATATGTTATATTAGATATATTATAATTCTGTCAGTTTCTGAGTACTTTTTTAATTTATGGGGACATATTTCCATGCTGGCCATAGTTGTTCTTCATAGGCAATATAACTTGGTAGGATGATTGATTCATTTTCTTCCTTGACAGCTTCCATTACACCTCACTGTATTATGAAAGCTTTCATTGAAGAATCTATCCAGGTCAAATCGAGCTACATTCCACTGAGTCTGGCATTTGACATGTGTGGTATCTTCAGTAGTAACTTTGAATTCTAAGAGACAACTAAGGGCAATACCAATAGCCTATATTTGATAGATAGTTACTTAGAATCCCCTGTTCAACAACACACACAAAAAATGATTTTGTTTAATCAACATTATTACCTTGTACAGTTTATCCTGACTCCAGTTTCTCCTCCCTCATTGCTCCCATTCCCTCCCATCTCCTTTCTAGACCCCTCCACTCTGCATTCATTTACATTCAGAAAAAAGCAAGCCTCCCAAGGTTATCAACCAAAAAGAGCATAATAAAATACAATAAGACTAGATACAAACCCTCATATCAGATCTGGGTGAAGCAATTCAGTAGAAGTAAAAGGGTTCCAAGACATCAGGAAGTAGTCAGAGACACCTCCACTCCCACTGTTGACAGTCACAAACACACCAAGCTATCAATCATAACATATATTCAGAGTACCTAGAGAAGACCTGTACAGGATCCATAATTGCAACTTCAGTATCTATGAGCTGCTATAAGCCAAAATTAGTTGAAATCAGTAACAAGGCTAGGCGGTCCACTCCCTCCATATCTCTTCAGAATAATAATTGAAGTAATATCTAAGACAATTGAAGGAGAATAAGATGAAATAAATTGGAAAGGAAGAAGTCAAAATAATGCTATTGGGAGATCATAAAATAGTATACACAGAGCTGGGTGGTGGTGTGCATACCTTTAATCCCAGAACTCCAGTAGCAGAAGCATGCATATCTCTGAGAGTTCAAGGCCAGCCTGATTTACAAAGTGAGTCCAGGATAGTCATGGATATTATAAAAAAAAAAACCTGCCTTGAAATTAATTTTAACAAAAAAGTTAAAGCATAGTATACAGTAGTGACCAAAAAAGTTTTTACCAAAGAAGTCCTACAACTGGTAAATATCTTCAGCAAAGTGGCTGGATACAAGATTAACTAAAAAAAAAAAAATCTGTAGCCCTCCTATATACAAAAGACAAATGGACAATTGGAAAGAAATCATATAAATAACACCCTTCATAAGAGCCACAAATGACTAATCAAGCAAGTGAAAGACTTTTTATGAGAAGTGCTTCAAATCATTGAAACAAATAAGATTAAGAAGATCTAGAAAGATATCAATAAAGTAATACGATTAGAGAAATTAACTCTCCCTGTCCCTCTCTGTATTGCCTTTCTGTCTCTCCAGTTAAAGGCATCTCCATGTTCCCTTAGCTTCCTTCATGACAATTTTACATGGCTTTGTCCTTTTTTATAGCCTCTTTTCTCCCACCCCATTGTGCCTTTTTACTGCCTTGGTCCATGCTAATCACTCATATTTGGTGACTTAGACATAAGAACTACAGATTAGATATAATATAAGGCATTTGCCTTTCTGTGTCTGGACTGCATTACACAATATATCATTTTCTAATTCCATCCATTTATCTATAATCATCATTATTTGATTTTTTTAAAAGCTGAATAATATTTCCTATTATATATGTGACACATTTTATTTATCCATTTCTTGGTCAAAGGACCTTCAGGTTGCTTGCATTGCCTAGCTAATGTAATAGAGTTGTAATGAGCATGACTGAGAAATTATCCATGGCATAGGATGTAAAGACCCTTGGGCATTTGTCATGGAGTGATTTAAATGAATCATATGTTAGATTTATGTTCAGATCTTGAGAATTCTCCACAATACTATTCCAGAGTATTGTGGACTAGATTAGAATCTCACCAATAAAGAAAGAGTATTCTTTTTCCTCACACACTCTTCAGAATTTGTTTTCAAACTGTTTTATGAAAACATCTATTATTTTTTTTAGCCTGTCATTGTGTGTATGTGTGTGTGTGTATGAGAGAGAGAGAGAGAGAGAGAGAGAGAGAGAGAGAGAGAGAGAGAGAGAGAGAGAAGAAAGAGAGAGAGAGCTTGCAGCCTAAAGAAAGTAATTCATCTACACATGTTTTTGCATATATTCATAATGTATCCACAGAGACTGAAAGAAGGAATAGAATCCCCCTGAAGCTGGAGTTACAGCCAGTTGTGAATGACCAGAAGTGGGTTCTGGAAAGCAGACCAGTATGTGCTTTAAACTACTAAGCTACTTGTTTAGTTCCAAGATAATATTTTCTAAACAATCTCAATGCATCTCAATTCCTTTCTTTCTCTTTTATCCCCTATTATCTACCCTGAAACTACTATGCTAGTCTTTAATAAATTCATTAAACAGACTTTTAATAAACTTTTCTAGAGCCAAGCTCTGTTTTATGTATATGCTTTACTTAAGGGGAAAATAGTCCACATTTTTGCCTGATAAGTTCTACAACATATATATGTTTTTATAAAAAAATATTCATTACAATCATCAAGTATAAAGCAGGCAGTGAAGAGCTATTTTCGTATGTTTCACTTGAGAATTTTATTCTACAACTTTTTTAATAGATGTTCAAAGCCCTCAGGATTTTCTATTCTATTTCACCTGTTGGGTTGAGATCTGCACAGGATAATCCTTTTGAAGACAGCCTAATAGGAGTTGAATCAGTTTGAACAAATTTAATTGACAGATCTGCCAGCATAACACCTTTATTTAAGAACCTTTATTATAAATTTTCCATTGTGTCTACTTCCTACAATTCATAAAAGAATAAAAAACTATTTGATTACAAGTAATATGAAATAGTAGATATCATTTTGAGAGACTTCCTGAGGAGAAATCCAAACACATGTACTAGTAATTTTATGTTAGAGAGATTATAAAACAGGATAGAATTGGGCAATAATAACAGATGAAATATTTGATCAAGCTTGGGTCTCAGATGTGACAAGGTTTTGTATTTTTGTTTATCTCTGATTGTTGTTTTAAAACTCTGTCCTATGGAGATAAAAGACCAGGACATTTCACTTTCCTCTTTGGCCTCTTTTTTTCCCTCTCATTTCATACAGTGTTCCCTTGTTCTCCTGACTTTCCTAAGTTCTCTTTCTACTGCTCTTCTTTCAAGCATATTCTAATGATGATTTTTAGATTTGTTAAAGGTTCCAGGTGGAGATGAGATGGAACGTGAATAACTACAATAAAAACAAGCTTCAGTAACCTGACAAAATAATTCTGATCTGTATCTACAACATTCAATCAAATACCACCATGTAAATATTAAAATGACAGAAACAAACAAGGAACTGATGTAAATAATGATGATGAGAATAATTCACAAAATCAAAATTAGGAGATGAGGGTATACATTTATAGCTACAAATGTATTAAATATAAACAAACGGAAAAAAGAAGAGAGAGAGAATAGGCAGCTAGTAGGGAAAGGTTTTCAGAATGTATTTGCTTCAAAATTTAGCTTATTTCACAACATGTGAACCTAAAAATTCTCACAAGGAACTTCTACAACTCACAAAGACCTTCTGTAATATAGCAGGATAGATGATTAACACAAAAAAGATCAGTAGTCCTCATTTACATAGATGGTAAATGCCCTGAGAAAGAAATCAGAGAAACATCACCCTTGACAATATATTTGTGAGTTGTCGAATTTCCTTGCGAGTACATTTAGGTTCACTTATTTAAACTATCATATCATCAGCAAATAGAGAGTTTTACTTTTTCCGATTTGTATCCCCATGATCTCCTATTATCTTATTGCTCTAGCTAGAACTTCATGCACTATATTGAGAAGATATATAGAGAGAACAACCTTGTCTTGTTCCTGATTTCTGTGGGATAACTTTGAATTCATTGAGTTTGATGTTGAAATGAAATTAGTATGGTGAAATAAATAATGTCTAGGATACTATATTGTATTATCAAACTTTTTCAAAGATGAGTTGCAATAATGTGAATAATTTCTATATTTTTCCTACAAGTTTCTCTAAAAGACAACTACTACCATAAGCAGATAACCGAACACTGAAGAATTGAATGTGTATGTTATTTACTGTGGGAATTATTTTATTTTATATTTATTGATTTAGGCTGTAGATTTAACCACCATAGAAAATATTGTGACATTTTAAAGGATCTTTTGTTCCTGTGGACCTCCCACCTCTGTTTTCTTGTGACTTATAAATTGAAATTTCAGAATGCCTCCATTTCTCCATGTCAAGTCTAGGGACAGAGAACATTGTTATGTTCATTCAAAGAGAAAAGGTTTTATTGTGAGAACAACAAAACTTGAAGACTCTGAAAACCTCAGTAAGTGGAAGAACTTTAAATAGAAAAATTGCTAAAATGACAGAACAGATTAGTTATGTGAAAGTAGAAAAAACTCAGTTGGTTTAGATTTGAAATTAAAATATCCATGATAACAATAATAACACTAAATACATAGTTTTTGAAAAATGAAATCTGAGGCAAATATTATTTACCTGAAAGCACATTTTGCATTTTGACTTTAAGATAAGATTGAATTCCTTGAAATATAACATATATAATGGAAATCACAAGGCATTCTAATAAATTTAGTAGCATTTTCTTTTACACTAATTTATGTGGAAGAGATAAAAATTGCATATTTTACAGTCATATAAGAACATTTATATAATAATTTAAAATAGAAATGACAACAATAAATTTAATTTTCTTAGATTACATTTAAAGTTATGAAAGAATGAACTTTTACTTACTTCTAAATATCAAGAAACTCTAAAGCCAAAATTGAGATATACAATTTGTTTGTATACCTTAGTAATTTCTGAAGTTAGTTTTATATTTATAAAGAGTAAATAAAGCAGTAAGGAAATGAAAATACAGATAAACATGCTTTGATTTTTTTGAATATACCTGTGACTTTTCAATTTTTCTGTTTAGAAAACACTTTTTGGTTTCAAGTTTCAAATACATGAATGAACTTGTGATAAGCATTCATTGAGAAAATTTCATGTGGACCTCATTTTTATAGATTTTTTAATATAATTTGTAATTACTGATTGTTCTGTGATAACTCTTCCTAGATTTCCCTTACTTCTTACTTACTTCCCCTCTCTTTATCAGAATGAGAATAGGTATCTAAAATAATAATAATAAAATAAGAAAAAATACAAGCCAGAATAGGACTAAATAAATAATCAACAAAGGGAAAATGTGAAAGCAAAAGCTCATGAAACACGTATAGATGCAGAGAGACACATGCTCACACACACAAATTCCCTAAAATCACAAAACCAAAAACCATAATAAATACTCAAAGACCTATAAGGTAATAAGCAAAACCAACCAACCAAACGAACAACAACAAAAAACAGTACTGGCACAGCATTTAAGACAATTTCATTTGAATATGTTTAGCATTTCTTATCTACTGCTGGGCGTGGGGCATGCACTTAAGATTAGTTTGTATACCCACTGAGACATTTGAGAATTTTCCATTTGAGTATTCTCATTTGTACATAGCTTCTGAGTTAAGCATGGAAACTTGGGTCCTCTTTCTCTTTCAGTTCTGGGACCTCATCTGGAAGAAAAGATATATTCAGGCCCTGTGCATGCAGCTACAGTAGTTTTTAAAGAGTAATATTCTGTTGTGTAAACATATCATGTTTTTTTACCCAAATTCTGACAATTATGAACATAGTTAGGCCAGTATCTTTGCAGTAAGATGTAGAGTGTTTTGGGTATATGCCCAAGAGTAGTATAGCTGAAAGTTGAGGTAGATATATTTCAGGTTTCTAGGAGCAACATCACACTGTTTTCCATAAACACTATACGACTTTGCACTCCAAGTAATTAATGAGTATTTTTTTCCGTTTTTTGCATCCTCAGCAGCATGAGTTATTATTTGTTTTATTGATCTGACTACTGCAAGATGAAATATCAAAGTAGGTAATTTGCATTTCATAGATTACTACTGATGTTAAACATTTCATTAAGTACTTCTCAGCCTTTGTGTTTCTTTTGAGAATTCTTTGTTTAGATCTTTGTCTGGACCCAAATTTAACTGGGCTGTTTGTTTTCTTGATATCCAGTTTTAATATTCCTTTTTTGTTCTATACATTTGAGTTTTGATTACTATATGTTATGAGGCATTTCTTTTTTGATACTGTATATCTGGTGTTCTGTATCTTGATAGGCAGCTAATACTTAATGGTTGGGTAAATTATCTTCTATGATATTTTGAAAATTATTTCTCCTTTATTAACTGTCTTTTTTATCCTTCTATTCCTCTTATTATTAAATTTGGTATTTCATAGTATCCCAGGTTTCCTGTAGGTTTAGTGCCTGGAATGTTTTAGATTAAACATTTTCTTTTATTGAGGTATACATTTTTTTCTATCTCCAGACTAAAGTCAACTCTTCTATTTCCAATTATGTGAAAAATAGGTTATTTTTGCATCTTATCTGCACAGTCTACTAATCTGGTTCTTTTGCAAACTTTGTTTGCACATAGAGGTAAAATCTATAATGGAAAAATAATCATTGATGACAAATTCTGACTTATTGTAATCAAAATACAGAGAAAGAAATGAATATTGCTTTCTCACAAATACTGGATTCACAGTTAATAATACTGCAAATACATACACACATTCTAAGAGCTTCTTGTTTAAAAAATAGTGCAGTATAATAATAGAAGTTGTATTTTCCTTTATTTTTCCCAATTAATTTCCAAATAATATTTTTAAAAATTAACAATTTATAGACTAATCTAAAATCTAAAAATTTGCCATTAATATAAATTGAACTATAATATTTAATACCTATATAACTTAAAGACTAAGACTTCATATAGAATTATTAAATAATCTGTAAACAGATGTGTAGCAAATGAGGACAAAAACCTCAAAACATAAACAATGTATAAGTATCTTGATTGGAGATAAGAATAATATATAATGTAATATGAAAGTATATCCTAAAAGCTGTATCAATATACAAAATGTCCTAAACAGAGGTAAAAATATTCATGGAAACAATCTAACAGAATAACTTTGTATAGGTGTACCTATATTATAACATAAATAAAAAATATAATTTGAACTTGTCTCAATATACAAATCTATACCAATGTAAATTATTCATAAATAATAGCTCACAAGTGTTCACTCTATTACTATTATTATCCTTTCTTTAAATCTCTGAATCTACATAGTTTGGGTGCCAACTTTAGAAGTTAGCTTGATTTGGAAAATAACCAGGCTAGCTAAAAGATAAACAATTGTATTTTTATTTATTAGAAGGGAAAAAGCTCAAAAAATAGAAACAAGAAGTCCAAGCTCAGCCATGCCACAAGGGAACCACAGAGAGAGGGTACCTGGGCAATGCACCCATTTTTCTACAGTTCCAGAAAGCCACACCCTAACGTGGTTCCACCTCTTGAAGATAATTGGTTAACACAGCTTTCCCATCACTTCCTCATGACTGTTTTAGTGTTTGCTGGTAAAATATACCTTTTTTAGGTTTGAAGTTTTAGTTCAATTATTAAGCTACATGAAGTTTTAAAGATTTGTTCTCTTTTTAAAAGTCTGGTTTAAGTAAAAAAACAAACAAAATGTTGTTTTTTTAAAACAAGGCAAGCTTATAAATAAAGGTTGACCACAGTTTATTGCTTACCATTGCTTCTATCAGACAGAAGGAAAACATTCCTTACATGAAGAAGTAAGTAAACTACATTGGAACATCATGAAGGGAGTGTCAAGGATTTTACAATTTTATTTTGCCTTGTTTTATTTGCTTTTGTTAGTTAACTGACATTTTAGAATCTCTATTTAATAAGAACAGACATCAGTTTTATCTGTAATCTTGAATACAATAGTGAAATTATAGATCCAATGGTCATTTTTAAAACATAGCCAGAAACACAACAGAGAAATAAAGAAATTTTAGCAGCTGTCAAGGTATGCTACTTTCCTGAAGTCTCTGATTTTATCCATTTTCTAGTTTGCACATACATAAAATAACCAGCAGAAAAGATATTCCAACCACATCAATATGAAGAATTGAACATTGAAGGGGCAATATTTGCTGTTAAAATTGTTCAGTCTACAATATAATATTTTAAGACCAGTCATTTTAGTGAATAATCCTCATTTATGACCAGGATCCATAACACCCTTTCTTGATGAATGGCTTTTTACTAGCACAAGCTAAGTACTTATCAGGAGAACATATCTATCTTTACCTGTTTTATCCACAGCCCAGATTTGTGTTTTTATAGTTAGTTATAAAAGTAATTTTAAGGGAGAAAATAATAAAAATTCAAGATCTAATTACTGTTGTACAAGGATATAGAGTGTGGTATACAATAAGTTTTGTTTTCTTAATTTATAGACAGGGCTGAATTTTTAATCCCAACATATGCATCTGTTGTTTGTACATATATTCTTTTAATATTGACAGTAAAGTTGAAGGGCTTATATTTGAAAAGACTGACTTTAAAGTGTTTTATAAGACAAAAACATGAATAAGGAAGAAATCTTTTAATGTTGCAAGATTAGAAAGATCACAAAATATGTGAATTTCATATAATAACAAGAACTATAAATAAATCTTTAAGTGATCCAAATCTGGGTCAGTTCTACTTGTCCTATTATCTTCTAAATAACAATTTTGTGATTATGTATAGTGAGACCTACCACTGTCTTCGAATTATCCAAGCTGGTAAGGATATATTTGACTTAAAGCTTTTAGAGGCTTACCTTATGTCAAACAGTCATAACTATTCTTCTGGAAATAAAGTAGTCACATTTTAGAAATCTATCAACTCTCCCTTTAGGATGTTGGAGGAGGCCGCTTGTTCATCCCAGCTACCCAGAACCAAAATAATCACACAGAAAAATGTATTAATTTAATCACTGATTTGGCCCATTAGCTCTAACTTCTTATTGGCTAACTCTTACATCTTAATTTAACCCATTTCAAGTAATCTGTGCATCACCATGAGATTGTGGCCTACCAGCAAAGTTTCAGCATGTCTGTCTCTGGTGGCTCCATTGCTTCTTTCTCTGACTTCACCCTCCTTTCTCCCAGCATTCAGTTCCATCTTCCCCACCTACTTAAGTTCTAACCTGCTATAGGTCCAAAGCAGTTTCTTTATTAGCCAATGAAAGCAACACATAGACATAAAGATGTCCTGCACCATTAAGAGACTAGCTGTCATGAACACTTCACAGATACCCCCAGAAACCTTTACTTAATTTTGAAGACCATTGTAATTTTGGGTGTAATTATCACTACAATTTTTGCCTTAAGAGATCATGCTCATGCTAAATAAGGTCACCATATCATACATAGGATCTAATGTACTCTGTTCCCTACAAAAACCCTCGTGATCTGTAGAAAATTGTGTTCTCAGTTGATATTATTCTTCCTCCCAGCATTCAGTTCAATCTTCCCCACCCACATAAGTTCTGCCCTATCAGTAGGCCAAGGCAATTTCTTTATTCATTAACCAATGAAAGTAACGCATAGATAGATGGACCTCCTCTACCAGTACCATGCTGTAGTGACAAAGTATTCATATTTATGGGGGGGGGGTTATTCCTATTTAAACCACCATAGGAAATTTCCACCAAGATCATATATTTGATCTCATAGTAGAAGAAAAAAACACCTCTTCCAACTTATCTTCTAAGCTCCATATATATTTTGTAGCATGAACACTCATACACACATGCATGCACACACACACAACCACAAAAGAAAAACTATATGAAAATATAAACAATTCTCAAAAGATGCAATTTATTTCATTTTATTCTTTCTATAATTCATAGTACTGTTTTTCAAATATAATTGTTCCTGACTTAAAGATTTATTCTCAAGACATAAGATACCATGCTTCAGCTATATTCTATTGCTTCTTCTTATATCTTATAATAAATTTTCCATATATATTTATAAATTATTTTTATGTTAAAAGCATGTTTTTAATTATATTATAGAACCTGTGAAAACAGATGTGGTGCATGTTTTTTTTTCATCCTAATTTATACATATGTAGGAAATTATATTACATTTCCCAGAACAGGTTTAGAGAACTAAAGTAGCTTAATACATAACCTTATGGCATTCATGATTTAGTATCTAATTGTGCAGGCTTAATTTCATGATTACAGTATTGTATTCACATAAAAATAATATATGTAAATGACTAAAGTGGAAGACTCAGACCATAACCTACACAGGTACAGCCATTAAATCAGTTACAAAGAAAGATGCCAGAATCTATTGAAGACAGCATCTTCAATAAATGTTGTTCTGAAGACTGGATGTCAACATAGAGAAAAATGCAATTAGATACTTTTTTATCACTTGGCATAAATCTACTCCAAACACATTAAGAAATCTCAGTGTAAAATTCAAATCATACAAATTTCTTAAAGATCGTATAAGAATAATTAAAGATTTTCTAAATAATCTCTTTCACTAAATGAGTCCTAAAATGGAAAATGGCGATGTTATAAAACTACAAAGTTTACAGATAACAAAGTAAAACGTCACTGGATTGAAGAATCAATATAAAGGACACGTGAAAATATTTGCCAGTTACACATCCACCAAATGATTAATATGTACAATATTGATTTTGCACAATAACGAAAACAACACACACATACTTTCAGAAAACCAAGTAATACCAATCAGAAATTGCTATAGAACAAAACAAAATTTTCAGAAGAAATGTGAATGGTTATTGATTTCTTTTAGAAGTCATTATCATTAGACACTAGAAAAAATGAAAATTAAAACTATGATTATGTTCCACATTATCCAGTTCAGATATTTAATCATGAGAAAAAGGATATCAAGGTAAGAACAATGTATTTCTGTATTAAAGAGAAAAACATGAGAGAGGGCCAATGAGAGGATAAAATGATCTCAAGTCTGTATATTCATGTATGGAATAACAAGTAAAAACAAAAGTATAATTAAAGAGAATTATTGAAATATAATACATAACATTAATTATTTTTAAACCCATATTTTTAAAACCTAAGATTGACTAATTCACTTATAGAGATTAAGGCAGAAAAGTAGGTTTTAGAATCCTTTAAAGTGCTTTTGTCGGTGCTTGTCAAGGCACCTCTTTCACTTCCTCTCGTGTGAATACATATTCAGGTAAGAGTAAAGAAAGAATATGTGAAATCACAAGGAAGCTGCTATACGTGACATAGATATGATTTGCTTTTCTGACTATTAAGAGCATATTCAGCCACAACAACTTAACAGGGGCTGTTAATGCTGCATCCGTTCTCCTTAACCAGGACCCATCTTCTTTTCTCCTCCAGATGTCATATCTGCATAAAATTTTCCTGAAGTCACTTATCCTAAGAAAATCTGTTTTTATTCCTAAAGTGAAGAGGAATCAAAACTCTTAAGCAATCAATGTCTTTTAGGGATTTTTCTAAATTTTTCAGCAATCTGACATCTCTGAGGAGTAAATTGAAGACAGTTCTTTTATCCACTTCCCAGATTTTGCAGCATCATTAACTCTGACGCACTGGATAACTATGGTAGTAACACAGCTTCACTTACACAGCAAGTCCTCCATTATACACCAAAGTAAATCCCCTACAAAATCAGTCACAGAGAAATCTTTTATTGCTCGGTCTACTTCTAAGAAAATCTGAACACGTTTGTAGATGTAAAATGAAGAAAGGATAAAAATATCACCGAAAAGATCTTGGAAAGTTTTAGCCCAAGGGACATAGGTATGATTATCAAATTTCAGAGAGAAGCAGGTATTTATCATTCTTCCTAAGTTCTTTAATGTCTTAAGGAATTAAGCTGGTTGTCTAAAGCACCCATTAACAGAAGAACAGTGGAATCTTCCCAGGTCAAGCATCAAATCCTTCATTTGACTAATAGCCACTAATACAAATCTGTATAAAAACTCTGTCGGATGTATCAATTTAAAATGCATTTTATCTCCATGTGTCCCTGGACAAAGGTTCTATGGTGATATTCAAGATAGTCATCAGTCTGACAACGGGAGAAGGCCAGTTCAGGCACCCTCTCCTCCACTGCTCAGGGTCCTACCTGGGGACATCCCTGTGGACATCTGAGACCCCCCTCTAGAGCCCAGCTTCTTGCCAACCCCACAATGCCTCTATTAGTTAAGATATCATCTTCCCTGCTCCCATATCTGCCCTTCTTCCATCTCAACCATCCCACCCTGTCTTGGACTTCCCTTTTATTCTGTCTAAATCAAATGTCTCCTCTAGCACTTTGTCAATCTTCATATGCTATAAACATCCTTACATAAGCACTCCTACATAAACCATCATTTCAAAGTCAAAAAATCTGCCTTCTTCCAAGAACTTAGCTTTGACATCTGACAAGAGTGGGGCCTAGTGATTAAAACTGGTAGGAATTTAGTGTAGAAAAAGTTCACATTCACACAGACAGCTACAGATTTTTATAATTCGCTATCCCTTGTTTCCACCTGGTAGATGTAATAAAGTTTTGCTATATGTAGTCCCAAGTAAAACAGCCTGATGTTATTCATCTTTGCTATATTTTAATGTAGCTACAATTTTTCCCCAAATATAAGTCAGTTGGATAGAACAATTTTATGGTAGATTTATTTGAGAAATGTCAGTATATGTTTCAAACAGTTGGTGGTATTTCTTTTTACTTCTTTCAATTTTTGGTATTTAAGAAATATCAGGACAGGGTAACATTGTGTGGTCTGTTGAGGATGTTCAGTGTTGTCTATGATTTCTTGTTTCCTCAAAATCATTAAACAAAATTATACTACCTTGTGTGTGTGTGTGTTGTGTTGTGTGTATGTGTTATTCAATAACTAATATTTTAGCACTGATTTTCTTTTTTACAAGAAACATTCAATCATCAAATTTAATTGCTCTAACATTAATATTGTTTGATGTGTCAATTGTACAATATTCCTACTAAACTCTTAATTTTAATTTGAACATGTTTTTATGTTACCTGTAAGTTTGTTATAGAACATGAATTGCTTGAGCTTTTTGTTTATTTAATAAATTCACCAAACTTTTAAGCCTAGTATCTAACTATGATGCTCAGTCACACAGCAAGCCTAGACTCAAGTAACCCACCAGTTTCATCCTTCCAAGAAGTCAGGATATAAGCATATGCTCTTATCCTTTCAAAAATTACTTTAAATTACTATTTTATGCATTTATATTTTCATTAAGTTATACTTCACTTCCATAGTCTAAAATACATAAAACATATAGTTTTTCTTTGTTTGTAAAACTGTCCAACTAACATCACTGTCTAACTACAAAATAATTTCTATATTCGGAAGTAAATTGCATACCTATTAATATTAACTAAGATGACTAGGTACATACCTTCATATCAAGACTGGAAAAGCCAACCCATTAGGAGGAAAAGGGTCCAAAGATCAAACAAAAGATTGTGGGATACACCTAATCTTACTGTTAGTGGTCCCACTTGAACACCAACCTAACAACAATATCATATACAGCGTTTCTAGTGCAGCTTTCATAATTGCAGCCTTGGTTTTTGTGGGGCCCTTAAAAGCCATAGTTAGTTGAAGTCTGTGGAGCATGCTCTCCTGGTATCTTTGAGCCTTCTGGCTCCTACATTTATTATTGTATCTTGTTATACCATGTTCAGTGGATATTCCTGGGTGGTCTGCTCATTTCTGATGGGAAAATGTAGAAGGATGGATCCAGGAGAGAAGAGAGATGGGGGATAGGAATGGGAGAAATGGAGGGAGGGAAAAATGGTATGAAAGTATTGACAACAAAACTAAACTAAAAGGATCCGGATCTTATTATATTGCTAAGCAAACAGTGTTATAAAAACAATGCTTCCTCTATCATCCTGAAAAAGCACATTTGGCATCAAAATTATAAATATCTTATACAACTGAACCAGTGTAGACCACATGAGTCTGAAGAACAGGAGCATACAGCATTAATTAGAAAAACAGGATACAAAAGTTAAAAATATAGAGACAACCTGCTGCACCAAAGGTCAAGAAAACCACCAAAAGGCCAGCTCCTAACTTGGACAAAGATTCCCTACTAGATCAGAAGCCAAATTGGCCACTGTAAATTCAGGCCACAAGGATAGAAGACAAAACATAAAAAACAAAAAACAAAACAAACAAACACACACACACACACACACACAAAAAAAAAAAAAACAGAAACCAAGGAACAAAAAAAAAACCTGTCCAACAACAACAAACTCAGAAATCAGAACATAGAACTACAATCATCCCAAAACAAGATGCCTAAACACCAATGCAAGAACATAACCTATAAAAACCCGAGCAAATGGCCTGACCCTAGATATCTGAAGACATTAAGACCTGGGTATTCCTAGGCAGCTGAAGCACAGGAAAATTACTTAAGATAGCTTTACATTAATGATAGTGTTCCTTAAAGAGGTCCCTCAAAGAAACGGTAAAGACAATCAAAATTGGAAGAAATCAATAAACTCTAAAAGAGTACCAAAAAATCAAGAAAAAACAATGACATGAAGGAAACTATTCAAAGACCTTAAAATCTAAATAAAGGCAGTAAAGAAAACATTAGCTGAGGGATTCTAGAACTGTAAAATCTAGGTAAGTGAAAAGAAACTACAAACACAAATATCACCAACATCATACAAACAATGGACGAGAGAAGCTCAGACTTTAAAGATATTATAGAAGAAATAGATTAATCTGTCAAAAAATGTTATATCTAATAAAATTGTTACAAAAATATCCTAAAACTTATGGATACTATGAAAAACCAAAAATAAGAATAGGACAAACAGAAGACTCCCAGCTCAAAAACCCAGGAAAGATATTTATATAATTAAGATGAAAACATTCTTAAGAAAGGACATACCTATTACAGAACACAAAATAGATTAGACCAGAAAAGAAAGTCCAAGTCCACATAATAACCAAAATGCTAAATATACACAGCAAAGAAAGAATATTAAAAGTTTCAAGAGAAAAAAGAAAAGTAACGTACAAAGTCAGACCTAATAGAATCATATCTGGCTATTCAATAGAGAACCGAAAATCCAGTAGGACCAGTACTGATATTTTGCAGACTCTAAAAGGCCAAGAATGCCAGGCCTCACTATGTCATTCAGCAAAAATATCAAGCACTAAAACTGAAGAAGACAAGATATTTCATGACAAATCAATTTTAATAATATCTATTCATAAATATAGCCCTACAGTAGGTTTCTTAAAGAAAACTCTAACTCAAGGAAGTTAGCTACACCCATGAAAACACAGGTCGTAAATAACCACACATCAGAAGAATGGAATAAACAAAGAAAGAAAACACACACATGCACTAAACCACCATCACCAACAAAAATTAACAGGAGTTAACAATCACTGGTCATTAATATATCCCAATATCAACAGATTCAATTCACTGATAAAAAGATACAAGATAACAGATGTAGAAGAAAACATAATCCATCCATCTACTGAACAGGAGAAACACATCTTGACATCAAATATAAACATTACCTCAGAGTAAAGCATTGAAAAAAGATTTATCAATCATATCACTCCAAAAAGCAAGTTTGTGTAGCTTTCCTAGTATCTATCAAAATAGATTTCAAACAGAAATTAATCAAATGATATGGAGAAGGATATTTCATGCTCATCAAAGGAAAAACCCTTGAAGATGATATCTCAGTTCTGAATATCTATGCCACAAATGCAAGGGCACCAACATTTTAGAGAAAACATTACTAAAGCTTAAATCACACATTGAAGCCCACACATTAATCGTGGGAGTTTCACTCTCACCAAAATCATGAAAACAGAAACTAAACAGAGAAATACTGGAACTAATAGTCATCATGACTCAAATGAACCTATTAGATATCTACAAAACATTTCACACAAACACAAAAGAATATATCTTCTTCTCCACATTTCATAGATTCTTATCCAAATTAACCATATATTTCAGAAGCAAGTATCAAGAAACTTAACATTTATGACCCTTCTGCATTGCTTCCTTCAAATTAGAAAATTGTATTTTCTGTAATTGCTATGAATTTATCATCTTACATTTCCATTTTCTTAAGGAATTCATTTAAATGATAGTTCATTGTACATGTAAGTTGACATTTAATTACATAAATTTCAAGTTTAGATATATAGAAAGACAGAAATGTAGATAGATAAGTAGGTAGCTGAACTTATAGAAAACAGATATTTAGACAGGTTTAAAGATAGACACATACATACATACATACATACATACAGATAGAGAGATAGATGAAAGATACTGAGAAAGTTTCTCTTTTTGTTCATTTAGAAATTATTTGGTTTGTTTTTATATAATGGAAAATGGTCCTAATAGTTTAATTAGTTTTTCTAAAAAATTTCATATCTGAGTTATCTTGGAACTGACAATGATCAGTAATTATATAAATAATGTTTTGATTCAATTTAACTATTGTATAAATTAATATCCAATTATCAAAATAATGTGTTTAAAATATTTTTAATATACTGTTTCCTTATAAAAATTGTTAAGTACACAAATATATTTACTTATTTAATTAACCTATTTATTTCTGTATGTGTGTATATATATATAGTCTTTCTTCTTTTCTAATTTCTAAATTCAGTATACATTTTAGTATTTAAGATCAAGACTGTTTGCATAAAATTCTATTATTTTGTTTAGCTTAAACTTTTATTCCATAAATACAGTCTTGCTGGATAGACTCTTTAGTTAAGAGTGATTTCCTTATTCATATTTTTATTACATTTTTCCAGCTTATTGGATAGGAGGAGAAATAGCATACTGATGCATGAACAAGCAAATTGTTTTATAAAATGTAAGCAGAAATAATTTTATATACATTTTGTTTGCTATTTCCGTGAATAATTCAAATCAATTATAAAACTCTGTATACTAGTAACAAGCATGTTTTCAGATACTGTGGTTAAACTGAATTGAGAAAAAGAAATCATGTTGGAGACCTACTTCAGTAATGCAATAATAATTTCATTGTTCTCTTAAGAACTTTTAGACATTGCAATCCTATTTTTACACATTTTAAGATTAATTGCTTTGAGTTTTTATGTAACATGAATAAATCATTACATTATTCATTGAAGTTCCAGATAAACTTAATGTGCGTATAGTGGTAATCCTTGCATCTTATTGAAAGAAATATTACACTTGCAATTTTCTAAATTTTTGAAGCAAATACAGTCATATTAAAAATAGAAATATCACACCATGTAAATATTCTGTTTTAGGCACATAGAGTGATTTATCAAGCATTTTGTGAAGCCCTCAATGATATTGCTAAGTCAACACTATAGTGCTACAGCATATGCGTCTTGTGCCAGGATAGTGATGATCCTCTTGTATTAATAACTCATTGTTACTTGGCTCATTGAACCACCAAAAATTTCAAAAGAACTTTTATTCCATAGTAAAATATTAAGATACTAAATACTTTTTGAAAAACTCACTTATATATTTTTTTAAATTCTTAATAGGATTTATATAAAATATTCCACTGCAGTCAACTGTTGGTAAGATGTATTTTCATTTTCTATTGAAAGTATTTGTTACTAATTGATACTTTGATGCTTCCTCTGTAACACTTCCTCTGAGGATGTTCTATAGAACATATTTACACTGTTAAGAGCCATGATAGGTCAAGCATCTGTAAGGGATTGATCCATGACAGTTAATGGCTGTCTTTGAAAATATTTGTTTCCAATTCAAATAATATGCTGATTATTAAAAATGCCATCCTAAGTAGGTATAAAGCAGTCAGTAACTTCATAACCATCAGAAGCAAAGATCAAATACTGCCTTCTCTTCCTGTTGAAATTGTCTTTTCCCAGGTGGTCAATTGCACTTGTCAGCTGCTATTTTTGAAAATGTACAGAATTTAATACATGAGGTATATCAAACTAACTACATTAGGAATGTACCAGATGTCATCATGGCTTCTGCCCAACATCATCTTCTGGGAAAAGCAAGTTCCAAATGCAGACAGACTACGATTAGCCTGAAAGAATGATGATAAGTCTCACCATCTGTTGCATATTTTACAACTAATTGTGATTTGTTTTTTTCTAAAATGCATATTTTCTTTGTTATATGAAAAATAAGGTATCACGATATATCCCACACCTTGTTATGACACAATAGAGTTATCACATAGAGGCACATTCTTATGTATTGGTTTTGAGTACAATATATACGTATGCATATTATTATAGATAATAAAAGTATATTTATGTATATATTAGAAGAATATGTATATTATTACATATAATAAAATATTGTATTAAAATAAAGTTAAATATTCTGTTCAAAATTTTATTGTTCTTTTAGTTTACTCTGATATAGTGTTCCTGTTTCTCTTTTATTACTAGTGAAAATATTGAGTACAAACATGATTAAATTGATTGTCTAAACTCTTCTTAAAGTTATTTAAAAGTTGAAAAACTTTCATATATTTGTATGATGAAAAGATTAACATCTCTTTCTATATTATAATTATAACATAGTTCTACTGTAATGCCTAATTTTATTTTGTTAACTTAAACAGTTCCTGATTTAAAGAAATTCATGAGATTTTTCAACTCAACTTTGGCCAAAAGATGTATTTTAGTTTTAGCTTACATTCTCTTTTCTAGCTTTTATTTATTCTTTGAGAAATTCATAAAATATATTTTTATTATATATGTTCTCATCATGGACCCCACCCAGGGCTTCAAATCTTATCACCCAACTTCTTATACTCTTTTTAGAAAAGATGAAAAAGAAAGGAAACAAAGGGAAAGAAAAAGAAAGAAAAAAATTCTTATGTGTATATGCCCATTTTTATCTGGAAAACATCATTTTTCTTAAAATTGCATATCAACTCTTGCTCTCACAATGTTCTTTTATTACATCAGATCTTCTGTATATATGTATATATATATAATATCATTAGCTTAATTTTTATGAGACTTCTGACTCAGAACAAGTGGGTCCCTGTCACTGTGGCTGCCTTTTGGGCATTTTTCCTCATGTTGGGTTGCCATGTCTAAATTCAATATTTTTCTTTATCTTATTTATATTTTATTATGTCATGTTAAAAATATTGTAGTTGTATCAAAGAGTTCCACTATAGCTCAAAATAGAGTATAGCAAAAGTTTATTTATTTGGAGATAAACTCACAGGAAGGGTAGCTATCTGCAGTCTTCTGCATGTGCTGGGAATTGGAAACTATATCTAGCAAGAAAAGGGGCCATGGTATGCTTTTGTTCTGTACTTATTGTACTTAAGATTATGCCTGAAGTGGGCTGGTATCTTAAAGGTTCTCTGCTGAAGGAGTTCCCACAACATCATATTTTAAGAAAACTAGGAATAAAACCTAAACAAAGGAGATTAAGGAATCCTAAAAAGAAGGCTATAAAATACTAAAGAAATAAATATAAAAGGATAGTAGAAGGGGAAAAGATCTTCCTCAGCTAGATTGGCAGAACCAATACTGAGAAATGGCTCTATTGCAGAGAGTTAACAAATCTGACACAATCCTAACAAAGTTGCAGTGGTTTCTTAGGAAATTATTTAGACAAACTCTGTAACTCATGCTAAATTTTTAAAAAGGTCATTAATATCTAAACCAAGCATATATAGAAAGGGCAATGTGGAGGGAATTACAATACCTGATCTCAAATTGTGGTATAGAGAATAGTGATAAAGACAGCATGGTCATTGTGAAAAACAGGCATATAGACAAATATAATAGAGGAATAAAAAACATAGTCACAAAAAATGTGGCTACATAATCTTTGACAAAAATCAAAATCATACATTCAAAAAAATATGATCTCTTCAATGAATTGCGTTAGGAAAACAAATATCCAAACAGAATAATGACAATATATCCTTGTTGTTTAACCTATAATCACAGATTAAAAATATAAAATCTAAGACTGAAACTTCTAGGCAAAATTTAGAGAAACCATTGTGATGTACTGTCATAGGCAATGGCTAACTGGAAGTAGCCCCATTAGCTCAGGGAATAATGCCAATAATTGACAAATAGTGTTATTCAATCCAAAATATTCCATAGAGCAAAGAAAACAATTAGAGAGTGAAGCAATGGTTTAATGAATGGGACAAAATTGTGTCCAAGTATATGTTTTATAAGGAATTAATTTCTTGGATCAATGAAGAACTCCCAAAATTAAACACACCCAAAATAATTTGACCAATGACTGAGCTCCTGAACTGAATAGAAAGTCTACAAAAGAATAAACTAGAATGACCAATAAACATTAGAACAAATATTTAACATAAATCACCATCAGAAAAATTACAAATTAAAATTTCTTTGTAATTCCATTCCATATCAGTCAGAGTAAGTAAAAATGACATGAAATTGGTAGAAATGAGAGGTATATGAGAAGTTTTGGAAAGCACAGAGGAAAGAGGTACATTATATATTATCATATTAAAAAGTAAAATATAAATTTATTTAATAAAGAAAACAATTGAGAATAGCTATTTTGAATATTTCTAAGAGTTATTGTAGTCACCTGCAATATACTTTTGGGATGCATTATATTAAGTAAATGACGACTCTGAAAGCATCAGAAATGTTTTTCAAGTTTAGAACAAAATTGAAAATATGATTTGTAGCAACTAGTTGGTCAAAGTTACAATTTTTTACCTTAGACTTGATAATTTGGTATGCATTATTACATTGATGTAGGAGTTCCTCTCCAAATAAATGTTAATATTTGGTCAATTATGGTGTTATTAATCAGATGAAGGACCTCTATCTGATGATTAGGCCTTTGAGTTCTGCACATAGAAATGAAGTATGGGGTTTAACAAAAGAATGAACACTTGTCTCTTCAATGGGTTGTTGTAGAGAGAGCTTGCTTGTTTGGTTTCCTGGCTACCTGGCAGTTCAGAACCAAAATTATTAGACAGAAACTGTATTATTTTAAAAACTGCTTGGCCCATTAGCTCTAGATTCTTATTGGTTAACTCTTATATCTTAATTTAACCCCATTTCTATCATTTCTGTATTACCATGTAGCTATGGCTTACCGGCTAAAGTTCTGGCATCTGGCTCTGATTGGGCTACATGACTCCTCTGCCTCCTTTATTCCAGCATTCAGTTTAGTTTTTCCCTGCCTACCTAAATTCTACCATATCAACAGGTCAAGGCAGTTTCTTTATTAACAAATATTATTCACAGCATATTAAGGGGAATCCCACATCAGGTTATGTCTTCTTATGTCTTTTGTTCCTTCCCTCTGCTATTCTTGTTAAGCAGGAAGTTGCCTTGTATCAGTTGCTCCCATCTTGATATTCTGAGGTTCAAAATGTCAGAACCATAAACCAATAATTTGTAATAAATTATCATTTTTGATATATTATTATCACACAGAATTTACTATCACTGTTAAGACACATACATATCATAAAAATGTGAAAATAAAATTTATGATTTCACACTAACCTAGCTGTAAAGAAAAATAATATCATTATATAAATACAAAATTACCTGTTGGAGCTTTCTAAATTTTATACAACATGAAAGAAAGAGAGATGCATAGGCCTGTTGTTCATCACAGAAAATATCCTCAGGACATTCTCAGGAGAAGAGGCAATTTTAAGCTACTATTGAGGCAATAACAAGTTCTATTACTGGGAAGGAGATAGGTAGTAACATAATGTTTTTATCTGCGAAACATATAAACAAGGACTACTGCTTGTAAGCAAGAGCCAACTTAGCATTATTGGACAGAAATTAAGAAGTGCTGTGACTGAATTTGAATTACAAAAAATGATTCAAATATAGAAAAGTTTATATTCAGAGAAAATAAAAATGGTTATATGGTGTTGAAACTAGAATTATACTAGGAGTGTATCCATAGAGGACAATAATTTACCTCAGTCGATTTGTTTAATTGTTCCTTTCTTTGTCCCTTTTACTTTTCTGCATATAGAAAGTGACTTTTAAGGCAATATTTTATTTGAAGTTGCAAATTTTACTTCTAAATTATCCTAAGTGAAAAAAATTCTGTCAAAAACTTTGAACCATCTTTTGAAAATTAGATCTTGGGCATTATATCAGTTAACATGTATTGAATATTAATCAGCTTTCATTAAACTTAATCTTTAATTATTTTATAAAGCTTTCTTTCTATTTTCCATTTGTAAATAATTCTGAACAAAAATACTATCTCACTTTGATTTTTACAGAGATGGGAACAGTCTGAGAATGTGTAGCTTCAGAATCTTCGGTCCTAGTCACTTCCTAGGTCCTAGTCAGAACTGCCACAAGACTGACAACCTTAGTATCTCATCAAAATAGACTTCTTAGGATAGGCTTCCTGAAGTTACCTCTTGTTGAAGCTGAAAATTTTAGGTACATAATAAATTCTATTATTTACATCTAAAAAAACTAAAACAAAACAAGTTAATAGTTAAATTATTTCATGATAAAATGATTTTGAAATATTCAGGCAAAAAATAAAGAAAATGTCAGCCCATTGTATTGTATATTAAAGGTGAATACTTACTCCATTTCACATGAAATAAGGGCATTTCAAATTATGCATTCTGAAGACATGTTTACATAATAATCATACACGATGGACATAGTTCTATTTTTTACCCTGGTATTTGTTCAAATGTCACTCATATACACTATAAGTATAATACAAAATTCACCATAAAACTTTATATCTAGCAGAACCAATTATATACCAAAAGACATAATAAAGTCATCATTAAAGCCAAAGTGCGTATCTATATATGTTTATTAGGCATGTGTGTAAATGTTTTATTTGTATTAAGACATGTACAGATATAGAAAGTATGTTTTCTTCTGGCATACTAATATTAAAATTCAAACAAAATATTATTTAGTTCTCTTCCCTGTATATTAATCACAAAATGTTAATATTGCCAAATTTGAAGAACTATATCTTATGATTATGAATATACAGATCTTTTAGCTAGCAATATATCTATTGTAGTATCTATATGGGATAACTTCATAATTAAGCCATATTTATTGTCCTGAAGTCTATATTCAGAAAATACAAGATTACATACCCTAAAAAATAAATTTACTCTTTTGAAGTATACAGAAGCTAATTTATATTCTTAATTATTATAAAGGAAGTTAACAAAAGATCTAATACAAATATAAATAATACTATTTGATTGTAATCCAGATAATAAAATTAAATCTACAAATTTATCAGTCTAATACTTTATTAAACAGTGAAAATAAATAAATCTTCATGGTAAACTACTCAAATGATTACATAACCAGGTTGATGAATTAGAAAATCTCCATATCTTACAAAGAGTGTTACAAGAATCATTGAAGAAAGTTGAAAGCAGTCACGTAAAATCATTGAAAGCTAAGAGTATTAATGTACATTTCTTCATGAAGTGAAATAAATTCTCCTGAAGTAATTTGGCATAAACTAAATTATCATATTCTAGAAATTGAAATATTTAAAAAATTGTAATTTTTATATAATAAACTTTATATAGTAACCTAAACAAGTTCCTGTAGAAAATGTCATCTTATTTTCATGGCCTATGTCACATACAATAATAAACAGTGCAGACATCTTTAAATTTTGTGAAAAATATAGTTTCAATACTATCATGAGGATATATCAGACAAACTGAAATTAAGGAATGTTGTAAAGCACAGCTTCTTAATGAGTAGGTTGAGATGCCACAATTAATTGTGACACTGAATGCCAGATTCACCAAAAAATATAATAATAACAAAAAATGACAATAGTAAAAGTCTTTGAACTATATGATGAAAAAAAGGCACTCAAACTCAAATATAGAAGGCATCTCTCTACCAAACCAGGTTTTATCTACTGACTTCCTGCGGCCTGAAAATTCATGACTTCTCTACATTAGACTGAGCATGCCGTCGCACCATGCTTCCCCACTGAGCACCGCATGACATGCTCAGGCTTTCCTTTGTGAATGATGTATGTAATACATGTTGGTGTTTTATCCTCCATATGATGTTTTTTCACTTTTATAGACCCACCATAATGATTCAGTTTCTTAAATAAGGTTTTTACTGTTATTTTATCATTCATCAGCAAGTATCAAGTTATAACTTAGGCCTGCATTACATAAACATGCTTGACTTTAGAAACTACAATTTAAATTTGTGACATGCTTCATAAGGCACTGTTTAGTGGATTTTAGCTCCAGAATAGGCCATAATTTCCAACATTTTTTGGATTATTGCTAAAAATACTTCTGCTATTTTGGGCTACATCTTTGTGGAAAGAGTAGCATTCTCAGTATTGACAAGTATAAAATCAATGATTTAACTAAAAGAAACACTCTTTAAAGAGCTCTAAATTATGAGCCATCAATATTATGCAATCATTTAATACTCTACAAAAAGAAAGCTTATGTATCCCATGAGATGAAAATTTGCTTTCAACTTTAATTTCAACATTTTAGTTAACTGATTTATAAATTGTTATGATAGACTTGAACTGTGAAACAATATAAACTATTATTCTGTAAGTTTTTGTTTTATTTTGGTTTTGTTGTTGTCTCTCTGTGTGTGTTGTTGCTATTGTTTTCTTTGTTTTGCAAGGTCATAGGAAAGGTGAAATAAAGGATAAAATGTAATTTTGTATGCTAGGGAAAGATAATTTTAAGATGAAATAGGACTGTATCATGGCTGGCTGTTAATTTTACTATGGTTTCTTTTGTATCAGTTTTTGTAAGGGTACAGTCTTTCCTTGTGCCAAAACCACCTTAGATAGTTTTGAATATTTCATTTACTTTACTTTACTTTTCTTTTTTGTATTATTTTTTATTTTATTTTGTCTTTTAGTGTTTCTCTGTGGAGCCACAAGTATGTACCACCAAATCCAGCTCAGTTCAGTGTAAAGGAGACTGCTTGTTTGTTTCTCAGCCAACAAACCCAAATAATAACACAGAAACTATATTAATTACAACATTGTTTGATCAATAGCTTAGACATATTCCTAGCTAGCTCTTACATCTTTAATTATCCCATTTCTATTAATTTGTATATTAGCACCAGACTGTGGCCTACTGGTAAATTCCAGTGTCTTTTTCCTTGAGCAGCTACATGACATCTCCTTGACTCAGCCTGCTCTCTTTGTATATGTCTGTTCAGATTTCCTGACTGGTTTTATTCTGCTAAGTCACTGGCTGAAGCAGCTTCTTTATTAATCAATGATAATAAAACATATTCATAGCATACAGAGTGGAATCTCACATCATCTCCCTTTTCCTGTCGAAATAAAGAAGGAAAGTTTTAACTTTAACATAGTAAAATTACATATGCAAAACAGCTATTAATCAAGAATTATAATTGAAATATTTAGTCTATTTACATTTGGCAAATTAAGGAAAATATCATCTATCCTATTTTTGTGAGTCTAAAGTTTAATATCTAATTTATCTTTTATCATAATTGAGGGAAATTATAATTATAACTATCTTCAATTCCTCAAAGATCCAAGAAGGGTATAATCTTACCTAAGTAAACAGAAAGTGCATTATAAGCAACTTCCAAAGGTCTAGAATTGAGAAAGACATCTTGCTGCCTAGACAGTCACCCAGTGTTCTTCTGTAACATTGGGTATCCATCTTCAGCCTACAGTCCCATAGTATCTGGCAGACTTTTCCATTAAGCAGGAAATTTGAACATTTTTTTCTGCTTTGTACTGGCAAAGGTCATCAATTTCTTGAAATTTGATGATAACACTGAAAAGTTCAATCTATGGCAGGGCAGAATAAAGTCAGGCAGAATATCCAAACAGAGATATATAGAGAGAGTAGACTGAGTCATGGAGATGCCATGTATCTGCCAAAGGAGAAAAATGTTTGAATTTCTCTGTAGTCCACAGACTCTTGGTGATACACAGGTTAATATAAATGGGATAATTTAAGATGTAAGAGATAGCTAGGAATATGCCTATGCTATTGGTCACAAGGTCTTGTGATTAATATAGTTTCTGTGTAATTTTTCTGGTCTGAGCACCCAGAAAACAAGTGGTCTCCATTTACAATTTAGTTTTTCTGATGGTCAGACATCAGGCATTTTACATGCGTGAAGTGTGTTAGCAACATTTTCCTGTAGGTTACTTTCTCTTTAAATCTGGAATCTAACAGTGATGAAAGAACAAAAAGAATTTCAACTACAAGTCATTTTTGTGTTCTCTGGATTCACAGGTTCTTTCTTAGTTTTTATCTTAGTCACTTCACTTATTGTTCATTCTTGATTTCTTACTAGGTTGTCTGCACACCCTAAAGAAAATAAAAGTTTAAAAGCTCATGAGAAATACCTAAGTACTTCCCAGCATTACATGAAATCAAGTCACTGAGAATTATTTCAAAACCTCCTGACTAGTTACACAATTTTAATCAAATTCTGGATGATACATTAGGAAGCCCTCAATTAAATTAATGAAGTAAGTTCAATCCTTTTACTCAATTATTCAATGCTCCTACTAATAGTCACACATTTATAATCAAATTCTGATTGATGTGTTTGGGAAAACTCAATTTAAATTTGAAAATGTTGGACAAATCTTGTAGTTTTAGGCCAACCAGGAAGAAAAAAGGCCCAGATTTCAGTTAGTGATGGAGGCGGGTCTTGTATTAATCTGTTTCTTTCATTGGTTAATTAATAAAGAAACTGCCTAGGCCCATTTGATAGGCCAACCCTTAGGTGGGTGGAGTAAACAGAACAGAATGCTGGGAGAAAGAAGTCGAGTCAGTGAGTCGCCATGATTCTCCCACTCCAGATAGACGCAGGTTAAGATCTTCCCTGGTAAGCCAACTCGTTGTGCTACACAGAATATTAGAAATGGGTTAGATCAATATGTCAGAGCTAGCCAATAAGAGGTTAAAACTAATGGGCCAGGCAGTGTTTAAAAGAATACAGTTTCCGTGTAATTAATTCAGGGCATAAGATAGCCATGTGGGCGGCTGCGTGCTGGGGATGCAGCCCCGCCACTCTTATTACAACACAGTTAGTGTATAAGAATGAAAAATTAACAGAGCAACTCAAATTAGAAATAGAGATACCTTTTCCAACACTACAGCTTAGCTATGACTAAGTCCAACCTCACCCTGCCTCTGCCTTGCTTTCTTTCAGGATGCAAATTAAATCTTCTCTAGAAGAATTATGATATCATACAGACTATCAAATGAACTTATAAAATACATTTTTTCCTGTTATTGAAGTTTTTTTCATAAGATATACTCTGATCACAGTTTACTTCCCCTATACTCCTCCCAGTTCCTCCTCACTTATCTTTTCATCCAGATACACACTCATTCTCTCCCTGGTAAAAAAACAAAAAGACATCTAAGTAATAATAATAAAGTAAATCAGCACCACCCAAAATTTAAAATATTAGAAAAAATTCAAAGAAGATAAAGAGTCAAAAAAAGAGAATACAAGAAAGACATAAACACAGAGATTGCAGCAATATGCTCAGGAATTTAACATGTCAGCAGCAATACAGTGGCTTCTGGTTGATAATAGCTTTTGGGTTATGCTGTGGGAAAATGGCATCGTATTCTGTAATGATTTGTTCCTTGTACTTGTTTAATAAAATGCTGACTGGTCAGTAGCCAAGCAGGACGTATAGGCAAGATGAACAGAACAGGAGAATTCTGGGTAGAGGAAAGATTCATTCTGCAGTTGTCACTGAGAAACAGAAGAAGCAAGATGAGAATGCCTCACTGATAAAAAGTACCAAGCCATGTGACTAACACAGACAAGAATTAAGGGTTAATGTAAGATGTAAGAATTAGTTATTAAGAAAGCCTGAGCTAATCAACTAACCAGTTTATAATTAGTGTAGGCCTCCGTGTTTGTGTGTTATAACAAATTTACATAGAGCTAATCTCACAAAATTAACTGCTAATAGACCACATAGGAATTTCTATAAAAGATATGCACTGAGCAGGAAGGCCACATGCTCCATGCTTGCTAACAATCTGGGTGTCCTCAAAGTTGATTATCACCAAAGAGAGTAGATGAGAAGAATGGGTGAATCCAGGATATAGAGATGTTTAGTACCTGTATCTAACAGTTTGAAATGTCAGATACTTCTCCTTGAATGCTGCCTCTTTCCTAAGTGGTGTCACCTGTTCCAGAGTACTGCTTTGTCAGATTCTACCTACCCCTTTTTGTGATTTTGATATGCATATTATCATTGTCCTTGCCTAGGTTTTTACAATTATGTCTGTCAAAACTAGAGAACTTGTCAAGATCAGCTTTTACTCTTCTTCTTCTCCTCACTATTTCTATTTCTTCCCTTTACTCTCCTTCTTTTTTTTTTTTTGTGAGCAATCTAAATCAACTTTTAAACTGCGAGACAATAGAAACTATCCTAAAAGCCTCCCAACCAAAATAATCCCAGAGCCAGGTGGTTTTAGTGCAGAATTCTCTACCATTACTTCGAAGAGCTAATACCTATACTCCTCAAAGTGTTCCACATAATAAAAACAGAAGGAACATTGCAAAATTCTTTTTATGAGGCTACAGTTATACTGATACCAAAACCACAAAAAGCCTCAACCAAGAAAGGGAATTACAGACCAATTTCACTCATTAACATGGACACAAAAATATTCAATAAAATAATGGCAAACTGAATCCAAGAACACGTCAAAAAAATTATCCACCATGATCATGTCAGCTTCATCCCAAAGATTCAGGGCTTGTTCAACATACAAAAATATATCAGTGTAACCCATTATATATGAAAAAAAAAACTGAAGCAAAAAAATATGACCATTTCATTAGATGCTGAAAAAGCACTTAACAAAATCCAATACCCCTTCACTCTCCTTCTTTCTTCTCCTTATTCTTCCCCTTTCTATTCTTATTCTTCCTCTCCTCTACACCCCTTTCACTTCATTTTTCCCATGCACAAAAAAAAAGATGCAGAAGTAATGTACTTGAGTTATATTTTTACCCTCAGATCCTCACCTGCCTTAGACATGCAATTCTGAGCTCTGAGGGAGTACTGAGTCTGGTACTCAAGACCACCCCTGTAAAAATGGAAAATGGATTTTCTACTAAGAAAGCACCTAAAATAAATTTTGAACACAGGTAAAAATATGAAATATTTCTTCCCACTGTAGATTATATGTGTCTTTCCCTAGAACCTTGATGGTGTAAATTATGTCTGGGCCTTTGTGCTATCTCTTGTTGAACCTAGTTTAATGGTTCCTTGTTAAAAACTGTGATGATTCCAAAAATTCTCTGTTACATGAGTTCTGTGTAATAAACACAAAACCTAGTCTCCCTATATAGAGCACCAACAACAGATAAGAGAAACAATTTCCCCAAGCCCAACTTAATGAACCAAGGTCTTTAATTGGAAATACTTAAAGCAGAATGGGACACATATAAGTGGATATACAACTGACAATTAAAAAAGAAATCTTTCCTAAAACACATTCTTGGAGGGGGCCACATTCTAAGAAATCCCTCCTCTCTATCAATTGTCACAAATTTGTTAGGTTGCAAGTGTCTTATGCTCCCTTCTCTGCTTCCATAATGGAATGTTAATGGGTCAGTTTTGTTCAGGTCTCCTGTGAGTTACCATGGTAGCTGAGGATACCAAAAAATATGGTCATGTGATTCCTAGAAGACTGTGCTTCAAAATGGGACCTTGTGGCAGGTATATCATTTATTTATCTTTCCAAACTAAATACTTTAGCTTCTTATGCATTTATTCCTTATTTAAAATTTTAAGTTTTCTATTCTTTTCCTTAATTTTCTACATATTTCTTGGAGTATCTGTAGGTGGCATTGGATTCCATTTTCTTTCTGACTCTTTGCATGCTATTCAAGCCTATGGAAACATATCCATTGTGTTTTGATTCCTACTGTGTTTATAGTCTCTTGAGTCTTTCTCTCATATCTACTCTTTAATTTTAAAGAACCTATGCCTTTGGAAAGAAACCACATAGTACTCATTAATGGATTTCTTTCCCACTATGTTCACTTAAATTCATATAACCACATCACTGTCGAAGGGTAGGACAGTGCAGGAAACACCTGTCAGAGCATTTTTAAAGACAGAATTAAGATACTTAGTCAAACACGAAAAAAAAAACTGTAATAGCAATTATTTCTGGTGCATGCTGATAGAACAGCAAGCAATAAAGCCAAGTCAGGATTCCAGGCCACCCATGGAACTGTTAATGGGGTACCCAGGAGAGAGAAATCAGTATCACTGATGTGAAATCTCTTCAGAATTATAGTGAAATAAGGAAATTCATTTTCTCTTGATTCACCTGTGTTTCAAAATGTTTATTTTTTCTTAAATATAAAGGCATACTTTACCTATTATTAGACTTAGGAGCATGTGTCATTTATTAGTGTTTTATAAAACTCAATCTTTGACAATTTTATAGAAAACATTTGTTGTGATGAAAGAATTGTTGCAAAGTAGTTGTTGTATTGCATGCTGGTATTTGGTATGCATCAATATATTGATGTGCAGTATTAGTGAGTAGACTGTGAAGCTTTTCTTCACACCGAGGAAATTGCCGAGGCAGACAATAAGTGTGTAATAACATGCTTCCTTTTTTTTTTCATTTAACGTACATCTCTGAAATCACCACCATGCCCTCGTATTTCCAACACCTGTCTATTCAGCACACAGTTCTTTAAGACTTGATGTTATATTCAACACATAAGCAATCTTGTAATTCAGATTAGATCTATTTTGTTGTTATTTTGTTTTTGATTTTTGTAATTTGTTGTTATATTTTTGCTGTTGTTTCTCTTTAAGCCCAATATTACCCCCTTTTCATGATAGCACAGGTTATAGGCTATTCCCTTGTATAAAATTTGTGAACTAATCAAAACTGAGATAAATGCTCTTAATAGCACTATTTAATAGTTGAAAGAACTTAGATGAAATGCTGACCTATACAGCAGCTTTACAAAGTGAGCCCTTTAAACCAAACAAGTTTGTCAGCAATTGTCAGAGGGGCATATCCTTATCCTTGAAATATCAGTACATGTCAGCATTATATATAACTTCCATTTCATGGTGTAGTCAAGGCTGATCTCAAAGCCAGAGCTACTCTTCTGCCTCAGTATCCCAAATGCTAGGATTGCAGGCATGAGTCACCAACTAAGCATTTCCTTCATTGAGTAAGACTGTCTGAAACCACTTTTCCTAATTACAACTGATTGAAATGATATTAACAAAGAAAAACTCAGTTTCAGCCTCCATGTGATGTTTAACAGGAGTTGGTGTTTAGATGTGACCCCATGTCCCATAAATAGAATAACTGTGACAGAAGTTTCCCAACAGTGTTTATCACCAAGAAGTCCCTGGTTACTGACTTCTTAATTAATATGACTTTCTTTTCTTGTCTATTTATTAACCTCCTATTCATTTATTCCTAATTCTCAAAAAGGAAACAAAGTCAAAAAATACTTACTTACTACATATTATGTGTGTGCACATGTATGTGTGTGTAGGTGTCTGTATATATGTGTGTATATATTTAGAATTATATTTGCTCAAGACAGAATGACTTTATTGTAAATGTTTCAATAGCATAAGAAAAGATGTTTCGCTACTTACATTTGTGAGTTCAGACATTCAGGGATAGAAATAATATTGCTTCTGCCATTTCTAAATAGGAACTATAAAGGTACAGATCTAAAACTTTCTAAAACATCAATAATCTAGTGTCAATCATTTGATCACAGATATTCTTCGGGCTGTTTCTTATGCTTCAATCATGGAAGGATAATCATATCTTATTCTGCTATTGAAAAAGTGGTACAATGTTAAAATGTTTATTTTTGAATTTTCAGAATGAAATCTCTATGGTGGCTTTTCTGCTTCCTGTCATAAGAGGTGCTGAAGTGTAATTACTTTGGAGAATCTATAGCAAAGGCAGAGGGAATGCTTATTTTCTAAGTGAAGATTTATATATTATAATGTGTGGAAACCTTACTTAACTTGGTAAGAAAGATAATACAATATTTCAAGAACTACTCTAGTGTGGCAGTATGATTTCTTAGGTGAAAGTGCGTAAATTGGGAAGCTTCAAAACGTTTAAACTGTACAAATGAGAAAAGCTGAGGATATGGACATCTCATTCTTCATTGAAGAAAAGGAAACTGAAGATAGTAAGTTTAATGAAATTTTCCAAATCACCACCGTATTCCTATTACCCCAGAATTTGTAACAGGTATTGACATAATCTTAAACACAACATATTCACCATGGAGTTTTAACCCCTTTATTATTAGAGTCATTTTAATAGTTTACTTAATATTTATTCTATATAACTCTCTAGTATCATTAACAGTGACAAAGATTTCTTCTATCACAGATTTCTAGAGATTTAAATAATACTCTGTAAAGAATATTAATACTTTCTGTATTAGTCCTACTTTCTTTTTACTTTCTCCAATATTGCCTATATTTTTAGCTATCCATCCTCTTTTAATTCTTCCAAAAACCACATATATATGTATATGTATGTATATATATATATAATGTGTATATATGCACGCAGTTATATGTTTATTTTATTGAGTCTTCAGTTATATTTAAATTTAAGTTCTTCCTTAATTACCATTAACTCCCTAAAATATTTTAATAGAACTATAAGATTTTTTTGGTGGTGCACAAGAGCTAGTTCTGGGACAGACTCTAAAGGTACAGAAAAACCCTCTCTCAAAAAATTTCAATATAATGATTTTATTAAATATTTGGGAGTTTTGCATAATGTACCTCAGTCATATGCACTTTGCAGTCTTCCAAAGTGCAACCTCTAACACCTTGTGACATCCCCCAAAGAAAACAAGAAGAAAAGAAAACAATTTATGTTGCCCACACACTCCCTCAAGCATGGTCAAATAGCATACATTTCCTTCACATACCTTGCAGTATTTCCACTCATGCTCACTAATATATTGAGAACAATGGCATAACATCACACTTGATTCTGTGATTTAACTTTTAGAATTTCATTAAACATAACTTTCTTCACAACTCATGGAAAACTCAGTATCCATATTGATGACAGAATAGAATTCGTAGGTACCTCTCCCTAAACTCCGAGTCTTGAATCTGATTTATTCTATCTTAAAAAATTTCCTTACCAAAACAAGTCCTCATGGTATCTAAATCCTGTAATCAGAATGGATTGCATAAAAAAATAGTATCTTCTCATCAGAGAAGTGTCATACACAATTTCTATTGCATTTCATTGTTCAGAAGAGTTATGCATTTTTGGTTTCTCTCTTCCTAGAATCAATACTATATAATGGATGTGTTTTCTAGTTTTAGGTAAACTTGAAACAAGCTAGAGTTATCTAAAAGGAGAGATCCTTAATTGAGAAATTCTTTTATAGATTCAAATGTAAGGAATTTGCTTATAAATAATTTCTTAATTATTTTAGATGTATTTATTTTATGAATACATTAGTCAGGGAATATATATTCCCAGGAACAGGAGTTACAGATAGTTGTGAATAAACATAGGTGTACTAGGAAACAACTCTCTTACAGAGAGTTCTATGTAAGAACAATAATTTCTCTTGGCTCCTGAGTCAACCCTCGACATTCTATTTATTCCAAGTTTTGAAACAGAGTACCACAATGTAACATGGCTTTTTTGAAACTCACTATGTAGATCAAGTTAATCTTGAACTTATAATGATCTGCCCTTTGCTCCCTTTTTCAACTCTAGAATGCATTTATTAACACCTTGTCGTATGAAGCTTAATTTTGGACATCATGAAAGTCTCAATAGACTCTACCCACAAGCATCTCTTTTTATTTTATGCTACAACTCATTAAAAATGAGCCAAATTTCACTCATACCAGACTTTATATATTTATATAGTGATTTAAGTTTTAAATGTATGCTTCATAAGTAGAATGTCATTTGACCAGCAAAAAAAAAAATGCATTGAAAAGATTTTCTAGTTCCCTTCATGATGAAGAAATATTTTTAAAGATACATGGAGGTGTTGAATTATCTAGGGTTAAGTAAAAACCAGGATAGCTAAAAGATTGGTCAATTATATTTTTCTTTATTATAAGTAGCAAACTCATGAAATAGCAATGAGAAGTAAAGCTCACCCCTGTAGCACGGGAACCACAGAGTGAGTGAGTAAACATTTGGCTACCTGGTGTTTTATCTCTGGGTACGCAAAGGTCATGCATTTACCTGATCCCACCCATTAAAGATCAGTGACTGACAAGTATTCCCCATCATCTCCCCCTTTTGTCTAAATAAGAGTAATCCAAACCCAAAACAAAACTATGTACAATCAGAACAGATATTATTATTTGGAGTTTTGGCCAGAACGTTGTGAGTAGGTGCATCATTTCAGGAGCTGGTACTCAAAAACTCATCTTATAGTAATGCTATCAGCATTATGTTGTCATCTTAACCAGATGGAGTTGCGGTTGTAGGGCCCCATCTTCTTCCTGGAAACTTCAATGATTACTATAGGAAAAGGATATGTAAGAAACTCAATTGTTCATTGTGAAAACCTTAAACAGTATTCACATAGACACATAGCATGAGACTCTTAATCTCAGGGTCATAGGTTGGGTGGGAACTGTTGAGCTATCTCACGTCAAGAAAAAAAAAACAGGCTAGCTAAAAGATAGAACAATCATATTTTTCTTTATTATAAGGGACAAACTCACAAAACAGGAATGAGAAGTCCAAGCTCAGTTGTGTAGTATGGAAACCACAGAGAGAGAGAGAGCAAAACTTGGGCCACTTGATGTTTTTCTCTGAGCAACCAAAGGTCATGCCTTAACCTGGTTCCACTGCTTAAAGATCATTGACTGACAAAGAATGGAGTCTTCATTATCCATGGAGAATAGGATAATGTTAGGGTAATAAAACTTACCAGTGAGAGAGTACATCCTGGGGGGCATCCAGATATATGTACCTAAAGGCTTCTCAGAGCAGCTCATTCTCCCTCCCTATGGCTTCATGACTGCATAGACATCTTGCACAAGGATAAATGCATGTTTTGTGATAGTACGAAGATGAGCAGTGTATAGTTACTTTTGTCTTCAGTCTGACATGGTTTTCCTAAAAAATGATACATAATATTTTGTTTGAATTGACAGTTTGTCTATCTACTATTTTATCACCAAGAAAATATGAAATTCCTTATTCCTGAAGATCCTTGCAAGATTTTCATATAGGGTTTTTTTTGTTTTTTTTTTGTTTGTTTGTTTTTGTTTTTTATCTCTGATCCATCTCAACGGGTGTAGGTAGGAACACACACCCCTGTATAGGTGTCAACAGTAATCTCTGGCATGTATTGGTTTCTTTGCAGGGGAGAATGATGTGGGATTCACTGCTGTATGGTATGAATATGTTTTACTACAGTTAGTTATTAAAGAAACTTTTTTTCAGCCAATGGCTTAATAGAGTGAAGCCAGGCAGACAATCCAAACTGAACTATAGAGAGAAAGTAGGAACCCATATAGCTGCGAATGAAGAAATCACCAAACGCCAGCCAAAACCTTACAGATGAGCCGCTACCTCATGGTGATTCTCAGAACAATAGAAATGAGTTAATTTTGCAGGTTGTGGTGGTACATGCCTTTAATCCCAGCACTTGGGAGGCAGAGGCAGGTGAAGCCCTGTGAGTTCGAGGTCAGCCTGGTCTAGAAGAGCTAATTCCAGCATAGACAGGAAAATCCTGTCTTGAAAAACAAAACAAAACAAAAAAAAGAGAGAGAGAGAGAGAAAGAAAGAAAAAAGAAATGGGGTAATTAAGACATAGCAGCATAGCAGTTAGCTAAAAATATACCTAAGCTAATGGTCAAACAATGTTGCAATTAATATAGTTTCTATATAATTATTTCAGGTCTGGGTGACCTGTAAATGAATGAGCAGTTTCCATTTACACTATGGCACCCCATGGCCAACTTTATCCATATAAAACCCGACATCTGGCGACGGATGGAGATAGAGACAGAGGCCCACATTGGAGCACCGGACTGAGCTCCCAAGGTCCAAATGAGGAGCAGAAGGAGGGAGAACATGAGCAAGGAAGTCAGGACCACAAGGGGTGCACCCACCCACTGTGACAGTGGAACTGATCTATTGGGAGCTCACCAAGGCCAGCTAGACTGGAACTGAAAAAGCATGGGATAAAACCGGACTCTCTGAACATGGTGGACAATGAAGGCTGACGAGAAGCCAAGGACAATGAAACTAGGTTTCGATCCTACTGCATGAACTGGCTTTGTGGGAGCCTAGGCTGTTTGGATGCTCACCTTCCTGGACCTGGATAGAAGTGGGAGGACCTTGGACTTCCCGCAGGGCAGGGAATCTAGACTGCTCTTCAATCTCCAGAGGGAGGGAGAATGGAGTGGGGGGCGAGGGGGAGAGAAGTGGGAGGAGGGGGAGGGAAATGGGAAACGGGGAGGAGGCAGAAATTTTTTTCAACAACAACAACAAAAAAAAATAAAAATAAGTAAATAAATAAAACCCGAGAGAGCTTGAAAAGTAATTCTAGACACAAATGAACAGTTTAGCACAGCTTCTTGGTAGTTGCCTTTTTATTTTTAGATGGACTCTGTACACTAGCAGCAAACAGGGACATCTCCATTCCTTTAATAGAGGTCTTCATCACCCAGTTTTTGCAGTGAAGGCTGTGTGGTTTCTTTAAGGTAGGGCTTTGGGATTTGTGATAGTTGCACAAACAGTTCTGGCCATTAAAAAGTTCTTGGAATCTTTGGTACTCCTGTTTCTCTATAGATTCTATACTATATAGATGTCTATTACTGCAGACACTTACTATTGTCTGCAGTAATATGGCTTTATTGAGTAGCTTGAAAGTTTCACAAAGTCGTGTTTCTGTCATATCAATGTTACATTTCCGTTTCTCTAAGTAGTGCTCTTTGTTTAGTTTACCACTGACTGCTATTTTTTTTTAATTATTGAACATAATTATACATGAAGAACTGGATCAGAAAAACATTCATTAAGCACATATCTTGATGGAAGGAGCTACTAAATTTAATAAATGCCGAGTATTTTATTTGCTTAGCGTCATTGAATTATTTAAATCCTTGCACTTAAAAATAATTATAGACTTTGAAATTTCATATCTAAGTAATTTCTCTTTAGAATTGATGATGGAAGGTACAAAAAATACTGCCAAGGAAATGTAGAAAATGTATTTTCCTCTTCACTGAAGGAGCTATTATTATGGTTTCTTATCTGTATAAGACACTTGGCAATGAAAAAAAGGTGTGGCAGCATATAAATGTGTAGTAGGGGCTGTGGGCTGTGTTCATGCCGCCCCAGCTCCTGGTCGCATTGCTAGCTTATGCCCCAAAATAATGACACACAAACGGTATTCTTTTAAACACTGCTTGGCCCATTTCTATTCATGTATGTAGCACCCAAGGTGCGCTTACCGGGAAGATTCTAGCCTACGTCTATCCTAGGTCAGAGCTTCATCGTGTCTGCTCTGGAGAGGAGAGCATGACTTCTGTCTCTCAGAGGAGCTGCCCTGCATCTGCGCTCACTTCCTTTTCCTCCCAGCATTCTATTCTGTTTACTCCACCCACCTATGTTTTAACCTATGAGGGCCAAGCAGTTTCTTTATTACTTAACCAATGAAATCAACAGATTGATATGACACTCCCACATCATAAATGTAGGAATGACTATCTAATATCACACACATACGTGTAGTGTCATCTGATCATAAATGTTTATCAAAATATTCTAGTGGCAAATGTATTTCTATTAACTGAATTTCCTCTTCAAATTTTGTTTGCTTATTTGTTTTGGGGTAAATCTTATCAATGAAGTACCTAGAAACCAGAGATTATTTTCTAAATTATGGTTGTCTTATTTTTGTGACTCTATGGGGGAATAATTTGTGCTTAATTAGATGTGTTCTGTATATGTACATAATCATGGAAACAAAATCACAATAAAAATAAATTTACAACAGACCCAAAATATAAAGATTTTTGCTGCTTGCTCATTCTGTTCCTAGGCAACCCCTGTTTGATTTTCCTCTCTCTCATTGTAGACGGGTTTCTATAAATTATATATCATGTATTCTTTTTCATATAGATGCTCTTGACATAAAAATTGCAGGTAATGAAAATTTATCATAGTTGATGAATGCAAGGATTCTATTATACATATGCAGGCTAATTTACTCATTCATTCAGTTGATAAGAAAATTTGGTTGGTTGCAGCTTTGATTATTATAAATAAAATCACAATGAATACTTAGGCACAGATTTTTGTGGGAAGTTAGAATTTTAGTTCTCATGGATAAATGCCTGAGAGTGGAGAGGAATGACAAACAACATGTGACTAATTAAAAAAAAAAAAAAAAACTCACCTTCCTAGACCTAGATGGAGGGGGGAGGACCTTGGACTTTCCACAGTGCAGGGAACCCTGACTGCTCTTTGGACTGGAGAGGGAGGGGAAAAGGAGTGGGGGGAGGGGGAGAGGAGTGGGAGGAGGGGGAAGGAAATGGGAGGCTGGGAGGAGGCAGAAAATTTTTTTTTCAATAAAAAAAAAATCATCCCTAAACTGTCTTTCAAAGTTACATTCAAATTACTAAACCATGTCAATAACCTACCATTGCCATTTCAATATCCTAGTGAATATGAATTTACAGGGCAATCTTGAAATATTTTTACTTGTGATATTTACTTTTTACAACTAATATAAAATTTCAAAATTCTGGAAAAAGAAAAATCCTTCATAATATGCATGAAGAAATATTTACTTGTATATTTCTCTGTGTTCGCTAGGCATTTATATATTTAAGAATATTTTATCTATAATTTTTTAATGATAATATTTTCAGACTTTTTCCCTTGTAGATTCTAAAATCGAATACGACTTGAAAAATTATCAAGTTCTTATTTAATGACACAAATATTGGTGCATGGAAATAGGATAAAGTCATTATACATTTAAATGAGCAGAATTTTGTGTGTGTGTGTGTGTGCTAATGAGCAAATAAGATATAATGAGTTCCAGGGAGTGATTAAACGTAAATACAAGGGCAGGTTATGAACAAACCTGTCTTTGGAAGGTCTCTAAGACTTGATCTTTGAGGTGAAACATAGCAGATAAAAAGGAAGTAATCATTGAAGGACTGGGGAAAGTTCTTCATAACATAAAACATAGAAAATATGAGCAGTAAAAGATGAGCAGAATTCAAGAAGTCATTGTATTTTACTGCTGAGTAGTACTCTAATATGTATATATTCCATACTTTCTTCATCCATTCTTCCATTGAAGGGCATCTAGGTTGTTTACAGGTTCTGGATATTACAAACAATGCTGCTATGAACATAGTTGAGCATATACTTTTGTTGTATGTTAGGGCATCTCTTGGGTATATTCCCAATAGTGATAGACCTGGATGGAGGTGGGTGGTCCTTGGACCTCCCACAGGGCAGGGAAACCTGATTGTTCTTTGGGCTGAGGAGGGATGAAGACTTAATTGGGGGAGGGGGGAATGGGAGGTGGTGGCGGGGAAGAGGCAGAAATCTTTAATAATTAAATAAATTAATTAATAAAAAAATAAATAAATAAAAAAGAAAAGAAAGTAGGCTGAGCAACTCATGGGGAGCAAGCCAGTAAGCAGCACCCCTCCATGGTCTCTGCATCAGCTCCTGCCTTCAGGTTTCTGCCCTGCTGGGATTCTTGTCCTGACTTCCTTCAATGATGAACAGTGGTGTGGAAATGTAAGTCAAATAACCTTTCATTCTCCAGGTTGCTTTTGGCCATCATGTTTTATCATAACAAGATTAACACTAAGACAATAGGCATTACCCATGGGAAAGAATACATCATATATGTGTGTTATAATACATATTAAATGTGCATATGTGTGAAAAAAAAGATGAGCAGAATTAAACAGTCATTATATGGGACCTCGAGTACGTCAATGAAAATAAAATATTAAGGGTTAATTTTGCAGATGGATTCCACATGAATAAATAGCAGTTATGATACTGATTGTGGGAAATTGGGTTTTGTGTCATGGTTTGTTTCAAAACATATAGACCATGCAACTTGATTTAGAATTGTAAATGGCATTTTGGTTGCTTAATAGATGAAGCAAATATGAATGTAGAATAAATATTAGGATGGTACTGCAGCTGTGTCAGTAAAAGTACAGGTAAGTTAAGAATACACGCTAGCAACTACTGCTGTGATAGTGGTGGTAGAAGTAGCAGCCTTGCTCTTAATTCTGTAGCATTAGTGTCAGAAAAACCCAGTCAATCCTTATGATGTTCACTGAGATAGTAGTGCTGTTGCCCTGATAGCCACACTATCGTGCTACCTGCGTATGGGTACTTCCTCAAGTAAATTCTCTAAAATGCCATATTAAAGAATCAAAGTGTGATTTACTGAATATTGAACTTACATTAAGAAATGGATTCAAAAGTTTATGAAGCATCTTTGAGGCATAAACATTTCTTGCAAATATTAACACAGTCATTGATAAACTTAGTAAAAATCATGTTTATTTTGGTATTAAGGAGAACAGTGTTGTACATTGACTTTGGACGGATACAAAAAACTGTCAGAGGAAAAGAGATTCACTTAAACAGAAAGAGAAAGGACTAATGAACTCTGGGGCTGTACTGTAGAGGATATGCAAGTTTTTGGGGAGAGAGTACACAATGCAATAAGCAACACACAAAGAATCCTTTCATTTCCAAAATTTCCTTTTTGTTCCTTTTTATGCTTCAATTGAACGTACAGGAGAACACTTCCTAAATATAACACCAGAGGCACAGATATGAAGAGCAACAATTTATAAATGGGACCTCCTGACCCTGAAAAAGCTCCTGTAAGGCAAGGGACATAGTGAATAAAACAAAAATGGAGCCTACAGGATGGGCAAAGATTTTAACAATCCCCACATCTGACAGAGGGCTGATCTCCAAAATATATAAAGAACTCAAGAAACTAAACATTAAAATACCAAATAATCCAATTAAAAATGGTCATAGATCTAAACAGAAAATCCTCAACAGAGGAATCTCAAATGTCTGAAAAACACTTTAGGAATGTCTCAATATCCTTAGCCATCAGGGAAATAAAAATCAAAATGACTCTGGGATACTATCTTACACCTCTCGGAATGGCTGAGATCAATAACACTAATGACAGCTTATGCTGGAAAGGATATAGAATAAGGAGATCACTCCTCCATTCATGTGGGAGTCTAAACTTATACAGCCACTTTGGAAATCAGCGTGGCAATTTTTCAGAAGTCTGAAAATCAATCTACCTCAAGAACTAGCAATACAACTCTTGAGCATATACCCAAAGGATGCACAGTCATACCACCTGGACATTTACTCAACATGCTCATAGCAGCATTATTTGTAACAGCCAGAACCTGGAAACAACATAGATTCCTGTAGTGATAGTTCATTGGTACTTTAATAAATAGTTTGCCTGGAACCAGAAAGTGAAACAGATACACTGCTCAGTCTTATAGAAAAGGCATTTGGAGACCCACACCTTTAATTCCAGTAGCCATGCCATAGAAACTAAATGGTAGTGGTACATGCCTTTAATCCCAGCACTTGAGAGGAATATAAAACAGGAGGAGATAGCTCTCACAAACAGTCTTATTCTGAGATTTCTGGAAGCAGGATTGCCATTTCATGCTGAGGTGGCTGATGGTGTTTCTTTTCTGACCTTCAGGTTGAACCCCAATTTTTGTCTCTGGGTTTTTAATTAATCATGCTACAGATTCACCTCAACTGAAGAATGGATAAAGAAAATGTGGCACATTTCCACAATGAAGTATTTATTACTCAGTGGTATAAAACAATGGCATCTTGAAATTTGCAGGCAAATGGATGCAACTAGAAAAAACAAACAAACAAAAAAAAACTAGCAGCCTGAGTGAGGTAATGGGACCCAGAAAGACAAACAAGGTATATTGTTGTGAAATGTTTTACTTTTTTGTCTTTTTGCAGGGACCATCACCCAGCTTTCAAATAGCTTACACAAGGAGTCTTATTCTTAGTTATAAATGTCCACCCTAGCCTGCCTTGTTTCTTGCCAGCTCTTATTAACTTAAAACCCTTCTATATTTGGCCTCAGGGCTTTAACTTTCTCTATTCCTGTACACCTATTCTGTATTTCTTTCTCTCTGTCTGGCTGTGTAGTTGGATGACTGGTGGGCTAGCCCCTGAAGTCTTCCTATTTCTTATCTTTTTACCAGACCCATAGTCTCTCAGATTTCTCCTCATATTTATCCGCTCTTTCTGTCAACTCCACCTATTCCTCTCTCCTGCCTCCCTATTGGCTCTTCAGCTATTTATTAGACCTTCATGAGTTTTAGACACATATAATAACAAGCATAACAGAGTTAAACAAATGCAACATAAACAAAAGTAACACATCTTAAAATAATATTCCCAACAGTAAATACTCACTCATGAGTGGATATTACACATAAAAAAAAAAGGATAGTCAGGCTACAATCCACAATCCCAGAGAATATAGGTATATGAATGGAGGAGCCCAGGAAAGGGAAATAGTTAAGATTTCCTGGGTTAATTGGGAGAGAGGTGGAAGGGAGGGGATGGGGGATGGGAACATGAGAGATTGAGATTGCTGAATTGCAGGAGGGACAGAGAAAGAAAATATTGAAAGCAATACCTTGATAGAGGGAGTCGTTCTGGGTTTAGGGAGAAACCCAGTGCTAGGAAAATTCCCAGGAATCCACCAGGATAATGACAGCTAAGACTCCTAGCAATAGTGAAGAAAGTACCTAAACTGGCCTTCCCCTATGATCAGGTTAGTGACTATCCTAATTGTCATCATAGAACCTATATCCAGTAACTGATGGAAGCAGATGCAGTGATCCCCAGCCAAGCACTGAACTGAGCTCCTGTAGTTTAGTTGAAGAGAGGAAGTAGGGATCATATGAGCAAGGGGGTCAAGATCTTGATGGGGAAAACTACAGAGACAGCTGACCCATGATAATGGGAGCTCGCAGATTCTGGACTGACAACGGGGGAACCTGAATAGGACTGAACTGCGTTCTCTGAATGTGGGTGGCAGTTATGTGTGTTGATCTTCTGGGGGATGAGGGCTGGCAGTGGGACTAGGATTTATCCTTTGTGCATAAACTGGCTTTTTGGAGCCCATTTCCTATGGAGAAATGCCTTGCTCAGTCTTTTTTATTACTTTTGGGGATGGGTTTCTTCTTTATTCTCTCATGTTATTCTTCTTTCTGTTGTTCTTCCCTGTCCCCACTTCCTCCACTGTTTAAACACCCCAACAAAATCTTCTGGGCAATACAAGAATCTCAAAAAGGTCACATTTAATTTTCAGGGAGTGTTTTTGGAGCATAATAAAGGTTTATTTTTTCAAGGGGTAAACTCACAAAATAGTGATCCACAATCCTCTGTGTGCTTTAGGAACTGAGACCTAATCCAGCAGCCAAAGGAATCATATGTTACCCTATTTTTGCATTTATAGTACACAAGACCATGCCCAAAGTGGCTCAGCATCCTGAAAGCCATTGGCTGAAAGAGTTCCCACAACGCCTCCCCTTTTGTCTAAATAAGATAAGTTATTTATTTATTTATTTATTTATTTATTTATATGAAATGTGACTGGCACTTGTATTCATATTTACAAATATGGCTTTTAATATTATGCAATAAACCTCATATTGAATTTTGCTGTTTTTACACTTTGTCAAGAGCTTTTTGAAGGTTTTATGTACATGTAGTATTTGTATGCTCAATGTGCATTTTAGAATTTACCTTAAATTTTAGGCCTATGATAGTAATGTAGAGTCATGCTAGAAAATTACTTATTTTTAAAAGCTGAAACTCAAAGTTTGTTACTTTTATCATGATGTTTATGTTTCATAACACTAAGTTTTTGAAAACTTATTTTATAAGCAGCATTCAGATGGGGCTGATGAGTTGGTTCCATGGCTAAGAACACTTGTTCTTGGAAGGAGAACGGCTCTATTTCCCAGAACCCAAATGGAGCCTCGTCATTTCCTCGGGTATCAAGCACGCATCGGGTGTACAAACATATGTGCAGACAAAGCACTCATAGGAATAAAATAAATCTCAAAAAATGTTAAAGAATCACATGGCACTGTCATCAGCATACCATGAAACTTGCCATTTTGTTTTAATGCTATTAATTTAAAGCAAACCTTTACTCTGATAACGAAATTGAAAATTCTATCATTCAGCTCACTTTGATATAAACATTTTAGTTACAATTTAATTTATTTATTCTGATTTGTGAACTATATAAGATTATTTCTACTCTAGTGGATAAAATTCTGCAAGAAATAACCATGTTTGGGCTTTATAATATTTTTCCTAGAGAAGTGACTTGGGTAATGAGTGCGACATGGTATTTCTAACACTTTATATTTAGCAACTTGACAAAAAAAATCTTTCTTACTTAATATTTGAATGGAATGAATATAGTTTATGTTGTCAACATCTAAAAATAAATTTAAAATCAGTTTATGAATAGAAGAGTTTACAAAGTATGCATTTTCTGACGCCGGACAGATGGTGCTTCAGAAGTTAAGGGGGCTTTCTACTTCAGCACAGGACCCATGCTTATTCTCAGTGTTCACTTGGAAGCTAACAACCAACTGTATCTCCAGTCCCAGGGGATCCTTTCACCTCTTGCTGCCTTTGTGGGCACAGCATGCGAGTTGTGCACAGTCATACATGAAAGCAAAGCACATCCACAAATAAAATAAATAAAGAAAGAAATCATATATACAAGTGTGTGTATGTGTGTTTGTGTTCTAATTTCATTGTTTGGACTGCATACATATAATTGTAAGAAAATCATATTTTATGAAATTAACCTATATGTCATACATATCATGGCACCTATTCATTGATATTGTACCTGTTAAAAAGAAAATCCTTATGAATAATGATTTGTTGGTTATTTAATGGCCTATTTATTATTATACTTAACAATGTAAATATATATCCTAATAGCTATATAACATGTTTTCTGTATATACACTGTTACAAATATACCTTCATAAGAGTTCAGCATGTCACCTTAAAAGCCAGAAAGAATGTAACTTCATTCTTTAACTGCTTGCATTAGAGTGAAAATATCTCTAACAGCTACTGTATCAATCCAGTAAATGTTAATATAGACCAAAGAAGAACCTTCAGTCCATTAAGGAATCAAGGTTAACGTTCCTGTTGTGGAAATTATAAAGTGTTTATGTAGAATAGGCAATGCTATGCATATTTGTTTATAACACTTTTGGAAATAGAATGAAATTTAAAGCTTAACAGGCATTCTATAAAGTTTAGTTTTGTATTTATATTTTGTTAAGCATCAATATTTACCTGTACATGCCTAATATTCTGTCCAGCATGCTAAACTGATACTTATTAATAATTTATGTGCATCCCATTTGAATATTCCTGATTTACAAATCTTTTCCACATAGATTCATCCCATTCTGATGCAGACAGAATTTTCCACTTGTTTGGGCTTTCAGAGCACTTTGTTCACAACAATGTAGAGCAGCAATTACTGACTCACAGATTTGTCTCTTCTAATAGTCTAAATATTTCTAGAGCAGGGAGCATATGCTGTTTCTTTTGATTATTCCCAGGTCTCCGTCAGTGTTTATTGACTAATTGTTTGCAACCATAAGTAGAAGGGGTATGGCACTTTTCAAATGTAATTGTAACTGATTGTTACTATAATAGTAAGTAGGTTTACCAAAATTCACAAAATTAATTGTACCATTTCCTAGACTATTTGTAGCCACATAAAACCTTCAAAAAGCTCCTGACTAGTGTAAAAATAGCAAAATTCATTATGAGATTTATTGCATAATATTCAAAGCCATATTTGTAAATACAAATACAAGTGCCTGTCTCATTTCATCATTTCAAATGAACTATCACTTTGCATTTCAAATCTGTGTTCATCAAGTAATGCAATAATGATGAGCACTTGGAATTTGAACATGAGTACTAATCAGTAGATCTCTATCAAAGAAGCAAGATCATTTTAATTAGCCACATTTCAACATGTTCTATATAAACAGTACAATGTCTAATAAGGAAACAAATTGCTATGCATCGCATTCAGTTGCAGCATTTCTGACAGAAGTTGTACTCCAAAGCCATCCTAATCTAATAATGTTCTTAAAAAAGCATTCAAATTGACTAGTCATCATTTTCCTCCATTGTAAACATTTCAAAACGCTTATATTTAATATTGTTGTTTGAATCACAAGTGTATATTTTAGGCAGATGCATATTAGCATTCAGACTTTGCACATACGCATGTTACGCGTGCACTTTGAAACTGGATATAATTATGTAGAATGTCTAGGAAACCCCTGCTCAAAGGAATTTCTTTTTCACAGAAGTGTGATTGCTTTAGAGGAAAGACAATTAATATTGATGATATGTGTTTGAAAACATTATATTTCTGTTTATATCAACAGATAAAATCAGCCTAAGAAACTAACAAAATTAACACATAACAAAAATGATATATAGCTGTTGTTAACCTTCAGCAACTCCACATTGTATAGTCAAATATCATCTCGTTTATTATCTCTAAGAGAACAAATAAATGAATTCACTAAATTAAAGGAGATGTAAGCAAAATTTAAGCTTTAGGAATTTTGGTTCTTTGAGAGTTCTATAAAAGATGCTTTGATCACATTTACCTACCTCTTCCAACTCTTCCCAGGAATAAGATGCTCTTTACAACCCACTCAACTTTACATCCTTTTTGGTTTTCTTCTTTAATCATTCAAGACCAATTTATGCTGCCAATATATTCTTGAATATCTTGTCTTTGAGTGTAGCTGACTGATCAAGGGATACCCTTTTAGAGAAAACTGTCTCTGTTAGGAGCAACAAACAGTTGGCAATGGCTCTGTGACTAAGGGAAGGATTATAACTCTCCTGTCTATACTAGGATTTGATGCAGCTTGGAATTGCAACAGTTTTATGCCTGCTGTATTTGTTGCAGCTCTGTATGTGCAGCAGTTCTTTGTGTATTTATTTACTGCTTCTAACTCTTTAATTCTTTTAGTTTTTTCCACAACATTTCCTGAGCCCTGTGGGAGGGGTATCTTGAATACATGTTTAAAATTTTATTTCTTAGTATCTAATTCTGGTATTCTGACTTTTACACATATGGGTAAGTTTGTTACAAAGCTTACTTATTTATAAAGATATTTATTGCCTTGTGCCATTGTACTTAGATTTGCTATCCCATGGCTTTGCTATTAAAACTAAAAACATTAATTTAGTAAATTCTAATATGCTAAATCAGAGACTTATTTCACTTAGTTTATCTACTAAATATATCAGCATTGTTGACTGATGCCTTTAATTTTAGAAATCCTTGGTTATATTTTCACCAGTTAATTTTTATAAGTTTGACTGCTTGTTCTCTGATTGCGCCTTATAATGATGTGTCACCAGAATTCTTTTAGTTACTGGACTGGACATAAATCCATTTTTATACAAAAGAGCTATAAAGTTTAGCAAATATATATACTATGTAAATGTCAGAAGATAAATATGGCATAAATATAACAATAAGCTACATTTATCAAAACATAAATAAGATTTCATAATGATATAGCTTATTTTTGTATTTTCATTCCCAACAGGGAGGGGGTAAGAATATGGGAGAAAAGAGAAAAAGAAATGAAAATTTAGATAAAATGGTAGGGATTGTGAATCGACCAGGTAGAAATTTACTATCTAGTAAGCCAATTAAAAATCATAAAAGAGAGATTGGAAACAGAAACCATAAAAGGCTAGACAAAGCTGGAGCAACAAGTTGTCACCAAATGCAGACTCTACTGTCAAGTATAATATACATCTATAAGAGTTTTTGGTCAGGTTGAACCCAGAGACGCACGAACAATATGACCTTTGCCACTCTTCTTCGCTACTCAACAGAACTAGTTTCTTAAACTTTCTTGTCAAACACAGCACACACCTTGCATGCCATATTTAGAGAAATAAATCAGGAGCTCAGTTTGATTCTCACTCGATACAGGCTAGCTTTTACAGTGTGGGACTATAGAGGTGGCTGATGGAGTGAAAGTTGAACAGGCATCATCAATCTTCCCCAACTTTTAACCCTATGAAATATAATAACTATTCAAGAAAAGCATGAATGTTACAGGGGTAAACAATCCTTAGCCATTGGACCTAAGGCTTGATCTACAAGGATGAACATATACCTAGTACTGGAAATATAGTCCCAAACCAATAACTTAGGAGGTCTTAGTTTCTAGCAGGGAATTTAAGACTTTGGTTTAGCTAATTTGATATAGCACCAAACTACCTTCTAAATTGCTTATGTTTTTTATCTTGACAAAAGGTACTTTCATAGTTAAAAGATATGTCTCGCATTGCATGAATGAGATGAAAGCAAAAGACATAGCCTGCATATATAATATTCTGAGAATAAAGGGCAGATGAGGCGGAGCCTTAAACCAAGGCACTTAAACCACGAGGTAAAGTTCAAGGTATGTTGTAGAAAAGTGTGTGGAAAAAAGTAAGAGCAGGAAGTTAGAGAAAAGGGTAGTGAAATACCATTTTCTAAGCATGGCATGGTGATGGGAATTATGAACTCCAGATAGCTGTACCTATATTATTGGTCCTATAGAGTTTGACCCTCAAAAGAGTCAACTATGAAGAAAGAATAGGCTCACAGTTCCCTACCATAGACTGCTGATCGATTAGCAGCTTACAGATTCTGGGAGATAGGTGGTAATATGATCTTACTCTGTACCCACTTCTCAACCCACTAGGCACTGGCGATTAGTAACAAACTCACGACAACAAAATGATCCTAATTTAAGTCTGGAACATTAAACAAAACACAAACTACTAAATTTGGACAGAGATTTTTTTTTTAAACAACAAAACCATTTTATTTATTTTTTTTTTTGAAAAAATTTCCGCCTCTTCCCTGCCTCCCATTTCCCTCCCCCTCCTTCCACTCCTCTCCCCCTCCCTCTCCAGTCCAAAGAGCAGTCAGGGTTCCCTGCCCTGTGGGAAGTCCAAGGTCCTTCCCCCCTCCATCCAGGTCTAGGAAGGTGAGCATCCAAACAGGCTAGGCTCCCACAAAGCCGGTACATGCAGTAGGATCAAAACCCAGTGCCATTGTCCTTGGCTTCTCATCAGCCCTCATTGTCCGCCGTGTTCAGAGAGTCCAGTTTTATCCCATGCAAAAAGATGAACATGGGATGTACTTACTCATAACTGGTTTCTAGCCATAAATAGAGGACATTGAAGCTATAATTTGTGATCCTAGAGAAGCTAAATAAGAAGGTGAACCCAAAGAAAAACATATAGTCATCCTCCTGGATATGGGAAGTAGACAAGATTGCCAGGCAAAAATTGGGAATTTGGGGGTGGGATGGGATGGGGATAAAGGGAAAATGGGCAGAGAAAAGTGAGAAGGGGAGGATGGGGGGAGCTTGGGGGAATGAGATGGCTGGGCTAAAGGAAGGGTGGATATGGGAGCAGGGAAGTATATATCTTAATTAATGGACAGAGATTTTTTAAAATAAGGGGATGACAGAAGTGGGAGAGGAAAAAGGAGAGAGGGAAGTTAATCAGATGCACATGGTAATAAATTAACAATTTTAGAGTATTTGGATTTGAAGTAAATGAATAAGTAAATAGATAAATAAATATCAACCATGGTCTCATAAATAGTAAAGTGTATTAAAGTTTTCTTAAGTAATAACCAGAAGGGAATGTCATTAGATCTTGTAGGAGCAAATAAATTTAACTGTTAGCAAAAAGTCTGAGTAAATTGTTCAACAAAATTTGCCAGTTTAAGATATAGACAGCAGACTATGATGTTGATTTTCTTGAAATCTCCTCATGCTTGTACATTGTTATGGTAAGCATTTTGTGGTATGAGTTCAAGGTTAATTAAAAAATAGACTAAATAGAGTAATGAATATTAAACATATATCATAAGCTCAGACCTGCACTGGCAAGGGTGATACACTTATTTACCCATTGGACCTGTCTACTTTAATATTGTAAGGCAATTTAACTTAATATGACTGAAAAAATTCAAAAACATTATTGAATTATTTTTTTCTTACATAAATTAGATCAAAATCATCCTGTGTCAAACTCCAAGATGAATACAGATCAGGTAAGCTTGTTCATTGAATAATTCTTCCCTAACTCTAGTCACATGCTGTAGCACTCAAACACAAGCCAGCTCTCGTCAATCTACTGTACCCATTCTCAAACCTTTCAAATATTTGATAATTTTAATTCTTCTATTGTCTACATAGTCCCATTTATCTCCACATCCCTATTCTCCACTTCTTATTTTGATCCTTTCTGTGGTTTACTTTTTTTTTTCCAGTATGGTTTTTCACTATAAATTTTTTTTTTCTTCATTTTTAAATGTAATCTGTTCCGGACTTTGGCTGATTCAATAGTCTATCATTTCATATATAATGAAGCACCTACTCTCTATTTAAAACATGTCCACTTGTTTACTAAGCTTTGAAAATTGTCTATTTTCAATTGAGGGAATATATCATATATTTCCTTTTTTTGCCCTGTTATCTTCACATTATTAAAAAAAAAATACCTGACATAACCATCTTCATAAAGACAAAAAACTTTTTTTTTTTTTTTTGGGTTTTTCGAGACAGGGTTTCTCTGTAGCTTTTGGTGCCTGTCCTGGAACTAGCTCTTGTAGACCAGGCTGGCCTCGAACTCCCAGAGATGTGCCGGCCTCTGCCTCCCGAGTGCTGGGATTAAAGGCGTGTGCCATCACCGCCCAGCTCAAAAAGCCTATTTACTGGGGGATTTTTTAAACATTGAAAATAGGACCAGATAGATAGCAGGTCATACATTGCAGAAGACTTTGTTCAGGAGACACTTCTTACTTTGCGACTACAAGTGATAATGGTAGAGATGAAGGTTGAAATAAAGCATCATTTATCATTTTCTCATTCAAATTCTAGCTCCTGGAGACACAGGGTCTTCTTTTAAGTCTCCAACATCTGCAAAAAGCCACCCCCTGAAAATCAAACTTTTACCACTTAAACCTCTGGGGGACACTCCTGCCAGATGCCGTCTACTGTAGAGCTGCACTTTAACATCCTTGTCTCGATTTTAAAATCCTTTTAAATTTTATTGATTCTTGTGGATTTCACATTATGCATTCTGATCCCACTCATCCTCCCTCTGCCCTTGCATCTGCCTACCACAAAAACAAAAACAAAAAACAAAACCAAAAAAACACAAACTTTCCTCTTAGGGCTCCCAGGTGCCCAGGGGGATGTCCCCAGTTAGTTCCTTGGGCAGCTGAGGATAGGGAACCTGAAATGGCCCTATCCTATAGCCATACTGATGAATATCTTGCATATCATCATAGAACCTTCATCTGACGATGGATGGAGATAGAGACAGAGACCCACATTGGAGCACCAAAATGAGCTCCCAAGGTCCCAATGAGGAGCAGAAGGAGGGAGAACATGAGCAAGGAAGTCAGGACCGTGAGGGGTGCCTCCACCCACTGAGACAGAGGGACTGATCTATTGGGAGCCCACCAAAGCCAGTTGGACTGGAACTGAAAAAGCATGGGATAAAACCGGACTCTCTGAACACGGCAGACAGTGAGGACTGATGAGAAGCCAAGGACAATGGCACTAGGTTTTGATCCTACTTCATGTACTGGCTTTGTGGGAGACTAGCCAGTTTGGATGCTCACCTTCCTAGACCTGGATGGAGAGGGGAGGACATTGGACTTTCCACAGTGCTGGGAACCCTGACTGCTCTTTGGACTGAAGAGGGAGGGTGAAAGGAAGGAGTGGGGGAAGGGGGAGAGGAGTGGGAGGAGGGGGAGGGAAATGGGAGGCTGGGAGGAGGCAGAAAATTTTTTTTCAATAAAAAATAAAAAAATAAAAATAAATAAAAAGTCTTTAAAAGGAAAACCAAAGTCTCAACAGGTACCACAAAAGCTTTCTTATCACAATATTTAGGAGTTGTCTTAGATGGCTTCCTCTCTAGATTACTTTTTTTTTTTTTTTGGAGAGGGGTAGGAATGTTACAGAAGCCTCTATGTCTCTTTCTAAGCTGGGGTTCTACAATACTGGATACCACTGAGCAAGAAGCTGCTTTTCCCTTTTCAGTTAGCAGGAACTTGAACCATGGCTATCTACCTAGCTTCCTGTGTCAGCATGTGCCATAGAACTTAACATGTTCTCCAGTGGCAGTATAGACCACAGACACCAACCCAGGCCCACTAGTGGCAGCCAGACTCACTAATATCAACACAACTTCAGGTATCAGCAAAGATCATGGACATTCCTCAGGTAACAGCAAAGATCATGGACATTCCCAGAACTTTCAGTGGAAACACAGGCTATGGTCATCACCTCTCTTCTTGGCTATAGCAAAACCATGGAACCCCAACATGACTTTCATCAGCAGTATGGACCATGAACATCAATATGGCTTTCGGTGCAGCAAAGACCAAGGACATATGATGACCTTTGTTGATAATCAAAGCAACAGATACCAACATTACAGACACAGACATGGGCCTTGGTGGCAGCAATGTCCATAGGCAACGACATGGCTTCATGAGAAGGCATAGAGCACAGAAATCCACATGGCCTTTGCTGGTAACACAGGCCACATTGGCTATGAACACAGACATGACTCCCCTCCAACAGACCCCAAGTAGCAGCATGACCCCACAGACATCAACATTGCCTCAGGTAGCTATATAGGCCATATATTTCAGCATGGTCTCCAGCAGCAACTCAGGCCTTGAACATGACATTTTCAGCCTTTCTCCTCAGTATATGTACTACATGTTTCTCCACCATGTTTTAGGTTTGCATCTTTGGTGGCAATGAAGTGCTCCAAGATCTGGCTCTAGAGCTTGGACCCTCCTAATAGTCAAGCAGCTCATGGATGGATTAGGCGTTGGGGACTGACTGATTGAAAGCACTGGATCTGGGCCCTGAGAGCAGTCTAGATGGTCAGGTCACACAGAAAGTTTTCACTCAAGACTGGATCAAATGAAGAAAAAAGGTAAATGCACAAGTTACCTATTATACTTCTTTACATATTGGCAGATATGATGCAGACCGGGGTGATCTATTTAAATAAAGTTGCATTAATCATAACAGCACTCATATTGCTTTGATAATATGATTCATTCTAGGTTCTTATTCATATTCCCATTCAATGATGAGTAATTTAAGAGACATTCCCCACAGTTTAGGAGATAACATGATTAAATGTAAATAGTTAGGGTTAGAAGATATGTCTAAAACTTTCAACTTCAACCTTTCTGGTTAAGGGAAGATTTGCAAAAATGAAAAGCCCTGATTTTCTTTCCTTCCATTCTGATAATATAGATGATGTAAGCAATATAATGAGGATTTATTACAAGGTACACTCCATCCTCATATGGCTGTCAGAACAGCAGGAATCTAAACAGCTTTCACATTATTTCCATATCCAAGAATAAACTTCAGTCACTTAATGAATACATGCCTGTGCTCAATTGCCTTTTCTGTGCATGCAATCTAAGATCCATTGGCCCCAAAATATTGTTGCCAGCCATGGGCAGATCTTCCCTGTTTAATTACTGTAATAAAGATAATATCCCACAGATATGCCCACAACCCAACCAAATCTACCCAATCTTTTACCAAGACACTTCTCAGATAATTCTAGATTGGGTCAACTCAACAAATATAACTAACCATTGTCACTTTCTTTCCTAATTATTTGTTTCTTTTAATAGAAATTGCACCAAAATAGTAGCATTCAACTTTGATGCCCTTGATATAGAAAAGAGAATTTTTATAGTGCTGAATATTTACAGCAGAAAGCACACAAGGTAACATTTATATATCCCAAAATGTTTTTGTATTTCACAAATATAATCATATGGATATAGGATTAGAGAAAAATAAATGTATTTATTTCTCTATAAAGAAATACAGAGTCAAATAAAGAGTCAAGAAATATGAAAGAAATAATGTTGGCAAAAGGATTAAATATTCTTTTGAGGCAAAACGCAAAAATGATGCAGAAAGAGCCAGGACTACTGGTGTTATCTTTTGTTTCTTTAACTTAAAGTGAAAGCCAAATGACTGACAACTCAGTAGGTATGCTCTAATACTTCCTATAAACACAAGCTTTTCAATTACCTATGCCTTTTCTTGGGAATATTTTAAACTTCATCTTTCTACAGGATTATATTACTAAAATAACCATCTGAGTGATGTATTCTGGCTATCCTGATCTGTTTAACATGATTATATTTTATATTATGGAGACAAAGTGAATATTGACTATTGCAAAAACCACATTGATGTTATGATATTAAATATGTCTCTGTGGCTTTAGCCTGACATAATGTTATTGTTTTCCTTTATCAATCATATTAGCTATATAACAACATTGTACAAATACAATTAAAGAAACATTATATAGATGATATAATACATAAAATTCATAATCAACTTTCCTTTTAGTTGATCTTCACCTAACTTTCTAATCTCTCTGGATAGAACCACATTTCTGAACCTTACACACAGTGGTGAGTTATACTATCTTTCCTATGTTCTTTTTATTTCTATAACTATAGAAAATAATATATAATTACAGTTAATGACAGTGTAAATTGACACAGACATTATGGAAATCTGCATGGGAGTTTCTTAAATTTTTTAACTAGAAGGCTGGTGAGATGACTCACTGTGTATCTGCTGTCAATCCCCATTACCTGATTTCTTGTCCTCAATTCCATATATAAAAGAAGAGAATGAACTCCTACATATTTTCTCTAACCTTCCTAAAAATGATGTGATAGCTATCCAATACCTTTAAGACATTTACAAGTAGAAGTTCAATATGACTCTGAGAAAGCACCAGTACACTATAGAATATCTCAAACATACTCAAACATCCCTTTTTATTTATTGATATTCTATTGAAATTAGTAAGAAAATTAAATGCATTATAATTTATATATATATATATATATATGAGATTTGGTAGTCTATAGACATTAGGCTAGAGTAGTGATTTCTCTTCTCTTTATTGCTATGCTTTCTGTGAAATTCTTTCGATTGAAAATAGATTCTTCTCTCATACAATATATCCCAAGCACTTTCCTCTCCTTCGATTCCTACTAGTTCCCCATCTCCCCTCCCCCTCCATTCACTCCCACTTTATTTCCACTTCAGAACTGATCAGATCAACAAGAGCCAACAGCCTCACACAATAAAACAAGCTACACTAAGACAAGGAAAAAAAACCTCATATCAATGATGGACAAGGCAATCCAACAGGAGGAAAGAATCTCCCTATCAGGAGTCTCACAGTAACAGCAAGCGAACACTATAACATTCAGTCAGAGGACTTGGTGTAGAACCATCCAGGCCCTGTACTTGCTGTTTCAGTTTTTATGAGACTTTTTGCATACTGCTTAGTTGAATCAGTAAGCCATGTATTCATGGTGTCCTCTATCATCTCTACCTACTACAATTTTTGCTCCCCTCTTTCTGTTGAGTTCTCACATCTCTGTGGAGAGGGACCCAAGTGACACCTCCAACTTTAGACTCTTTCTTTTTTTTTTTTTGGTTTTTCGAGACAGGGTTTCTCTGTGGCTTTGGAGCCTGTCCTGGAACTAGCTCTGTAGACCAGGCTGGTCTCGAACTCACAGAGATCCGCCTGCCTCTGCCTCCCGAGTGCTGGGATTAAAGGCGTGCGCCACCATCGCCCGGCTAGACTCTTTCTATAAATAATGTCTGATTGTGGGTCTCTGCGCTCACTTCCCTCTGCTGCCAGAGGAATACCCTCTGATCATGGCTGTACAAAACTCAAATTTATAAGTATTTGAGAATATTAATACATATACACACAGAATTTATATTTACACAATAAAAATTCAATTAAATGACTACACAGTATTATTCTCTCTAATGGTTATTTTATTTTGGAAACAAATAAATAAATGGACACCATTATATATAATTTTCATTCTCTATTCTACATAATATATGTTTGGCTATTTCACTACAAATATTGAAAACTGTGAAGGAAAACGCAAGAGTTGTAAGCAATTTCACTTATGAGCAAAGAGTGTATTTTCAGGAAAAGTCACAACAAGCAGAAAGAAAGCAGAGGAATTAAAGTACTGTTTTCATTTCTACTTTACACATTTTGTAGCACTTAAGAGATACACTGGTTCAGATATGAAAATATATGATCATCTTCTTCATACCCTTAATAAATTTTATCTCATCCGTAAATTTCTCAACATTTAAAAAGACTATGTATCCTTTACAATGAGAAGCATTTTATACATACTTCACATGCCTTTTTGACCTTACTATTCATAAGGAACACACATATTGCCTTGCTGTGTTAACTACTTTTAAATTTCTACCACAGGGGTTTAATGACATGATATCTACATAATCTCCTCCTTTTATCAATAGTTTCTATAATTTTTCGCTTTTCATATACTATTTTCTGTTGAAAGTCATAGGGATTGTCTAGCACAAAGCTGCCATGGAATATCTTAAGTCTCAATTATTATTGTATACTATGCTAATTTTTGAAATTAAAATATAATATCATTTCCTTTCTCTTCCCTCCCTCTAACACTTTCCATGCACTACCTTTTGAACCTTGTTCTTTCTGAAACCCAAAGTCTCCGTTTCTTTAACTGTTATATGCACACAGAGAGAGAAACACTTCTATTTATTTAAGTGCAACCATCTCAATCCATATAACACACACACACAAATTCCAGCGCTAACCACTTGGAAATCTATTTCAATCAAATTTCTATAATTCCTTCTCAAGCACTTGTTGTTGTTGTTGTTTTTTTTTTTCACTTAAACACAATATTGTCTTAGTCATAGATAAAATCTACCATGGTACTTAATGTAAATGTCTTATGTTTATGAACATGTAACTCTATTAACAATAGTTGAGAATGTAAACTATTTACAACCATGATGTTATAAATAAGAACTAGGCACAGATGTTCTCACTCTAGGGGATATATATGTATACAAAAACAGATCAATATAATACACCAAAAATAAACAGAAATCTTGTGTGATTAAGGAGAACTGAAGTATGTGAGTTACTAAAAAATATAGTCTGCATAGGATATACACACACTGTATAACCTGGAGAACTCATGACAGCTCTGTCTCAGTGAATGATAACCTTACTTGGAAGAGAGAGGGCAAAGGAATAAACCTATAAATTTTTTAGAAAGCTAGAGAGAAATTAATCTAAGGATCTTGCTATTGGGGGAAAATGTAATGATCTTCTATCCTTCTCTTCAACTTCAAATTGTATTATAAATACATGTATAAGAATACAAGAGAGATCTCAAACATGGACTCAGTTCCACTCAGTTACTTTTGAAGACTGCAAAGAGGCAGGAACTCTGAAATTTGGAGGTATGACTACTTCTGATTGATTTAAACCTGCAGTTTGAGATTCACATAGAGCTGGAGTAAAATAAAACAGAGCTATGAGATTAGGTGGATTAGCCCCAGAGAGGAGCTTCATCTGATGGAAAAATGTCAATGGAGCTAAAAGACATATAGTATACTCACACTCCTTCAGAAATCTGACTTAAGCAAGTAAGAGTTTATAAAACAAAAAAACGAGGATTTGTGAAGAAAACCACAGGGAAATACATCAAATCAAATAATAATTAACAATTGAAAGATAAGTAACTGACACAAGTTGAAAATGACTCCCAATTATAGGTAAAATTTGTACAGGTTAGTTGATCATAAATGAAAACACTGCTCTTCAGAAGAAAAATAAGAGGGTGGAATTAAGAGAACAACAAGCTCAATGAGGTAAGTAAAACTTGTTCTATAAATAGAATACAATTGTCTGTAGTATATGAAACAAAGTGAAATAGAAATATGGAGACAATGTAAATAAAAATAAATGGTTAAAAACAGACATGGAGCAAAATAGGTAAAAATTAGCCTTTAATTGTCATAAAATTATCATCTGTTCCATACTAATAGTAAAGCGACGAAATCTGTTTTGAACTTTGAAAAACCTTGGGATATTATTTTTATTATTATTAAGCATTATGGAAAACGGTGTTTCTTAGTGTTACTGTTCAACACTTTCCTAAAGTTTTAACCACTACAATATCAACAAAAACCACAAAATTAAACATAAATTGGAAATCAATGTGTTGAACTCTTTTGTTTGGAGAGGGTATGATCATCCATCTAGAAATCCCTGATGAGTCTGATGAATAAAATATGAGGCATAGAATTCATCATGGTGATTGGACATAAGCTATTAGTAGTACCAAAGGACGAATGTTTATGGTTTTGGTAAATACATCTGTTTCTTGATTTTTAGATCTTATCATGTTATGGAATGCCATGTGGAAATCTTCCAGAGGTCTGACTTCTGTGGAATTTTTCATAAATATTTTCCACCTTTCTCTTCTCCACAATGGCTGATGCAACAGTGGTTGAACTAAAACCTGCCAGGTTTGGTTTCCTCTCTGGAGAATAAGTAAAACCAGGCTTCTGAATGCCAGCCAGCTGTTAGTATGATTTCCACAACCAAACCTCATAAGTTACTTGTATTCATGATGCTCTTAACTCAGCCCACTGTCTACTCTGTCTCCTCTTCAGTCACATGGTGTCAGTTTTCATTTTCACTTCTCCAATACATAACTCCTCTTGGGTAGTCCAACTTTTTGCCATTTCTGTACCAGAAGTCAGAGGGCTGCTGTCCCTTTAAGCAGTTTTTGGTTCAATTAATCAGTGGTTTGAATGAACATCGTTTCAGAACGGTTTGCTGACAGGTTTGCAGACACAACTTGACATTGTTATAAATACATTTGTCACTTTTATTGAGTTTTGTTCTGTACCACTCAAGATATCGGCTTGGCCAAATTCCGTCATCGCCTTAATAAATCAACTGTTGTCATGGTTACTTAGAAAAAACATGTGAATAATTCCATTTCTTGCAATGATTTATATAGAATTAGCAGTTCCTGGTGTAGTGCTATACATTGAGCTGTAGTCCCTTCATCTGGAACCCAAATCCTTCTGGTAGTGTTTGCGCTGTTTGTTTTTGCCATGGTCCTAAGTTATTGCCCTCTCATCTTTTAGTTACTTCTCTTATATATGGACAAGAGAATGTTGGTACTCATAACTTTTCAGCATGTCCTCAGAGCATATTAGTCTAATAAAAAAAGCATCTTAGGCACCTTTGTCTACATTCCACATAACACTACAATTTAGCAGGCTGCAGAAAAAAAATAAGCAATTTAGTCAAGGGTGGGCATGAAAATTTGTTGCTGGAGAGAGGAGTGGTAGACTAAACTAAGCATTCATCAAAAAAATCATGGAAAGTCACAACTTTGTAATCTAATTAAAGGGTACATTTCTTTAAGAAAGGGTTTTAAGCACAGGTACTCGGTGTTTGGATAATGCTTCCAAGAAAACACGTTGGTTACTAAATGAAGATCTCAGTGTTGGGATAAATATTTTTGAGCTGTTTGTAAGAGAGACACTAGCGGTCCCCCAAAGCACTATTGTCATTTCTCTTAGATGACTCAGTGAATAGAAGATAAGACCATGTTAATTAAGATATAGTGAACCTTGATTTCAGACAAAGAAAAACAGGTTAGAACTGTGATAAAAACTTCCTCCCAGATGGAAAGGTTTGATGGTGCTATAATGTTCTGGTCAGGCCACAGATAAAGAAAAATTATCATCAGTGTTTGTCAGTAATGGATTCTGCATTCTGCAATACCTATTGCCTAAGCAAGATGTGTGCCGTGCTGTAGTAGTTGCATGAGAGTTCTAGGGGGCACCAACCACTTTCTGAGGAGACCACAAACTAGGAGCATATGAAGAAATTCAAGCCTGCTACTGTATGCCAGGTTAAAAAAATCCATAAATCATGTCATAATCTTTTAGATGGAACTCACTACTAAATAATTATATATGTATGTATTTAATAAAGTTGCGTCTTTATGCCTATAGATTTGATCTGGTTTCAACATTAGCCAAAGAATCCTCTTATATGATGGGCATCAGTTAATGTAGAGAATCAGTACTGGACAATGCAGTGCTGATATATGTAATTTGCAGTTTCTTCTAATGCTGAGACCTTTAAAATTAATGAGGATCAACAGGAGGTTATAAAAGACAGGTACAAGTCAGGGAAATCTGGAATCAAACATGCTGTGGACTGGAATGGAGATGCCACCAGCAGCTAAGAAATTTAGCCACTTATTACATTCAGGGAAAAGAAAGGAGTAGGCAGCTAATCTTAATAGGTTATCTCAGCATGAGGATCAGTCTTTGGGAGCAAGAAAGCTACAGTCAGAGCCTTCAGGGCATGGCACTTCCCTGCAAGAGGTCAGTTATTACACACATCCTGCTTTAGCAAAAATCCCATTCTAAGACCAGGAAAAAATATGCATTTATTTGAGACCTCTTAGAAAGGGCTTTTCTCAAGGTACACAAGGGTATATGCGTTCCCTACAGTAACTCTCGAATACTCATCTGCTAAAAGTATGTATCTATACTTACTTCCTCAGAGATCAGAAGAGTGTAAAGAAAAAAATAAGTCAGAAGATGGGAGAAGTGCTATGAAATTTTCCTGCTGGAAACAGCATGGATTTTGCACTAATGCAGTCGTGGTTACCTACACATAATCTTTACAGTAAAAAGTCACAGGGATGATGTTGTGCTCAATCCTTCATCTCCAGGGGATCAAAAGGAGCCACAGCATGTTTTCACTCTACAAGACCTACACTTACTATTTAGAAGAAGAAGAGGAAGATAGAACAAGGACAGGAGGATGTCAGGGGCAAGCCACCCAGTCACCCCTCCCAGCAAAGGAGTAAGAAGGAACGTAAAATATACAGATGTAAGAAAGTAAATGCCCAGAGAGAAAAGGTAGTTAGTTAAATTATATTAAGAAAAGTTGTCAAGAAACAAACCAAGCTAAGGCTGGGCAATTATAAGAAACAATGAGCCTCCATGTGTGATTTCTTTGGGAGTTGGGTGGTGCCCCCCGAAAAGAGCCAGAAAAGTCAAAAGAGTAAAAAGTCATACAACACTTTTGGAAATGCATATAGTCTAACTTTGTATTAGTCATAGGATCAATATGCGGAGGGATTCTTCTGAAAAGGGGACATATAAAAAAGTTACATAGACCTTAAGTAATTGTAAAACAAAACATCTCCAATCAAAGTAATCCTGGACGAATTTAAGAGCAGAAAAATTCTGTAAAGAAATTAATTATGTTTTACAACATAAGTGAATGGAAATTGCCCAGTTGAATACATGCACAGATACAAGCATGCATATGATATATATACACACCCACACACCTTTGTTTGATAAAAAGAAAGGAAATGATAAAATGATAAAAATATAATAAAATATAAGATAGATCAAAAGCTAGCACATCAACAAAGAAAAAAGCAAAGAAACAAAAAAAAAGACCTCAAGAAAGGGCAAAGGAAACAGATATAGATACAGATACCCAATTTTTAATATTCTCAGTAATCCCATAAAAACACTTAACTGGAAGTTATTTTATATATATACATATATATTCATTTCTGTAGGGTAAATAAAGAAATTACACACACACACACATATATATATACATATATATATAATCATTTTAAATAACCTGCTCTGATACAAGATATTTTTAACAAAAGACACAGATAGGGTAAATATGCATGGGAGAAAAGGTGGAAATGTGAGAAGAATAAGAATTAGTAGAGAAAAGGGAGCCTATAGTCAAGATATATTATGTGAAAAATCTGTTTTGGGGACAATAAAAAATAGAGAAAGAATTAGCAATGCCATAGCAGAAATGTACATGAAGGAAAAGGGAAAGGATACAAATTTTAAAAAGAAAAAGATTATTTTTAATTATAATAACATATTTTAAGATTCAAAAAGAATGAGTAAATTAATCATAAATTGATTAGTATGGAAATTATTTATCAATCTTCTATGTTTGGAGACAATGTCCCAACTAGACATCTCTCACTACCTACTGAAATTTCCAGTACTGGGACTGTACTATACATCTCTTTGAGTTAATGGGCAATGGGTCCCCATGGATACCACAAACAGCTCAGGCTATTGTCAAACTATTGGTTTTTCTCCAGAAACTAAAGGAAAGGGGTTATTGGTACAGACAACACCCACATAACTGTTAGAACATGGAGCTGTAAAGCTGATGAAAAACTGGAGCTTTTTCTACTGAGTAGTGTTCATGGTAGAGAAAGGTACTTTAAGCAGTATAAGACAAAAAGAAAGGTAAACACAATACCAGTTACACATCCTGTCATCTACAAGGGTGTTATGTCTACATATGTCTACATTATGTACTGATACAGTAGTGGAATAAATGTTGTGAATGAAACCAACTTGTAGGGTTGGATTTAAGGCTCATTCCTCACAATGGAGCCCATGCTGGATGCTGCTTGGGTGACCAAAAACCTAATTTAGGTAAGACCTTTGGGAAAGCCAAATTCTATTATTCTGATAAAGAATGTATCAATAAAATGACTCCTAAGGACATTTCGCTCTCCTCACAGAACTATGTTTCACCTAATCACCATCAGAAATGTTCTATCTTGCAGTAGATAAGAAGTAACACAAAGACCCACAACTGTACAATGTGCAGTTAAAACCTTGGAAATATTCAATTCTTTAAAAAAAATATGTTCATCAAACTCTTCTTGGGGCTCAGGGAGTTATGTGAAAGAGGACGGAGACAGATTATTAGAACCAGAAGGCATGGAAAATTCTAAGAGTGTCTAGACCCAAGAATGATAGACTGATTAATATAAGAATTCACAGAGACTGTGGCAGCATGCAAAGTGCCTTCACAGTTTCAAGCCAGATGGAGTCACAGTGGTGAGAGGAGGAAGTGGACATGAGGGCCCATGCCAACCTAATAGCTATCTCCAATTGACAGCTCCTTGCCCAGCAAATATTAGTTTTCTCCAATGGAGTCAATCTCACTAAATATGTTAACCACACTTAACTGTTAGGACCATCACCAGAAGTAGACAAACTACAGAAAATTAACTCAATGGTATTTTTTAGACGTTTTGTCTAATTTTTTATTTGTTTGGAAATGTCTGTCTTATTCTCCTTTTGATTGTATATTATTGTTCCTAAATTTGTGTTTTAATGATGTGTTTGTGTGTGTTTCTTTTGCTTTATCTTTGATTTTATTTCCTAAATTCTAGTTTTTATTTGTTTGTTTTTTGTTGTTGTTGTTGTGGTTGTTGTTTGCCTTTTGGTTTGTTTCTAATGAGAGAGAAAGAAAGAAAGAAAGAAAGAAAGAAAGAAAGAAAGAAAGAAAGAAAGAAAGAAGAAGGAAGAATGAGAAAGAAAGAAAGAAAGAAAGAAAGAAAGAAAGAAAGAAAGAAAGAAAGAAAGAAAGAAAGAAAGAAAGAAAGAAAGAAAGAAAGAAGAGAGGGAGGGAGGGAGGGAGGGAGGGAGGGAGGGAGGGAGGGAGGGAGGGAGGGAAGGAGCGAGAGAAAGAAAGAGAGAGAGAGAGAGAGACAAACAAAGGGTTTGCAGTTGGGTTGTACAGGTAGAGGGCAAAATATTGGAGGATTTTGGAAAGGGGAAACTGTGAACAAAATATATTAAATGAACAAAAGTACTTTTGATACACATAAATAAAATATACAGAGGAAAAAGAATTAAGAGAAAGAATTGTGGATATTAGGTACTGCTGCGCACCGCACCCCAACACCGCACCCCAGTGTCTGCACTCTGTGCGCTGGCACCCAGTTTGCGCGAGCTTCGGGCAAGGGGGCTGGAGGTTAAAATACACAGACACACACAGACAGAGAGACAGCGACACGGGTCATCCTTGAATTCCCCAAGAATGCGCCCTTTATTGTGTTCAGGGGCAGATTATATGGAGATAGCCACACCCCAGCCAAACCCACCAGAAACCACTCTCCTGCCATCAGGAATTCCTGAAGGTCTCATGCTCAAAGCAGCTGAGGCACTCAGATCAGGGGATTACAAGAAATTCAGGATCTGGGGTCTCACTGCTCCCAACAAGGTACCTATTTCAAAGATGAGACAAAGAAACTTGTTGTGAATTAGCTATTTCTTAACAGTAATGGGAAGCAGACATTTTAGAATTATACTGTGTGAAGAGTGAATTTTCATGTAGAGGGGGAATTCTTTATCTTAGCTGGTACTAATCAAGGAACTTAAAGTGGCCAGCATAGTTAAGACTCCCTGTTCCAGAAAGAACATACAATATGAAAACTATTATTAGTGGCTTTGTTTCTCTCTAGCTCTTGTAACCGTGATTGTCCTTTGTATTTTGTATTAAACAAAGTGGAAATCAGCTAAGGGTTAAATAAACTAAATGGTACAATTCTGTTTTCCTTTTAAAAGTCACAATTTTGAACATGGTAGCTTTTGGATATGGTAGCACAGGTTTTTAATTCCAGACAAGAGGTTCAGGACTTAAGATCTTCTTCACAGAGTGAGTTGTGTGTCACATCTTAAAATCAATAGTAAGAAATCATCTCCATTATTTCTGTTGTATTAGTGGGAAGTTATTAAGTGGTAGCCCAAGACTACACTGAACCTTACAAGTTAGAGTCTAAAATCCAAACTTTGGTTATATTTTGTCTAAAGATGTTATGAAACATCGACATAACCACAGGCCCTGGAAAGATGCCAGATACTCATCTAAGACAGTTTATATTCGACCTGAATCCAGCTTGTTCATGAAGGACACAGGCACAGTGAGCAATGCATTTCTGGTTGTTGTTTCTCCATTGAAAGCTCATTTACTTGGGAACTAAACCCATGGGTGTTGTACGGAATAATTCTGGCTTCACTGCAGATGCACATTTTGACTTAATTTTTTCTGACTGATGTTCCTTTAAACATTTTCTTCGTCTATTCTCCTTTATGTATTTTAAATTGGTACACCACTGGGCTAATGCTTTCTGGAAGGAGAGGATTCCAGTAGGCCACAGGTGTAAACAAAGTTATTTGAGTTTAATATTAATGTTATTGTAAGACTATAATTAATATTGTAGATTATCTGAAATATAAGCTTAGGGTTGTTAATGTTTTATATCACAAAGGACACTGTAAAAACTTACTTAATATAAAGTGAATTTGGATGCTAATTAATTTTATATTAATAGTATGCTAAACAGAATGTCACTATTACAAAACACCTGTTTTAGTTATAATCATGTTCTTAGGTTTTAATAAAATGACCATCTAAAGAAATAATTTAAAATTTTACTCTCTTTTTACTTAACTTATTTGTTTTCTTATGTGCATTAATGTCTTACCTTCACATATTTCTGTATGAGGGTGTCAGCTCCCCTAGAACTGGAGTTAAAGAATGTTGTGAACTGCTATATGTGTGCAAGGAATTGAACTTGGGTCCTCTGTAAGGAACAATCAGTGCTCTCAACTGGTGAGCAATCTTTCTAAGCCCTACTCTATAGCTTTTAATGTTGAAATACAGGAAGAACATGCAAAGATATTTTACTTTAATTTCTCTACTAGATTAAAAATTTCATAAATTTTATTTAAAAATATGTTACAATTTATTTGCCTCATCTGGAAGGCGCAGGACACTATTTCTCCTAACAAAACAAAAAGTTGTACTTTTAGTTATATAGCTATATTGTTCTGCACTCTGTAGTAAAATTATTAATACTGAAGCATTATAATAGGTTCAGTAATGTGGCTCAGGTAGTCATGACTCTTGACCCTGAATCTGACTACCTGAGTTTGATTCCTATCCCAATCCTTGCATGTCATCTTCTTATAGGCATGTGCCATGGCACATTTAGGACCACATACATACATGTACACAGAGACAAACACAGATACACACACACACATATATATATATACATATATTAATATACTTTAATATTGGTAAAAATTTAACTTTAAATTAATATTTATTTTAATTAAAAATAATTACAGAATTTCCCAATTCTCTTATCTTCACCTTAAATTTAATTTATAATTTGTGTTCTAGGAAATATTTATAAAAAACAAATAAAAGAAGAAATGAATAAACATTAAACTATATTGCAAATTTGAAAGTGGTTTGAAAATTTCTTCATGCGGGCAATTTAATGTTTTCTAAAGTAATGAGGTAACACATGATATTGAACATATAGCCTGTTTGAGAAATGTGTTGATAATTTAAGATACTAAACACACAAGCATGAACTAAGATGTTAAGCTAGGCCTAGCAGTGATCAATAATTTCAGTACAGTAAGTCAAACAATAGTAGAAACTGCCATTAAAGCAATAACAATGCAACTACAAACATACCTAAAGAAATAAAATATTTATAAAATATCTAAATAAATAAAATATCTGTTTCCATTGGTAACATTAGTTAAACTAAATTTAGAGTTACATTAATTTATGAAGTTTACTTGATTTTTTATGTTTTTTTAAATATATTTATTTATTTATTATAGATGCAATATTCTGTCTGTGTCTATGCCTGCAGGCCACAAGAGGGCACCAGACCCCATTACAGATGGTTGTGAGCCACCATGTGGTTGCTGGGAATTGAACTCAGGACCTTTGGAAGAACAGGCAATGCTCTTAACCTCTGAGCCATCTCTCCAGCCCCGAGTAAATCTCTCTGGCCCATACGGGGAACGAGATTTTTGATGTTTTAAAGATACCTTTTTAACATACTTTTAATATGATACAATTAATAAATATCCATTCTATTAGTTCAATAATCAGTGTATTCAACATCTTTCGTTCTATTTCTCTTTGTTTACACACATATTTTGAATGGAAAATAAAATATGGTGCTAAATATTCCAAATCATGTATCTGTTTGCATGTTAAAGAAAAAGAAGATAAAACATGGTTCATATTAATTCAGTCAGCATGTAGTACTTTTAAATCAAAATTTTAATGACAAGAATATTGATCACCAAGCATATGGAAAACATAGTGAATGGCTAGACTTATTCACATTGTATCCTTCCCTGGAAACATCGAGCACCTTCTGGGGAAATTAGCAATTTATTATGAGTACATAAAGAATTTGTTTAAAATAATTTGTGTTTGACATTTGGCAAAGCAGCTGATGACTCTGAATCTAATTCTATTTTATGATTTTTCTGTTTCTTTTCTACGAGGTTAGTTTAAGCCTATCTTTCAGCTTCTCTTTAACTGTCCTCTCGTTTACACAGTATTGCTATTTGTTATGATTGAATGGAGTCTGGTTTCAATATGAAAACAATTAGGTTTTCATCAATTCCTTCATTCTAATTCTTAGACATTTAATGTTGGAGGGAGGCCGCTAGTTAGTTCCCAGCTGCTCAGTCCCATATTAACCACACAGAAACTATATTATTTAAATCACAGGTTGGCCCATTAGCTCTATCTTCTTATTGGCTAACTCTTACATATTAATTTAACCCATTTCCATTAATCTGTGTATTTCCATGTGACAGTGGCTTACCAGGTCAAGTTTCAGTGTCTGTCTCCCACTGGTCTACATGGCTTTTCTCTGACTCTGCATGTTGTAAAACTAAACTGCCAGGTAAGATGTGACTATAGGAGCTGTTTTCTGATTAGACTTGAAGTTTGCTCCACAAAAGAAAATATGATAATGGTATTGTAATCAATAGCCAAAGTAGGTGACTAGGAGGTCCTGTAATGGAGGGTACAACCTGTTGTTGTTACGTGGCTCAATGGTCATGCTGTCAAGAATCTTGTAAAATGTTTATCCTTATTATACCCATAGACTGGGTTACTTTTTCACTTGGTCAGAGAAGCATCTTCTTTAATGGAAAGCAGTCAATAAAGAGATGCATAGCTTTTCAACATAATAAGAATAAGAGACTCTTTCTCCATACATTTCTTAACCAGTTTCTGATTGCAAGTTTTCAGTACTTGTTTCAATGTATATCAGGAAATAAAGGGTTTTAAAAATACTTGTTTCAATGTATATCAGGAAATAAAGGGTTTTAAAAATAAATCTCAAGCTGTTCTCAATTATTACCCAAAAAGGAATCTACCATAAAAACTTATATGAGAAAAAGACAATAATAGGTCCAACAGTGGTTTAATTCTATACCGAGAGTTATGTGTTACAGATCATTTCTCTGACAGATGATATGTTCAATCTGTTAGCATTATGAGTCTCAGTAACACAGATTGTGTCCTTATTGTGGGCAGTCACATTCCTGAGTTCACTTAGTTCACAAATCTTCATGACACTTCTGTACTAGGAAAATTTTTAGAAACAGATAAGAATATCCAGACACCTTTTAAAAATAAGTAGGAAAATATGAATGGAGGGATAAACTAGTCCAATTCTGTAAGTTTTAACCAGAACTTCTAGAGTTTTAAGTAATTTATGCAAAGAAGAGATAATGGACCTGATAGCTTCCAACATTACATCTACAGAGGCTCTTTTTAATAAAATTGTATTTTCTCAAGTGTCTTCTGTATTTTTTGTGTAATAACTATCTTCCAAATAGCATATTATCATCCATAACATCTTGTCTACTTTCCCAAATAAAATATCCCCCTAACATGAGACTATGGAAATTTTGATCTTGGTTTTCATGTTGCAGACTTTTGAAGTCTTTTGTGTGGACATGAAATGTAATAAGAGACAATTATGTACGATAACATACCCACAAAATTATTTCTCAACTACTTCAACTGAGACAACCTCCATAGAAACACAAGAATATCAATCTGCTATTTATTTAAAGAGATTTGGTAAATTCTTAGTCTTAATACACATAGTGTTCAGTTTAAAAAATGCATCACTCCTCCCCAGACACATGTGCATCACAGAGAGATTGAGTGAGAAATAAAAGGCAGGTAGAAAGAGAGATGGATGGAGCAACAAGGGAGATAGAAGCAGAGGGGGTTACCCTAGCACATGTCATGCAAACCAAAAGTATCTGTAGGTGCAGAACACTTGAAGTAAGCTAGTAATAATCTCCTTTTGTCACCATAGCGACAACTAACTTCAACAAGATTGGTAGTTGACTATTGCGTATAGAAATTTACTGCAATCTCTGGAGTCAAGAGAAACTAGCCACGGATCCAAGATTTTGATTTCATAGAGTTACTTACCCATTTTGAGTCTTTTTTTTTCTCACTTTGTAATGAGAACATTGAGTTGTCGTGAGGCTTAAGCAACATAATGTAAGTGAAATGCTAAGCAGATTGCCTGGCAGGCAATGAGGGCTCAATAAATGATAGCGATGATTACTTTTATTGAAACTACAAAATAGCCTTGCTGCTGGCTTTTGCTGATCATTAATAGCTGTTGAACAATATTCACTGTTAACACTCAGGTAGATATGAGGCTCAAATGAGACCATTGTATGCAGAATATTTGGCTCTTGAACTGTACAGTTATTGGTCTTTTCTTTAACCTCCTCTGATACCTTGATGGCTAAAAAATAATATAAAATGTTTTAGCATAATCACATTTTGGATTAAGGTGCCTGTCTTCATATTTCTGGTATTCATTTAACAGCAGGGGATAGTACTGAGGTGAACACCATAGAAAAGGTTTCTATTTGAAATTGTTGTTCTGCCTGTGTTCAATAATATCGTTAAATTATTTCCATGATAATTTTTTATGTTTTTAAAAATTTTTAACTATGTGTATAAATTTGTGTCTATATATGGGTATGTACATATGTGCCTCCTGTGACTCCAGAGGATGATGTGAAGATCTAAGAACTGGAGGTTGTAAGCCTCCAGATTTGGGTGTTGAGAACTTAACTAGGATTCTTTGTAAGACTACTATGAATTTTTAACTACTGAGGAGGGTGTGAATTCCTAGAGTCTGGAGGTATAGGCAGTTGTAAGCACCATGATATGGATGCTGGGAACCTAACTAGGGTTCTCTGTAGAGTGCTATGCACTCTCAGTTGGGCTGTGATGATGCATGCCTTTAATCCCAGTGCACAGGAGGCAAAAGCTGGTGGATCTCTGTGAGTTTGAGGCCAGTCAGGTCTACATGAGCTAGTTCCCAGACAGGCTACAAAGTTACAGATGAACCCTGTCACAAAAAATAGTGTTCTGACCAGGCAGTGGTGGTGCACGCCTTTAATCCCAGCACTCGGGAGGCAGAGGCAGGCGGATCTCTGTGAGCTTGAGGCCAGCCTGGTCTACAAGAGCTAGTTTCAGGACAGGCTCCAAAGCTACACAGAAACTGTCTCAGAAAAATAAATAAATAAATAAATAAATAAATAAATAAATAAATAAATAAATAAATTAAATAAGTGTTATGCAGTCTCAACCATTAAGTTACCTCTCCAGTCTCACAATGGCTGAATTTATTAAAAAAAACAAAACAAAACTCATTTTCAACTAAAGTCTGATTGAGTTTCGGCCTATTTCTTTCCCATTTCAAATTTTATTCTATAGTACTCAAATATATTTACACTAGCACTTATACCTGAACCTCTTTGCATATATGTCTCTTACCTTGGCTGTGACAATTTTGTTTTTTGGGGATTTTAAGCTGCCTTTTTTCTATCCTTCAATGCCTCTTGGTTTCAAAACCTGACAAATTCCTGGTAAAGCACTTATTCCCTGTGCTTATTGCAATGTCGTGGTGTGGCTGCAAAACATTGCCTTCGGATTCCCTGGCCATCCTCCCACTACTTGGCAATTTTATAAACATGAGCAGATGTCCAGTAGTAAAAGTCAGTGTTGTGTTTGGGGTCCTTCTAGCTTCCGATCTGTTTCATTAGCACTGAATGGGTACCCAAACACTGATGATGAATTTTCTCCAATAGAAGTGCCTTCTGGGACCAAATTCATTTTGCTCATTCGCAGAGAAAACAAGATGCTATGTGGGAGGAGACAGCTAGGATCCATGACCCAACTAGAAAGCACTGTCACCAATAAATACAGCTCTCTACTCATAATATCTGAAGAGATATGCTTCCCACATAAGCAAGATTTATAGTTCATACTTTCCCAGTTTGGGGAAGAATAATGTTGTTCTTACCTAATACATTCTACTTTAAATCAGAAATCTTAGCCGGGCAGAGGTGGCACATGCCTTTAATCCGAGCATTTGGGAGGCAGAGGCAGGCAGATCTTTGTGAGTTCGAGGCCAGCCTGGTCTACAAGAGCTAGTTCCAGGACAGAGAAAAGCTACACAGAGAAACCCTGTCCCGAAAAATAAATAAATAAGAAATCAAAATAAATAAAAATAAATAAAAATGACACATGTCCAAGGAAGTCTTGCTTTTGTCTTTCTTCATTGCATGCATTCTCTCTCTTCTCTGTGAAGAGAAGTTACTTTTGATTGACACATGCTGTATGTACATATTTGTGAGATACAATGCAGTTTCTTGACTCCTGTGCATAATGGATAATGCTTACCTTACACTAATTAGAACATCAACCAACTTAAATGCTTATTATTTTTTTAACTTTAAGGCTGTCTTCACATTATTATTTTAATACAAGTTCACATTGACTACAGGTCTTATTTAATAAATGTTCTTATACTGTGAAAAAAAAGAAAGAAAGAAATCTGTCAACTAAAAAATATCCAGCTATAAGTAAGCAGGACATCTTTACCTAAAGCCAAGGCTCTGGGAACAAAATAAGAGCCAGAAGGTGTGAAGCTGTGTCGTGAAAAGTCATATTCTGAACATGACATGGTCTTGCATTCATCAATTCTAGTTAACTGTGGTTATTTGCATAAGACCTGTACAAGGTCAAACCTGCTAAACTCTGACATAGATGGGAGAGATGATCCTGACCCAATCCTTTACTGTGGTAATTGATAACTGTCACAGAATGGAAACATTTTTTGAGGGTATGGCCTTCAGTATCACAAATCTCTCTAGTAAAGGTTTCATTCTAGTCTTCATTTGCTTGTGTTATCTTTAATTAATTTACATATTATCTCCATATATTTAGTTTCTGTAAAGATATTTATATGGAAAGTGATTAACAAATAGTTGTCTTATGAGGTGAAAAGATTAAGGTAGTGATAAAAACATGTCACATAATCACCAATGTCAGTAGTATTGTCAGTAGTATTATCTAGTGAAGTATTTATTATTGGTTCCATGAATTAACTTTCAGTTTAAGTTGGTGCAAGGTAACAGACCCTCGTTAATACATGGCAGTAGGCACTGAGAAACTCTTCACTCAACACAGGATAAATAGAACTTTTAATTGACTCTCAGAGTTTAATTATAGTTTCTGACCCCAAAGCAAAAATGAAATTTGAGCTCAAAGATTTTACTAAATTGAAAAAGAAATTGTTGAAAGAATTTGGATTATTAATGTGTATTCTGTACTTGTAAAGAATTTCAGGAAACTTATAGAAGTTCCCTGGTAGATATTGGATAGATAATAGAAAAGTACATGGTCTTAATAAACATTCCTTAATCATGGTCTGCAACAAAGAGATACTACTATTTTGATTTTATAACAGAAGAGTATCCACACTGAAAGAAGGGGGGTCTGAGAGGAGACACAGCATTTGGTACCACCTTTAGCATGATCAGAGTGTGCAAGCATGAATATTCAAATAAGTACCTCCTGAGTTTGATTTACAGAAGGTTTAGGAAGAAAAGCATTTCATTTTGTTATCTATTATAAATCAGAAACTGAGAAGTAATTTCAAGTTACACCTGCTAATGGCCTAAATATACATTCAAAAATGTTTATTGACTAAACTAGTGAATTAAAAGATACAAAAAGCACTATTTTATAATATGAGTCATCTTAAAATTTACTAGGTGTAAGAATTCTGCATTCTCAAAGGGAACTAACCCTGTAATGCATCTTTGACCCTGTTGAAATGCTTTTTAAAGGCTGAAAGGGTGGCCCAGCAGTTATGAGCACAAACTACTCATGAGATAACCAGAATTTGGTACCCAGGACCTGTGTCTGATGGTTCACAGCCATCTCTAGGGGATCCTATACCTCTTATTTAAGGGTACCTCCTCTCTCTCTTTTTTTTTCTCTCTCTCTCTCTATACACACACACACACACACACTTTAAGATATTAAAAATAACTTTTAAACAACCAAAAAAACCCTTTCATTTATTAAATGATGAAAAACAAATGCTAAGTCATTCTTCACCAAAACATTAAGTGTGAACTTTAAATTCTTCCTGGGCCTTTTTCATTGTGACTGTGGAAATGTGATGTGTGTTTAAAGAGGTATTCCAAGAATACAAAGAAGTCAAACAATGATTTATTATCAGTAATATGTCTTCATTGACACTATATTCCCCCTTTACACACAGGTCAATGCAAGGGGATCCATTGCTGCTATAAGTAGAAGTGGGAGGACTGACAATGAAATGTTTCCATTGTCTTCATGCTTCACAAATTTAACTGCTATATATTACCACAATAAATGCCATAAATTGTGGATGCACCAGTACAATTAATGGTAAATGTTCCTTTTTTCTCTTAGAAGCTACAGTCTGCCCTGATTAATCAATGGATATTTTGAAGAATACCCTTTTTCTAAAATTATAAAATTTTGAAGAATTAGAAATGAACCTACTATGGAAATGTAAGTGATAAATGAACAAATGACTAATGTAAATGATAAATAAATGAGAGCATTTAATTTTCTCAGAACTTCTTAAGCACATACACAGTGAAACAGTAATTAAAAACAAAGAGTTGCATATAATGGTAAATTAAATTTACATCAGAATGCTAGAAATAATTTTATTTATAATAATATGACTTTCTGTTCACTATCACATTACAAAGTTCTATCCTTCACCTACAAATTTATGATAATAATTTCTTTAAATTACCAAAATATGAAGGTTAAAAAGGCAAACCAAAATTTTCTCAAAAAATAAAATAAAACTTGATTGCTATTGATTTTTCCTTGACTGCATATTAAAACAATATGTCTGGATTTAAAAGAAAAGAACCTATAATTTCTACAATTTTAGGGACAGAATTGTTGTAATAAGAGCGGCAGGGCTGCGTCCCCGTCACCCGGCCGCCCGCATGGCTAGCTTTATGCCCCAAAATCATTATATGGAAACTGTATTCTTTTAATTACTGCCTAGCCCGTTAGTTCCAGCCTCTTATTGGCTAGCTCTTACATATTGATCTAACCCATTTCTAATATTCTGTTAGCACAACGAGTTGGCTTACCAGGGAAGATCTTAACCTGCGTCTGTCTGGAATGGGAGAATCATGGCGACTCCTTGACTTGGCTTTTTTCTCCCAGCATTCTGTCTGTTTACTCCACCCACCTAAGAGTTGGCCTATCAAATGAGCCTAGGCAGTTTTTTTTATTATTTAACTAATGACCTTCCTCCATCACAGAATGAAACCCCATCTAAAACATATGCATTTATTGAGATGTGGGCAAAATGAATTTATCATCCAAGAAATGTGCTGCACGTCCATGTTTTTCTGGATCTAGGTATGGAATGTGCTCTGAGTCAAAACATTTATATTTTCTGATTTTGCTCCTCTTTGGTGTTTACCATTAACAGATGCTAACTTTTCTTTGTCCTTTCCTGGCTGTTTCTAGAAAATAGTTTTTAGAATCTCACCCTAAAGTATCAGGACTTCTATAAATCAATACAACTGCTTATGAGAATTCCTTCAACTTGGATATACAGGAGAAGAACCAACCCTGTGTTTTGTTTCTTTCCTATTTCAAGGATGTTATTTACTGCTTCCCTACTGGTGTGTGGGTGCAAGTGAGATGTTGCCAAGAGTTCTCAAGAAACGAACATAGAAAAAAATATTAAAGGGTTTTCTGAATAATAAAAATTAGACGATTAACAAATTGATGTACATCATTACTTTATAACATTGAATCACATTAAACAAATCCTCCATATCATAACTCACTCTAGGGCTTCTTCATGGCAGGCTGGTTAGGGTATGCAACCATGCTGAAAAAGCCAGTACAGGGGCTATGTTCAACCTTAAGGAACTTACAGTGGTCTCATGATTTGACATTTGCCTCCGTATAAAGAAAAAGAATACTTTTATGTGTACAAGTCAACTGATTCCTAAAATAATAGAATGATCTAATCATTGTCTTCTTTACCAGACAAGATGGCTAGGCAAAAGTTGGGAGAGTTGGGATGGGGATGGGGTAGGGTGAAGAGGAGAGGGGGAGAGGGGGAGAGAGAAGGGAGAAGGGAAGGGTTCGGGAGAGCTTGCTGGAGTAGGACGCTTGAGAGGAGTAAGGACGGATATGGGAGCAGGGAAGAAGATATTTTAATTAAGAGAGCCATTTTGGGGTTAGCAAGAGGCTTGGCTCTATAGGGGTTCCCAGGTATGCACAAGGATGTCCCCAGATAGGACCCTGGGCAGTGGAGGAGAGGGTGCCTGAACTGTCCTTGTCCCATAGTCAGACTGATGACTATTTGTATATCACCATATAACCTTCGTCCGGCAACAGGTGGAAATAGAGACAGAGACCCACATGGGAGCACTCCACTGAGCTCCCAAGGTCCAGTTGAAGAACAGAAAGAGTGAGAATATGAGCAAGAAAGTCAGGACCACGAGGGGTTGGTACACCCACTAAGACAGTGTGCCTGATATAATGGGAGCTCACCAAATCCAGCTGGACTGGGAGTGAACGAGAATGGGATCAAACTGGACCCTCTGACTGTGGCTCACAATTGAGGCCGACTGAGAAGCCAACTGGGATTTGTCTCTACTGCATGTACTGGCCTTTTGTGACCCTAGTCTATTTAATGCATATCTTCCTAAGCCTGGATGGAGTGGAGAGAACCTTGTACTTCCCACAGGGCAGGGTACCCTCCCTCTCTTAGAACTGGAGGGGGAGGGACAGAGGGGAAGAGGGGGAGTGGGGGAGTGGGATGGAAGTGGGAGGAGGGGAGGAAGTGGAAATTTTGAATGGTGTTATTTATAAAGTAATAAAAAAGAACACTGACTAATACACAAAACATTCTGAACATTCATTTTGTTCCTGATATAAAGTAAATGTTTTTTCACTCTCAATTTTTTGACATCTATATTCTTACCTAAATAGATAAGTTGTCAGGACTTTCTGTAGGTCCTGATAAAATAAAAGGAGGTGTCATAGGACTTGGAGTGAGAAAGTATGTGCTGATCCAGAGACAGCCTCTCTGCACCAAACCACAGAGGGGTTACCTCCCATAGGACTACTTTATAACATTAGTAACTCACTTCTGCATCGAATATATACCTCTTAAGCTTTGGAAACTTTGTTTCAACACATTGGGAGTTAATATGTAACTGCCAGTATTAACTACCATTATAAAATTAGAAATTGAGATTTAAGACGTTTAATAAGCATCCCTATAATACTTCATTCCTTAATTGATTCTATCTTGAACACTATAAATATATGTTGAACACAAATTATGTGATATTGTTTTAGGTACTGAGAAGTACTAAAATTTGAACTAAAGTTGATTAGGGAACATAATTTCAAGAGCAATATTTTCTATATGGTTGCTACAGATTATCTCAAAGCCTAAAGCATAAAGGTAAAAGCAACCAGCTCCAATCTGAGGGCACACAGCTTGAAGTTTTTTTTCTGAAAAGAAAAATAACTCTTAAAAATCAATTGGGAAATGTTTATTTATAGGTATATAGGCTAGTAAGCAAAACAACTGGTCAGAATATTGTTGAATAATTTCAGGTAATGGGGACAGAATCAATACTTACAATAATAGAAGCCACTTGTGGAGAAAGAAGGCTTAAGGAAAAATGAATAGACAAAAGTGTACTTACAGGACTGCTGAGGTGTGAGACAGAAAATAAAAAAATAAACTCTTGTGGTTCTATTATTTATTAGTAAGAAAGATGAATTTTCAAAGATAGTATACAGAAAATGACAAGAACTGCTGTTTCTAACATGGAAGCTAATTAGTTCACTTAAGGGTGAAACTGGCCTGTAAACACTAGATAGCCAAGACAAAGGTCAGAAAAGCACACTGGAATTAAAAGGGAAAACAATGTTTAGGGGAAGGAAGAAATAAAGGCATGAAGCAAGGACCTCAGTCTGAAATGGTGATCCTGCCTCCAGGAATCTCAGAATGAGTCTTTGTCTGAGTGCTGTCTCCTCCCATTTAATAATCCTCTCTCTGGCTGAGATTAAAGGCGTGCACCACTGGGATTAAGGCATGCAGTGCCTGGTCTCTGTGAAAAATTAGTGTGGCTGCTGGGATTAAAGGTGTATGTTACCATTACCTGGTCAGTAAAGCTGACCAATGGTGCTGTTTTACTCCCAGATCTTCAGCGAGCTTCATTTATTAAAATAAAATTGAAATCCTACTACATGGATATTCTCTAAGAACCATACTCAGATTTTTTCTTTTTTTAATTAAGAATTTTTTAATACAACCTTTTTTAACTTTGCATCACTATCCCTGTTCCCACTCCTTTTTATTCCCTCTCACTTCCTCTACCTTCCCTCCAACCCCATCCACTCTTCAGAAAGGGTAAGATTTCCCATGGGGAATAAATAAAGTCTGAAACTTCACTTTAAGGCAAGACAAAGGTCCTCATTCCTATACTTAGGTTGAGAAAGGTATCCCTCCAAAAGTAATGTGTTGCTAAATACCAGTTCAAGCAGTAGGGTTACACCAATGACAGCTTATGCTGGAGAGAACATGGAATAAGTGAAAAACTCCTCCCTTGCAGGTGGGAATACAAACTTATACAGCTCTTTTGGGAATCAGTATGGTGACTTTTCAGAAAACTGGAAACCAATCTACCTCAGGATCCATCTGTGTGACTATTTCTGGGCTGAGCAGCTGGGAACTAACAAACTGCTTCCTTTGAAAAAAAAAATGGCACCATGTGGCCAACTAAATTCCACTTAAAACCTGAGAGGGCTTGAAAAAGAATTCTAGACACAAAAATACAGAGATTAACACAGTTTCTTGATGTTTGCTTTTGTTGTACCTCAGCTCCTATAAGAGAGATTTTCCTGATTCAGCGGTAGAAAAAAATAGAAAAAAGAAAAAGCTGCACTATTTGAAATACCGGCTTCTGGGCCTTGCTGCCAGTAGGAGCTCTGGCTCTTTCAGGAGGCAAAACATTGAAATGGGTTTTGTGAGCAGAGAGCTATAACTGCTTAATGGCGGGATTATCAGTGGTCCAGCATTTTGTGAAAAGAGTAGTTTTGTAGGAAACAATACTACTAAGGAAACTGGTAATGAGAGTTAAGGACAACATTTGAGTTAAGAATACTTATTTGCATGTCAAGGACCAGTAGATTATGTTAGACAAGATTACCTGCAGATAGACTTACATTCCTATGGAGTTCACACAGGCTTTCAAAGTCATGAAGTAGATATTTTAACAAGAGATATTAACTGATACAATAAATTTTCAAAAATATGTTACAGCAGTGAAGTCTACGTGTATCTTAAAAGTTCAGAAAAAACAGAAAGACAGTGAACACATAAGTACAGAATTAAATATTTGTACAATTGTTGTGATTACAAAATTAGAATGTTCATGTATTAGCACCTTGAAATTCTATTCATATATTTTTCTGAGAAAGGTTATGGCAACTAATAATAAATTAACTGCATAAATGTTCACAAAAGTATGAAATAACAAAGTCAGAAATACAACTTTCAGTATTTCTGATATTTGGAACAGTGTCAAGGAAGGAGATAAAGACATCTTAGGGAAGAAAGCATTAGATATTACAAAAAACACTAACTACAATTTGTGTGGAACACAAACATATGCAAAAACATAATCATTAAATATACCACAACACTCTCTTATACTTCTAAATTTTAAATCACCAAATATAAATAAAATTTTACAATAAAAATTAGCTACATCTATATTAGTTAAATCTTAATATCATTGATGATGACATTTATTGAAACTGTATTAAAATATAGAATAATCAAAGAATTTTATGTCCTCTCACTACCCACAAGATATTCAACAAAAGTGGAACAAGCAACTAAGTTATAAAAAATGTTCTTAAAGTTAAAAGAAAATAAAACTAAATTTAATCTTGAAATTTGTAAGTAATGCCCTGATATGGTAACATACATGCTTAACCCTAGCCCTTAGTAGGATGATGCAGGGGGATCTTGATTTTCCAGAAAACCTGGAATAAAGTGCCAGATATAGTCTCTACAAGAAAAAAAACAAACAAAAATGTTTACATAAGGTGAAAAAATGATGTGAGATTTTGGAAGACGTGGGGAGTTTTTTCAATTTTTTTTTTCAGATTGTCATTTTGTTTTATGTGTATGGGTGATTTTGCTTACATCTATGTACAGTTTGCATGAAATTTCTTCAAAGGCAAGAAGAAGGTATCAAATTCCTTAAAACTGGAGTTACAACTGGTTGTGATCTGACGTGTGGGTTTTGGTATTTGAATCCATGTTCTTTGGGAGAGCAGCCAGTGCCCTTAACTGTTGAGCTATCTTGCTGTGGGATAACTCTTCTGTGAGCTGTGAATATGTGTTGTTCTCATTGGTTGATATTAAAAGCTGATTCTGCCTATAGTCAGATAGAATAAGGCAGTAAAGCCAGAGAATGAAACAGGGAGAAGGAATGGAGGAGTGAACAAAAGACCCGAGCCAGCTGCTGGAGGCACAAGAAGCGCTAGAGGACAGGTAAAACCACAAACCCCATGGCAAAATATAGATGAATAGAAATGGGCTAATTTAAATGTAAGAACTAGATAGTAATAAGCTTAAGCTATAGACCAAGTAATTTACAGTTAGTATTAAACCTCTGAATGATTACTTAATAGTGGCTGAGGACACAAGACAGGGAGACCTCCATTTACATCATCTCTCTAGCTCTTGATATGTATTTTTTTTTATTTTTAATTAAAAACCTCCACCTCCTCCCCTCCTCCCATTTTTCTCCCCCTTCCTCCATTCTCCCTCCCCATCCCTCTCCAGTTCAAAGAGCAGTCAGGGTTTCCTGCCCTTTGGGAAGTCCAAGGTCCTCCCTGCCTCCATCCAGGTCTAGGAAGGTGAGCATCCAAACAGGCTAGGTTCCCCCAAAGCCAGTATATGCAGTAGGATCAAAATCCAGTGCCATTGTCCTTGGCTTCTCAGTCAGCCCTCATTGTCAGTCACATTCAGAGGGTCCGGTTTGATCACATGATCCATCAGTCCCAGTCCAGCTGGCCTTGGTGAGCTCCCATTAGATCAGTCCCACTGTCTCAGTGGATGGGCACACCCCTCGCGGTCCTGACTTCCTTGCTCATGTTCTCCCTCCTTTTGCTCCTCCTTTGGACCTTGGGAGCTTAGTCCGATGCTCCAATGTGGGTCTCTGTCTCTATCTCCATTCATCACCAGATGAAGGTTCTATGGTGATACGCAAGATATTCATCAGTATGGCTATAGGATAGGGCCAGTTCAGGCACCCTCTCCTCAGCTGCCCAAGGAACAAGCTGAGGACATCTCCTTGGATACCTGGGAACCCCTCCAGAGTCAAGTCTCTTGCCAACCCTAAAATGGCTCCCTTAATTAAGATATCTAGTTTCCTGCTCCCATAACCACCCTTCCTCCATCCCAACCATCCCATTTCCCCAAGCTCTCCCCATCATCCCCTTCTCCCTTCTCTCTCCCCTCTCCCCTTACCCCCACCTCAACCCCTCCCCCAAGTTCCCAATTTTTGCCTGGCAATTTGTCTACTCCCAATATCCAGGAGGATAACTATATGTTTTCCTTTGGGTTCACCTTCTTATTTAGCTTCTCTAGGATCCCGAATTATAGGCTCAATGTCCTTTGTTTATGGCTAGAATCTTCCTATGACTAGTTTCAAGAATTATCAACTATAATACAGCTGGCATCAGATTTCTAGAAAAATACGCGAAAAATCTTAATAAATCCTTAATTCAGGAATGAGTGAATGTTACCATATTTTTATTTATGCAGTAAATATGGTCTTTAAATCATACTACATTAGCATGTCCTCAATTTAAAAAAGTGAAACATTACAATATACTAATTAGATGATGATTTAGAAGTGTTTGGATATTATATTTTTGAGTGAACTTCTTTTTGTAGAGTACATAAAATGCTTCAAAGACTCATGACAAAGCTTTATCCCAAGCCTGTCTCCAGGAAATGCTTAAACAGTCTCCTTCAGTAACTGGGAACTATTTTATATTTTCAAGATGATATATCAATTTTTTCAAAAGAATATAAATATAGTCATACAAAATAACACATTTCTCATCTACCTTTTGATAGATATGCCTTAATATCAACCTCATACCTTCTTCTATTTTATGTTCTACTCCTTTCTTAAAATGGTTAGACACTTGGTTAAACATGCCCTTTGAATATCTAAAGGTAACAATGCCAATAAGATAACCTGCCTTCAGCTAAAGTGATGATTAAACTGACTTATCACACTCTATTAATAGACTGAGCTGAGAAAAGCTGTATCTCTTAAAATATTTATTATACTTTCCATTCTTCTGGAAACAAGAAATGACTAAGACAACCAAACTTTTTACACACTGTTTCTTTGTCACAGTGAAACAATTTAGTTATTTCCCTCTTGCCTTTTTCCCTGCAACAATCTCATTCGAAATTAAAAGACAAAGAAGAACCAGTTACATATGCCTTATGAAGACTTGCAATCAACGTGGAAACAAATGAACAGGGAGAAAAAAAAAGAAGTTGAAATTGCAAAAAAAAAAAAATACAGAAACCCCCAAACACAATCTACATATGACTATATTATTATGCATATGTAGAGATGAGAGAGAGAGGAGTCTTGTTTAATTGTATAAATAGATGGGATATATGTATCTTCATATGCTAAAGTATAAAAAGACACTGAGAGAATGAATTTTATATTGTTTGAGTTTCTTGGTAGAATATAAAAGAATCTTGTTCAGAATAAAAATGATATGTTGAGAGTCAGCTAGTGTGTTAGAACATATGTTGGTAAATAGTTTAATTGAAACAGCATATGTACTGAAAGGTTAATAAATCATAATTCTACAGCTCAATAATGTTTTACAGTTAGAACACATCTGAGGTCTTCTACTTCCTGCAGATTGTTTCAAAGTGTAAGAAAATGTCATTCCTCATTTAGCAATGACAGAGAAAAGATAACCATAAAATAAAACTTTATCAGCCTATCAGAGAGCTGAGTGCCCAAGCCAAGCAGGTAACTTAAATTTCAATGAGTGGTAAGGCTTTTTGAATACATTAGGGAAATGTAGTCTGGGGTTTCTGTTTTGCCCAGTCCTTATTTAGCTAGACAGTCACATCTTACTTCTTTTGTGGCTGGGTCACGACTGTGGACTAAGACTTCCTTCTTTTCAGAATTTCCTTTTCTCATTGACCCTCTTCTACTTCCTGTCTGGTTGTCCCACCTATACTTCCTGCCTGGCTACTGGCCAATGAGCATTTGTTTAAAATATAATTGACAGAATACAGACCATTTTCCCATAACAGGGAATGACATATGAGTTTTATTTAGAGTTTCTCTGAACTTAGGAGAAGGGGCATATCATGATCAAAGCCAGTTAAAAGGTATTAGCTCATATAATTCTTGGTCTAGGAATAAAAGTTATTAGGTTATGTCTTTTAAAGGTTATGTCTTAGCTCAAGATATGGAGGAAGCCTGCTTGAACTTAAGAACAATTGAGGTTAGGTCAAGAAACCAAAAAGTGTTCTCCAACCCATGATTGGAAATTCATAAAGTGAAATCAGTTCAAACTTCTGGAATATTCTTTTGATACAAAGCCTTACATTTGCAGCAGCAACATTAGGCTTCAGTAAAGAAAAATGACTGAAGAGGCATAAAGCAGACCTCTTTTTCACTTACTATGGAAAAGAGAACACTTCTGCAACCAAGGCTTTGCATTCATTCAAAACAAAGGTTTTCCTGCAGGTAAGAAGGGAAAAGGAAACTGTTTCATGCACAAATCACAGACAAAAGACTGCATCTGGCTGTTCCAGGTAGAAAAGGGTAGTATCCTACAGACACTCTACCCATATGCCAGACTGCAACAGAATCTTACATTAGACAGACTTGAAAAAAAATATATCCTTGAACCTTACAAGAATTCTGAGGGTGAAGAGTAGGCAATAGTTATATGCATATGAAGAGTCTACAATAAGACTACCATCTCTAAAATACGAATACCATTTCCAGCATAAGCATGTACAGACTGCAAAGATATGCAGGCCAAAGAAACATGGAACAGATAACTTCAGTGACCCAGGTTCACTAGTTGATAGGGTATTAGCAGTCCTCATGTTGAAAAATAGAAAACACAAAAAAACTTTTATTGGGATGGGTCATTGTTATGCCAATAAGAAATTCCAAATTCAGCTTAACTACTTCTAAATTGGCTCAGACATTCTTGATAATATTTGTACAGGGTACATGCAAACACAATGCACATATGTACACATTCGTATGAGCATATATATATATATATATTCATATATATATATATAAATAAATATATATACCATGAACATGAACCAAATAAATAAAATACTATTTGTTACTCTAGATTTTTCAGCACAAAAAATCTAAAATTACTTAAAGTTTCTGAAGTAATCAAAGAATAAAATAATAAATCTGTAGACAGAATACTATCCAAAATCATTTTCTTAGCTAGAACTTGTGATTAATACGCAAAATTCTTAATTAGAAATGTGTACTGAGGCAGTCAGCGCCACATAAGAGAAACTTACTCCAAAAGTCATTTAAAAGATACATCTCTAATAAAGGATATTAATTTGCATTTGTTGGATGACACATTAAGCATTATATGGAAAAGAAATTAATATTTTTTCTTAATCTTCTACTTATATGAAAAGGTTGGTTTTTCTGACCTCACTGACCTGGAACTGCAAGCAAAATCATAAACATATGCAATTGAGCTATGCCCACATGTTGCTTTCAACATTTTCTGTGCATCATTTATTGCTTGCAAGAAGACACTGCTTTCAGGACTACTGAAGCAGACAAACAATTATCAGTCTTGTCCATCTGTGAGCTTTGTGAGCTATAATAATATCTGGTTTGGCAAAACATGCTCACAGCTACAAAAGTGGCATAAGCATCATGAGAGTAGCCAGTCACTTTTTGATGGACTTTCCAAAGCACTGAATAAAATGCAACCCATATTTAGAAATATTATCAAACCAAAAGCCTATAGCTAGATGGGTACAGTACTTAGGGGAGAACCTACTTCTATTTCAGATAAAGGGACATAGTATTTAGCCTACTACTAATAACTCATCAATATATTTAGAGTGTAGTGCAATTTTCATCCTTCCTCAGAGAAGCTTCTACTTGTTGTAGATGATGATTGACCCAGAAAGCCACAACTATCAATGGTGCACAAAATAACAGACTTCGTTAGTCCTAAATGGAACTTACATACCACTCACTGACACAGACATTATTTAACAGCTACATATCTACAATGATGCCATCTCATGCTTTTCCTCATCCTCTCTGAAGACTTTGGAATCCCATGGCTTTTAGTGGTTCTTGGTTCTCTTTACTATTTAATTTTATTCGTGTGCATTTGGAATCATCCAGGGATAGCGTTTAAATTCTGCTTCACATAGCTAATACTTTATTAAAATTCTACCTCAATAATATTTCTTATGTTAATTTATATTCCCTGCTTGATTCTTAATTGTCATTCATTATTTTCCTGCAGGCCCTAATCATTCCTAATTTAGAGTATAGTGTTAGCATAATAAACAGGGCCACCACTTCCTGAATCTACATTTGCAAAATGCTCTTATAAAGACCTTCATCTTGTTTGGGGGAACCACTATTTTTATACAGAGTAAGTTCCTGTGATAATGTTTAAAAATGAAATTTTATGAAATTAACCATTAACATGATATACTGAATAGCTTTGTTGCTATGGTCATTGGTAAATGCATTGTGTTTTGTTAATTATTATGAAAATACTATTCATAAATGTCTCACACCAAAGAGTGGTTATAGGCAAGGACCATTCCAGAGGTGAACCAAACTCCAATGCAGATATGAGAGATAAAGGATCCACACCAGGTGATTGAAGAGACAAGCATAGGCTCAGAGGTGATCAGGAAAGAGCTCAGAGGCATGAACTGCTGGGGAAGAGAAAGTTGTCTTTTGTGATACTTGTGAGTTTCAAGTACTCTAGTGAATAGAACAAAGTTGATGACTATGAAGAAATCGCTGGTCAAGCTCAGCAGTTCAGAAAACAAAGAAACAAAAACCCAAAACACATAATAATGGAAGTGAGTCTTGTTGAGGGTTGTATTTGGTAAGAAAGGGCAGGATAAGAGGGAAGAGTGGTGATTGTAATATAATAATATCATAGAGGATCTTTCTGTGGGTGTCCTAACTTGTTCCTTAACTAGTTTGGTATCATTATTCCTAACTGGGAAATTTTCTGTAATGATTCTTGAAAAATATTTTCTATGCCTTTTAGAACTTTAGTCTTCTCTGTCTTCAATGTCTATGTATTGGGTATTTTCAGGGTCTGGCTTGTACATTTGTATTCTCACGAGTATTTTCTTTTTATTTCAACTTTGTTCTTGTTTGATTATTTCAGTTTATTACATTTTCTTCAAGCTCAAATATTCCACACCTTAATGAGAATATCCCAAGAGTTTCCTATTTGACTTACTATTTTTCATTCCCAGCATTTCAAATTGTCTTTTTTCTTTAGTATTTTTATATCTTTGTTGAATTATTCCTTCAAATTTTACACTATTTTCCTTGTGTCATTAAACTATGGTCTTAACCAGGTACTAGTTCTCTTCTTTAATTTATTTGACATATTCAAAATCAGTTGTGGAGAGTAGATGAAATCCTCAGTGAATGTGTATTATTGACATAACCATAACTGTATCAAGGACCGCAGTGACTCAGACTCATGTAGGCAAGCCTTTCCCAAATCAGAAAGATTTCTGTTGGTCCAAACGTGGATGTTGACTAATATTTGACCTTTAGCTAAAAATCAGTGTGTGAAAAAGGTTTCAACTGCAGCTTCCAGGATGACTGGGAGCTGAGCTTGCTACCCACAAAGATTCCAAACAAGATTAGCTAATCCTCCTCCTTGTTTTTGCTGCATATAGCAAACTGGCCAAGTCTCGAAGTTGCTGTTGGTGTTTCTCCGTCAAGATTCAGCCCCCCTTAACCAGATATTCTCCATATGTGTCCGTTGTTTCTTTATCCCTCATTGCACTAGTTAGTTCAATCCCTAAATATTGCAAATCATGTCATGTGGTGCTGGATCCAGAACCTTGACAGTGGTGAACTCACGTTTGTTCAAAGAAATGAGAGCACACAAATAAAGGTTACTACAAGCATATTTCTGTGCATTGGTATAAAAACTTGGCCATGTGAAGTCTAGAGATAGGTATTGGTATGTATGTTGATAGGTAAAGGACATCTATGTATGAAGGATATTTTGAGAAGTGCAAAAGTAAGGTAAAACATTATTCTTTCTTTATCAGTTCTTAGTAGTCCAGTAGATGTGCCCTTGGTTTCCAGAAAAGAGGATGGGAAATTTGGCTATTTGGGAAAAGAAAAAAAAAGAAAGAAGAAAAATTTGTGTATAGAAACATGGTTGAAGGACCCAAATATATTCCCATTTACACATTTACTTTATAGAGCCTTATGTGTGAGCCCAGTGATCTGTTGCTGCTTCTTCACAAAGGCCAAACTCTCTCAACTTTGAATCCAGAGAAATATAGCCTCATAGACATTGCTCCATATGAAGTGACCAGCAGACAATTGCATGATCTTTTACAAACTTACTATCAAATTGACAAAGTCTTAAAGATATGGAAGAAATTTTTTTGTGAATGGTAGAAAACCTTGCTGCTGACATTTGGAAGGACTCAGAAGAATTGTACCCAGACTTTGTGCCCAACTCTTAAAAAAATAAAAAGTCCGGGCCAGGTGATGGTGGTGCCCGTCTTTAATCTCAGCACTTGGGAGGCAGAGGCAAGCAGATCTCTGAGTTCGAGGCCAGTCTGGTATACATAGGGAGTTCCAGGACAGACGCCAAAGCTACAGCGAAACCCTGTCTTGAAAAAACAAACAAACAAACAAACAAACAAAAAACAAAACAAAAACAAAGCAAAACAAAACAACAACAAAAAATACAATAGCTGCTACTTTTTCAGAATAATGTTTGTATGGTCAATCTTGTCCTCTGTTTTCACTTTAATTTCTTTATGTTATATCCAATTCCTTTCAACAACAGACTTCATATCACAACAGTGGTCCCTTAAAAAGCTAATGGAGTTAAAAATTTCCTGCTCTGTAGTGACATTGCTACCAGGCTAAAATCATAATGCAATGCATGACTCACCTGTCTGTAGTGAGCCCGATGTAAACACATTCTCCTGCACTATAGTCACATGAAAAATTCTAAATATAAGTATTTCAATATTTTAATTTTGACATCTGTAATAAAAATCTATGCTCATTACATATATACTACATTTTGTCATTACTTCAGTATGCATGCTTATACTTTTTAAGACATTGACTATAAAACAGTATGCCCCGATGCATCTTCAGCAAATTTCAAACATCTGTGCATTATGTTTAGCAATTGTCTCATTTTCCTTTGTACATAATTTAATCTCATATTCTGTGATCCATTGTCCTTTTTAAGCAAACAAAGTTCACTGGTGAATTAGTGCAAATAAATCATATATCCTAGTTATGTAGGGGGACATACACTGTAGATTTTTATAATAAAATGCTATGCTATTTGTCCAATAATAAAATCGCCTAATGATTTATTTCTTACACTAGTATTGTGCTAAATGATGCATAATGGTGTTCAAGATTTGTAGTAATAGAAATTAGTTTTTTATGTTTACTGCTTGTATTTCTAATGTTACATAGATACCATTCATATTTTATATTGTTGATATGTCAAACATTATTCTCTCAATTTATTGTTTTCTTCTTTTTCCTCAAAGATTCATTTATTAACACTTATGGATTACTTGAAAATTTCACAATCCCACTTAAAGTTTTTTTTCATATTGATTTAAATGATGACTTTTGGGAAAAATTATACCTAATAACTCTAAGACTAAACAACAAAAACATTTAAATATTAATTTAGTTTCTATAAACACCAGCATTTTTGAGTGCTTACTCCTATAAAATTTATTGTAATATACAAATGAATACTGAAGAAAATTCTGCTATCCAAAATATCTTTATCCATTATTAAAAAATGAAAGAATATACAATGGAAGAAAATGTGGAATTAAATATCATTAACATAATGACTTAAAAATTAATCAGCTGGGTGGTGGTGGTGCATGATTTAGTCCTAACATTTAGGGGCCAGAAGCAGGAAGATCCCTGCGAGTTCAAGGCCAGCTTGGTCTACAGAGATTTTCAGGACACACTGCAAACACACAGAGAAACCCTGTCACAAAAAAACAAAAATATTCAAAAAAATTAGTCAAAGTGTTATATATCAATTGAATAGTAAAATGTAATATTTTAAAATGCCTAATACACATAAATTTAAATTATAGAAATTAAAATACCACATATTTTCATCTATGTTTTAATCTAGAAATAGGAAATTCATTATGTCAAGATTAACTTTATTAATCTCATCCAAGCCTACATTAAAATGAAGCAATAAAGAACTTCAAATTTTAATGTAGTTTACTGAATTTAATAATAGATTTTCTTCGACCTTTTTCATTAGAAGGATATCAGTATACTTTTACAATTATGTGTTACTATTTTTAAAGTTAATACTACATAACTATATAAATATGTCTAGTGTCAAATTTTCTGTCAAATTCCTCTAGGGAATAAGCATTTTGTATCTGTGATCATATTTGCTAAAATTTGCCTTTCCCTTCTACTGTGTGGGTTTTCATCTTCATATGGCACAATGTCTACAGCAATGCTTTTCCTCATCTTACCAACTGACGTCTTTCCACCGTATTTAGTTCTTTTCTTTTTCTTATCTTTCTACCATAAGTAGTGCTAAGATCAATTGATGAAGATCTCTGACATGTATTTGTCAAACTCATGGTTACTGTGGCCAGAAGTTTAATTAAATAAGTAGGAAATTGGTTAATAATTGGAGTTACTGAAAATAACATAATAGCTTTCTTAATTAGAATATAAATGGAAAGAATGGGAGTAACAACTATGGCTTTAGATTGAAATTAACATGAGAACAGAGAGCATAAATATTTGACTGTGTAGTTTTACATTATTCTTACATAGTATTAAGTAAACTAAAGTTCAGACCTAGTTTCCAAATCTAGTTATTTATAGAACAGAAACTGGTATCCATGGAGAAATTAATTAAATTATTTTATTTTAACTGCATTTCTAAGGGTCTCCAAAGATCACATAGAGGAAATAAATTAGAATTAACTTTTCTAATTGTGAGCTACAGAGTCCTTTTCCCATGATCATTCAAGAAGGATAAATCTCCTATTGAACTATCATCACTCAACTGACTGCCCCCAGTCAGAATTACTCAGGGATAAAGCAATGAGAGTGAATTTGGAATTATCCTTATATCCAATCCATGTTGGTTACTTGTCTCTCTTTTTATTGTGGTTCTAATTCAATTTTTTTTTTGTCTTATTTTGAAGAATCCTAGGCATCAGTGTGTTGACTCCCCTTCTGGGAGCTCTTGACACCAAGACTAATGATTTGAGCTTCTGAAAAAAAAAAAAAAAAGCTATGTAAATTGTCCTCTGATGTCAGCATGACCATTTTATCTTCACACACACACACACACACACACACACACACACACACACACACACTGCATACACACATGTACGCATATATACAGGCACAAAAAATAAGAAAACAAATAAATATTTCTTTTTTTAAAAAAGAGAGAGAGATAACACCTCAGGCAATAGTGTTCAATTTTATGTAATGTCAACAACAGATATGGTGGGACTAATTCATTTTCCCTATAGAAAGAATTTTTCATAATAATATATCTCTAAAAGAATTGATTTTAATATTTTTAAATATTTATTTATGTATACAATATTCTCTGTGTGTATATGTCTGCAGGCCAGAAGAGGGCACCAAAGCCCTTTACAGATGGTTGTGAGCCACCATGTGGTTGCTGGGAATTGAACTCAAGACCTTTGGAAGAGCAGGCAATACTCTTAATGTCTGAGCCATCTTTCCAGCCCCCTTATTTTAATACTTTAAAGACATTTTTAAAACATATATGAGAATAACAAAATTCTGACATACATTTCAAAAAAGAATCAGAATTTATGTATGTATGTTTATTATCATATAGCTGCTATTTCATTTTAATAAATTTAAACACTTGAAATAAAAGTTTCATATTACAGTAGACAAATGTTACCAAAGTCTTTACAAATATATTTATTTTGTTCTCAAATCCTAGTTCTGACAAAGGTTTTAAAATGTAAACAAAAGTTTCATTCTGGAATTGTTAAATTTCATTTTAGCTTGTATTTATTGAGGTGTTCACATTTCTATTTACTTTACTGAGATTGGATACGTGCAGTACTTTCTCTGTAATTACAGGGAAGATAAATCACAAATCAATTATATGATTTCAAACACAACTTAAAGTAGTTCATTTAAAATTTATACAGATATGCTCAGATGTATAAAATATACAGAATAGTCAGATATATTTACGTTAATAAAAGTTAATAATATCTTAAGTTAAAGTGTAGAATTAGTTTTTATTTAATACAAAATTTAATTTTTATATTAAAGCATTAAAAATTACTTAGAAAAATATCATTTGCAATAAAAAGACTAAATCATTTAACTAAAATAATCTTATCACAGGAAAATTTTAAAAGAAACAAGACATTGTAGAATAGGATAAAACAGAAGTGGGATAATAGTTGCATTTTTAAGGATAGTCTTGATAACACAGAATTTTCCTTGCTAGTTGAGGCCACATCATAAGACTGTTTCTCAATCTCAAAGAATTAAATCAAAGCAAACTTAACAACAATAACAACAACAAAAGTCAAGTAGACTAAGGGCAGTCAAAGAAATCATAAACCAAATGAATACTGCAGCAGATATGATCATACCTGAGTTCAAAATTATACTACAGAGGCATGGAAATAAAAACTGCATGGTACTAATAAAAAACAGACATGTGGACCAGTGTACTAGAAGGGAGGACCTAGGAACAAGACCACACAACTAAAGTCATTTCATTTTTGATGAAAATTTGTAAAGTGCACATTGTAGAAGAGAATTTTCAATAACTGGTGCTGAGAAAACTTGATATCTAAATATATAAGAAGGAAACAAAATACTTATTTCTTACTCTGAACAAAACTCATCTCCAGGTGGATCAAGGACCTCAGCCAAAGATCTGATATTATAAAATAGTAGAGAATAAAATATGAAAAATATTTTAATACATAGTCACTGAGTGAGATTTCAGTAGGACAGCACTGTATAAGAAAGATTCCAGTAGAATATGAAATAAGATCAACATTTGACAAATAACATTTCATGAAACTAAAAAGTTCTATACATCAAAGGAAGCTACCTGTTGGTAAAGAAGAAGCGAAAATAATGAAAGCAATCATTCCTGATAGCTTGTCAACTGTAGTTTGATGTCTAGAACATATATAAAAAAAGAACACAACCTAAATATTACCAAAGTAAATAAGCCAATCAAAATAGTCTATAGAAATGAACAGAAAATTCTCAAAAACAAAAATACAAATGCCTCAAAAATATGAAAAAAAAAAGTGATCAGCATTCTTAGATACCAGTGGAATACATATTAAAGTTACTTTACCATTCTTTCTCACCCAAGTCAGAATGGCCTTCACAAGAAATATAAGTAATAGCAAATGCTGTAGTGGAAATGCTAAACCAGAAATTTTTTCATGCTTTTGGTGGGAGTGTAAAAACAAGCAACCACTTTGGAAATCAATCTTGGGGTTTCTTAAAACATTAGAAATATAACTATCATATGACCAAAATGTATCATTTCTAGGTGTACACCAAAAATCTTATAGCTTATTATAGAGACACTTGTATATTCTTGCTCACTGTTGCTTTTATTCATAACAGCTAGAAAATTGAATTAGTCTAGACATTCACTCACCCATTAATGGGAAAGGTAAATATGATGCATACATATGAAGGGATATTACCGAGCTCTAAAGAAATATGAAGTCATGAAAAATTCAGATAGAAGGATGAACCTGAATATAAAGAAACTAAGATTTGAGGCCAGCCTGGTCTACAAGAGTTAGTTCCAGGACAGGCTCCAAAACCACAGAGAAACCCTGTCTCGAAAAACCAAAAAAAAAAAAAAAAAAAAAAAAAGAAAAAAAAAGAAAAGAAACTGAGAATATTATGATCTATTAAAAGAGATGTATATGTTTTATTTCATGTAGTTAACCTAGTTTCAAATATTGTTCTTTGTGTATTAAATTAAGAACACAATCAGAAGCCAGGAAATAAGAAGTGAGCAACCTGGATATACATTAAGAGTGGATGGATAGCAGATTTTAAGTAACAGGAAAGTAGGAAGGAAGAGTACTAGAGATGGAAACGCTTAAGTCGAAAGAGATTCAACAAGATGGATTAAATCACTGGGATAAAAAATGATCCTAAAGGAAGAGCATATCAGAAAGTCATGTAAAAAACTATTATCTTGCATCGCAATTAAGAAGTCAATTAAAGGGATAGTATTACAGATATTATGGAAGATGAGGGATCCTGAATGTTAAAAAATTAAATAAAGATGATGGAGAGGAGGAGGTGGCAAGTGGATCAAACAAAGCGAAGGATGTATCAAAAAGTGTGATATGCAAACACATTAGTTCATTAACTAAAATTAAAATATAATTAACTAAGAAAATCAAGTTTGAATAGATGTAACCTGTATTGGTGAAAAGTGCTACTGCGTCTGAAAAAAGGGCCCAAAGTTTATTTATGACATATAGATTTTCTTCCTATAAGTTTTTGTTTGGTTTATTTTGTTTACTTTTTATTGTTTTTGTTGTTGTTGTTGTTGTTTGTTCTGTTTATGACTAATCCCACAATGATCTGAAAAATAAAACAAATTATCACTGTTTTCTTTGGTTACCAAAGGTAACTAAAGGCATGTTATTTTTCTATTGCTGAGGATAGCATAGAGTTTCCTGTAGGACTTAGAGAAATCAATCTCAAACTGACCAGCAAACTTCCCTGCTGTCTAGCTTTCATAGAACCAAAAAGTGCTATGCAGCCTCCAAGAGGAGAAAAGAACTTGACAGTCTCACCCAGCATGGGACCCTGCATTGTAGTAGGAGCTGCGGGCCTCTTCCCACAGCCGGGCTCATGGTTGCCTGGCTAGCTTATGCCCCAAAATAACGACACACAAACTCTATTCTTTTAAACACTGCTTGGCCCATTTCTGTTCATGTATGTAGCACCCCAGGTGCGCTTACCGGGAAGATTCTAGCCTACGTCCATCCTGGGTTGGAGTTTCATCGCGTCTGCTCTGGAGAGGAGAGCATGGCGTCTGTCTCTGAGAGGAGCTGCCTTGCATCTGAGCTCACTTCCTCTTCCTCCCAGCATTCTATTCTGTCTACTCCACCCACCTAAGGGGTAGCCTATCAAATGGGCCAAGGCAGTTTGTTTATTGACAAATGACCTTCCTCCATCATTTCCCTTTTTTCTGTTTAAACAAAAAAAAAAAAAAAAAAGGAAGGCTTTAACTTTAACATAGCAAAATTACATATAACAAAACAGTTATCAAGTAAAAATTACAATATTTACATCTATTTTATCTTTATCATAACTAAGGAAAACTATAACTATCTATCTATTATTCAACTCCATCAAAGACTCCAGAAGAATACAATATTACCTAAGCCAACAAAAAGTAAGCAACTTCTAAACTCTAGAAATGACAGAGACATCTCACTGCCTGGACAGTCACCCAAAGTTCCTCTGTACCGTTGGGGCATCCATCTTCGGCCTAAAGGTCCATAGTATCCAGAGACGTTTCCATGAAGCAGGAAATTTAAAGGCAGTTCAGTCACTATCTGCTGTGTCCTGCAGAATGTCTCGCAGACTCTTTCATGAATCAGGAACCCCGAAAGATCATCTCACCTTTAGGCAAGTTCAGCAGTCCTCTTTCTGCGGGTTCTTTGTGTCCAGTTTATAAAATAGTCCAGGCAAGAGCAGTTTCTTGCCCAAATGGCTATCAAACTCTATAAGGATCCTCTTCGATGCCCATCTTCTTCTTGAAGTAGATTGGTGCTGCCAGAAGCAGAGTGTCTCATTGTCATGAAAAACCCTAAGTTATTAAAACATTTAAAATACCATATTCTCTAGCCTTTGAAAGATATGATGAATGCCTATCTGAAATATATGCATGCACATCTAGAAAATCTAACTAACATGACTACAAACTTGACTATTATTGATAATTATCCATTAACAACCTATAGACATTACATTTTTAAGTGAACTACACAATCACAATACCTTAATCAATATCAGAAATACATACACATATAATAAAACTGACCTTAAATTAATATCAGTAAACCAAGATTCATATCAATGCAAATTATTCACATCTATATCATCTCCCCCTTTAAATGTAAAAGAACATTTATAAACAATATATGGGAACATGGGCGCAGTTTTTTCTCTCCAAACTGCTTCCTGCTGAATGGGGGCGCTGTTATTCGGGTCTTTTATGGGATAACCTGTCTGCTAGGTTCATCTCAGTTGGCAGTTGAGCGAAGCAATTTTTTAAGGGTGTTCACAGCAACCCTTCAGGAGGGCGTGGTCTATCATACCATATCGTGATCAAAGAAGCAATCCACAGTGTCTCATCTTCTGTGAAAACAAAAGAAGAAACTCTTTTCCAAAGTATCATATCCTTAGATCCAAATTCTGAAGTCAAGGTATTTTGAAAATATCTATCTTGGATTAGTTCAGCAGCATTTATAAACAAATATCTTTTAGCAGATGTTGCTCTTTCCTCAGCATTCAAACAATTCAAAGAGAGCATAATAGCATACAGTATCAAGATTTTCTGTGTACTTTCCATCTTTGTGCGGCTTTATTTTAACTCTATTTTGTTTATTTTTACTTTTGTTTTATATTTTCTGTATATCTTTGTCCTGGAATAACTCTTTAGACCAGGCTGTCCTTGAACTCTCAGAGATCTGTCTGTCTCTGCCTCCCAGGCAGTGGGATTAAAGGCTTGTGCTACCACACCTTGAAGTCTCAGAGGTCAGTCTCCCTCTGCCTCCCAAGTGTTGGGATTAAAGGTGTGCACTACCACACCCAACTACTCTCTTTCTTCCTTATTTTACTTTTAAGAACTTTATCTTTCAGCCTGTATATATTTTTAAACACACTGTAAATCATTTAAAGTTTTCTTTGTCTTTGAATCTCTCTTTACTGTATATCTCTCTTTTTCTGACCACATGAGTCTTTAATTTACCAAGCAATATCAGTAGGATGAAAGTCGTGGCTTTGACGGCTGGATTCAGCACATTCCTTAGCTTTCCAGCCTCATGGCTGGGGTACTGGCTGTAGCCATGTTTATCACCACAACTCTGTGGCGTTTCAAGGTCTTTGCCAACAAGCAAACTGCAGCATTACGTCCACAGACAACAATCAAGTCCTCTCTCTGTAGTCGGCCCTCCTGCCTCAAACAGTCAGAGTTTGCCCTGGCAGGACGGCCCAGAAAGCCGGCATTTTAAAACAGCACAACTTTTTTCCTGCTACGGCTGAAAACCGAAAAGCATGCCTTCAGCTTTTCACCAACACTGTTTTAAGTGTTTAGTGGCAGGACATCTTAAATGAGCTGCACGGTTTCACAGCTGAAGCTGAGTCAGGAAGCCTCTCTTAGATGAGAGCACTTGCTTGCCTCTAGCAAGCAGAGCAGACCCGAGAAATTGTTGCTACCAAGAAAACATGCTTTACTCTATTCTTTCCCAAGCTTTCTCAGGCTTTCTGTGGATATAGTCGTCCACACGTTGGGGGCCATCTGTAGTAGGAGCTGCGGGCCTCTTCCCACAGCCGGGCTCATGGTTGCCTGGCTAGCTTATGCCCCAAAATAACGACACACAAACTCTATTCTTTTAAACACTGCTTGGCCCATTTCTGTTCATGTATGTAGCACCCCAGGTGCGCTTACCGGGAAGATTCTAGCCTACGTCCATCCTGGGTTGGAGTTTCATCGCGTCTGCTCTGGAGAGGAGAGCATGGCGTCTGTCTCTGAGAGGAGCTGCCTTGCATCTGAGCTCACTTCCTCTTCCTCCCAGCATTCTATTCTGTCTACTCCACCCACCTAAGGGGTAGCCTATCAAATGGGCCAAGGCAGTTTGTTTATTGACAAATGACCTTCCTCCATCACTGCATGCTATAATACAGACCTGTCAGGCAAGATGTGCTCCCTGATATAGTAGTAGAGCAATTGTTGAAGGGTAAACAATCTTTTTCTCTTTGGAGGTGAGGGTGACACCACAGGAGACAATTAATGTCTAGTACACTAAACATGGTCACTAAAAAAGGGCCAAAAGTCCATGGCCAGGAAGATCATGGTAAAACATATTTTGGGTATTTTTCTTTAGAGTCATGTCAAGTTCCTTGTAAATGTCTATGTTAATACCCATAGACATGTGCTGCTCACAATCTTAATCAGGAACATATTAAGGCAGTAGTAAGTCATCAATATAATTAGTCAAAGTTCTTAAAATAAATATTTGTGAAGCATCTTTATCAAACTCCTTGCCAAGGTTAAGAGTACATCACAGAAGAGGAGGGGGAAGACTGAATGAATCACAGTATGGGGAGGTTTACTGTGAAATGATGTCATCTTCTAGACATGACATGGCTAGCCCACTCATAACTTCACAACATCTTTAGACATCTGCAAAAGATCAAACTAACCAAAATGCTAGCATAGAGGAATATCTTGAGAATTCCCAACTATTACTCATGGAGGAGCTCCTGGAGAGGTCAACTCATAATTTTACTGGGGTGAGGCTATTACTAGGTTGTCCCAAACTAAACACCTATAATGATGAAAATGATAGCCTATGTTGCAAACAGCAGAGACAATTGTAGATAGGTTCATAGATACTGTAGTACTTGGACACGTTCAGCAGTGGCTCCAAGATATTGGCAATTAGACAAAGGAAACTTTATGAATTCAATGGAATGAAGATGGCTTACGTAATGATTTTGTGTTATGCTTTCTTGTTGTTACTGAGATATAATGTGCTTCATTAGAATTGCATACAGGAGTATTAGATCAGCTATTTGTTCAAAGGGCATGTGTACCTTACCAGTGTTTAAACCACTGAAGAATTTGTCTCTTCCTTACCTACTAACCATTATCTATCTGCATGTAGATTCTCAGAGGAGAGTGGGCATCTAATAAGGCACTTCTTGTTCCATGACAAAGTAGCTTTAGGAGGAGCTACTATGTGCTCAGATATAGCAGCATATCATGCCCAAACATTAGCATTTCACCCTGATCTCTTCCATTTCCTCCAGCTCTTACATCCTTTCTACTTCATTTTCCATTATGTCTTCTGAGCCTTGGCGAGAAAGTATTATCCCTGTGCTGATAATTATAAGATGTTTTCAAAATATTTTTTGTGGTTCTCAAAGATGTTATAAACCACATTCAGAATATTTCAATAGATATTTTAATGCAAAATATTGGGAAATTTTAAGTCAAAATGAGGGAAATACTTTTTATGGATCCTTAAAAAATAGTTACTACATTTTTAAATTCTTGTTTTACCACTACATTGATTCTTTTGAGGACAAAGAAATATTCTCTATATGCATGCAATGCCAACATATCACAGAAGTTGTCAACTTCCAATAAATTTGGCTGTTTCTCAGTGAAAGACTTGAGTCAAAGCATTTATGATATTTCTCAAATGACTTTTCTTAAAGCCTGATTACATTTAGGATGCATTGTTGGCATCTGACACAATTTTTATAATTATTTCAGAACAGTAAACTTAATAAGAATTAATCAGGAAATTGATGGAAAAACAATATCATTAAACATGATAGATAGTTAGTTACTCATAATTGGGCAACTATAAGCCACAAGTAATTAATTAGCAAAACTGAAATGGATTCCAAATTCTGTGAATATACTGAATAATGTAGTCTTACTTGAGTTCAGTGAAAAGTAGGAAGATATTTGCTTGTCAGAATTTTATCAAGTAACCTTTGAGACCAAAATTCAACAAGCATTTTCTTTCATATTTTTATGAATTTTTCTTCTTTAAATTTAATTATTTATGTTTGTTTAAGAAATGATCTAGAAATAATATTCTAGAAATGAGTAAGAAGTACATAAATCTCATATTTCATTGCTAAATTAAATTAAATGTAAAGTATTAAATTTAAATACCTTCTTACTACAGACCTTAAAACTCTAAAACCATTTTTTTTATAATAAATAATCTGGATGATAGTTTCCTCTTTAAACTAAATTTCTCTACATGCCAATGTCATAGTGTGATAGAAGTCTGAATGCAATTGACTTTTGTCTAATAATGCAAATATTGACTGATTTTCACTGTCCCAGTAGTTAAAGTACTATATAAGACATTTTAGATTATTTAGTCCTTTGTTTAAAAACCCTTAACCCTTGAAGTAGGCCATAGCATGAAAAATATATTTCATCATGATATTCACTAAAATAAAAATGGTGTTCACTATCCAGCTCAGGATTCATGCACTATATGTAATCAATGTCCTTACAATACTAAATGACTTTGCGTATCAAGAGGAAAGGAACTTTATTTCAACAGCCACTTATTCCATTACTTTCAACCTATGTATCATTTATATTGATTGATATGAAATAGTTCAATATTAGAACAATGAATCTTCACAAACCACTAACTAACTAACAGCACACAACTCAAGTTTAGAGTGTTGTAAAATGGAGCTCAGAGAAGCTTGGATCTAGACAGAAGAAATCATGAAATGATCCCTCAGAATGATATTTACTAGGAGAGACTCATAACATGAAAGAAGAGTCTGTAATGAGATGTTAAAATGGAGAACAATTAAAATGAAGAGATAATGTTAACTGACCTAGTCTGCTGTTCTTTTACTGTGATAAATCACTGCCCAAACACAACTTAAGAGAAGAAATACTGATCTTTGCAGGTCATAATGGAAACAATGGCAGAAACTCAAGACAGGAACTTAGGGGCAGAAACAGTAGCAGAGCACAAGAAAACACTGCTTACTGACAGATTCTTCAAGGTTTGCTCATCTTGCTTTATATATGATATAACCCAGAATTCCTTTTACAGAGCTGTTACCACCCACAGTGTGCCCTCTCCAATTAATATTACACTGACTAGAAACCATATTACCAGAGCACGTAGGTATATCAATTCACTGCAATAAAAGAGTGAGAGACAGAGACAGAAGGTCTGCGGGGGGGGGGGGGTGAGGAAGAGTGAGTACACATGCATGCATACAGACAGAAAGACAGAGGGGTATGAGTTCCCTTCAAACACAAACTTCATTATCAATGATATTGTGAAGGGGGGAAGAAAAATAACATGCATAGCCTGGTGAGGATTCTGAAGGGTGAAAAGGCCTTTAATTTTCCTGAGAACACACAAGAAATTTCTTACTTCATATATTTTCAAAGAGTTATCTGAAGTTCATGCTGCTTGATTTAGCCTGGGTTGGCCTAAACCAAAAGCAAAACTCTAAAAAAATTAAAAACGTTTATGGGAGACATTAAATGTATCTTGCAGTTGTAAGGGGGAGGAGAAGATCTTTCTTTGTCTTGAGATCTGTCCATTTACCTATTGTACCAGGGGCTATCAGTTGTTTTTTTATATTTATTTATTTATTTATTAACGATTTCTGCCTCCTCCCCGCCACCGCCTCCCATTTCCCTCCCCTTACCCCAATCAAGTCCCCCTTCCTCATCAGCCCGAAGAGCAATCAGGGTTCCCTGCCCTGTGGGAAGTCCAACGACCACCCACCTCCATCCAGGTCTAGTAAGGTGAGCATCCAAACTGCCTAGGCTCCCACAAAGCCAGTACGTGCAGTAGGATTAAAAACCCATTGCCATTGTTCTTGAGTTCTCAGGAGTCCTCATTGTCCGTTATGTTCAGCAAGTCCGGTTTTATCCCATGCTTTTTCAGACCCAGGCCAGCTGCCTTGGTGAGTTCCTGATAGAACATCCCCATTGTCTCAGTGTGTGGGTGCACCCCTCGCGGTCCTGAGTTCCTTGCATTAGTTGTTTAGGAGAAAGACTAGTGTGGGAGTGGCTTGTGGCTTGAGTTCTAGGAAAAGAGATAAGTCTAGAGGGTCTGTGGTCTAATCTTCAGCTTATCTAAAAGAGGGAATTATCTTCTAAGTATGGATTAATCACTTATTCATTTCATAGTTTGTTCAGAGATTGCTTTCAGAAATGTCACTGCTTGCTCTATTTTGTACAAAAGCCAACTAATATCAATTAGTACTGTGGATCAAGAAGTACTTCTCAAAGGCTTTCAGGTTCTGTGTCTCAGAGCAAAAAAAAAAAAAAAAAAAAACAGTCAGAGACACATGCCTAGGTTCAAATGAAATATAGTTCATTTGTCTCACTAGTAGGAGAGCATTTCCACCATTATGGAGAATTCTCTTGGGTACTCTACATCCTTAATCTATTTTATTCTTGTGCAAAATGCTTTTCATGTTATGATATTATGTTGTGCATCTTTCCATTTATCTGCTTAGCTCTATTTGTCACTGCAAATTTCCCAAAGTAATACTAACTTTCTTTCATTCTGCTATAGGGATAGCTGTCATTCTGTTGGCTACTGCTCTTGCCTCTTCGATGTATCCAATCCTGTTCTGCTGTGTTCTCTTTATATTAACAACTGTCATTCAATTACTAGCCTAGATTCTGTTTCCCTGGAATGATGAAGACAAGTCTGCTTCTGTACTTTCATTCTCAAATCACTCATCTGTGATTTCTTAGCATTCAGAAACTATTTTTAAAGACTAAAACATAGCTGACTTCATTCTAATTCATGTCATTCCCAGGCAATTCATTCAATGATATACATATATTGAAAATGGAAAGCAGAATGGAACTAAAGAGCCAAGTCCTTGTATTATAGTAGTAGATAGCAACATGAATCTGCATGAGAGAAAAAAGTATTTTGACTCTTCCAACTTTGCTGCTGATGAGGCAATTGAGAAGATATTTAACCTTTTCAACTTCTTTTATCATTTTTAAATTGGCTATTAAGCTATTTCTAGGTTTCTCAGGTGATATTTTAAAGCGCTTCACAAAGTACCTTAATTTTTCTCAAGTATATTAGCTAAACTATTGTTGTGTTATTTTCTCTTTTCAAGGAAATTATAACAGTAATTTCTCTACTTCTATGAGTGCACATTAAACCTATAGCTTTCATTGTTAATATATAGTTTTGTTATCTGGGTCACCAAACATGTATCTTTAAGTTATTGATACAACTTTTTATCTTAACTAAATTATCAATAATTTTACAATATCATAATACATCTTTTATAGGGGTAAACTTGATAATTATCATTGATCTTCCTTGTTAAAATTCAAAGGACAATTAATACAATAAAGACTCTAAATTGTTTGGTCATACCTGTTTTAGAAACAAATCAAAAATCTGTCTTCCATTCTACCTGTTCACCTGGATACTGGATCTTTAGCAACATGAAGTCTTTTCTTAAATTCTTTTCCATTGTAACCTTTATGTTTCTTCTGTACATACATCTCTCTTTCAATTAAGATGCCCTATCATTTATAATATATAAAATACTTGTATGGCTAAGTGCTTCAGCACCTTTGTTCTCATCCAGGTGGAACTCTGATTACATAACTCCCATGACTCTTCCAGTAGAGTAAATGACTTGTGAGAGCAGCAACTACATCTATTTTCCTGCTGATTTCATTTGCCAGAGGAAAATACCTAATGCTCAGTGGACCCTTCCTAAACAGAATTCTGTTCATTTTCTAACCATCGTAGACACTTTAAACACAGATTAACTTGTAACAAGACATGATTTTTTTCTGGTAAAGTCACTCTACCTTAGCAACTTGGTAGTATCTTGTGGTTTCTGACTGTTCTAATTCCATTTAGGTCTGAAATTTGATTTTAAAACATATGCACCTTTTATATAGGACAGGCAGGCTTGGAATTCATGATCTTGCTACCATGGTCTTCTAAGTTTTGGGATTTCAGCTACATATTGTCATACCTAGCTTGAACTTAATTTTGACCAACTTCTTTTAGTTTCTTATGCCTAACTTCTATATCTTCTTAGAATACCTCTAGTTCAAGACACAGTATCTTTGTCTTTTTTTTTTTTTTTGTCTAATGTTGCCCTGTAGCTCCTCATGGTGGCACCCAGCATTGGAAACAGCAATGCGGTCTCTATAGTAATGAGATTATGAGTATGTGCCAACATACTTGAACAGTTTAGAAAGTTTTTGACAATATAAATACATTTATAACAGTCCACATAAATTAGTCATGCAATAAAATTCTGTTACACATTTATAAAGCAAACAATTGGAAATTAGCACTTATCATTTAATAATTTAGAGACAAAAAGTCATTTTTGATGGATTTGATAAAGTTATTTCCATTACAAATCATGAGAAACCTGTAATAGTCCAAAAACAATAACTTTCTCATTATTATAACTAGGTAGGTAACAGCCTTTCATTTACTTTTTAATCTACTTAAAAGTTTAAAAACAGATGTTAAGAATTTACGGTTAATTCTCAAGAGCAAAAGAAGAACTTGAATATTCAGGAAAAACAGATGGCCAATCAATTACAATATCTCAATCTCAAAAATAGCTAGTATTGAGTATAATACCCATGTGAGAATTCAGAAAAAAGCATGCTGCTTTGTAGTAATATTTGTTTAATGCTGATGGATATTTTTAAAGGTAATATATGTGCATAAATAATTTTTTAGAAAAAGAAAGTGTGACAGATGTGACAAATAGTTTGTATAATGCATTCTGTAACTTTTTATAAGTTAAAAATATTTCAGTTAATAATATAATATAATAAGTCTCCAAATTGCAGTGGCATTGTCTATGTAATCATGTTTTATTTTGAATTTTTATTTAATCTGTTAAGATACATTGGTGATATTTGAACAGCATTCAGATCACTGAAATGATTACAGACTAAAGGAAATAAATATGATTCATTGAGGCATAACTTTGTATATATCCAGAGTAAGTCAAGATTTGCAAGAAAAAAAAGATATGGAGTAAGACAAAGAGAAAAGAGTAGTGTTGATTAATAGTAATCACAGAGAAAACCTTATAGTTTACTAATGAGCTTTCTTTCTTCAATCCGTTTGTTCATTCTTTCTTTTGTTCTTTCTTTTTTCTTTCTTTCCTTCTTCCTTTCTTTCTTCTTTCTTCTTTTCTTTTTTTCCTTCCTCTCTCTCTCTCTCTCTCTCTCTCTCTCTCTCTCTCTCTCTCTCTCTCGCTCTCTCTCGCTCTCTCTCTCTCTTTTTCTGAGACAGGGTTTCTCTGTGTAACAGATCTGGTTGTCCTATAACTAGCTTTGTAGACCAGCTGGCCTTGAACTCTGCCTGCCTCCACCTGCTGGGATTAAAGGCAGACACCACTAATGCCAGACTTTTGTTGTTCTTGTTTTTAAAATGTGTATTACAGTCTGTCCTCAAACTAATGATTGCCTGCCTCGGCTTCCCTCAGCAAATCTTACTGGCATGTGCTACCATGATTGACTCAAACTTTCATTCCCAGTTAAAGGAAGGAGTCTGAATTGGCTTTTATTGTGCTTAAACACATATGATGATGAATTTACTTAACAATATTAATACAAAATATTATAAGATAGCAAATAATATTTTGTGTGAATTAGATAAGTTATAGCACAAATAAAATTCGAAATAAGTAAATACCAAATTAAATTATGTGACTATCAATTTTATATTGTTAGAATAGAGCTGAAGCTACTTGATTGATGGTAGTATAACTTTTAAAAACAATAGTCTTTATTCACTGAATGTTTCATACGTTTATAAATGGCATACTAATCATGTCTATCTAACTACCAGTACCTTTCCCCAATTCTCATGGATCCCAAATTGTCTCCTTCCTCACCTCATGCTAGTTTTTTCCTTTTTTGCTTTTGTAGTTAATAAGCACAAATCTAATTAGTCATGCCCATATGTACATGTGTGTGAGATCATCCACTAATCCACGGGCAATTTACCACCATCCATATGGGAAAATGTCCTGACAAACCCATCTCATGTTGAAAACATTGTGGAGTTAAAATACATTGGATAAGCCTACTCTCCTAAACACCGTATCTTAACACAGCTTTCCTTAAAGATGTCCAGTTAATGAATATACCTTAGATCTCAGTTGGACTGAATCATTTGATATAAAGCCTACTTTATCTTAATGGAAAGATCACGTGGTGTTTACTGGGTGTCTATATCTGAGATTCTGCAACTCGTAACATTATAGAGTGTTGTTCACATGTGGCATCAGCTTCCTAGTAGAGAATCTCACTGAACACAAGGAGCCCCAGAAAATTCAAAATTCAAAGCCCAAAATGATATAGTATCCATTTACTAGTTACAAAATCACAGCCATGTAAAGTCTAAAAATTATTTTTTGAAACATTCTAAATTGTTTCTGTATATGACTCTCGATTCTAATCATGTTCAATATGTATGCTTAAATTATTTTTCTGACATTTCAAACATTTCAATATTTTGATTACATATTTGAAGAGTTGTGAATTTTGGAGAGTTCATGCTAATTGGCCTCATTTTTCATGTTTATAAATTATATGGGATAAATATTTCTTCTGGTTTCATTTAGGGATCTTCTGAATATTTCATCTGTGTTTATAGAATCAATGCAAACTCCTATACCAATATCAACAAAAAGTGACAGAAATCTATGAAGTTTAAATGAATTATATTTAAATTAATAATGCTAATGAAACTTCTAAAAAGAATATGTGTCTGCTTAGATGGATTAGCTGCTTGGAATTTAAGTTCTGTAGAGAGACGGGAATGTTGAAAGTCCAATTTTAACCTTCAGCAACAGCCATTCCTTAGCTACCTTTGTGTAACAATGTTTGACTAATAGTTTAAAAACCTTTTAGAATCTATTAATATAACAGCCCACTATTTTCCACCAATCCTAAAGCTAAGAATGTCATCAGACAGCATCTTGGGCTTATAGAACACACTCCCACCTCACTTTCCCTTCCTCTTTGATGTACTCATGAATATATTTTAAACTGACTTGACATGACTTTCTTTGTTATGTAGAATTATAAACTACTAGAACCTGCTTCCACATCAGAATATGGAATTTGGAGAAACCTAAATCTCTGTTCTTGGGTCGTGACTATTTATAATCATTCTGTAATAAACAATTCTTACTACCTTTAAGATTAGAGCTATGACTTTTGCATTACCAATGAAATAAAAAAGGAGTTGATAAAAGGAGAAAAGAGAAGAAGCAATGCTAAATAAAAAGGTGAAAAAATATTATGGGGAATAAGAATGAAAGCAAAAGACTGATTTATAATTTTTAATATAAAATTAGATAAAACAAGAGAAATAAATACAAATAGAATATGTTTAAAATTGAGATAATGTTAAGCAACAGAAAAAGAAAATATTAAAAAAATATTTTAAACAATGACATATAACTAAATCTACCTTATTCCGACACTTCTGCTCTTGAAATCTGCCTATTGTGATGAGTGAGTGAGTCACGTTACTGAACTTCATGGTTTTGGTATTTCTAAACTGAGTGAATTCTTAGGCCAACACTCTCTGCAGACTGAAGGCCATGATAGTTAGGGATCTGTTGTAAACCTTGGGAAAGCACTCACTAAATGTCTTTCTTTGTGTGGCAGGCATCCCAGCTTACCTCAACAGCTCTGTGGCCAGTGGATTAAACAGGTCTCCTACGACATATGAGTTTACCTTTCCCAAGTCTTAGCATTCAGAACCAAATACTGCCTCAGCTTAGAGTTGACTCATGAGAACAATGGGAAATCTGATGGACACAAAACTCAGTTATCTGCAGTTGAAAATTAATAACTTAGAGCTCTTGGGTTTTCTACCCTCTCATTACATTTCATAGTAATCTCTGCAAGTTTTATTATGTCTTTTGTGAAAAATCATATTATCTTTAATAAAATTTAACATCTTATTTTTCCTTCCCAAATTATACATTTCTTATTTCTAAAAATTAATGACCAAACACAAGATAACATTGCTATTTTTCATGTATAAATTATTTTATTCTGTAGTTATTTTCATGTATAATATTTATTTAGATCTGTATTACCTTATGAAACAAACATTTGTAAAAGATGAAGTTTATCTAGTCAGATAACTTTTTTCATACAGATATTGAAGAATCTTGAATTCATTTGCTAATAAAGACTCTACTCTGCCCATTAGACTGTCTTTGTTTTCAAAGATCTACAATTTACTGTTAGGATTGTTATTTGATTCTATAGATCAATATGAACATATCTTACCTAAATCAAACCATTCTTATTACTTTATATTAGTATGATTAATACTTTTGTAATTAGATTGCAGATGTTGTATATTTTTGTATATATACTTTCATATTATTTTGACTGTGTATAGACTTTGTTTGTGCTCATAAAATTAGTGGTATTCTGTCAAAGTCCTATACCTTCCCCTTCAAAATAAATAAATAACTCACTGTAACTCAAGTTGGAACAATATAGACTAGTGGAATAAATCTCAGTTACCTATACTTTCCAGAATATTTTTATCAGAAACTTTGGTTTTTATCATAAGACTTAGTATGCATTTTCATTCTGTGTATATACATATATTGTGCTGATGTAAACCCTTTTGTGTTTTAAATTTCAAATTGTGTTTTCTTCCCCCCCAAGAACAAACATACATTTAAATATCTGCTTATGTCTAGTGACTTCTAGTGTCTTTGAAATAATTCCTTTTTAATTCTAGAATTTTATGTATTTCTCAAATCACCTGGATGGTCTGCATAAACACTGTCATGTGTGAAAGAACCTTAATGTCTCTTACCTAGTGTACAAACCACCTTTCATTTAATAATACCTTGGTGACTCGTCTGTGTTCTCTTTATGGGAGGACAGGGTAGGAACTGCCTGCCCCACTGATTTTCGCTCTAGTTTTTTTTAATTCCTTTCTGCCCTCTGGAAATGTCTTTGGGAGTTCCTAAATTGTATGCTGACTTTAGACGTTCCTTACTATCTTGCAAGTCTTCAGTAGTACATCCTCTCAGTCACTTTGCTTACACCCCTCAGATGTTAAGAGAATGGTGTATTACTTACATTCATTTCAAAATACTTGTGTAATCTTTTTTAAATTTACTTTTTAAAAATTGTACACATGACATGGCACACTTGAGGTTGGTTCTCTCTTCCATTATATATATCTATGGATTAGATTCAGTTTGTGAGTCTTGAAGAGCTGTAACCTTACCCACTAAGTCTTCTCTCTGGTCTCTAAAAAGTTTTAAATTATTGTTGATACTTCCCCCTTGTTAGTACATGGTCAACTTAGAAGTTAAATATTTATTTGCTACTTGAAAATATGTTTTTCTTAATTTTCATTTCATCGAGATGCTAAACCTTGTAGCATGTTTAAGACTTTTATTCTTTTAAACATCACTTTCATACTCAGAATGTGGGAAACCTTTAATAGCTGAATTGTAATTTTCTAAATTTATAGTAATATCAAATATTTTATAATACACATTTCCTTTTGTTCTTTATTCCCATTTTGTACCTTAATTGGTTTCAAATGAATACTTCCCCCATTCTTCCTTCTTTTCTTACTTATGATTTAAATTATATATTTCTAATGGCTTTTGTAGTGGCATTTCATTTATATTTTAATAAATAAACCTTGCCTGAGAATCAGAAAAGAAAAACAGCCACACTGGCTAGGCTTATAATCCAGGCAGCAATGACACAAACCTTTAATCCCAGTAGCCACACTAGACTGCTCTAGAAACCAGGTGGCAGTGGTGCATGCTATAACCCCAGAACTGGAAAAAATTATAAAATGGGAGGAGAAAGAACTCAGTCTCCATCTCATTCTGAGATTCCTGGAAGCAGGATTGCCATTTCAGACTGAGGTCGATGTAAGAGCCAGTGGATGGCTGTTTGGTTTTCTTTTTTTTTTTTTTTTTTCTTTTTTTTTTTTTTGGTTTTTCGAGACAGGGTTTCTCTGTCGTTTTTTGGAGCCTGTCCTGGAACTAGCTCTTATAGACCAGGCTGGTCTCGAACTCACAGAGATCCACCTGCCTCTGCCTCCCGAGTGCTGGGATTAAAGGCGAGCGCCACCACCACCCGGCGCTGTTTTGGTTTTCTGACCTTCAGTTTCAACCCCCGTTTCTGTCTCTGAGGTATTATCTCGCTTCAGTATTTCTCATGATTTGTAGTAAACTATTAAGGCCAGTCCCAGTTTTCCTTCAATAGTATCACAAAGGCACAAATGTTCATTACACCAAAAAAAAAAAAAAAAAAAAAAAATTCAGTCACTTATTTTACTTTCTAAAAGCTTTTAATAAACAGGTGCAAACCTCCTTTCTCAATACATGTGCACAATGTATTGTTGAAGAACATGTTCCCAATCTGAGAACTAGAAAATTGGATACTTCATTTTAATTATGCAATTTTAATATGAAAAGGATAATGTTCTTTCATCATTGATTCATAATGTTTTCATTGCACCAAATGTTATAATGTAATTTCTTTTGTTTGTTTTGGTTATGTCTCAAAGAAATATCTTAAAATCAATGAAAATTTCCATTATGTAATTTTAAAGGCTTTGCCTTTACATAAACAACAAAAAAATAGATTTAAGTTCCATATCATTTCACCTTCAATGATTTAAAAAATTTTTTTTAACCAAGATAGGATATTGTATGCCATCTTGACAGATATGCATGAGACAGGTCATCATATTTTTTCATACCTGCTTTATTATGAGCTCATGGACATTAGATGTAAACATCCTACATCCACTTTCTTAAACGAGGATAATTTTGTAAGTGCATTCAAATAATTATCCTTATATTTATATAAAAGTATATTTACAGGAAAATATTCTCACTCCTCACCAAACTTCTTTCTGTAGCACACAGAGACTATCACAAAAATTTTTAACAGGTCAAAATGCAGAAAACAATATACCACAGACATCCAAAACAAACTGATACATTTTCAATTCAACCCATACACCTAAACCTCAGGGAACACAGTAAAAAATGGAGTGGAAAGATTGTAGAAGTCACATGATCAGATGTCTGCTGAGAGGTAGTGGCTATTATCTGTGAAAGTTATATTTCCCTAAATAAAACCTGCATAATGACAACACCACTTGCAGTACAGATAATGGAAACCTCTAAAGCCACATAGTATAAAAGACTGCAACTTCAAACTCTGAACCAAAATATACTTTTTCTTTATATTACTTTGGCAGGTGTTTTCTCACAGCAAAAGTATAATAACAAATAGAGATAGGGCTACAGGTAAGAAAATTTATCTACACTTGCCATTATAGCAGAACCTTTATTCTTCCTAAACTTTTGAATAATAATTTTGCTCATTACAAAGTTCCATATTGATGTTGTAATTTTAATTGATTAGGTTTTCTCTCAACATATTTAATATTCCCATGTTCTTGTTTACATAACCTCTGAAGGAATGCTGGCAGAGTTCCTTTGTCTTTACTTTTTTAGATCATTTTCTTCCCTTTATTTCTTTCATGGTATTATATTTTCTTCTGTATTTTTGTATAGTGTAAATATGACACAAGAATGAAAGGACTATCTTCATATTTTTTGCTATTAGTTTTGATGTTCTCGAAGATTTTCAGAACATGTTAGTTCTGTAGCTAAAATTTATTGATGCTCTCCCATGAAGCATTTTGATGAAGAACTGAGATCAAAGAGGTATTCCCTAGCAAATCTGCTGTTTTTCTGTTTTTGCCACACTTGAATTTCCATTTCTGTATCACATCCTCAAAAAGCTTCTAAAATCTTTAACTACAGTTTCAGTGTTCTTAATGTTTCTTCTATCATGTTACAGTACTTGGAAGTGATATGAAGTAGTATCTACTCACCTTGAATAGGAAAACGCTGACATATGTAATTGAATATACTACCAAAATCATACTTGTTGAAACAAGGAGTCTATTGAGGTAACTTGAATTACTATGGCAGAAGAAAGTACAGGAGACTGGATGGCTCAAAAACAGTCAAATTGCTGATAATTTATGAAGTTTACAGCTTTAGAGCTTCTTTGTATGGTTTGTGATTAGCTGAACAGGTTGAAGAATCTACTATTCTCACCTGGCCACAGTGTTTACATAACCTTAGACTGAAAGATTTCAGAGACTTCATGAGAGTTCTGTATAGTTTATATTCTGTGTATTCTATTTATTCATATGCTCAATGAGTGTTCATCCAGTTAGGCATCTTTGAACTTTGAAGAACTTGCTAATAAGCAGTCCTTCATATTAAGTTACATTTGAGCTTCTACTCTAAGTAGTCAGTGGTCCCTCATATTCTCCTGGCCTGCTCTTTTCCAGAGTGGCATTTTTGTTTCTGTAATTCTCAAATTTATCTAAGAATAGATATTTTGCTTCCTGTTAATCCATATTTTACTACTTTTTTTTTTTTTTTTTTTTTGGATTTTTCGAGACAGGATTTCTCCGTAGCTTTTGGTTCCTGTCCTGGAACTAGCTCTTATAGACCAGGCTGGCCTCGAACTCACAGAGATCTGCCTGCCTCTACCTCCCGAGTGCTGGGATTAAAAGCATGCGCCACCACCGCCCAGCTCCATATTTTACTACTTTGATGATATTGGAGATTATTTTCAAGCACTTTGATTGTTTAACTAGAAACAAAAGTCCTTTTCCAACTTATATATGTAGGTTAGAATTTCCTACTACCCGAAGAGCTTCCTGGAGGATTTCCTTTAGAATGTACACTAAAATGAGAACCTCTGTTTCATGTAATCTATAACTGAAAGAAAATATTGCCAGATTTATGAGCCTCATTTGACAGACTTTTCTCCTAACCCTGGACTAGTTATTTTCTCACTTCTGTTAGCCACTGTTCATGCTAATATTTCTTCTATTCTTAGAGTTAATTTGTTAATGTATGCCTATTTATATCTTGATGCTTTTAGCTGTTCCATTCTATGACACCTTGCATCTCTTTTCCATGGTGTAAATGTGTGTCTTTTTCTGTGTTTATCATACTTGAATTCTGCTGGGCCTCTTAAATATCTATAAACTAGTGATTGTATCAAAGTTGAAAAGTGTAAATTCATTATTTCCTTCTATTTTTTACTATCTCTGTTTCTTTCTCTCTTCTCCAGTACAATTTGTAGATATTTTGATTCATATATATATATACACATATTTCACAGTACTCTGGAATATACGGAATCTACTGAATACTATGTGTACGTGAATGTGTGTGTGTGCGTGTTTCAATTGTATATTAGCTCACACATTCAGTTATAGTAAATCTTCAATGGAGGATGAAAAACCTTAGGGAGAATTGCTGTTATTGCTGTTACAATTATGAAGACAGCTTAGAGGTCAACATCTAAACACAATAAAGAATTTTACACTCAATTCTAACTGTCATATTTTTCAATATGACTACAATACTTCTTTTTCCTTATATTTGCCTTCTCTTTTAATCTTTACTGATCTGTTTGCTAGAACACTGATAATAACTCTGTCAATCCAAATGTACTGCTGAATACTTTCAGCAAATTTTTACCTTTTAGTCAATTGCCATCTAATTCATTAAAATTTTAACCAAAGAATTTCTATGGTTTATTATTGTAGTTATCTTTCCTTGAGACAACATTGTTATAGTAACTTCTACTTTGTTAATCATAGCTTATTTTAATTCTGTCAAAATATTTATAATAGGCTCCTTTGAAATCGCTATCTTTGAATTGGACGTGAACTTTCATTAATAACCTATTTTTCCTGTATTTGTGTGTGTACTTGTGTGGCAACTGGGTAGGTGCTTTATCACGGCTACTCTGAATAATAACTCCCCATCACTCCAGTAAGTGTTAGTGTTGTTTGCTTGCATATAGACTGGCTGGGATATTTTAGTTAAGTTCATTTTCCTCTGCAGAGACTGAGATAATGCACCTTCAATACTTCATTGGGAGTTATAGTTTCCATTGATAAAGTTATATTATTGTTATAGACTTATTCTGACTCTCATTTTCTCTGGTCACACATGGCTTTCATGTTTCCCTAATTGAATTTGTTTTCTTACAGATTTCAAAACTTTATGAATACAAAAGTCCTAGTTGTCAATATTTATCTGCTCTCTGTTTAATCTAGTGGGTTAGGTTTCACACCAATATAGACATTAACTTTATTAATTTTCTTCCTTTCTTTCTGTTTTGCCAGAGATCCACATTTTCTTGACTGTGATTTTTAATTTTAATTTCTCTTATGATTTCAAATAAAGTAGTTTTCTTTAGGTGGATATGACAAGTATATGCTTTTATAATAAATGTCAGAGTCAGGGTAAATATCTTAAAAATTCCAGTCCAATGTTTATGTCAGTAATTGCTTCTTTCTAAATGCCACCTTCTCAGGAAAAGAGAGAAAAGAGCCCTTAGCTTCTGTTCTCTTGCCATATTACATACCAAAATCCCTCTCTTATAAATGAATGTCCATTATTCTTCTGTGCTGCTTCTGAAATAGATCTCCCTATTGTAAACTGTCTCAGAAGAAGTAAGCCTTAAAACATCTGGAATTAGTACAAGACTACAAAATATAGCTGTAGAGAATAAAAAAGTCTTGTGATCTGTTTATGCTGACATGGAGTCATAGCCTTGGTGTCATGGAGAGAGTTCTTTTGGTTTGTATTCCTGGAATTGGATTCTTACTCTTCTGGCTTGGAAATGAAAGAAATGGATGTTGGGTGTTTACTTCTTCTATACTGTATTGATTTCAATTTTTATATCAACCTATATTTTCACAACAATTTCAGAAGATTTTCACTTCTTTTTTCAGGAATTTTTACTAGCATTCATTGTATCCATGGAAATGTAGCTCATGGAGATTTTTATGCTCATATTGATTCGCTAATTCTTAATGGTACACAAAATAAATTATTCTTCAAAAGATATACTGTTATTTCAAACATATGATACTCTGGAAACACTACAAAGCTAAGAAGGTAGTAAAAAGAGATTACTATCAGGGTTTGAGGAGAAGCAAAGATGAATGATGAAGGACAAAGAAATATTTAATATATGTGTATGAAAGACTACTTAATACTTCTATGCATGAGTATCTTATTCATATGTATGTATGTGTGTTGCACTCATGCCTGGTGTCTCCAGAATTAAAAAAGAGCATTGCATCCCCTGGAATTTGGAGTTAGGTAGGGTCGTGAGCTTTTATGTGGATGGTAAGACTGGAAATGGCTCTTCTGCAAGAATGACTGTTCCTGACTTCTGACCCATCTCTCCAGCCCTGACAGAAATTATTAGGATTGTGAAATTACCATGGTACTACAAAGGCAGTTACAGGCCATTTTATACTTGCACAAATCCCTAATAAACAATGTTTTTGTGTAATGATGATGACATAAGTGTAGCTGCAACATCCATCACAAATGTATCATTCTGTAGAGAGCTGTGGGGATGAGGTGGGATATCTCTGAATGTTCTTTCTGCTGAATTTTGCTGTGAGCCTAAAACTTTTCAAAAATTAAATTCTTTTTCTAAAAAATCAAATTTTATGTCAGTTAGCAAATGTCACAATTTAAATTTACTTCCAGACTAAACCATATTATAACTTTGAGCAGGTATTACCATTTCAACCACTATGCTCATCTGCGTAAACACAAACTATTTTTTGCTGGACATTTTTTTAACACAAACTGTTTGAGGACATCCTGACGCGCGCGCGCGTGTGTGTGTGTAAGAGGGAGAGAGAAAAAGAGAGAAAGGAAGCAAAATCTCATTCACATGGCATACGAAACACTTAAAGTGTTCCTTGTATTCTCTCCTTGGGAAACATGTGCATAATTCTTGAACATGTTATTCCCCCTCAGTCTCACAGAGAAGACTTCTAGTTTTGCGGTTTAAAGCATAGAATCTGAGAGGGTTGTGCCTTGTTATTATACAATACAGAATTGATATGAAGACTTAACCAAAGAGAGAATTAGCTTTAAGAGAGTTTAAATAATTATCTTTGTGAATAACGTCTAAATTAAAGCCGCCACACATTATACATTCCAAAGGGAGATATCAGAGAACAGGTGCATATGTATGGCTTACATATGCACATGTATTAGGACAAAGGCCAACCTCGTTTTTCCTGCTCACATGAGATGCACCCTGTTTTGTAATCAGGGTCTCTTGCTGAAATCTGTGGTTCACTGATGGTCTAAACTGTCTGGGCAGCAAACATCAAGAGTCTTCTGAGCTTTTCTTCACCAGGACTGGGATTACAATGGTAAGCACTATACGAAACTTTTGATTGAGATGAAATGTGTGTCTTTGTACTTGAATTGCAAGCACTTTACACACTGAACCTTTCCCCAGCCCCATAGCTATTTACTTCTAGGAGACAATATCTTCCCACTGTATCCCTCAAGGTAAGTACTCTTAACGTTGCTTCCATAACTGCAATAATTAATTTATCTCCAAAACTTACCAGCTCAGTAACCTAGATATTTTCTCCTTTTCCTTTTTGAATATTTGTCATTAAAACTGAAAGATGGCACTATCCATACACAAACAAACATTTGAGTAACACCAAATTTTCTCCATTTCAGGTCTGATAACACAAGCAAGATGAAATTCAGGCCAAGTATGATGCACTCCACTTGAATTATTTTTTAACCAATGCATCACTTGGGCTGTCTTTGAGATGAATCAGAGATCTTAATGATATTGTTATTAAACAATTAATGTAATTTTATAAAGAAATAGATCAATGTGACACATTCTCTGTGGTTTTAAATAATTCAGTGCATGACAATGCTTTCTGGGACAATGTGTATATCATTCTGGCTTCAGGTACCTAAATTTTGGAGAGTATTTGCATTCATGAATCTAAAAGGGCTTAGTCACACAACCTCTTGAAATATTTTCCACTAATTTACACCTGCCTCTAAAACTGATTTAATATACAAAGAAACGTTTTATGCTTTTCAAATATTTTGTGCTTTATTAACATTTTGTGGAAGTGACATCTCATAATTTCATGATTATGTTATATATATTGATGTCTCATACATACATAAGTATGTTCATACACACATACAAATATACATATGCTGTTGATTTGGTTTATATCTCTTAACTTAGCAAAATTATCACTGGAAATTTCCTTGAAATAATATGAATTATATCTTAGATTTTTATTCAGAAAATTTTTTATTCACTCCTTATTTAGTACATATATGTTATTGTATATAATATTATGGAAAGTAAAGAAATATTACTGGACATCATACTAATATAAAAGGAAAGAAATTACTAAAACAGACAGTAGAGTAAAATATAAGATAAAATATTATAAAACAGATTATATATTTTAACCATAAATAAAAATTGAAATGAAGGAATATCTAAGGATTGCACCAAAGAAAAGGAGTTTTGTTCATTAAAATATTTATAAAAAGTAATCTCTTGCTGCCAAGATGGATATTCCATCCTGAGCACCCAAGTTTATCCCCATAATTCCAAATAATGATGTAAAGAAAGAACTGACTCCACCAAGATTTCCTCTACATGCATGCCAGGACAGGTGTGTACACAAAGCACTATAGGTGAGCATGAGTAGGCATATGTATACATACAAAATCACACACAACCAAAATGGGTTAAAAATAATAACTTTTCATCATGTCTACAACAATTACAGCTCTCTTGATGATGGCTCCACATGATAAGTTTTGAAACCTTGGTTATTGAAAATCCACTGCCACTGATGTTATAAGTCTATCAAGCCAAATTACTACATTCAGGTGTAATGGAGAGAGCAAAGCATCCAGGAGGGCAGGGGGAATCACAGGCAAATATTGTGACAAGTCCTTCTATGGCTTGTAGGTGGTGCTTTGAAAAGCTCCAAGGAGGTGGTGAATTTTGGCAGGCATTCTAGGGGGCAGAGTTTGAAGAGGGCAATTCCAGGAAAGGGTCCATTTGACACTGAGGATGACGTTTAGAGAAGGCATCATCAGGGAAGATCCTGCTCAGCCTTCTGACAACAGGGTTCAGAATGGTATGAGCTGGAGATTCCAAACACCACAATAAAAAAAAAAGTTTGGATAACTACTCATAACTTTAAGGGTAGATGTTTAACATTATTATTGTAATTATCTGGTATCCACAAACTACTTAGTTCAAATTCCGGACTAAGTATATAATTCTAAGACTTGACTCACATTGATTTTAGATTCCTTCATTTGTTTCAGATATGTTTTGGAAATGGTCCTGGGAGCATTGATTTTTACTATATTAATAGTGCTCTTGAACATAATAACAGTAAGTTCAATGCTTCATAAAATATGATTGCCTTTAGTTAATAAACATTACTGTCCCTTTGTTGCCAAGAGTGGCAAAATTTGCACCAGAAAGTAGAGAGAAGACAACAGATGATTTAAGGACTGGCAAGATGGCCCAATAGCTAAATTGCCATGTGTACAAATAAGGAAACCCGAGTTTGGATCTTTACCATCCATAAAATCTGGCCATAGTGGTAGTCATCCTTAACCCCAGAAGTGGGGAAAAAAAAAGTTAGGTAAATCCCTGTAATTTATTGGTCAGCCAGTCTACCTGAATCAGTTATCTCTAGCTTCAATGAAAGACCCTATCTCAAATCATAAAGTAAAAACTGATGAACACTAAGTACTCATGGTAACATACACTCTCCACACACTGTATGTATACATGTTTAATTCACTCAGATGTGCACATACACATATAGTTATTGCAATTGTAACTTTTGTTATTGTTCTTGATATTATTCTAAATAAAATAATCGTCATGGAAGGTCATTTATTTTGTTGTGTGTAGAATTAACTTCTTTCTAAAGTCATGCATGGTGTTTCTTCTCATATTTTGTACATTTTTAATAATTTCATGAGGCAAAACCAAATAAAATACTTGTTGAATAATTAATAATACAAACTCCTCTGAGACGACTGTATAACTCTGCTCTTTGAGAACATTTTTTGACAACAAACCCTGAGATGTACCGAATTCTTTCAATGTTCTGGAGAGTAGAGACTGTACTCTAAAATTTATCATAGGTTCAGAGAGTTGTTTTTGCTGGGGTTGTTTGTTTGTTTCTACTTTGTTGAGACAGGACCTCATGTAGTTCAGGATGGCCTCAGACTCACAATATTGCAGAAGATGAATTCTTGATAACCATTTGTTTTCATCTCTCAAATTGTGGGATTACAGATATGGAATACTATGTCCAACAACATTTGCCAACTGACCCTGCTACAGCACCTAGAAATTCTTAATGTCAAGTAACATTTAAATATACTAGCTGTGAAAATAAATTTTATGCAATCATATTGCTGGAGTATTCTGGTATTCTGGGTTTTCTGTTTCTTTGTGAATTTGTTTTAATAAGTCTATAGTTTTCAATGTTTAAACTTTTGAACAATTATCTTTTTGTTAACTGGCTATTTTCGTCTAGTTTGTCCTCAATAGTTTCAAACACATATATAATGAATTTATATATTTCACCATCATTTTCCTGTCTCATGTTAAAAGTTTCTGCGCCCTGATAAACCTCTCTGCTGACACAATAATCCAAATCAGACTAAATAAACCTGAATTATAAAAAGCCCAGGTTTAATGGATATCAATACTCCTGGGTGGCCATCCAGCCCCTCAGAGAGAAGACAAGAAAGGAAGACCACAATACCACATGTTTGTTCTCTGGGAACAATTTAAGTACCATGTGGTAGTGGTCTTGAGCATCTCTGGGAAGGGCTCATCTTTTGGTAGGCTTTCTCACAGGGGAGGGGGATTGGGATGGAACTTCCTCCCAAACATTCCAGACTCTTTGGATAGGGTCTTGCCATGGGAATGGTGATTAACTGCCAGAAAGAAGGGGACAGAGGAGTGCCCTTGTTTGCTCAGGAGATGCAAGGGTGAATGAGTGAGATGGGAGCAGATTATCCCTTTAAAAACAGATTTCAGTTGCTGGGTAGGTGCCCATTTGAACCTGGAGAGGTGGTGAAGTCCCAGGAGCTGGTGAACTGCTGTAGAAGAACCCTCTGTGGGATGATCTTAGTCCAGACAGCAGGAGTGACCTGTAAAATATGCTCAAAAATGGGTGGGGTCAAAATAGGCTCTGGAGACTGTTAGTTTTTACCACACCAGTTTTTTTTCTGATGTTCTTTTGAACAGCAGAAAAGCTTTTCCCAGGAGCCTGTAGGTGTCTGTAAGACTGTTGGAACAGACTTACATCTTGGTGTCATAGCAAAAGAGCATGGCTTTCGGTTAAAAGGCATGAACATTTTAGAAGAAAATTAAAGGAAATTGGAAACTATGAACCTCTGAAGCTACATGTGAAACCTGTTAATTTTGGACTATGAAGTCTGTGAAAGAGGCACACCTGCCAGTATTTTTAGGAGGAAACTCAATGAATGAAATACTGAGCTACCAGTACCACGAGACATTAAATGCCATCAGACAGATCTAAGAGGGATAAGTAAATGAGCAGAAGTGAGGCAGCTTTTTTTCAACTACGCAGGCAATTTCAAGTGTCTCCGCAGTCTTTTGGTGAGTACCAGTCTTAGAAGAGGCCTAGCAGATTTTTCTGTGGGAATAGGGTTCAGTCTACCTGTCTAGGCAGAATGAGATCGATAGTTAAATAAAAGTTAAGACAAACAATAAATAAAAAGGTATATTAGGTAAGAATGCCAATTTAAAAGAATATTTTAGTTAATAATTGAAACAGATATGCATTGTATATTATTTTGCATAAAAACGATAACTTGGAGTTGAAGTCTGGACTGAGACTACTCCTAACGGAGTGAGCTTGAGATGGAGCTTCCACTTGAATATTCCGGATTCTAGAACTTTTGGTTATATGGATGCCAGGGGCTGAGGTGAAGCTTCCACCTAAACATCATGCCCCTCTGTTTACCACTGAAAGGTTTCTCATTGCCAACAATTACCCTCTTTGCCGTTAGTTTTGACACAAACTAGGTCAACTGTGAAAAAGAAACAGAAATGCTGGTGTCAGGTATGACATATGTACTCTGATCTAGTGTCCCAAACTCGCACAAGTAATCTGCCTGCCCCTAGTGTGTAAGTAGGGAAGAATTAGCCAGATTCTGTAGGAGGTCTTTATTGAGGAGCAGTCACAGGCTTTAAACATTCTGGTGGAGGAAGCCTTTGTCTTTGCCCACACTGGTCAGTCATTAGTTAATCACTGGACCAAAGGAAGGCTTTATCACTTCTGAACCTCACTCAGCTGTAAGGTCTTTGTCTTATCATTGCCTGTATGTACTTTTTAGTATCATTTTTGCTTGAATTTTAAAGTGGTTTAATGTATGTTTGAATACTTCAGCAAGATGTTTCAGTAGGTAAAAAAGATTAACTGCCATGTCTGAATTCAATTCCTGGAATCCACATTACGGAGAAAGACATGTAGTACATGTAGGTGTAAAGAAACACACACACACACACACACACACACACACACACACACACACACACAGTAAATGTTATGAGAGACAAGCCAAAATAGTGCAATAAAAAAGTCATATAGAAAAAAAGTTTCCTGCTGAACTGCAAGTCTTGAAACCTTCTTACAGGAGCCAATAATTGAACAAATAATTGCCAAGAGGAAATATTCAGTCATTGTTACATCAAAAATGGGAGCCAATAAAGACAGTGATTGTGTGCAAATTCGGAGTTATTTACAACAGAATTTGAAATTATAGTCTTTCTACTATTTGTTATCTGATGACAGTCTGACATATTTGATATTGATTATAGTTTGTAAAATAATAAGATTTTTAACAAATCAAATAATATAAAATATTTAAAGATTGTTTCCTGTCAGACTTAATGCTCCTTAATCACCCCTAAAGCAGATATAATTTATTTCACTTTATTTTATGTACATGGTTGTTTTGCCTACATGAATGTTCATGTGCAATGTGCATACATTGTCCTCAAAGGCTGAAAGAGAGCATCAAATCACTTGGTCCTAGAGTTATAGATGTTTATTTTTCATGCTGTGAGTGCTGTGCTGGGAACCCTGTTGCAAGGAAGAGGGACCACTTATTGTCCTGGCTGCCCAGTTAGCTTACACCCAAAATAACCACACAGAAATCATATTAATTGAAACACTGCTTGGCCCATTAGCTCTAGCTTCTTATTGCCTAACTCTTACATATTAGTTTAACCCATCTCCATTAATCTGTGTATCACCATGTAACTGTGGCTTACTGGAGAGTCTTACCGGCATCCATCTAAGGCAGAGGGTCCATGGCTTCTCTGACTCTGCCCTTCTTTCTTCCAGCATTCAGTTCTGTTTTCTCCACCTACCTAAGTTCCACCCTATCAACTATGCCAAGGCAGTTTCTTTATTCATTAACCAATTAAAGCAATACACAAACAGAACGAACCAGAACCCTGGTCCCCTGGAGGATCAGCCAGTGCTCTTAAATGCTGAACCATTGTGTGAGCCTCCCCAATACATTTTGGGGTATTATTTATAAACATATGATGACACAGATTTAAATTATGTCTTCTGGTTTCCATGATTTTAATAAACTATGTTCTCATTATAGAGTGTGACTACCACCTTGTGTTTAATTGATGGGATTATATTTTAATAAAAGTTATTATCAGTAAATAGTTATCTTTTTAAAATTTTGATGATATTTCAAAGGATTCATGGTTCATATTTAACATAATAAGTTTCTATTAAAGAAATTTTCTATTTAAGTACACAAACACACAAATGAAATATTAATAGACATATTTGAATTGGGTCTGGTCTACATGGTATGTTCCAGACAAAGTAGAACAACAAAATAAGACTTTGACTCATAGATAGATAGATAGGTAGATAGATAGACAGACAAATAAATAAAAAAGAAAGAAATTGAGTATTTTGTTAAAGAAAATTGCTTTATGTAATAATGATGGATTATATATGCTAGGTATCTTCATTTAGTCTTGGAGGAAGACTATAATTGAAAATATTATTACAAAGCTGTAAGTACCTTGTTTCTATTGAGGCAATTGTGCTCTAAAGAATGATGACACAGTGCAACAGATCAAGCGGATGTATTTGGTACAAATGGACTGACCTTGCAATATAAAAAATAGCACTTGACAGTGTACATATTCTGATTTTAATCTATATATGTTCCATATTTCATCAAGAATTCAGTTTCTGGGTCATCCTTTGTGGTAACTAAGAGACATTATGAGCATAACACTGTCTACATTTACTAGTAGACAAGGCTACAGGCACAATAGTAAGGGATTCTTTAGATGGATAAATGCCTGTGAGGGATTTCCATGACTAGGTTATTTGAGATGGGAAGATAAAACTTAGGTGTGAGAAGTACCAGTCCATGGGCTGGAAACCTTGACAGCACAGATAGAAATAATGAAGTGAATGTCAGCATTCAGATGGACTGAATCCTAGAACTCTTGAGTAAAATTGAATCCTTGTTTCTTAAGTTGCTTTGTTAGGGTATTTTTGTCAAAGGAGCAGGAAAAGTCACTGAAATGTCTGGGTTTACTGTAATCTAATAAGGAATGCCATCTTTATTTTAGAGATTAGAACTGCATTTGCATATTTGCTAAGTATAATTGCATATGCATTGAGTGGCTAACAATGACTTTTGTAGGGACTGGTGAGATGGCTCAGAGGTATTAAGTTCTCTTCAAAGCATCCATGTCATGTGGCTCACAAACATCAGTAATCAAGCTCCAAGGGATCTGACATAACTTCTGGCCTCTTTTGGCACCTTCACACATGTATTCAGACATACATATGCACATAAATATGACTTATGAAATTAATATTTTTTAAATCTAACAAGGAATGGAGCAAAAAACTACATTACAGATGAAGAAGCGATTGATTTAGTAATCATTCATAATTTACCCAACTAGTATACAAATGAAATAAATAACATAAAATTTGATAATTGTAGCATGAACAATAAAAACCCAGAGATTGATATTGGGATTTAAACTGAAGATCAGAAAAGTAAAACATCCAAGCCACTAAAAAGTTTTTACCACTGTGAAATCTTTAAACTAAATAGACTTACTCAGTTATTATTATTTCCTTCTCTGGTCTCTGAGGGAGTTGACTAAGTGGTTATAGTTTTCCTTGTTTACAGGACTCAGAAAAGAAATTCACTAAAGAAGTGTAAACTGTATAAGACTGAGAGATATCAAAAGATATCACAAGATAGTTTTGAATGGTAATACAAGTAATAATAGAAAGTAAATTAGTTACAAGCATTTAGACTCACCAAAATAGGATAGATAATGGACTATTTTCTCTAAATTTGTCAAATGCAAATTGACTAGACATTGTTGATGTATTTGTTATCTGTATATATTGTATGTAGTTTTGGACTAATTGCACTAATAATATTATACTGATTGTATATAGTTTTTCTTATATTAGTTATAACCTTCTTTTTATTTTAGACAAAAAAGGAAAATATAGTCATATTTTATTTGTGTTTTAGTAAATAAAGCTTGCCTGAAGATCACAGTGCAAAGCTAGCCACACTAGTCAGTCATACAGGTCAAGCAGTGTTGGTGCACGCCTTTAATATCAGCACTGGAGAGGAATATAAAGCAGGATGAGATAGGAACTCGTTCTCTTTTCAGTCTGAAGATTTCATAGAGGTAACAGGTCTCTAGTGGCTTCACTGATTTTCTTTTCTAATCTTCAGCTTGAATCCCAGTATCTGTCTCTGGGTTTTTATTGTTCATGCTACTGAAGAACATTTGTAATTTTTTTTTGCTTGTTTGTTTTGTTTTTCAAGTCACAATTTCTCTGTCCTACCTATCCTGGAACTAGCTCTTGTAGACTAGGCTGATCTTGAAATCACAAAGATCTCCCTACCTCTGCCTCCCTCTTGAGTACTGGGATTAAAAGTGTGTACCACCACCACCCGGCATGAAGTTTTATTTGTTTCATTTGTTTGAGTGATATAAATCTGTAATGTTATTGAAACTATAAAAAGTAAAGAATAATTTTGAATTATTGTGCTTATAAAATTAATATCTTAGTCAGTTGGTGGTCGCACATGCCTTTAATCCCAACACTTGGGATGCAGAAGTAGGCTACAGAAAAACCATTTCTTGAAAAATCAGTAAAAGATTAATATGTTAATTTTTAAAATGTAACATTTTTTTTCATTAAGTATTTTTTATTTAAGATTTCTCCTACATTTTTTACTATGTATTATATTGGTAAATTTTTATGCCATCTTTTTGGTTGTTGTTTGTTTTCTTTTGAGGCAGGATTCACTATGTAGTCGTGGAAGCCTATAAGTCACTTTGTAGTTCTGGCTGACTTTGAACACAAAGATCTGCCAGTCACTGGCTCCTGAATGCTGAGATTTAAAACGTGTTCTACTATACCTAGCTTTATACTTTATTATTAATGCTACTTTCTATTGACATATTATTCTCAACATCTTCTAAGACAATGTGATATCCTTGTAAGGTAGTAAATAAGAAGGGTAAGTTAGGAACTTAATAGTAATCTTAGCTTGATGTACATTCACACATACACACACAGAGAGAGAGAGAGAGAGAGAGAGAGAGAGAGAGAGAGAGAGAGAGAGAGAGAGAGAGAGAGAGAGAGAGAGCCTTTTCCAGCACATCACTTAGAGCCTGGGATTCCTCTCTTGTTTGGTGTTGATTACACTTTTATATCTACATAAAACTATGTTCACCCAAAGTCATTGCTTCTTAACAGGTCTCATGACTCCCGTTTATGTGGTTTAGCACATACTAGAATTCAAATGTATCAGTTTAGTCTTGGTTGGTTCTCATGCATGCTAAGTGAGGCAAATTGTGTCTTCTGATTAAACTTGGGAAAACTCTTCTATTTACCATCTTACATAAATTCATGAGTAAGCATGTATATAATTAAAATCAGATGTCTCATGGGAAAGGACATATGTAGGATGAACAAAGGCTAACATGCCTGGAGTAAGTTACATCATCTCTAGCAACCAGTTCCTCTTTTTCACCTGAAATCCCAAAAATAATCACTAAGAAGTAACTGAGGGATCTTGAATAAATATCACTCAAGCCTACAGATCCATTAGAGCAAATCTTTTCTTAGCTTTTTCTGTGAATAAAATCACTTATTACTTGGCTATCTGTGCTTGCCTCTTTACTTCTTTTAACCTGGAGATATCTGGGACTAACAGTGATTATTGGTCTTCTGGTACCACTTCCATTTAGAAATATGTATATTTTTAAAAATTTTTATTTTATTTAACAGTTTTTTCTCACTTATTTTATATACCAATTCCAGTTTTCCCTCCCTCCTTTCCTCCTGTTTCCCACCAACCTTAACCCCTAGATCCCATATACCCCTCTCCCATGCACTCCTTCTCTGTCTCCATTCAGAAAGGGTCAGGCCTCCCAGGGGCTTGAACAAATCATGGCACATCAAGTTGAGATAGGACCCAGCTCCTCCCCCTTACATGAAGGCTGCACTAGGTAATCCTGCATGGGGAAAGATTTCAAACAAAGTGGGCTCAAAGAGGGATGCATAGATTTCCCTAAATTTTTTTTTAAACAATAGATAATTGTATATTTATTATCTTATTTTATCAGGCTTTCTTGAATATATACAAATTCTATTTCTTTAAAACATAGAGATGAGTTAATTTTATTAAAAACTAACTAACATTGAACAGAAATTATATTTGTATAAATGGTGTGTTTGAACAGTATCTCTTGGATATTTTTCTACCATTTAACCAATTATGGCTAAATCAGCAAAGCACGGTTTCACACTACTCTTCCATTGTTTGTTATTTTTCAATTCTGCTTATTTATTTCAATTACCCTATTAATTGATTTCACGACTATGCTTTTTTTAAAATTATAGACTTGAGGATTTTTTTTTCTCAAAATTCAATTGTATTTCTTAGTAATGCATTGTTCCTTTTAGACTCACAAATCAATGTTACCAATTGCAAGAAATAGTTAGATAATTATAATTATATTTTCAATATATTTCTTCATCCTTTTGACAGGACTGATACTTTGTAACATTTTCAAAAGTGGGACATTAGCGCGCCTCTACATGCTCTGTATTATTTTCCCCAGTTACTTTTATTTTTGACAGTATTATAAATGGATTTAAAAATGTATAACTGTTTATCCTGGCATATAATATAAGCTTGTGTTGTGTAATGTATTATTTTCTTGTTTCCCAGAATTGGCTCTTAAGACATAAAACTGAGGTCAAAGCTGCAGAAATGACTTAACATTCTAAAGATACTGTAATCTCATGGGGGCAAACCTATTTGGGACTTAAATATATGGACCAGATCTATTTTCTTAAAGCATAATTATCCTTCAAGACTTTAGTTAAATGAAGAACAAAACAATCAGCCTGTATTTCTATGCCTCATTCTGTAGATTATGATATTATTGTTTTTACATTTGCTAATTACTTGTCTCAGGTAAATTTTATTTTGTTGTTCTTCTTGTTAGTTTATTTCACTTCATTTTCTGCTATCTTAACATTAGAATTAGGACTGGATGTTAAGGTTTCTTGTGAGTGTGTGTGTGTGTGTGTATATATGCAGTTACCTTGTAGAGGCCAGAAGGGGAAATCAGATCCCTTAAGTCAGAATCACAAGAGATTGTGAGCACCTCCTATGTTGGGTTTGAAACTGAATTGTCAGTCTTCTATGACTTCTATAATATAAATAGAAATAATTCAGAAATATTCATTGACAAAAATATGCAAAAGTACAGGTAGAAGACCAAAATCTGCCAACAAAGGAAACAGACCTCAGAAAACAGTCTTGCTGATAAGTAGATCGCTGAAATCAAGTCCTCAGAATCCTAAAGAAACATACTGTTTTTATTTAATCCACTCATTATAGGCATTTTATGTTGACAACAATAGGAAACTAATATGATATAAATTCTTTTTTTTGATTATGTTTCTTTGAAGGTACTGCTTTTTTGTACAATAAACATCATTAGGGGTATGTAAGAATGAGGCAACCATGGCACAAGCCTTTAATCCCAGCACTTAGGAGGCAGAGGCAGGCAGATCTTTGTAAGTTTGAGGCTGGTCTGGTCTACAAGAACTAGTTCCAGGCCAGGCTCCAAAAGTACAGAGAAACCCTGTCTCAAGTAATAATAATAATGGTGCAGTATAATACACATTAACAAACTTAAAAACACTGTTCCCTCATCCTTTAAATTTTTCTCATCTGGATACTTAAGGTATTTAACAAAGCTAAGCCCAGTTCCTCACTGAGGGGCTGACTCAACTTGCCAAGACACAGTGCAGGAAATAAATGCTCTAAAGAGAACTGTTATCCCTTCACGATGTTTCCTAACAGAAAATAAGTAAAAGGGTATTTCTGCTGTTTGCTGCTTTTTCTTCCTTTTTCTTCACTGGAAATAGCACTAATCACATTTGTCTTCTCCTATATTGCCCATCTTCACTGAGATCATTTTATTCAATTATTCCCAAGTAAACATTTTTCCCAATGGCCTCTCATTATGGCTAGCACACTGGTATTTTATTTTTCTATTGAGAAGAAGAGAATATATAAACAACAAATAAAAAAAGGGAAACCTATGAAAATGCAAGTATGGCTATCTAGTTTTTCAAGTCTTCTTTTTAATAACTTTCCCAGCATATATTTTCCTTAAGACAACCATCACATTGGGTTATTGAACATATTCTGATAATTGATTTTCTTGGTGAAAAAAGAAGACAATAATACTAAATAAAAATACAGTTTATGACTTGAAAACTGTATCTGCAACTCAGGAAACATCCCTCCTGCTGATTCCAAAGATACCTTGTTCTTCACTGAATGTAGGGCAAAGATCATCTCTTTTATATTTTCTGAATACACTGCAGTTGTTAGTACATTGTAATTCCTCAGTAAATATTTGCAGCCTTCAACTGAAAATGCCTTAATTTTAACTGTTAGTTCTTGGCATATGCTAAAACCTTTTATATTCAATAAACTGACCATTCGCTTAAATATAAATGTTAAACATATTGATTTAACCCTCAACTAAATTTTTAGACATTGTTTCTAGACTTGTATTGATAACACTGTAACTTTTAAAAAGGGCATTTTGGTAACCTAAGCACATTGAGTCATAAATACTACAGATTGATATCAAACTCATTTAATAAAGGATGAAGACCAAACTATTACAAGTATGTCAGACAAAACAAAACAATTATTTTCTCAAAGTACTCTTAGACTGTGAATGGATCAGAAATCTCTTCATTTGAGTATTCTTAATTCAAGTTTCACTTTGTACACTGCTTACAGAATAGGTGATGGGCTTATTAATAAGAGATGATAGAAGAGATCCAATGGCAACCCAGCACATTGTGTGATTTGCATATTTAAATTTACATTCATTTAAATGATTTACAGAATTTGACCTGAAGTCTGTAAGATTGAGTCAAAAGCACTCTAATAATTTAACACAGATAAAGTCTATGGTAAAGTAGTGGGAAAAAAGCAACACAGATAAAGAAGTGTTTAGATATTTTTTATTTCTGTAGTGCTTAGTAAATAAAGATGTTGTATGATTGAATTATCTGGTCTATAGAATTAAATCATGAAGTCTAATAAGTCTTAATAATTCTTGCTTTTCTTCATTAATAATATTGAGATTCTGGGATGGTTTCGTCTTTGGTGACCTCATCAGGATAATTTAAGTTATTCTGTTTCTTGAATTGCACAGAGTATAAAATCTATGCTGCAGCCCCTTATGCAGGTAGAGCGTGTGTACATCTGTGTAAACAAAAATCTTCCTTGAAGCCTTCCAGTATCCAAAATATTCTTCTATGGGAGTCCCTTGTCCTTTAATAACTGTTTGTCTTTCTTAATCTCTCCACCAACTTTATCAATTTAAGATATTTTAATGATGTGACTGTGTGCCTCATGACCTGAAACTATATTGTGATATCTTATCTGTCCCCTCTCACTCTATCCTCTTGTGGGTCACATCCCTTTACAGCACAGTATAAATGACCATTTGATAGAATCTAGTGGGCTTATCTTTCTATATACCATAGGATATTAGAATATCTTTGGTCTATTTACCTCCAAGATGGGTATGATTTGGAGAGAGGTCATAAAGTGCATTCCTGAATCTTTCAGTGCTTTTCAGCAAATCACCAATAACAAATGACATCTGCTACAATTCAACTACATTGTGTTTCGTCAGTAAACATTCATAACTTGTATTGCTGTGCTAGATAGAAGGATGACAAGCAAGCAAAGGGTATAGCTTTAAATCTCTATTAACTGAATACAACTGTGATTAAAAATGAAAACTTCATATGTATATATGTATATAGAAATACACATGTGCTTATACACACACACATATATTTGTATGTCTAAATAGTTTAAGGAGTCAAAATTTAAAAAAAATGTCATTTATGCACTCCCAATGAAGAAGTTCCAAAGTGTGGAACTATGTATGTCTTCAATACAATTGAGCACATTAATTCCAAGGGACTGGGCTTCTACTTTTATATTTCATATGACAAGATCATGAGTCAGTCATGATGTACAATTTAATTACTGCATACCAGATTTAATTATTCCTCAATGAAAAAATCTAAAGCATGGGTCTTACTTTGCTCAACACAGTCTTGTGACCCTCAATGTTGTGTATAGTTCTTTCTCTTTTGTTTAATTTATTGCAAATTTATTTAATTTACTAGATTAAAGAAACAGGCTAACCTTATATTTTTAGGCTTTTTTCTATTTAGTCATATGAAATAAAAACTTAACAGACCAACCACAGCCTGGCTAGGAGGACAGAGGGTATGGTGTTGCCATTCTCTTCGGGAACACCTATGGAGACACCCTCAATAGATATATATGACATTTTAAACATAGAATTTGCTCTTTTAGTATCAAATAAGCTCACTTGGGAAACCCAGTAATTTGCATTTGAGGTATAACAACGTTCATGGTCTTCAGCTCAAAAAATCTTTTCTTAAAAAAATGTTCTACTAGCCGGGCGGTGGTGGCGCACGCCTTTAATCCCAGCACTCGGGAGGCAGAGACAGGTAGATCTCTGTGAGTTCGAGGCCAGCCTGGTCTACAAGAGCTAGTTCCAGGACAGGAACCAAAAGCTACGGAGAAATCCAGTCTTGAAAAATCAAAAAAAAAATGTTCTACTGAATATAATAAACCAAGTTTGACTATTAAATCCACCTTTTAAAATTTATGTTTGTATCTTACAACTTTTAAAAAGGTCATGGTATGGAGAGATATTTTTGTTATCTCCAGTGCTGCCAATTTAATGATATCATTGTTTAGCTTTGAAAATTACTTTTTCCTTACAATAAATATTGGAATATAAAATGCTGATGTCATTACATTTAAAAAAAAAGAAAGAAAAGAAGATCTGGGAAGCATTCCAACTTAATTCAAGGTGACCTTTGTTCCAAGTTAAGGCTTTATACCTGAGGCCATCAGTTTAGGGGGAAGTGAGAAAAACGCATTATTGCAGATAAGTCAGATTCTGTTATGCAGTGAGACTCTTAGGTGCCCAATTGAACATTCCCCTACAGTTTTTCCAATGAAAACAAAAGCTTCTGCTCTCTAGGTGGACAAGGACTCAGCTGGATATTTTGCAAAGTCACACAGAGCATGCCCTTTTACTTTTGTATGGAGGCACACCACACAAACAATGAAGAAATGGCAGTGAAGGTCTTAAAATTTAAAAGCCCGGATTTTGATTTAGCACAGTAGCGATTGGTTGACAAAGGTTAAGATATAAAATTCTGGAAGGATATCAATTATCTTTATATTAAACAGATTCACATGAAACACTAATTGAGTGCAATAGCTGATGATGTTGCCAAATGTGTTTATACATGAAGAAATGGCTTAAAGGGGAGCAGTCTCAATTTGGAAAATAGAAGGCTGACTTTAATGCTGCATCTTGGAACAAAAGTGTGTGGAAGATGCAATTGTTCCCCAAATACAGTGAATCTCTTGGAATCTAGTGACAGTTCAGCTTTCTATAATTATTCTCATTATCTTTTTCTTAAATTGCTACATTTCCAGGGTAATATTTTTAATATTTATAATTCAAACAGAATTATATACCTTTCCTCATTCAAAACCATCCCAGATGTCCTCCATTCATCCCTCCCATATATCAAACACTCTCATTCTTAAGTATAGTCTCTTTTTCTTTATTATCATTACATGTGTACATATAGATACCTATGCATATGCATGCATAAATGTGTATAAAAATATATTGTTGACTCAATTTTGATGTTTGTGTGTATATAACAAATCAGGACTGACTACTCTCCATTGGACAGCAGCAGACATTTTTTTCTCTGTAGCTCTTTGAAAGGGCAGGACCTCATGAAATTTTCCTCCTACTACTTTAACACACCTATTGATGTTGCATAATATATTTAATACAAATGTTTCCCTTAATTTGTTAAAAAAAATAAGATATAAGTCTTATCAATCTCTTTAGTCAATTTTCTGTGTTAAGTACCCGCAGGTCACTAAGAAACTGGATCTAGGTTTCTGTACTAATTTTCTAAGTTTCTTTGGACACTATCTTCCTACCAACATGATCATAAAGGCATTAGGTGTTGTTGCTTTCCAGTAAAATTTAAATGTTTTGTTATTTTTTTATTTCCAAGGAAACTTTTATTAGAGCATATAAATATAGCTCAATGATCCTTCTTTCCCACATAGAATTAGGAATGTCATCGAGTGTTGGCACCAAATGTTATACTTTTGTCCTGGTAGCGAAAAACCAATAAAAATCAACTCATGCCTCGAGGGTGTGTTAAAAGAGTTAGCCCTTATTAAAATGATACTGAAATGTGTTTCCCAGTCTTGCAATGAATACAGGTATCTCTGGATGCATGTGCTGCCGGCAAATATGCCTCAGGATGTTGTTGAACGAACTAGCGAATTGCATTTGCATCTGGCAGGACTCACCAGAGGGTTTAGTCCATGCTACATATTTGTACCTTCATCATTACAAGCAAACTATGCAATTTATTTAGACAGCTTCAACAACAGTCTTTTCAGTTTTGTTTTGTTTCCTGTTCAATACAACTGTCTGTTATGACTAGAGAGAAAGATCCTACATGGCATGTGGCTAAGTGGACCAGGATTTTGGCATGAGCCTTTAAAGAATAATACGTACAGAATCTGGAACTTCATGCATTTTTAAAAAAACAATTTTCTGGGGCTAGACAGATGGTTCAGTGGATAAGAGTATAAGCATATTTCTGATCTAGAGAGCTGAGTCAGCAGTTAAGAGCACTTGTTGCTCTAGCAAAGGATACAGGTTCAGTTTCCAGCAATTTCATGGAAGCTCACAGCCATTAGGAATTTCAGTTGCAGGATTTCCATACGTTTCCCTTCCCCTTTTCACCATTGAACATGTATACTTCTCTCTCTCTCTCTTTCTCTCTCTCTCTCTCTCTCTCTCTCTCTCTCTCTCTCTCTCTCTCTTTCACACACACACACACACACACACAGAGACAGAGGCAGAAAGAGATAGAGAAATTAAAATAAAAAAGAACATTGATCTATGAATGACAAAGTATAACTTATTCATTGTCAGGCAGAGCTGTGTTGTTTTATTTTTTTACTTAAGTTTATATTTTATGTACTTAGGATGACATCAAATCGAAATATGATCCTTTGATCGATTATTCTGATTATTTTAATTTTAAAAAGAAAATGAGTTGAGCACATTGCAAATTGGTCAAAGGGAATGTCAGTAATAAAAGAACCAATAGGCCTCTAATTATATTTTATTCAGATTTTCTCACACAAAATCGAAGTGAAATGTGTGGCATTCTGACTCTGTGGCGACAGTAATAAGAAATGTTTTTCATAGAGTAACTATAACATAATCTTAATAATCACTGAACAGCCATATGTATAATCATGCCATAAAATATAAATGCAAGAATGTACACATATGATCAAGTTATATGTCATGAAAATATAGGAATTTGAGCATTATGTGATAAACACATAAAGAAACATCCTTTCCAACTTATTCCCATGGCGTTAAGAAGTATCTATGGATACTGGGAGCTGGACTCTCATGGTATTTGCAGTTTAAAATCAACAAATAGATTTTTGACCTATTGCTTGTTTACGGAAGAAGGATATAAATGCATAAAAATATTTCCAATTTCAGCATTTTGCAATTGCTAGGATCATAGTGATAAATAAATGCAAGCATAGGAAGATACTTCTGAGATAAGAAGGAGTTTTTATAAGAGATTGACAAAAGTATAGTAAGGGTTTTCAACTGACAAAAGTATAGTAAGGGTTTCCATACTGGAAAGGAGTCATGAACCAATGCTTAATGAGAAATTCTAAAACATAATGATAATAGTAATAATAATAAGTGACATTAAAACTTGGTAAGCAGTATTCATTAGGAATTATACAATATTATGAAACCATGTCACAGAAAACACTATATTTTGTGTATAACTTGAAAATATATTTATATGGAAGCAGAGCTGTTGTAAAAACTTCTGAAAGTCTTCCACATAATTTACCAGTTGTGAGTCATATGTCTATTTATCACTGTATCAATAAAATAGTCTCTACCATTAAATAGACATTAACTATCGAATTCTGAAAATAATTACAATTTTTGAATACCTTTATCTAATTCATTTTATAGAAGACAATTAAGAGTTAGGAAGATGACTCAATGTGTGAAGAGCTTGTTGCACAAACATCACCACCAGAATTCACAGTCCCATAACCCATACAAAACCAGCACAGCACAGTACCAGTTATCTGTAGCCTCAGTATTTCTCTGGTGAGAAGAAAAGCAGATATAGGAAAATCCCTGGAAGCTTACGGGCTAGTTCTTGTGTATATAACAGTGAACCATTTTTTAAACAGTGTAGAAGGAAAGGTATTAACATCAGTGTTGTCCATAAACATCATATGTGAACTATGGAAAACATATGTCTGCCATACACACATGTACATATACAAATATACACACGTGGCAGAGAGACTGAGAATATCACACACACACAGAAAAGTATTCCTGTCACCTGTATACATACCACACATTCGCACAGACACACACATACACATCATCTTATATATGGGCATGCAAGTAAACACACAAGCAAGTATGCCTGCATATGCGCCATGTATACACAATGATATAAATATAATAAATAAAATGAGATTTTAAGATATAATTAGCTTATTAAGCATATGTACTTCTGAATTAATAATTCACATTTTAGGTAAGCAGTCAGTACATGTAAAGAGCCCCACTGCTTTTTAAAATAGTACATTTCAAGGCCAGTCTGGAAGATTTGAAGTTAAATATACAGGGTTGCCAGTTCAAAGTACAGAATAAATAATAGCACGGTAGTCTTCCCTGCATATATAATAACACTTAATGTATAATAACATCTAAAAAACAGTAAAGTATCATAATTAGAAGACTATTATTATTGATATATTTTACAAGAAAATTGACATAAAGAGGTAATTAGTGACCAGAAATTATGTTAGTATAAGGTTGGAGAAATGCTCAGAAGAGCACTTGCTGCTCCTCCAGACTAGAGTGTGTTTCTCGTCACCCATATCAAGTAGATTACCAATACCAGTGACTGCAAACCTGGAAAAATACAGTGCCCTATTCTGGTCTCTGTGGGCACTTCATTCCTGTGCCTATACCTGTAGACAGACACATAAATAAAAAGAATAATACATGAAAATAAACTATGTTCATATGAAGTATGTGTGCCCAATAGACAAAGAACTGTCAAACTTTCATGAGCATACACTGATACTAGTAAAATTATGAATTATTACACATATTATTAAATAAATCTAACTAGGTCAAAATAAAGAGTTCAAATAAAAATAACACATATCTAATATAGTTTATGTGACACAGTAATACAACAGGAGATAAGTTTAATTTATAGTGAAATAAATCAGAGAATTGGACACCTTACGTGCAGATTATAGAGTTTGGGAAATCCCTAAGACTAAGCTCTATTTATTCCCTTTGTGGTTTTAAATATCAATTTTCATATGGAAAAAGTTTGAGTGTCACATATAATTCTATATAATCCTTAGTACTCGTTATATTTTAAGATGTTTATTTTTTAAAAAAATCATTATGAGGGTCAAATCTAGTGAGGCTATATGCTAGAGACTGACTTGCTATTATAATTAAATTCCTCACATGACAGTGGAAAGAAAGGCAGAATACCCTAGTCAATGTTGTGCTCCAACACAGTTTCACATTCTACTAATCAAACTCTCTAATTTCTCTTTTAAACATTTATTTCTTTTTTGTGTGTTTGTGTGTACTGAGAGTGTGAAGGTACCCTGAAAGTATACACAAGGGAACTGGATCCCTTGGAGATAGAGTTGCAGTTAGGCGTTAGCTGCCTCACTCAATTCTGGAGTACTTAAATACTCTATAAAACTAGCAAGTGCTCTTACCTCCTGAGCCATCTCCCCAGCTGCTAAATTCTTTAGTTTTCAGAAGGTATCACCATTTGACTGTTTTTTTTAACATTTCTTTTATTTCTACCAAGAGAGAAGGCAAACAAAATAACAAAATGTTATTGTTTCTCTTTTGAACTCCTACTGTGTTCCTTAATTGTCTGAGTCACAATTACTAAGCACCTGAAATTCATTTTGTATAGAGAACTAAAAGTGATAATTTTAAATCAGATTATGTTATCACTATACATAAAATATCCCAGTAGCTTCCAATCTCAATGATAAAATTTGCATAACTCTGCATGACTAGGTATATGCCAACTTTCTAATAATTTCCTACTTCTCTCTTTAACACATACATGTCTCTATGTTTCCAAACTTCCAATTATTCATAAATCCTCCTGGACTCAGACTTTTGTTTTTGCTTCTTCTGTGCTCAAAACATTACTTTTTTCCTGTACTCCTTCACACAACCTGTTCTGTAGTTTATCTCTAGGTCAGATTTTTGCCTCCCCAATGAGTCTTATCTATTACTAATTATTATCTATTCCACAAGCCTATTAATCCTAGGTGAAGTCATTTTATTTATGCATTTATTTTATTATCATTGTTTTATTATTTAATTATTTTATATCATAAAATGAGTAAGAATAAATCTCTTTTTGGTAATAGTGGCTGAGAGTAATGCCTTAGATGTAACCAAGGTTCATTTGACTTTCATAATTCAACAGGCCTAGAAGTCCATGACAAAAATTAACCTCAGTAACTTGTCTGAGAACATTGGAGGTATATGTATTGCATTGGTTGGGAATTTAGACCTTGGATTTCTTTATCAAGATTTAAAAAGAAGTATGCAAAACTTTTATGAATTCCTGGCAAAATGAAGAAAGAAAGAAGGATGTAAATGTGATAAAGACTCCATTTCCAGATATTCAGTTCCTAGAACATACACACAGGATTCCACTTACACAGTGACATACAGAACATGGATACATTTGGGAGCCAAGAACCTGAGTGATGTTTTGTGAAAGTGGGCATGTTTAAATTATTAAAAATATTAAAGGTTACATACTTTCTCTTCGTTTCTTTCAAGTGTCCATTCCTCAGCAATCCAAAAGTCAGTTTCCATTTTTTACTGTGTGAAGCACATAATTTTCAAAATCTTTAAGAGACATGCACAATTTCACTATAAGTTAATTATTTATTTATATTCTTCAAGTTCAAGGATTCTTAATAATGAATTTATTTATATTAAACATACATGGTAAGTAGTATATATACTGCAAAGATGCCAAAGGACACTATAAATAAAACATCTAATTCCAAACAGGGGAAAATAATACCTTCCATGCAGCATTTTCTAGGTAGAATTGTGCTCTTCCCCCTCAGTAGACCAGAACCCCTGGCTAGTTTCCTTATTAGCAACTATCTGTTTTCTCTCTTTTCCTTTTATTGAGAAAAGTTATTTGAACTGTAGCTTGCTTATCATTGACTTAACAGCTAACATTCACATATATGTTAATATATACCATGTTTGTCTTTCTGAGTCTGGGCTATAGCACTCAGGATATTCCCATTTAACTGCGAATTTTATAACTTCATTTTATTAATGCCTGAGTAATATTCCATTTTGAAAGTAAACACATTTTTGAGGTATCTTTGGAAAATTTAATTGGACCATATTTTCTTTCTTTGCTGAAAACATCATATATCCGTAGACATGGGTTCCATAGCTTACAAAGGGTAGTGGTTCTCCCACAGTTACATACTGTACCCAAATCTCTATAGAAAGATACGACATTTCCAATCTTGCTCTTGAGTATTTCTTAAAAGATGCTCTAAAGTTTCCTCACATTGGCAAGTAATGCAAAGTAAGGCGTCAATTCTCTCCCTTACACGTTTAGTGTAACAGGGACAGGAAGGAAGATTATGATGTCAGTGCTAGTACTCTGGGGATTGCTGCTGGGTCCTCTGAGGCGCACCCCATGGCACAGAGGTGCTGACACACCCCTGCAATGAGGAACCTGAGATGGATAAATACTGAGCAGCCTGTCACAGTCAAGCATGACTGTCACAGCAGAAAGGGGACTTGGGATTGTCTGGTTCTTTGTGCTCACGGGGCTACTGGCCTTCACATGTGGCAAAGGAACAGGGCTAGAGCATTTCCAGAGGTCTCCCACTTGGCACTACAGTACTACAGGGTCACTTCAGTGGGCCTTCCATGTATGCACTGAAAGTAAAGTTACAAGTGCCTTTACCAATTCCTGTATCGGATTACGAGAATGAAAGTAAAACCATCTGATTTCTCCCCCAGATGAAAACAGCTCTCTTGTAAGATACTCTGGGTAGTGGGTATCTTGATTCCCTGGTGCAAACATTTAACTGCTTTTTCAGCTGCTGCAGCAGGTTACCGAGTGTGATACAAAGATACATGTTTTGCACGTCCTTTCCTGTGTGATTGAAAGAGTCAATGTACAGATACGACCATATGTAGGATGTCTGGTGCAGTATTTGCCTCTCCTCTGGAAGCAGAGTGAAGAGCACAACATGTTGTGATGCGCTATTCTGACAACGTTTATCCATCTTGTTCAGGGATTAGGAGCAGACAGCAAGAACCTGTACCCTTTCCTGCTCCCAGTTATCCAGCTGAGTACAGACGTTTCCCAGCCTCCTCATGTCTATCTTCTGGAAGATGGTCTAGAATTATGGTTAGTGACATTGGAGAACAGCCCATGTGTTACACAACAACTGCTTCGCATTTTTCAGAACATGTCACCACTTCTTGAACTAAGTTCAGAGAATCTCAGAACCTGCTTTAAGATCATCAATGGCTATATCTTTTTATCATCAACAGAATTTTTACAGATGTATGCAGTAGGTCTGTGCCAGTCCTTTTGTGAGCTGCTGCCAGAGAACACATTTTTTTAATTCATTCATCTGTTGAAGAACACCTAAGTTGCTTACAATTTCTTGCTATTGTCAACAGGTTAGCAATGAACATGGTAAAGGTTGAAGCATCCCTTGGGTAAATAGTGAAATAGCTGAATCTTGAGGACCATCAATTCTCATCTTTTGAAGAGTGCCACACTGATGTCCCCAGTCCCTATACAAGTTTTCTATCCCAAATGCAATGTGCAAGTGTGCTCCTTACTCAACATTTATGCCAGCATGTGCTGTCACTTGTCTTATTGACCATAACCATAGCAGTTTGAACAGCTAAAAAGAGAAAAATCACAAAGTAATTTTAATTTGCAATACCTGATGAAGTATATTGAACATATCTTTAAATGGTTTTCATCCATTTATGATTAGTCTTTTGAGAATTCTCTACTTATATCTGTACTCCCCATTTTAACTGGGTAATTTTTCATGATAATCTAGTTGCTGTTGGTTTTTTTTTTGAGTTCTTATATACACATATATATTATTGGGATAGTACCCATCCATCAGATAAATAGTTCTTAAAAATCTTTTCTCATTCTTTAGGCTGCTAGTCTTTTGAATAATGGTGTTTTTTGCCATACAGATGCATGTTAGTTTTGTGAGGTACCATTTATTAATTGTTGATTGTAGTGTCTGTGTTAACTATTAAGAAAGTCTATTCCAGCCGGGCGATGGTGGCGCACGCCTTTAATCCCAGCACTCGGGAGGCAGAGGCAGGCGGATCTCTGTGAGTTCGAGACCAGCCTGGTCTATAAGAGTTAGTTCCAGGACAGGCTCCAAAACCACAGAGAAACCCTATCTCGAAAAACCAAAAAAAAAAAAGAAAAAAAAAAAAAAAAGAAAGTCTATTCCTGTGCCAATGACTTCAAGATCATTCTGCACTTTCTCTTCTATCAGATTAAGTATATCTGGTCTTCTGTTGAGGGCTTTGATCCATTTGTTTTTGTGCAGAGGGGTAAATATGGCCGGTTGTGATGGCGCACGCCGGTAGGATTTGCTGAAGGAGGCAGAGGCAGGAGGATCACGAGTTCGAGGCCAGCCTGGGCTACACATATTTTAGCCGGGTGGTGGTGGTGCACACCTTTAATCCCAGCACTTGAGAGGCAGAGTCAGGTGAATCTCTGTGAGTTCAAGACCAGCCTGGTCTACAAGAGCTAGTTCCAGAACAGGCTCCAAAGCCACAGAGAAACCCTGTCTCGAAAAACCAAAAAAAAAAAGGGGTAAATATGGATATATTTGTATTATTCTACAAGTGGCCATCAAGTTTGACTAGCACTATTTGTTAAAGATGTTGTCTCCTTTACAGTATATATTGCTAGATTATTTTCCTCAAAATTCTGGTGTACACATGTGTGTAAATTTATGACTTAATTTTCAGTCTAATTCCATAGATCTATCTATATATTCTTTCTGCATATGTGTGCCAGAACCAGGCTGATTTTTATTACTATAATACTGTAATACATCTTAAAATCACAGAAGATGGTAACGCCAGCATTTCTTTTATTATTCAGGATAGTTTTAGCTATCTGGTTTGATGTTTTTCTCTTTAGGGTTTTAAAATGTCCTTTCAAAATCCGTGAAGAATTGCACTGGAATTTTGATAGGTATTTCATTAAATCTGTGTATTGCTTTTGATGGTAGAGTCATTTTTCATCTATCAACCCTATTGATCCATGAGCACTGGAGATATTTCCAACTTAGATTCCTTTTTCATTTTCTTTATTCAGGGTCATAATGTTTTATCCTAAAACTCTTTTACTTTATTGGTAAGAGATATGCGAAGACATTTATATTGTTTGAGAATATTGTGAAAGATTTTGCTTTGCTGATTTCCTTTTCAGTGCAAGTATCATTTGGATAAAGAAGGGTTACTTGTTTTTCTGAGTTAATTTCATACTGAGCTACTTTGTTGAAAATGTTTATTAGATTAAAGAATTTTCTAGTAGAATTTTTAGGATTATTCATATATATTCTTACCTATTCTGCAAAAAAGGATACCTTGCTTTATTCCTTTCCAATTTATATCTTCTGAACCTCCTTCAGTTATCTTACTTCTTTAATATTTCAAGTACTATATAAATATGTATGGGGAGTATGGATAACCTTATCTTGTTCATCATTTTAGTGAAATTGTTTTGAGTTTTTGACCATTTAAGTTGATGTTTGGCATGGGCCTCCTGAAAACTGCTTTCATTGTGATCTATGTGATCTGTTGGGAGCAGTGAGACCCCAGATCCTGAATTTCTTGTAATCCCCTGATCTGAGTGCCTACAGCTGCTCTGAGCAGGAGACCTTCAGGAGTTCCTGATGGCAGGAGAGTGGTTTCTGGTGGATTTGGCTGGGGTGTGGCTATCTCTATATAATCTGCCCCTGAACACAATAAAGGGGGCATTCTTGGGGAATTCAAGGATGACCCGTGTCACTGTCTCTCTGTCTGTGTGTGTTTGTGTATTTTATTTATTTTTTATTACTATTATTAAAGAACTGATGGAGATAGAGACAGAGACCCACATTGGAACACCGGACGCGCTTCCATGCTCCAAATGAAGATCAGAAGGAGGGAGAACATGAGCAAGGAAGTCAGGACCGCGAAGGGTGCACCCACACACTGAGACAATGGGGCTGATCTATTGGGAACTCACAAAGGCCAGCTGGACTGGGTCTAAAAAAGCATGGGATAAATCGGACTCTCTGAACATGGACAATGAGGACTGCTGAGAAGCCAAGGACAATGGCACTGGGTTTTGATCCTACTGCATGACTGGCTTTGTGGGAGCCTAGGCTGTTTGGGTGCTCACCTTCCTAGACCTGGATGGAGGGGGGAGGACCTTGGACTTCCCACAGGGCAGGGAACCCTGACTGCTCTTCAGGCTGGGGGGGGCGGGGTAGGGGGAGGGAAATGGGAGGCGGAGGCGGGGAGGAGGCAGAAATGTTTAATAATAATGATAAAAAGAAATTCTACAGTGTACAGAAAAAGAGAGACTGACTGAAAAGAATGTTCCATTCCACACTTCCATCCATCAAGTTGTCATCTGCAATGGGGTGGACTTCAAAATAATAGTGCGGGCTTGAAGTTACTTCTATCCTGTAAGTAAACCCAATAACTTATTGGTTTACTACATTGGGCTTTGATGAGATTATTTGTCTGTCATTGGTATTCTTATAAGTAATGAGTAGATAGGTTTTCATGGATAAAAACAATAGTAAATAAAAACTCACAAACACACACACAAAAAAATATTCCACCTCCTCCCATTTTCCTCCCCCTCCCTCTCCCTTTCTCTCTAGTCCAAAGAACTATCAGGGTTCCCTGCCCTCCATCCAGGTCTAGGAAGGTGAGCATCCAAACAGACTAGGCTCCCACAAAGCCAGTTCATGCAGCAGGATTAAAACCCAGTGCCATTGTCCTTGGCTTCTCAATCAGCACTCATTGTCAGCCACATTCAGAGAGTCCGGTTTGATCACATGCTCCATCAGTCCCAGTCCAGCTGGCCTTGGTGAGCTCCCATTAGATCAGCCACACCGTCTCAGTGAGTGGACGCACCCCTTGTGGTCCTGACTTCCTTGTTCATATTCTCCCTCTTTCTGCTCCTCATTTGGTCCTTGGTAGCTCAGTCCAGTGCTCCAATATGGGTCTCTGTCTCTATCTCCATCCATCGCCAGATGAAGGTTCTATGGTAACATACAAGATATTCATCAGTATGGCTATAGTGTAGGGCCATTTCAGGCTCCCTCTCTTCAGCTGCCCAAGGAACTAGCTTGGGACATCTCCATGGACATCTGGGAACACCTCTAGAGTCAAGTCTCTTGCCAACCCTAAAATGGCTCCCTTAATTAAGATATATACTTCCCTGCTCCCATATTCAACCTTCCTCCACCCCAATCATCCCATTCCCCTAAGCTCTCCCCATCCTCCCCTTCTCACTTTTCTCTCCCCATCTGACCTTACCCACACTCCACCCCCACCCCCAAGCTCCCGAATTTTGGCTGGCAATCTTGTCTACTTTCAATATCCATGAGGATAACTATATTTTTCTTTGGGTTCACCTTCTTATTTAGCTTCTCTAGGATCACGGATTATAGGCTCAATGTCCTTTATTTATGGCTAGAATCTACTTATGAGTGAGTACATAACATATTCATCTTTTGGGGTCTGGGTTACCTCACTCAGTATAGTGTTTTCTATTTCCATCCATTTGCATGCAAAATTCAAGATGGATAAAGAAAGGGCGGAATATATACATATTAGAGTACTACTCAGCGGTAAAAAAAAAAAAAAAAAAAAAAAAAAAAAAAAAAAAAAAAAAAACAGTGTTTGTGTATTTCACCCTCCAGCTCCCTTGCCTGAAGCTTGCGAACTGGGTGCCAGCTCACAGAGCGCAGACACGGGAGCGCGGTGAGCGGCAGTGATCTATTTTTCTAGTATCTCTAGAAATTTTACCATAGGGAAATTTTGTATTTTGTCAAAGGCCTTTTATGAATCTAATGAGAGGATTGTGTGATTTTTATCTTTTAGTTCACTTTAATGAAGATTACATTTATCAGTTTACCTCTGTTGGACCATCCCTGCATCTGTGTGATAAAGTCTACTTCATCATAGTATATTATCTTTCTGATATGACCTTGAATTTGTTTTACATGTATTTTGTTTAAACGTTTCACATCTATTTTCATAAGGAAGATTTGTCTATAATTGCTTCTTTATTTGATCTTTATATGTTTTGGGAATCTGGGTAACAATGGCCTCATAGAACTAATTGGGAAATATTCTTCCTGTTACTTTTTGTGGAATAATTTTAGTAATGTGAACCTTAACTCTTCTTTTAAAAATCTGGTAGAATTCTGTGCTAAAATCATCTTGCCCTGGGCTTTTGGTTTATTTATTTGTTAGGGAGACTTTTAATTATTGCATTTTTTTAACTAGTAGTTTTATGTCTGTTTAAATTGTTTATTTGATTGTTATTTAACTTTGGCAAGTGGCATGTATCATGGAAATTATACTTTTTATATTTCCAAATTTGTTGGAGTACTGGTTTTTAAAGTATGTCTTTAATATTCTCTAATTTTCCACACTGTCTTTTGTCATGCCCTCATTTTCATCTCTAATTTTGTTAGTTTAGCTTAGATATTCTTGCTGTGGTATTTAGTTAATTTGACCAAGGGATTTTCAATCCTACCGATTTTGTCAAAGAAACAACTCTTTGTTTCATTGATTATTTGTATTAGCTGGTGTTGTTGGTTCCTATTTTATTGATTTTATCACTGAGTTTGGTTAGTTTATGACATCTATTCCATCTTTGTGTTATTTCTTTTTTGTCTTCTGAGCTTTTAGGCAGGCTGTTAAGTTACTAGCTAACTAGTAAGTTAATAGATTTATATTTTTGTAAATGTACTCAGTGATATGAATTTGATTTTAGAACTGCCTTCAGTGTTTGAGTATGTAATGTATTCATTTTCATTCTAATCCATAAAATCTTTAATTGTTTCTTGATCAATATTTCTTTCAGTAGTGAGTTGTTCAGTTTCCCTAATTTTAAGCTATATTTTGTTTCCTAGGTTATAAATATCCAGCTTTAATCTGTGGTGGTCAGATAGGATGCAGGGTGTTAGTTCCATTTTGTTGTATCTGTTGAGACCTGCTTTGTGGCCAAGTATGTGATCAATTATAAAATAAAATTTCCATGAGATTTTAAGCAGAAAGTATATTATTTTTTTGTTTAGGTAAAATGTTCTATAAATATAGATGGATGAGACTCAGCTATTGAAGTCTCCAAATGCAGTGTGTGAAGGTCAAATTGTGATTTGAGCTGTAGTAGTGGGTTTTTTTTATGAAGTTCAATGCCCTTCTGTTTAATGAATAGATGTTAACAATTTCAATGTCCTTTTGATAAAGTTTTCCTTTAATGAGTATTTAGCCTACTTCTTCTGATACTAGTTTTGGTTTGAAGTCTATTTTTTTCAAATATAGAAATGGCTACACCAGTTTGATTCTTAAGTCCATTCGCTTGGAATATCTTTTTTTTCTATTTTTAACCCTGAAGTGATGATAAACATTGATGTTAAGGAGCTTCTTTTTGAAGAAACTGAAGGATGGATCTTGTTCTGCATCTATTCTATCTTTTGGGATGGAACTGACTTTGAGAGATATCAGTTAACAATGTTTTATTTTTTTTTATTTTCTGTTGGTGTGTGTGTACATGTGTGCATATGTTGTCCTTCTGAATTTTTTTTTTGTGGGGTAAGGAATTACTATTTATTTTGTTTTTCTCAGTGTGGTAAATTTCTTTATGTTGGTGTTTTCCCTTCCACCTTCTTCTGGAATCTATTTGTAGACAGTTTTTTTCTTTTTTTTAATTTTATTTATTATATATACAATATTCTGCCTACATGTATCCCTGTGGGCCAGAAGAGGACACCAGATCTCATTACAGATGGTTGTGAGCCACCATAAGGATGCTGGGAATTGAACTCAGGACCTCTGGAAGAGCAGCCAGTGCTCTTATCCTCTGAGCCATCTCACCAGCCCCGACAGTTTTTTTTCTAATATGATTTTAACATGGAATGTCTAATTTTCTCCATCTGTGTTGCTTGAAAAAAAAAAAACTTTGCTGGGCTTAATAGTTTGTGCTGCCAGCTGTGGTCTCTTAGAGCCTGCAGTACATCTCTCTAGGTTCTCCTGGCTTTTAGAATCTCCACTAAGTAGTCAGGTAGGATTCTATAGGTCTGACTTTGTTTGTTGCTTGGTCTTTTTCCTTTGATATTTTTAATATTATTTCTTTGTCTTATATGCTTAAATTTTTATTATTATTCTCTGAATGGAATTTATTTTCTGCTGTAGTCTATTTGGTGTTCTGTATACTACTCATACCTTCTTCTTTAGATTAGGGAAATTTCTTCAGTAACTTTTAAAAATATTTTATTGTCTTTGCCCTAGGTTTCTTCTCCTTCCTCTATTCTTATCATTTTTAGATTTGGTCGTTTTATATTGCTTCAAATTTCTTGGATGCTTTGTACCATGATTGTTTGTAGATTTAACATTTTCTTTGACAGAGGAATTGTTTCTTTTATCACGTGTCTCCTATGTCTTATATCATGTTGTTGAGGCTTGACTCTTTGGTTCCTGTCTAATTTGCTAAAGTTTTCATTTCTATATTTTCCTCACTGTGGGTTTTTGTTATTGATTCTATTTCTACATTCAGATCTTGAAGTGTTTTAATCATTTTCTTCACTGTGTGGAAATATTTAAGGGATTTATTCACTTCCTCTTTAAGGATCTCTATTATATTTAAAAAGACAATTTTTTAAGGTCTTTTACTCATGCTTCAGCTATGTTGCAATTTTCAGAGACTACTATTGTAGGATTGCTGGGCATTTGTGGAGACATATTGTCCTGGCTGTTATGATTGTGTTTTTATACTGGAATTTAGGCTTCTAGGTTTGGGAAGATTGTAATTCTACATACTGATATCTACTCTCTCTTTGTTGAATGGTTGCTTTGCTCCTTAGTTTCTCTTGCCATTTCTGGTCTTAAGAGAGTGTGGTAGTTATGTGATGCCTGGGTGGAAATTCTTCTGAGGTCCTGACTGATAAGTTCATCCACTTATTTATTCATGTAAAATATGTTTCTAGATACTGGGGGTTCACACTTAAGATTGGGATGGGATATTCAGGGGATGGGGGGCAATGGAGGGTCCACACAGAGGAGGAAACTCGGTGTTCTCGGTGTTCCTTAATGATCTGCTTTGTCTCCCAAGAATAGGGGCAGCGACTGAGGAGAGGAAACAACAAGCAGTCAGCCACAGAGTTGGGGATAAGTCTGGGGATTGGATGTGAAGGAGAAGAGAATGAGTCAAGATCAGAAGTTTTTCTTCCTGCTCCCCTGGCCTACTTGTTTCTCTGCCTGGTTTGGCTGACATAATACTAGGGAAAGCCTTCTAGATTGGGAGCTGGAATAAAAGGAAAAGTGGAAAGGTATATTAGAGAAGAAGATCTGCATGATCCACAGGAGATAGAGGATGCTGCAGCAGGTAGGCTGCTACAGAGTTCAGAGTGAGACTTGGGGATAGGATTTGGGGAAGAGGAAGGAAAGATAAAGATCCTTCATTAGGTTATCAGCTTCTCAGACTAATTGGCCTCCTGGGCCCCAGACAGTGCCTGGATCTTTTCAGTATCTAAATATTCCAGTGAATACTGATGCTATATTAGGGATGCTCTTGAGGTTGTTCCTGCCTTTGATCCTTTATGACCCCAAAGAAGCAAAGATAAGTTCACATACTGAGTTTCTGCAAGATATAAGTGATCTAACCTTGAAAGATGATATTTTGGGAACTCTATTCTTTTCAGCATTGAAAATGAAGAAATTGAAGGTGTCAGAATTTGAGTTTCTTTGAAATTCTATTCCATCAAAAACTACCAATATTTTTCACATAATTCCATAGCAGAAGATGCTGTCCAAACAACATTTGTAAGCATAAAACCAGAAAATTTTCAATTACATTAACAAAGGCTCTATCTGTGACCCTTTTGCTCAATTTATTTTTTGTTAAACTAAGGTCATATTAAATGACAAAAATGTAAGAGCAGATTAATGAATTCTTTTTCTAGCAGATTTGTTACCTTTGTCAACAGGTGCACGTTCTGTGTGTGGTGTTCTTTAACTCCATTTTCTGTTTTGGATACACATAACAATCTCTCTCTGCTTACCTGCATAAAAAATGTGTTATTTAACTATCCATAATTTATAATCAATATCAGATTTAGAGCCCAGAAATAAAATTTTAATTTATGAAACAGTGGTAACTTTAAGTGCTGCTTACAATATTACTCAATTCATTCCTTTACTCATTGAACTTGGCTAAGTGTGAACACACTTAAATTCTTTCATTTCTACAGAATTGGTTAAGCATTACCTTGACTTGCCAACATATAGAAGATAACAATTATATATTCTGCTGCTGAGTTTCTTAGCATATCAACTTTACAGAATTAAGTAGCCAATTCTACTGTAATATACCATTGATTCTGCTACATGACTTTCTTTAGAAACATTAAAGATATGGAATGGGAATTTCAGAGCCTCATAGTGGAATCTATTCATGGCAACAATGCAAAGGAGGGGGTAGAACTCTGTTTATACTTCTGTAAATGTTTATCTGTTTTTATTTACTTTTAAGCTGCATTTCTTTTGGAAATTCATTTTTAATTTATGGAATTTTATATGTTTATCATGAACATAATGATTGGAAGAATAAATATATTACTGATAAAAATATACCTTTCAAAAGTATATAGACAAACCCCCTTCCCTAGACTCCACACTAGAGTCAACAGCCCCTGCAATTTCATCAGAGCCCAGAGCAGTTCTAGGCACACAAAGTAAAACCTAGCAACCCATTCCACTAATATTTCTTAAAATCCACCCAACAACTCCAGACTGAGCCCTCTCCCTGAGCCTCCTTACTAGTGCCCACAGCCCCCAACAGCTTTACTGGAAGCCAGGCTGGTCTTAAAGACCCAAAATAAGATACTGCCCACTCTCTGATTTCAACACTTTCAGGCTGCCCAGGCTGCATTTCCACCCTTAGATTTCATATACTAGTTTAAACTTCTGAAGATTACTTCAATTTTAGCAGAAGTCATCTATATCTAGGGTCCCCAGATAAAACACTGCACACTGCCACCTAACACTCCTTAATACCTGCCCAACAAGTCTAGACTGTAGCTTCTTCCCTGGGCTCCACATTAGGTTTTATAGCCCCAGTAACTTTATCAGATGCAAGTCTGGACCTATGGACCCCAGGCAAGACACCTCCCACCACCTACTAAATCCCCTTAAGCCTGCCCAACAACTACATACTATGCCCCTCTCCTCCACCCTCCACCCCACTCAGGCTCCATATACTAGCCTTCAACTTCAGAACACTTCTTTCTTAGAATCCAGGCATATTTAGGGATGCCAGGACCCAAAAATCAATAAGAGAAAGGGCAGAGCCCAGCAACCCTATGATAACAGAAACTAAATGATCCTGAGCAGTTGAAACACAAGAAAATAACCTTACAAGTAATGACTTTATAAAGATGATAGAGGTTTTTAAAGAGGAAATAAAAAATCCCTTAAAGAAACTTAGACAAACATGACGGAATGTTTTAATCTTGGAAGAAACTGTCACCTGTCACACACGCACTCACGCCACACAACATGCATGCACACACACGGGCATGAACACATAAACACACCGCAGAATACAGTAAAATAAAATTATAAAAGATTTAAAAATGTATAACACTGAAAAAAATAAATTATCATGTTTGGAAATGTCAGAGAAAGAAAATAAATATGTAAAACCACCCATTTTATTATATCCTTAGTTGGAGTTATTTTGCTGATGGACTTCTTTCACGTCCTTAAAGTCATTATGTATAACATTCTATTAACTCTAGGCTATTTGCTATAACAATAATAGCTAATTTATGATAAAAAGGTATAAAGAAAACAGATTTAAGAAACAAATGAGGAGAAAATCTTTTTATGCATTTAGTTAATTTTTAGAGATGAACTTTGGATAACACACATGCTAGGAAAGCATTCTAATGTGTCTCCAGTACATGATTTTCACATCTAAAATTATTTTATGAAGTAAATGTTAACATGAAGTGCTGTTTGGGGGGGGTTGAACTTGCAATATTAAACCTATAAACAGCTGCTATTTTTTATGCATTCCAATGCAAAAAAATATCAAATGTCTAGAATGAAAGTACCAGACCACACCATCTGCACACTTTTAAATTAGTTCAGTGCTTTTGGAATTATTATTACATAAATGTACATGCTGTTCAGATGTGAGGGAACTTAGAAAGAGGAATAGTTAGAAACATGAATGTCTAAATACAAATATGAATATACATATATATAGGGGTGTCTCTGTGTGTATAATAATCCCCAATAACAAAAATTTAAGTCTGCAATAACCCATTTGCAATTAATATGCACAAAGACTTATCCAGTCTTTGGAAGCTTATCATGATCCTGCTGACTTTGTTTTATTTGCTGTATACCGGAGTACATGCTAGAATTCAGGATACAGTCATGTAGCCCATCAGTACTACTCATCTACAACACATAAGCGTCTATTGTTTTCGGACCACTTTTTCCATTTTACATGACAAAACCATTTATTATTCAAAATAAAGAAAGAAAAATGAAGGATGAAGATTGTTGAGCAGCTAGGAAAATTAAAACAGTACAGAACATCTTACTACACCTTTTGTTCAAAAGTGTGATATATTAACTTTGCTAAATACCCCTCTTTGTAATCCATTTTCTTGTTCGACAATGTACAAGCTTAAAATACTGTTTTTACATTTACTCATCATTTTTCCTTATATTAGTAAATGGGAGTTACTCATTTAGACATACAATAAAATCTGCCTTAATGATTTTAATACTTTATAAGTACGTTAAACAAAGTATTTCTTTTGTGTCAATTGCACAGTATATTGTATTTTCTGTCAGGAAAAATCTTTATCATAAAACATCACCAAGAATAAAATTAGTGACATGCTAGAGTTATTACTCAATCCCTCGGCCCAATCCATGCATGCACTCAGTCTTTCCCAAATCAAGACTTTTAGTGTATTACTCTTGCATTTTCATTTTCTGCTTATCTCTTTTCTAAGACAATCTGGAGTTTCTTCTATATTTTCCCATGTATTTGTGATGACTTTGAAAAATTAGAATCTTTAGTTACTCTATCTTCTCTTAATTTGCATGACTACATATTATGAAGTAAATCAAGCAACAATATCAAAATTAACTCTGTTAGTCATTTATTCCGACTTTACTCGGTGATCTAATGAAGTTATTAAGAAAAAATGGGCATTGATTAAAAGATGGTGACTAAGCTATGACTATTCCTGTATATATTTTGTGTGAGTATAGTTTATACTACTCATTAATTAAATGGTAAGCCTCTTAGTGAAGCATGATTAATAAATACTCAGACAGAGAAACTGGTGCTCAACTGGAAGCTCCAAAAGGCAAAGCAGCCAGCTGCTGTCTCTTATCTCGACCTCAGTCTGAAAATGGCAATCCTGTCTCCAGAAATCTCAGAATGAAACAGTGTCTGCAAGTTATAATCCTCTCTAGTTCTGGGTTTAAAGACATGCCCCTCCAGGTTTAAAGACATGCCCCATCGGGATTAAAGGCTTACACTGCCTGGTTTCTATGGCAACTAGTGTAGCTTCTGGGATTAAAGGTGTGTTTTACCACTGCATGGTTGTAAGGCTGACCACTGTGGCTGTTTTACTCTCTCGATCCCCAGGCAAGCTTTATTTATTAAAATACAAAATTGAAATGCCACTACAATTTAAAAAATAAGTGCAAGAGGGGGTGGAGAAGTTATTCAAAATAAGAAAAAAATGTTGACTCAATATACAAAAAAAATGGTTTGCTCAAATCCGGAACATCTTTATTTACCTTAGTATTGATGCAGAGCAAACGATGTGTATATCTGTGTGTCTGTGTGTGTGTGTGTGTGCATGTGTTTATAGGTTAACATGTGGGCAAATATGTGTATATGGGTATGTGCATGGGTATGTGTGAGAGAATGTACTTATATGCATATGTGCAAGTACACATGTATTCAGAACCCAATGCGTTTCTCAAATCCTTCCATGTCCTTTACCAAAAGAGAATCACTCACTGGCTTAAGGCTAGTTATTGGGCTAGACTGACTAGCCAGGAAGCTAGATATCGTCTGTCTCCACCTCTACAGCTTGTGCCATCTCCCTGGGCTTTGTAAAGATGCACTAGAGAATTGAACTCAGGTCTTCATGCTTATGTAGCATAACTTCATCAGGTGAGCATCTTTCCAGTCCTTCACATGTTCTTTAGATGTTCTGTTGCATACTCAATATGGGTTTGTCATAATCCTTCATTATCATAAAATTGTTATTGCAATTTTAATAACTTTAATTATAAAAATTGTAAGAGTACAAACAGCATGTGTGTATATATTTAGTAGGCTTGATGAATTTATAAATTTGTATAACTAAATTAGCCATAACTTTTATTTAAAGATAACAAATTTTGGTGTGGAATTCCCCTCTCTATGCCATGAATATCAGTTGTTAATAAATAAGCTGTTTGGAGCCTATAAAACGGAAGAAGAGGTAGGCAGAGAAAACTAAACTGAATGCTGGGAAAACGAAGACAGAATTAAAAGACACCATTTAGCTGCCAGAGGGGAAAGACACAAGCTGCCAGCTGGAACCCTGCCAGTAGACCACGAACCTCATGGTAAAATATCAATTAATAGAAATGAGGTATTTAATATGTAAGAGCTTGCTAAGAATATGCTAGAGTCATTGGCCAAGCAGTATTTTAAATAATATAGTTTTCTGTGTGATGATTTCGGGAGTATGGCATTCAGGAAATGAACAATCGGTCTTACACAACAAAATTCTATATGATTTCTATATTTTCATCATTAAATATTATTTCTATACTGTCTTGTTTACTTTTCTATTTCTGTGAAAAGCAGCATGACAAAGGAAATATGTAAAATAAACAGTTTATTTGATCTCATGATTCCAGATAACTAAAGATCACGATCATCCTCAATGGGTGTATTGCACGAGGCAGGCCGGCTTGATGCTGAGGGAGCATCCAAGACCTTACATCCTGATCCACAGGCAATAGGCATGGATATAACTAACTAGAGATAGCATGAGGTTTTTAAATTCCAAAGCTCACCTTCTGTGGCACACATCCTCCACTAAGGCCCTACTTCTTAATTATCACTAAACACTCCCACCAAATGGGGACTGAATTTTCAATTACATGACCCAATGTGGCACATTTTTCATTCAAACCACCATATAAGCTACATATGTAAAAATAATGATTTCTTTAAAAAGTAATCACCAATTTAGGAACACTGTGGTAGATGAAGGTATGATGAGGAAAATGGCAATGATGTAAATGCAATACTCATTTTTGAAATACTCAAAAGAAATTTAAAATAACAATAATAAAAATTATTATAATAATAATGTATATTTTTGCATCCTTTTTGTAGGAAGAAGAAAGATGTCCTTATTATTTTTTGCTATATTGTTCCAATATCTGTCTGCCTACCTGAATCCATAAAGATTACTATTAAAAGTGTTTTCATTTAGTTCGTAATTCTTTTGTGTGTGTCTCCTTGTAAACAGAAGCAGAATAGGCTTTTATTGTAAAGACCCTGGTGGGTCATGCTCTTATGTAAATGTCAACTCTGATGGCTCAGTTCTCCCCCTGTGCTTTGAAATTAGAGCCTAATTTTCCAGCATCTGAAAGAGGATGACTATTTTTTGGCAACTTGATACAATTTTATTTTTATTTACACATTAGAAAGAGTTTCACAGGTTCTCCTGGGAGCTTTGTATTAAGACTTTAATGTTTTTAAACCTAAACCTTTCTATTCACTTGATTTTGAAATTTAAAAACCTTAATGATGTGTGCTGTTTAATGACTTACTCACAAAGCACATCCAGCAACTTTATTAGAAATTTAAATGATATACCATATCATTTTTAAAATCGACCCCTTAATCATCCTTACCATGTTTTAAATTCTGTATATCTGCATATACCATAGTGAAGAGCATAGGTCACACAGTTTTTACCTCATTATTTTAGACCTGTAGCCTGAGGACCTGCTTAAATTATAAACTGATTGGCCCATTAGATCAGACTTCTTATTAACTCTTATAACTTATATTAGCCCATTATTCTAATATATGTTAGCCACATGGCTTGGTACCTTTTTCAGCAGGGTAGGTCACATCTTCCTTCTTCAGTGTCTCGACAAGACTGGGTAGGAATGGGCTTCCTTCTTCCCAGAATTCTCCTGACCTGCCTCGACTTCCTGCCTAGCTACTGACCAATCAGCATTTATTTAAAACATAATTGACAGATTACAGAATTGCTCCACACCAGTAGACCCTTCTGCAAAATCACTGACCGAGTTTGTGAAGAGTGGAGTCTCCTTTAAGCATCTCAATTAAACGCAGACAGACTTACTTTGCAAGACCATCACTGATATTATAAATTTTAAAGAAGAATAAAAGTCACAATAGGTAAAAACAAAACAGGTAATAATAAAAAGAATGCTCAGCATTCAAGGAGAAGCTGAAATATCTTCCTCATTGATTACAACACGCAATGTGCATGCCCTTAGATGCACAATTAAACATGGCATGCCTGTCAACCAACTTTGTGAACTGAAGCCATTATGACTAGTCTTTGTATGTCAGACATAGATGTTTCCAATGTTCCCTATTTTTTTTTTTGTTATTTTTGGTTGGTTGGTTAGGCTTTGGTTTTTGGTTTTTCCAGACATGGTTTCTCAAAGTAGCACTGGATATCCTGAAACTCACTATATAGACCAGACTGAACTTGAACTTGGAGATTCCCCCTGCCTCTTTTACCCAAGGGCTGGGATTAAAGGCATGTGCCACCACCGCTCAGCTGTTTCATAAACTTGCCTTTAGTTTTCATAAGATCAAAATGGTTCTGTGGCCGGGTGGTGGTGGCACATGCCTTTAATCCCAGCACTTGGGAGGCAGAGGCAGGCGGATCTCTGTGAGTTCCAGACCACCCTGATCTACAAGAGCTAGTTCCAGGGCAGGCTCCAAAACCACAGAGAAACCCTGTCTCGAAAAACCGAAAAAAAAAAAAAAATGGTTCTGTGAACATCTAAAAGAGAGAAGATAAGGCTGACCCATACCCTGCTCTATCTCCATGAAAATTCACCAAAGTCAACAGGTAAATTACTGTTGTGGAATATGATGAACTAGGGCTTCCTTGGAAACTGGGTGTTTAATCTTTTCTAATTTATTCAGTGTGCTTCTCTCAACAGCTTCTCAAGACTGTGTACCAACATCCTTTCCCTAACTCCATCGACATGTTTTTCCAGTACAGTAACAACAGTAAAATGCAACCCTATAAAAAAGGAATTGAGAGTCCGGAATCAACCCATGCTTATTCAGTCCCAGACCAGCTGGCCTTGGTGGGCTCCCAATAAATCAGTTCCACTGTCACAGTGGGTGGGTGCATCCCTCGTGGTCCTGATTTTTTGCTCATGTTCTCCCTCCTTCTGCTCCTCATTTGGACCTTAAGAGCTCAGACCGTTGCTCCAAATTGAGACTCTGTCTCTACCTCGATCCATCGCCAGATGAAGGTTCTAAGGAGATATGCAAGATATTCATCAGTGTAGGATAGGGTCATTTCAGGTTCCCTCTCCTTAGTTGCCCAAGGTACCAGCTGGGGACATATTCCTGGACACCTGCGAACCCCTCAAGAGTCAAGTCTCTTGCCAACCCTAAGATGGCTCCCTTAGATAGGGTATATACTTCGCTGCTCCCGTATCAATCCTTCCTATATCCCAACCATCCCAATCCCCCGAGCTCCTCCCATCCTCCCCTTCTCATGTTTCTCATCCCATTTCCCCTTTGCCCCATGCCACCTCACCCGCAAGTTCCCAGTTTTTGCCCTGCAATCTTGTCTACTTCCCCCTCTCCATGCGGATGACTATATGATTTTCTTTGGGTTCACTTTCTTATTTAACTTCTATAGGATCACAAATTATATGCTTAATGTCTTTTATTTATGGCTAGAAACCGATTATGAGTGAGTACATCCCATGTTCCTCTTTTTGGGTCTGGGATACCTCACTCAGGATAGTGTTTTCTATTTCCATCCATTTGCACGCAAAATTCGAGAAGTCATTGTTTTTTACTGCTGAGTAGTACTCTAATATGTATATATTCCACACTTTCTTCATCCATTCCTCCATTGAAGGGCATCTAGGTTGTTTCCAGGTTTTGGCTATTACAAACAATGCTGCTATGAACATAGTTGAACAGATACTTTTATCATTTGATGGGGCATCTCTTGGGTATATTCCCAATAGTGGTATTACTGGATCTTGGGGTAGGTTGATCCCAAATTTGATTCCGGACTCTCTGAGCATGGCGGACAATGAAGGCAGATGAGAAGCCAAGGACAATGGCACTAGGTTTCGATCCTAATACATGAACCGGCTTTGTGGGAGCTTAGCCTGTTTAGATGCTCACCTTCCTGGAAGTAGACAGAAGACCTTCGTCTTCCCGCAGGGCAGAGAATTTGGACTGCTCTTCAGTATCAAGAGGGAGGGGGAATGGTGTGGGCGGAAGAGAAGAGGAGTGGGGAGAGGGGGAGGGAAGTGGGGGGAGGGGGCAATATTTGGGAGGAGGGGAGGGAAATGGGAAACGGGGAGCAGGTAGAAATTTTAATTAAAAAAGAATAAAAAAAAAAAAAGGAATTGATTTAGGATCTATTTTCTAAGAAGGGCTCAGGGTGAAAACTTAAGGGTGTTTCATGTCAGATAACCTACTGTGTTTAAGTTCTTTGGCTGCATCTTTTTTTTACATGCTCTATATGGTAAATATGTAAAGAAATAGGTCACCTGTGCTTTACAATGCATGATAAGCAAGCAAGTACCTTTAAAAAAAAATAATTCTTGGGACTGGAGAGCAGCCTTAGCAGTTAAGAGCATTATTAGAAAATATGGGTTCTGTGCTGAGAATCCATTCCACCTTATAACTACATGAACCTAAAGTTTCAAGAGACCTTATGCCTTCTTATGACCTCTACAAGTAGACACACACAGGCGTGTAAAATCATAAACACAACCTCCAAACACAGATTTTAAAATGCATTTTAAGTCACAAATTGTGTTAAATTTTGGTCTTTAAGAACAATTTATGATGAACTTTAAAAATGCCTGTTCTGACAATAAAATCATCACTGTTGGTTTATTACTTGTGACCTCACTTTCCCTACCAGGTTCTTATCTGGTCTACAAGAAAAGCTAATGCGATTGAAGCAGTTATAAAAATTAATGCCCAGCGTCCAGGGGATCCATTTCCCAGACTCATACATTAGGGATGAAGCTAGAATTGCAAGGCAGGTTTTTTGAAGATTAGAACTTGTGTGTGCGTGTTTGTGTGTGGGTCTGTGTATGTGTTCCAAACTGTTCTAAAATGAGACCTTAAGAGATATGGAGACTTTTTATCATGAAGCTACATTTTCATGTCAGTGAATACTCCAGCTACATTAAGTTTATCCCATCATTTCACAGTGATTCATTTAAGCAGTTTGGTTTGGAGTACATTTCCTTCTCTTCTTTCGCTGAGGACACAGCATAATGCAGCCTTTCCCCTGTGAGTCACCTCCTCATTAGGAATCTCTATTCTCTTTTTGTGCTAAAGCAGCACTACATGCCTGCATATGCTTGGGAGTTGCTGAATCCCTCAGTATCATGCTGTCATGTCTAAGCTTTTTCAATGCTGTCACAATGCCTTTAACTGCCACCTCTCACAGCCTCAGCCCACATCTAGTTTGTTGATCCGAACTCAACTGCTACTTCTAACCTGAGGTAAACACCCACCTCCTTTCCTTTTCGTTTTCTTTCTCACTGTCTTTTCTTTCTTTCTTCCTTCCTTCCTTCCTTCCTTCCTTCCTTCCTTCCTTTTTTAAGATTTGCCAGCCACATAGAGCCTGAATGAGAGCTGGGCCTGAATTAAGTTCAGTAGTTCTTTATTTTCTGCTTTATTGCCATTCAGATGTGTTATGTACTTAGTGTTCTCAGTGTTCCTATGATTCAGGAAGCCGGGGTGTGGGGGTGATGTTGAGGAGAGAGGAACTTGGCCTAGACTCATCTCATCTGGGGCTGATTTAAAATGTTCTTATACAACGTGTCTACAAGTACATGACACAAACATTTAAAAAATAATTTTTATCTTTCATGCTGATAGTTATTACATTGAACATTGTAAGGAGAGAAATGGTGTGTTTAGCCTGCCAGAAACTCAGATTAAAGAGGATAATTCCTTCAGTCTCATCTTCTGAAACCTAAAGTGAATAGATAATTTAAGTTTATGCTTCCTTTGTGTTCAGCATATTCCCCAACTTTCTTGAATTTTATTAAATATTTTGCAGGATCCTTGGTAAGCTCACAAGGAGTAGCTGGTTTTATGTATTCATTTTTTCCTGGTCATCATCTCATAAAATTCAAGAGACTCTTGTAAAAATATACAAATACTCTTTCCCAGTTTAGGATAAGATAGAAGACACAGATTTTTTTTTTCCCCAGGCATTTAGAATGTGGAAATGGACCTTGTTACATCAGGATTGACAGAGGCAATGTGGAAGTAAACAGAAGATGACTAACTTCTACAGGATCAGAATTGTCATTTCATCAGAATAGTTGAAGGGCAGCAGTATTTGTAGAAGTAGTGACTGTGTGCAGGTGTGCAGGGGTCTTGGAACTTTTATAGGGCAGAAAAGGTTATTGAGGGGAGAACAGATTCCCTCTGAAGGCAAGGTCCTCTATAGTCTCAAAATGGCAAAAACTAGGGGAGGTTGCTATGTTGATCTTCTTACCAGAACTCTACATTTTGTTAGTCAAGTCAAATTTCCTGCCATAGGTTTTCTTCCTATTGATATCTTTAGGCCAATAAGCCTTCAGTCCTGATTTTTACATATGCTTTTTAGAGGCAGCAATATCCCCCAAAGTGATGTTTTGTTTGTCATAATATGGGAAATTAGGCTCTCAAAGGTGGCAAAGAATTATATTGGAATAGAATAATATTAGTGTCACAAAAAGAAACAAACTGGCTAAGTAAAAATAATCCAGGAAAGTATTACTTTTTGTACAAAGAAAATGGCTGAGACCAAACAAGGTTATGGAGCGCATATGGCCAAGGTAACCTGTGTCTTTGACTGTAACTTATCTCATTGGTGGGAAATTGACTTCATAATCTGACTGGACCAGATTATCATGCAAGAAAAGGAAAGGTGTACTAGAACTCAAAGATGTCTAGGGGTTATGCAAATAGACATGTCAAAGGATGGGGAAGACTCAAGGAATAGAGGGCCTTGTCAACCTAGCCATCTTTGTTAGAAAAAGTAGCAAAACACTATCACAATATTCTCAGTGATGTGGGATTCCCCTATGTATGCTATGAATATGTTTTATTGTCATTGGTTGTAAAGAGGATGCTTTTGGCCAATGGCTTAAAAGAACACAGCCAGGTTGGAAGATATATAGATCGATCGATCGATCGAGAGGACACAGAGTGAGAAGAGAAGCCATGTAGCTGCCAAAGGAGAAAGACGCCAGATGGAAACCTTACCAGTAGGATACAACAATGTGGCAATGCACATAGCAATAGAAATGGATTCATCTAAGATATAAGAGCTAGATAGCAATATGCTTAAGTGAGTGACCAAGTAGGATTTTAATTAATGCCATTTCTGTGTGGTTATTTTGGGTCTCGGTAGCTGAGAAACAAACAAGTAGCCTCCAACAACAACTCAGTCTTTATTATGTACTTTTTCCTTCCAATTTAACTAACATACCTTTTTGAAATCTCTAGTAACAGTAAATTATTGTTATAAGTCAAGGTTTACACAGGGTTTAAGATGAGTCTGTCTTTCTAGTGATGACAACTTCAGCGAACAAGTGACCCCAATAAATGGCAATGTTAAGTTTTATTTCTGGCCTGATATTCTATTCTTTTCAAAGAAGAAATCTTTTTAAAACATATCTTTACTGTCATTTTACTATTTCCCCCTCTTTAGAGGTAACACTAGATTGTTTATATTACAGATCAGAGATTTAGTATTACAAACACTTTCAGGATCTCTGGCTTCTCACATACGTAATCTTATAAGAAGCCTCAAAATCATTTCTAGCTTTTAGCCAGGAGAGAAACTGATTAATTTTGTTTGTTTGTTTGTTTCTTTCTTTTTTTCTTTCTTTCTTTCTTTTTGTAATTATTTATGCCGAACTGACTACCCAATTTCGCTTCCTGTTTTCATTAACAACTCCTTGCTTAATCTAAGAATTTTATCTCAATGTCTTTATGGAAATTATACTATAATTTATCTAGCCTTTGCCAGCTGCATAGGGGAGTCAGGCAAGGCACTCAAGGGATCCATTCAGTGAGTTTTTAAAGACACCAAAAATGTATCAGTAGTTTGATTTGTCTAGCATGCAAGTATAAGAATGAGAAGAAATCTTTGACTGGTATGTTGAAAGAGATGTGCAGAAAAGGTAAAGGCAAGAGGTATTAGCAATACAAGTCCCGGAGAGGGTTTGGGAAACTAGCCTACCTCCATTTTAAGCTTGAAAGCCATCTTAGAGTAAAGACAAGAAGGTTCATCCCCGTTTATCATTAGATCTCTGTTTTCTAGGGATTGGGCTATTCCCCATCTGCAATCTTAACTAAAAATGGTTCTATACTGCCTGTTTTAGGAAATAGTAACCATGACTTCATTTCAAAAGGTTATTATGACCACCCATTAGTATGACCACCTCTTGCCATGACTACCTTTTATTACCTCCTTGTTATGACTACTTTGCATCCATATCTTTGTTTCATGGCATTGCTTAGAAACATGAAGAAATGTGTCTTCTTTGTTGACATTATTCTTTGTAGACAATAGCGGTTGGTTCTTAAACATCACTGGTTGGTATCTAGGTGACCAACCTGGACAAAGAGAATCCTCTAAAGAGGTAATATGAACATAATGGTAGGGTTGACAAGATGATTAGCCTGAATGAAAATCTGCCCTCAATATACATTGAACAATGACCATTGATAGCCCAAATTCAGAGATTTCAGTTTTAGTAGTTAAACTGATTTAAATAACATAAAGCAGAATGGAGAATGGTTCCAAACTGCTCACTCCATGTAACTCCCAGATCATTAATCCTTCTCATTTCTACCATTCATTTCCTACTTGCAATCACATTCAAAGCCAGAATGTCTTTCAATTTTGATGATGTATTCAAGCCTACTTCCCTTATTGAAACAGGACTCTTTCTACTCATGGGGTTCCTTTGCTTTTGTCTACATTTTGCCTTTGTTTCTGTCCAATCAAGCTTGGCCACTTCTACTTGTAATTTTAAAAATTTATGGTTTTCTATTTAATGGCACCCAGATTCCATGTAGTTAAACTATTGCCAACTTGATGTCCTTAAAGAAATATCTTATAAAATACTTACAAATCTGTCCAGATTGACTGTCCCAATCTTAGCAAACAGAAATGGTTTTGGATTCTGTCTTACAGAGATTCAGATATCTTTTGGGTATGGATAATTTTTGGAAATTGTTTTACTGAAAAGATAGCTATGGAAATAGGATTTGGTCTCCATTTCAGATCAAACTAAGACTATCTAAATATTTTCTCCTAAACCCTCTGTAATGACTCTGTAACAGGGAGAAGAAGTACTATAGAATAGACCAGAAAAAGAGACAATATGTACTTAAAAATAGCTAGGAGGTAAACTATTTCATGTAGAAGTTACTATTGTTTGTTCCATAGTACTTAATTATTTCATCAGAATGATTCATATATAAGTATTAAAATGACTAAATGTTATTAGAGATGTCTAATTCTCTGAATACCTCTCTCTTTCTTGATTCTTGTTTACAAAAATGTTCTCTCAAATAGAGTCATGGATATCTTTGAGACTCTTATTGAAATATGAACATTTTTCATCTCAAGATCTGAAGACCATTGGAGATGTGGTTTCAAAGGCTATAAAATTCCTAATGCTTGTTTATGAAAATATTAAAACTACTGTTATATATTAATAATAATTACAATAATAGTAATAATAATAACAAAAGCAGATGAGGACAAAGAGACAAAAACTTGAAGCCAAACTGTAGAAGTCTGAGTAGTCTATGCAAAGTTTATGGGAAAGATGACTTACAAATAACATATGTTTGATGACTAGGGTTTATAAGTTTGTAAGGTTATAGTGGCATGCTTATGCATAACAAAACTGATTTAAAGATGTATGTATAGTTACTTTTGCTTCTCTAAGTTGGTTAAACTTTCACTTTTGGAAGAAAATGAGTCTTAAAAACTATGGTATTCTGTAAAAGCATACTATAAAAAGATCAGTAAAATGAATGTCTTCATCTCTCTACATGGACTGTAGCTATGGTTTATACTAAAATATCATCAATTTAGAGATTATACTAATTTAAGGCTCAAACTTAAGAGTGATGAAATTATGAAATCTCAATCTTTAAAAGTTACTATTTTTTGGAAACTGATAAGCATATTTAAGAGATAAAATTTATATGTTAGTTAGTCTATAAAGGCTTAAATTTTTTAACATGTTCATAATTGTACTTGTAGTCATGCTAAGCACAAATATAATTAATTTTCATACAAGCTTGAAGCAAAAGACCAATTTATATCTCCAATTATAAAGTCTTCCATACATCTGTCAAGTTAATAATAAATAACTCAAAACAAACTTAACAGTAAATTAGTTCGTTAATATAATATAATATGTAAAATTATGTATATTTAAAATTGATTATTTAAAAAATTAATGTTTGAATATAATCACTAAATTTATAATACACTTGCAGGCAGGACATCCTCAGGATCTAATAGTACCCCTTCCCTTTAGAGAATAGGGATACATAGGAAAATAAGATATGCGAGAAGGCAGGCCCTCTTGTCTCTGGTGGTGTAGGTCTTGCTAGATCTGGTTGTGTTGACTGAACCAGAAACACCTCTTCCTTCTCTATAGGAAAGATTAATGACATGAATTTCTGTCATATCTCACTTGAAATTGGGGTTGATTCTCTTGCCCAGTGGTGAATCTAAGAGTCTATACTCACATTCCTAGTATCTCAAGCACTAGAAAGGCAAACAGCAATTACTCCGCACTCAATATCTCCAAAACTGATATACAAGAATGCTATAAACAGGCAAACTTTGTACCTAAACTACCACATGGCTAGTGCAATTGGCCATGTGCTTTATCTTGGCTTCCATTTCTTCCTCTTTGTAAATCTAATTACAGAATCCATATCCTAAGGACCCATACCCTCTTATTAAAGAAGACTTACAGAGACTCTGTCATAATACTTATAGTTTTGAGTAATTGTTCAGGATACCCAAATAATGCTTTGATAAGCTTGCTAAACAATCCTATAAAAATTTTAATTGGCAATTAGATGTTTAATTTAACACACTTCTTTTACAGTGCTTCCAGGTATGTGCTATTTATGCAGATGTCTGATTAACTAATAGCTAATTACAGTTTTCTTATCTTTCTACAAAACTTTGGGACATAGTCCACTCAGTTATATAATTGCATGTAAAGTTACTAAACAAAAGTTAATCTTCATGTAAAAATTTTCCTTACTAACTTTGTCTCTTAATATTCCCCACAAAGTTGTTATTACCTCTTGACTTAAGTTTTGAATCTTTTCAATGTGTTAAATTTTATTGTGGCCCTGTGGATAGACCCTACTGTGAGGCATGCTGCTACCCTTTCTACATTGCCCATTTTGTTCTCATGAAGCAGTTAAAGAGAGATCTGCTCTCATAAAGTCCTGTAAGCTGTTTGTGTGACCTCTAAAAGGGGAACTAATTAGCCATGGCCAACCAACTCATCTCTCTTTCTGTCACTCTAAATTTTGTTTTCAGGACTCAGAACTAAAACAGTAGTATTGAAGAATTCTTTACACCAATTAAGTTCTCTGTCTCATTATTTCTCAAAAACAGAGAGAAAAGGTAAAAGGAGAAACCAACAACTTAAAAGAAATTTCAAATTAGTGTAACATCACTGAAGACCAGCTCTATTTGTTTGCTGCTATAATAATCCAAGACTACATTTAACTATTCCTAAGTGTGGAATTTGCCCTCTTCCTTGAGTTATGCTCTTATGCACCAACAAATCCTAACTGGTTGGAGATGGGGCCCAAAGGCACATAGGCCAGACCAACAATTCAAACACAAGCCTCCTTCTTGGTATGAGCTCTTCTCTTAGATAAAGTATTTTGTCCTTATCATACCTATATTTATGCTTTTATCATGTGTTTTAAAGGTTTTGCTACTGAAATTTTCACTATATCCAAGCAAAATGTTCCATGTAAGATCTCCCAAAACCTCTGAAGAGACCATCATCCTTTTCATCCCAAATACAATTCTTTTCATTAGTCCTCTCTTATCTCCTGTGCCCTTCCTTTGAAGTTGTTTTTGCTAGTTCACTTTGGTGCAGTACTCTTGTAGTGGAATTAATCACTGTCATCCCGAATTAACTTTAAACCATTTACTCTCATCAGTCCACGGTCTCTCCTGCCTCACTCTGCCCCCTCCCTCCACCTTCTCTGGCAATCTCTCAGATTTACTCTGTAATTTAATGGTCTGTTTATAATCCTCTAATCATTGTTTTTCAAAATTCCTCCATGAATGTGTGACAGCAGTCTCATGATCCATCACAATCAGTATATCAAGTGAAAGCCATCTTACTTAATGTTAAATGACCAGAGAATCTCTCCCTTAGCAGAATTAGAACTACCAACTACTGACAATGACTCTCCTCAGGTAGGCAGTGTCAAAGCCCTTGTTCCCCCACTTCTTTGACACCAACATTTCCCACTTTTTTTGATGTCTCTGCTCTCCATCTCTTTCTATGGCTTTTAGGGCTTGGGTTGTTAAGAGTGCCTCAATGGTAACACGTGATTCCAACAGATGGTTTTACTCAACTATTTTCAGTCATCTTAGAAAGAAAGTCTGTCTTACCTTGGGTAAACAATTTCAGGAGGGAAATCCCGCCATAAAGATGCTGGCAGACCCTATGGCTGCAGCAATTTTCCATTCCAAATCCTTCCCTCCACCCTTTTAAAGGGTCACAAGCAGATTTTTTTGCCCTATCAAATCCCTCAATTTCAAATGCAAGTCTGTCTCTCACTTATTATGATACTGAATTCTGAGACTTAGAAATGGGGATGAGTTAAAAGGAGGGCATTATAGAGAGATGACGGTAGGGTGTTCCACAAGCTTTACTAATCAATTAGAAACTTAGCTTAACAATACTCTTTTTAATGGAACTTGTACACTGCTTTCCTTTGCGTTGTCTCTTCCTGAAAGATTCCCTGTACTTTGCCATGTTGTGTATTTTACGCAGTTCTGTGCATAAGAGTTACCTGTTTGCCAGAGTGCTTTCTTCAGCCCTTCTTGCATTGTTGATAAACCGTCCATCCTAGAATCATTAACCACCAAAGTCTGTAGTTCACCCAAGGCCATGAGAGCCATTGGAGCAAAGTTTTGAATGTTATTCCCCCAAAGGAGGGTATCTGAACATGATGGATTTTAATTGTTTGGTGAATCTGCAAAAGTATCACATAAAGAAAGACATGAACAAAGTGCAAATACACAAAACAAAGCAAATTTGTTTTGCAGAAAGGATTTGCCCACACCCAAAATGAACTGGCAAGAACTTGTGACTAGGGTTATCTCCATCATCATACACTAAAAGACATGATAACTGTGTCCCATTCCATTAATAAGAGCTTGAAATTACAATCTGTCCTGGCTAACTAATGGACATGAGGAAGGAGTGTATGACAGATTTTATGAATGTCTAGCAGTTGAGAAAATAGGCATGTCACAGGATTAGGAAAGTTCAGGGTAAATGGGCCCTTTTCAGGCTAACTATAATATACTAACTAGAAAATAAACAAAAAAAATATTTATGATTTTCCAAATTATGAAATTATATCTATTTCCATATTTTTTACTTCACTACAAATGGATTTTTTTTCTTTTTCTTTGTTTGTTTGATTGGTTTTTCAAGATAGGGTTTCACTGTAGCTTTGGAGCCTGTCCTGAACTAGCTTCTGCACACCAGGCTGGCCTTGAACTCATAGAGATCTGCCTGCCTCTGCCTCCTGAGTGCCGGCATTAAAGGCATGTGCCACTACCACCTGACTGGAAGTGTTTTCTGTATCTTATATATTTAAATATTTTATAGGAGAATACTCCAGTGTCTTAAGTTAACAGGCAGTTAGTTGTTCAGTGATCAGAAGAAAAAAAAATGCTTCAAAACTTTGCATTGATGAAAGAAACTGATTTCTATATTATTTTACATAGCATAATTGCATTAATACTACTTATAATCATTTCAATTAGATTTAAAATTTGTAAAATATAAAAGATTATTTATTAAATTTCTTTATAACTATAAGCATATAAAATGTTGCATGTAGATCATTGCTATTTCCCTGAATACCAAGACTTCAATATTTCTGAGTCAATAAGGCCAGTGTCTTGGTCGAGAGTCTGTACCACTTTGTAGGCCTTCTCTGAGGTAAGCATACCTATCAGTGCTTGGATCCAGCCTCAGCTCAGATTCAAGTTCTGAGACGGTTAAGAGGAGTCAGTACAAGGAAAAATTCTGAACACCAAGTGGATTGCACTCAAGTGCCCTGAATAGCTCAAGCCGTCTTTATTTATACTTTAGCAGAGTTTTGACTACCAGGCTGACACGACAGCTGTATTATTGGCTCCTATTTTTGACTTTTAAGAAACTCATCATATTTTAAGAAATGCATCATGATCATTATAAAAATTGCCATTCTTCTCCTTTATGCTTCCACAAATATGCTTTCCCACCCCCTATACAACCTTCTTCTAGACAAAGAGTTCAGCATTTTAGCAGACTTAACTAAATACTGACCTAGACACATCCTGCTCTGCAGCGCTTATATCAGCCGCAATTATTTGCAGTTGCAAAGTTAAAAAGTAATGGACATGGGCAGAATGCTTTAAGGACAACAATATTCAAACCCAAACAAATCTTTCTTGTCTGTAAGATATGCTTTTATAAAGTTGTCTTTTCTCCCAGTGGGTCCCATGTCTCAGTCTCTCTATAAAAGGCAGATTTTGATAAGACACTCTTCTTGCTTCCCATACTTCCTTACCTACAAAATGGTATAGACTCTTCACCAACGCACTGGTCTTATTGACTCAGAAATACGGAAGTTTTGGAATATATACCATATACCATACTGTGTATGCTAAAGATGGATCTATCCATCCCATATTTTACACTGTATTTTCCCCACTGGATCATGCTAGATAGTATTATTGATTCTATACCACAGAATCAGGAGACTCAGGACCCCCTGTAACTCCAGCTCCTGGCCATCTGGCACCTTTTTCTGATCAGTGATCTTAAAAATAATTTAAAATATTTATTTTTATTTTTATATGTGTGTGAATGTGTGTATCTGTGTGTGGGATTGTACATGTGAATGAAGGACCCAGAGAAATCAGAAGCCAGCAGCTGGAGTTACAGGTGGTTCTGAGTTTCCTCATCTGTGTGCTGGGATGGGAACTTGGAACCTTTTCAAATGTAGCATATACTCCTGAGCATTTTCTATTAATTGTGTCTGAATCAAAAGCGGAAATGTCTCAGAGTACTTATTTTAAACATCTTTCTTACGTGTTTTGCTTTATTTTACACATTGTTAATTTGACTTTTCATATTGCTTGCTATTTTCTATTTAATATTTTCTTTCTATTTCATCCTCTCAATTTGTCGCTCTTGAGTATGTTAGGAATATTTCCTAGCCGGGCGGTGGTGGCGCAGGCCTTTAATCCCAGCACTCGGGAGACAGAGGCAGGCGGATCTCTGTGAGTTCGAGACCAGCCTGGTCTACAAGAGCTAGTTCCAGAACAGGCTCCAGGGCGCCCTGCCAGGCCGGGGACCTCCGGGACATGATCAGCATGTACCTCCGCGACGCCGAGGTGCTGGAGCCCGCTGCTCCCAGTAGACTGCACATGGCCCAGCATTACCAGAGCGGCCCCGTGCCCGGCACGGCCATTTACGGCACACTGCCTCTGTCACACATGTGAGGGCCGGACCGCGAACTGAGAAGGGGAGAGAGAGATTTTCAAAGAGAAACAAGGGAATTGGGAGGGGTGCAAAAGAGGAGAGTAAGAAAAATCTAATATGCTCAAAGGAAAAAAAAATCTCATTGCCCGCAGCAAATTGACAGCTGCTGGTAAAAGACCACCAATCCCATCCAAATTAACGCAAAACCGTGATGCCGACTAGAGAACTTTTATGAGAGATCTTGGGACTTCTTTTGGGGGGACTATTTTTGTACAGAGAAAACCTGAGGGCGGCGGGGAGGGTGGGGAATCGGACCATGTATAGATCTGGAGAAAGAAACTACGCAAAACGTTTTTTTTTTTTTTAAAGTTCTAGTGGTACGTTAGGCGCTTCGCAAGGAGTTTGCAAAAGTCTTTACCAGTAATATTTAGAGGTAGACTCCGAGCGATGAAAACAAAAAGTTTTAATATTTGCAAGCAACTTTTGTACAGTATTTATCAAGATAAACATGGCAATCAAATGTCCATTGTTTATAAGCTGAGAATTTGCCAATATTTTTCGAGGAAAGGGTTGTTGCTGGGTTTTGATTCTGCAGCGTAAAATTAGGACCGTTACAAACAAGGAAGAAAGAAATTTATTCTGATTTGAACATTTTAGTTTTAAAATTGTACAAAAGGAAAACTTCAGAACAAGTACTGGCAAGACTATCTTCTTGGTCTTGTTTAAAAGGGCAAAATTCTAGATTGTACTAAATTTTTAACTTACTGTTAAAGGCAAAAAAATGTCCATGCAGGTTGATATCGTTGTTAATTTATAAAAGCTTTTGTTCAATCCCACCTTTCCATTTTGTTCAGATAAAAGAATATGGAATTACTGTCTTTGGAATATTTTCTTATGGTTTGTAATATTTCTGTAAATTGTGATATTTTAAGGTTTTTTTCCCCTTTTATTTTCCGTAGTTGTACTTTAAAAGATTCGGCTCTGTTATTGGAATCAGGCTGCCGAGAATCCATGTATATATTTGAACTAATACCATCCTTATAACAGCTACATTTTCAACTTAAGTTTTTACTCCATTATGCACAGTTTGAGATAAATAAATTTTTGAAATATGGACACTGAAAAAAAAAAAACACAGAGAAACCCTGTCTCGAAAAACCAAAAAAAAGGGGGGGGGGGAGGGGGATATTTCCTAACATGAGCTCTCTGCCGATGCAAAATCCCAATAAAGCCAAATCAAAACAAGCCAAATTAAGAATATATCCAGGTTTAATGGGAGTTCTGCACTCTCCAGTGGCCCTGAGGGGGACAGGGAGGCCACAAAAGAAACCAGTAGGAGGAAAGAAAAGAGACCATTTGTTCCTCTTTTGGGGAGTTCATTTAAATACTCTGTGGGAGTGGTCCTGACACCCCCCACCCCCCCGCAGGGAGGGATCAGGACTTGGCCTGCTGGGATAGATGCAAAGGTTTGGGGCCTATGATCCCAACTTAACAGAGTATTTTTGAACTTTCAAATAACAATATTGGATTGGAGTCAAACAATAAACAAATAAATTTTAAAATATTTAAGATTATTTTGAGTAAATCCTTAATAATCTTCCTAAATGCTATCTTATTTGTCCTGACTCCTTGAGCACATAACATTACTATAGCATAAATATGAGGATAAAAAAGTAAACATATGCTACTTTAAAAAAATAACTTTACTATTATTTTAAGGAAGATGTTTTAAATATTGCAAAACATTTTGGTATAAAAATAAGATAAAACAAAGGCATTGAAGTCTCACAATCTGCTTAATTATTCCTTCTTAGCTTTCACTTCAGGGAAAAGCACTAAAATTTCCAATCAGTCAGTTAATAGTTTCTGACATCTTATGCTGTGTGTGGAAGTTCCAGGCATTTGAAACTATAAAACGGGGGAAGAAACACACATAGTGAGTAGTTAGAAAAAAAAAATGTTTTTGGAAATCTTAAGAAATTGCCATGAGTCTAGTCTTCTAAGAATTGTGAAAGGGTGAGGATACGCGGGAAATAATGTTCTTACTTTAATAAAAAGGTTTTACAGCCCAACCCAGGTTTTATTACAGTTTAAAAACTAAAAACCCAGGCCATGAAAACTAGGTAGCTCAGAAGCTGCCCAGAGTAGGAAGGTAATTACAGGACAGAAGGAAGAAAAGCAAACAAGGTGTGCTGTCATGGGTTTCAGACTCACAGCAGCCAAGCAGGTGTATGGTATAGAGGCTCTAGAGGAACTGTAAAGAAGTCCCAGGTATTGAGGAAACGCAAAGTGCTAGGGAAATGCCTTAGTGAAGATATAGAGAGAATTAAAGGAAAAGTCACGTTTTTTTCTGAATGAGTAAAACGGAAACCAGAATTATGAAGTCCCATATTTGCATCCCAGGTCAGCTGCTACTCTAAGGCAGGTCATATTTTGGATGAAAAATACAATATATTGCACAATGATTAATTACTCTACCTATCTTGCTAGCATAACTTAAAGTGAGTCTACCTTCCTATGGTGGCCTTTGGCCAAGTGGTTGACCGTTGGGGCCATGCTAACACTGTGGACATGAGGCTCCCCTCCCTTCTGTGTGTCTGCTTGTCTGCCCTGTGGCTGACGGATATGACTTTCCCCGTTATCCTCCACTCTTCTCCAGACATCTGCTGATATTAACAACCGGACTGCCATGCAAATTTTTCTCTTAAATTCTAACACAATTTCCCTAATGATTCTGTATGAGTCTACTCTTAAATTACTTTTACTTGCGGGACTAAGAACCACAAGACAGGACATCCATTATCTTGGTATCATTTAGTGTTTAACTTGAATCCCCTCAAAATCCAGTAAAAGATACATAAAAAAGTATCTTATTAGAAGAATGAAGAAGAGATGATGTTTCAGTTGGCATGTGGATGCGTGGGGAACAACCACTAAAGGAAAAATGACTTGGGCTTTGTGCTTTCATGAATAACAAAAGAATTTCTCCTTTTCTTTCAGCATCAGCCAATTTTTGTGCCCATACATTAGTATATGGCAGAATCTAAAATGTGTATTTATGATGAGAGATATTTCCTTTCACTCTCTAAGAAATGCCAGATGCGCTTAATGATTTAGCGAAAATAAACATCCAGAATATTCATTATTCTCTTTTTGGAATCTGAATGGAAAAATTCTAATCTTTTATTGGAAACTAAAGTTTTCATTTTTTCTCATATCCTGTCTTTTCTCAACCAGGCTGCACAAATTGTGATAGAAAGAGACAAAAACAAAACATAATGAAACAATACTATCAAATTCTTCCCTTTTAAAACGCATGTTACTAGAAAATTTCTGTATTTAACTTTTAAAATATAAATATCAAACATAGTAACTGTAGAAACAAGTTAAAATTATGTTATCAAATTCTCTCTTTAATTTAATATTATATTTTAAGTAATGCAATATAAAAATGCCATGAGTTGATAAAGTGAAAAATATTCTTTTAAAAGTATTATTTTCTAAGAGAGGAAGAAGAAGAACACAACTCTTAATAAAAATTAAATTGAATTTATTTTAAGTTTTATCCACAAACACAAAAACAATATATCTATGAGGTACTATATGATGACATATATAGAGACTTACTAGTGTTTAAAGTGGGTTAAACATAAATTATCCAGTAACACATGACTTAGGAATAAAGTCATGAAAGACTTTGGGGAGACAATTTACCTTCAAGCCATAGCTCTTTCCATGCTTTTGTCTGCCTGCTCTGTGTAGTTGTCTTTGAAGGTTTAATAAAATTTTCCTCAATCTCCTTTTGGAGCTTATTCTTGATACTTTTCTTTTTCTGAAATGAAGAACCACAAGAGACATCTCAACTTTTTCAGTATCATCTGGAGACCATGCATGGGTCCCTTCAGAATCAAGCAACAGTGATATGAAATTCCTTTTTATATCAGCTGAAGAGATAGGAGAAGTATAGTGTAACATAAGTGATAGAGTGCTTAAGTCATGCAAAGGGATGCCTACAAGTTTACAAATGACCTTTCTCCATATTTCTAAAAAGGACAGGCTTTCTCACAACAAAATCCTCATTTGTAAGCCTTTAACCCCATAGCTATAAAGGATTCCCACCATCTTTTCCCCAGTCAGACCTCCAAATTTCCCATGGGAGAGAAGCTTCACCTCGCAACATAATCCCACCTTTTGAAGGTCAGACTCTGGTTTCTTTTCCACCCCCATGCCCTTAAACTGCCCTATAAATCTAACAATAAGAATAATATAAACATAATAGTCTTCTACATTTAGGCATATTGTGTTTGAGACATTTAGTTTAATTTTTTCTAAAGCTGTTTTTTAAACGCTGATCCAAGCAAAAATGGAATATAGTTGTTTTTGTCCTAGAAACACTTTTAAATATTAATTAAGTTCAAAACACAGACGTCAAAAAGTGAGCATAGACTTAAGAATAATATAGACATCACTTCTAGAATTTTTTTTCTTACAGGCCATTTTTATCAGCCTTACATTCCTTCCACAAAGTGTTAATACTGTGAACCAAACCTTCGACAAGAAATGTTGCCTTCCAGAATGAACTTAGTCAAGTTCCTTCTCTTCAGCAATTTGATAATTAAAAGACAGAAAATATCTCAGACACAGGAAAATCAATGTTTTTTTAAAAGGACACATAATCAAAGTATAATATTCCCCACAAGGTAAGGGAGAAGACCCACAAATAAAAATCTATTTCCCTTGAATGAGGTGAAGTTTTCAGTGTTTTTGGTGTCATGGGATGTGTTGTATTCCCCTAATTTGATCAGTTTAAATGATGTGTTCCTTAAATGGTACGAAAACTTCAGCTAAACATGTTCAGGACCAGCATTGAAGTATCTGAACAGTCTGGAAGAGTTATATAGAAGCGGGACCCTTCATGTGTAAGTTAAAGCCCACCAGGCTTTTATCAAAAGTCAGAGTGCTAAGGAAGGAACTGGAATTGCCACATGTGTACCTATGGTGCTTTCTCCTACCTGTCCACCTGCTAGGCACCATCTACCGTCTTTTCCTCAGGTATCTTTTCTCTTCATTTTCTAGACATGCAAATGAATTTTTTGAATAAAATAATTATCCTAGTGATTTTGTGATTTGACACATTATTTTCACTGTTTTTATTTCTTCAAGACAGATGATGTTTGTTCAATAATGTGTTTCTAAGTATTTCTGTTTACATTGTCATTGTAATTGTTGAAAAATCTATAGTGCTGTACTAGTTATTTTCTACTAAATCAGGTACTGACAGGTCAGAGTTATTATAATGTATTTATGTAACTATTTTTTAAATTTAATTTTACGTGTCTGGGAGTTTTGCCTGCTTGTATGTCTGTGTACCACATTCATTCTTGATGCCTGCGGATCCAGACAGTATCAGAACTGGAACTAAAGAAGATTGTTATCCACTATGTGGAGACTTGGAATTGAACCCATGTCATCTGCAGGGCAGCTAGTGCTCTAAACTGCTGAGCCATCTCTCCTGCTCCCAAATGTATTTTTAACACACACACACACAAACACACACACAGTATACTCTTAGCCATGCATTAGCTTGTCTCAGTACTAACAATGGTGACTTTGAAAAACGTTTAGTGGAACTATGTATGAAAATCACATGGGTTATAAAATTGAGAGTAAGAAAATCTCTAAACCACTCACTGACAGTCATTATTATGCTGTGGATATTCAATCATTTTTCCATTTCTCTAAATAACTGTGACCAATAGTAATGCATTTCCCATTCATCATCATCTGATGATAGATTTAAATGTGATTACTCCTGTTTAAATCACTTATTCCTTGAAAATCAAATATGTTTCTGATTCATAACATTAAGAAAAACACCTCAAGATATATAATAGTATGTGATTACTTTGTAATACTAAATAAGAAAAAAACAAGGTGCTCAGACATACAAAAGTAATATTTGTGGCCAATTTTAAAGAAAGCATTATGTTTCTTTTCTGGCTAAGCTTATACTGAATCAAATTGAGGGACAAAAAAAATAGTATAGTATCTTTAAAACATTTGTGTAAATGGTGCAATGTCTCCATACATTTAGGAAAAGTTATGTCTCTGAATCTGCCCAGTGTGGTACACACTAAACATGCTAGTCTGAGCACATGGAATTTAAACTAAGGTGCAATTTAAAACACCCTGCCCAATTTCAAAAACATTTAGTAAACTATATCTAAAGTATGTAATTAGAAGCTTAACATTACTTTTAGAAATAATAACAATTTATATGTATTTGTCTTGTTAAGAAAAATCACAACACCTTATATGTTTGTATATTTATTTTAAGTGTTTTTTTTGTCAATGTCACCCACAAATTTTCATTTGTGGGTTTCTTTTCTTTCGGTTGTAATATGAAAATGAATGTTTTCACATTTTCAGCAGTATTGATAGCCAGAATATAAGGAAATATGCTGAAAAGTAGTCTTTCCTAGAAATGGCTATATAAATAAGACTGGAACAATGATGGTATTAATGAATATGCTAATTTATCAGGGTCCCATTTCTGGACAGTTAACTCCAGGCAACTACTGACTGATGGGATTTAGTCTCCAAGGAGTAAATCCACTTATCCGTTGTTCAATGGAGAGTGGTAAGCCCTAAAGTCATATGCAAACAAACAGCAAAAACAGACTCAGTATGTTGGTACTTTCCTATAACTCCTGCACTTGGGAGACAGAGGCAGGAAGATTTCAAACTTTAGACTAGCCTGGGATACACAGAATGATACCATACAATAGAATAAAAAACTAACAAAAACTGAATCTCACCCCCCAACAAAAATTATTCCCCTTCTCATTGGTCCTTGAAATCCAATTAGCAGATTTATGTTTCAGTAGTCCTGCCCTTGAGAAATTATCAAATATATAAAGCATTTAATTTATTTTAAATTATATGATTGATTAAAGATATATCCAGTGGTTTATATAAATGATTTTTTCCTTTGATTACTGCATTTGGTCTGCTGTATGGTTGTACCAATTTGCTCATCCAATCACTAGGTAAGCACAAGGGTTTTCAACATTTTTTTCCTTTCTCTTAACAATGAAACAATATCCATATAACAAAAAGATTCAGTAAGTTATATAAATAAGTATATGTAAATATATAATATAAACAAATAAATGTGCCCGTACAAACATACACATACTATAATAATACTCAAAGGAAAAGAGACTATCAATTTGAAAGTTGGGCATCATGGGAGAAGTTATAGAGAGGGTAACTGGAAGGGTAGGAGGGAGGAAAAGGAGAAGGAAAATGATATAATTCTAATTCAACTAAAATTTATTTTAGGTTATCAGAGATATATTTTACTTCATTTCATTGTTCTTTATTGTTTTGTTTTTCAAGGCTGGGTTTGTGTGTGTGTGTGTGTGTGTGTGTGTGTGTAGCCCTGTCTGTCCTGAAACTTGCTTTATAGACTAGGCTGGTCTCAAACTCAAATAACTTTCTGCTTCTGCCTCCTGAGTGCTGGTAATTAAAGGCCTGTGTCACCACAACCTGTCTAGACAAAAAGAAGATGGGGGCAAGGGGAGGGAAGCGGGGACAGAGGAAAGAAGGAAGGAAGGATATATTATAAAGCACTAATAATATATTCCTTTACTGGAAGAGACAATGTTAATTTTTTATTTTATGCTCCATCCTGCATATTACAATGAAGACCTGCCAGGCAAATTGTGTCTATTGGAGCAATAGTATAGGGATAAAGCAGCTAGCAATTTTCTGATTGGGCTTGAGGCATGATCAAAAGAAGGGAATTGTAATTCTTGTCAAAAGCCCAAGATGCACAGGTTATAGGCTCCAAATTAAAACTGGCTTTTGTTATTTTACTAAGTAGTCATGCTGTCAATATTGCTTTTCGAATATTTATGTATACACTTACAGATATGGGCTACTCTCAGACTTGGTTAGAGAAACTTCTTTTTTTTCCCCCCATGGGATTGGCACTTTATTAGCATTGCTCCCATTCTTTTAAAATTTTAATTTACTTATTTCATACCTGTATATAATGAAATATGATCTTCTGTAACCCCATATCCCTTCCAAATCCCCAATATCACCCATCATGCCCTTCTTTCAACTGCATTTTTTATTTTTTATTTGTTTATTTATTAAAGATTTCTGCCTCCTCCCCGCCACCGCCTCCCCTCCCCCATCAAGTCCCCCTCCTTTGTCAGCCCTAAGAGCAATCAGGGTTCCCTGCCCTGGGGGAAGTCCAAGGACCACCCACCTCCATCCAGGTCTAGTAAGGTGAGCATCCAAACTGCCTAGGCTCCCACAAAGCCAGTACGTGCAGTAGGATCAAAAACCCATTGCCATTGTTCTTGAGTTCTCATATACCAAAGCTAAACCGAGAAACTTCTTTTTGCAATGGGCAACACCAATGGAGACATGTATTACTAGTTGAAAATGCTAAAAAAAAAAATAAATAAAAAAATAAGAGATTGGGTATTCAGCCTTGAAAAAAAGCTATAGTAACTCCATCACCACCAAGACTCAGGGAATGCAATTGAAGAGTAGACAGAGAGACCATAAAAGTGGATAGTCAGTTGGATGATCCAGTATTAATAGGATTAATAGGATAGGAGGTTCCTAGTCTTACTGTAACTTGTTATATTATGACTAGCTGGTATATATGGGAGGCCTGCCCGTTTCTGGAAAGCAAGGAGAAGGAGCGGATTGAGGAGGGAGGTTATGTGGAGGGACTGGGAGGAGAAGAGGAAGGAAAGGGAAAATGTGATCAGGCTGAAAATAATTAACTGATTAATTTAAAAAGCCGTAAGATGGGAAGGAATGCTGTGACACCTTGTCTTTTGAACGTGACTTGACTGCTATATTCATAAAATCACAACAGCCATTTTTCCTTGTAGAACACCTACAAAGATCAAGCCCTCAAAATTCCAGTGTAGATGTGGAAGATGATCTCTAGTTCCCACTTCTTACAGAGAAACAATTGGCAATATATGGTTTCTGGGCAAGAGAGAATCATTTTTATTGAGGACATGACAATAACTGGTAACTTTTCCATCATCAAGTAGATGGCTTCACATCTATGCAAGACAGCACTAATCAGATTTAATTGGTAGAAAGATAGGTTGGTAGGTAGGTAGATAGATAGATAGATAGATAGATAGATAGATAGATAGATAGATGATAGATGATAGATAGATAGATAGATAGATAGATAGATAGATAGATAGATAGATAGATGATAGACAGACAGATAGATTGTGTGGTAGTTTGAATGTAATTGAGCCACATATTCCTTTAGGGAGTGGCACTATTAGAAGGACTGGCTTTGTTGTAGTGGGTATGGCCTTTTTGGAGGAAATGTATAACTGTGGGGGTGAATTTTGAGGTTTCCTATTCTCTGGATACCACCTAGTGTCTCAGTCAGCCTCCTGTTACCTCAGATACTCAAGCACCAAGTCTTCCTGTAGGACACCGTGAACCCTACCATGATGATAATAGACTGAAACTCAGAAACTGTAAGCAAGTCACCCCAATTAAATGTTTTCATTTATAAGAATTGCCATGGTCATGTTGCCTCTGCACAGCAATAAAAACTCTATGACAGACAGACAGTAAAGAAAAGTGTGTGGTGATGGGGGATATGGAGGAAGCTGAAGGTAAAAGGGGAGTAGATAAACCTATACACACATATAGATATATATGCAGACAATTTGGATGAGATTGCTCACTAAAACTGTGTTCTGTATCTGACACCCTCCTTCATTTCTTTTTCCTTTATCTCCTAATTGACATAATGTGAACTGCCTGTTATTGTAGACACAACCCATTTAAACTATGAGCAAATAAATATATAATCCCACCCTGTAAGAAATTCTCTCATGTCATAGCTAGAAATAACTAGTACAGCCGTGTTGCCTTTGATTAATCATTTTTAGTCAATTAAGTTGAGATTGTCGTGAAATAATACTCAAATACTTACAGTAAGACATATGTGACATGCAGTTATTCTTAAAACACAATTATCTGAATGTTTCACCTAAATAAATTTTCATAAACAGACTAAACTAAGCATCATATTTAAAAGAAACTTGTCTTAGAGTTATCCACCAAATATATGTCTCATAGCTTTCAATTAAAGTGTAGAATGAAAATGCAACATCTTCTTTCTTTTGTTATTTAAATTTTTCTCATTTTACAAAGCAACTCAGTCCCTGTTCCCTCCCCAACTTCCCTCATCCCAGCCCCATCAACTTCTCAGAGGGGGTAAGTTCTCCCTTGGGAAGTCAACACAATCTGACACACAAAGTTGAGGCAAGACACCCCCCACAAACATCAAAGATAAACAAAGTGTCTCACCATAAGGACTAGGCTGCAAAAAGTCAGTTCATGTACCCTGGATAAGTCCTGGTCCCATTTACAGAGGCCCACCAAATAGATCAAGCCTCATTACTGTCACCCAAATTCAGAGGGCTTAGTTCAGTCCCATGCAGGTTCCCCAGCTGACAGTCCAGAGCCTGTGAATTCCCAAGCTCAGGTCAGCTGTCTCTGTGGTTTTCTCCATCATGATCTTGACCCCTCTTGCTTATATAATCCCTCCTCCCTCTCTTCATCTAAACTCCAGGAGCTCAGACCAGTGCTTGGCTGTGAATCATTACATTTGCTTCCATCAGTTACTGGATGTAGGTCCTATGATGATAATTAGGGTAGTCACTAATCTCATAATAGGGGAAGGCCAATTCAGATACCCTCTCCACTATTGTTAGGAATCTTAGATTGCATCATCCTTGTGGGTTCCTGGAAATTTCCCTAATACCTACCAGGTTTCTTCTTAACTTCATAATGGCTTCTTCCATCAAAGTATTTCTTTCATTACTCTCTCTCTTCATCACTCCACCCACTTGGGCATCTCAATCCCTCATGTTCCCATCCCGCCACCTCCTCCCTACTACCCCTCACATTTTAACCATGAGATCTTAAGCATTTCCCCCTTTTGAGACCCACCACGTGTATTGCTTTCAGGATCCCTCTTCTAATCTAGCTTTTCTGGTGTGTATTGTAGCTTAGTTTTCCTTGCTTTGTATCTAATATTCATCTATGCGTGAATACATAATGTGTTCGTCTTTCTGGGTCTAGGTTACCTGAATCTGGATGATTTTTTTGTAGTTCTATCCATTTGCCTACAAATTTCATGTTCTCACCTTTTCCCCAAAGAATAAAATTCCATTTTATAGATATACCACATATTTATTCATTCTTCTATTGAAGGGCTTCTAGGTTGTTTTCAGGTTCTGGCTATTATGAATAATGCTGCTATGAATATAATTGAAATTAACAAGTAAACTTGTGATAAGATTGAACATCCTTTGGGTATATTCCCAAGAATGGGATCGCTTGATCTTGAGGTAGGATGATTTCTAATTTTCTGACAAATTGCCATACTGATTTCCAGAGTGTCAGAACAAGTTTGAATTCCCATTAGGAATCCCTTACTCAATATCTTCTTCAATATAAACTGTCATCATTGTTTTTGATCTTAGCCATTCTGATAGGTGTAAGACAGTAAGTATCTCAGTGTCATTTTGATTTACAGTTCCCTGATGGCTAAGGATGTGAGCAATTCCTTAAATGTCCTTCAGCCATTTGAGATTCTTCTGTTGAGAATTCTCTGCTTAGATCTGTATCCAATCTCTTAATGGGATTATTTGGTATTTTGATGTACAGTTTTTTGAGTTATTTATGTATTTTGGAGACCAGTCCTTTGTCAAATGTGGGGTTTGTCAATTGTTTTCTGTTCTTGTACAGCCTGAATGGCTGGTGAACTTTGTCTCTAATATCTTCTAATATCTTCCCCAGAAACATAAGTTTGGGGGGCTGCAGGAATGTTAATCTGTGTATTCTATTGCTGCTATATGTCATGACCCCACAAAAATTTGCTGTAATATTAGCTACATATGGCCTCAGCCTTCCTCTCTGTCCTTCTGACCCTATGCATTTCCTGTGTTTCACTTGAGACAGGGTTCCAATTCCTAGGAACTAAACATCTACTTCTTAAAGAGGCCAATTTGGATGCCAACATTCTGGAGTAATGAAACTTACTTCTGCACCCATGTCTAGTTAGCCTTAAACAAAAATGCCATTATTCACACTTTTAGCTTTGGTCTTTGATCATTTATAGAAGTCTTCCAGAATTTACATTTTCTATGTCCTACTGGAGAGTCTGATTCATCCTCCACTTCTATTCCATCATCCAGAACAGTATGTTTCTTTTTCTTTTTCTTTTTTAGAGTAGGCACTGGATTTTTTTAGTTCTCCACAGTAACTGGGAATGATTGGACCACATTCATCGGGGGGGGGGGGGGCTATGAGCAGCCTCCCAAAGAGTTTCCCAATGACATTGGGTTCCCTTATCTGTCTTTTGTTGACCATATTCATTGGTCCAATGTCTACCTTTGTCACATTCCTACAGATACGTGAAGGCTGAGTCCTCCCATTCTTGCCATTTCCAGAGGAGAAATTATTCCTAAGAATCCCTTATCTACACTCCCTTCTCAGATGTCCTATTTTACCACAATTAAAACATTTGGTGTTTTGATGTTTCCTCATACCATTGGAAATTGCTTCTCCTACCTAAATTTTAGTACTATAGTTAAGTGTCTCAACATTCATTGTATGCAAGATCCATTCATCTACTCTCAGACTTGGTTAGAGAAACTTCTTTTTTTTTCCCATGGGACTGGCACTTTATTAGCATTGCTCCCATTCTTTTAAAAGTTTAATTTACTTATTTCATACCTGTATATAATGAAATATGATCTTCTGTAACCCCATATCCCATCCATTGGTGCTGATCTGACCTTTAAAGGCTCAAGGATCTTTTTGCATTCTAAGTTGGCATTCTCAAATAACAAAGATTCAATTAGTACATGTCTAGCTTCTTGTCTGTTACCCCTATTTGTACAACCTTAGTTAATCTTTGAAAAAGTCACTAAAGGGTTCCTCAGACCCTGTTTAAACCTAATATATCATTCAATTCTCTTTCTTCATTCCTGAATCCTGTCCTAAGCCTTTAAAGCTGCTGTGCTACATAGGGGCATTGTTAATAGCCTGATCATAAGGATCATAGTAAAGTCTCTTGCCCAGAATTTGATCTTGGGAAATCTCAAGTCCTTCTTCTTTTCCCTGTTGCTCTAAAATTTTTGCTTCTTCTCTCTTGTAACACCTCCAAAGTTACAATGGTCCATTTTCTAGATCCACTGAGATGAACTGAATCCCATCTTGTGGCGTTGAGTTCAACTTGCAGAATCTACAATAATTATAAAAAGTGGTGGCACATGTACTGTGGATCAAGAGACAGGAATTTTCCTGCCATTCTTAAACAAGCAAGCCTAGATTAAAGAGGAAGCATACTAGAATAGTGTGAGAAAAATCAAATAGAGGAATAACACTAGAGGCTGACCTCTGTTTTCATGTGCACACACACATAGACACAAATATTTTCAATAACATAATTTTTTTTGGTTTTTCGAGACAGGGTTTCTCTGTGGTGTGGTTTTTCAATAACATAATTTTTAAATAAAAAATCTTAATAGAATATTTAAACCAGTATTTTTGTTTCAAAAATAATGAAATTCAAAGAAATGTTAGTATTGTTTTCACAGCAAAGGAACACAGTCTCTTTCAAACTTCGGGTGGCACAACCTAGTTAGAATCCTCTGTAAAGTTTCCATTGTCTAAACTATCTCAAATTCTTAGTTCACAATAGTATTTTCTCCTATTGTTATTCAACTTCTCTAGCGTAAGAAACAAAGGTGAACAAAATGATTATTTTCCAAAATCCGAAAAAGAAAAATCAATGGTTGAAAAGAAAACCTCCAGGAAAACAGTAGAGGGCATTTTTAGTCCTAGATGATTGGTGTTAGAGGAGGCAAAACAGATTAAGTGATGCTTCTGAACCCTCCCTGGAAAACAGTAAAAGCAAGGTAATGCTGCAATTTCAGGACATATGTCTGATTCTTCTGAGACTCTGCAAAGAAGTGCAGAAACACAAATACTTTAAAGAAACAAGGGGGTTTGTAATTCTTCAAAACATCAAGTATTTTTTAAGGAAAAAAAAATAACTAGACTGGGCTAGAGAAATGGCTCAGAGTTTAAGAGCACTGACTAGTCTTCTAGAGTTCAATTCTCAGCAACCACGTGGTGGCTCACAACCATCCATAACGATATCTGATGCCCCCTTCTGGCATGCAAGCATACATGCAGGCAGAATGCTCTGAACATGGCGGACAATGAGGGCTGATGAGGTTTCGATCCTACTGCATGAACTGGCTTTGTGGGAGCCTAGCCTGTTTGGATGCTCACCTTCCTGGACCTGGACGGAGGGGGGAGGACCTTGGACTTCCCACAGGGCAGGGAATCTGGACTGCTCTTCAGACTCTAGAAGGAGGGGGAATGGAGTGGGGGAAGGGGGAGGGGAGGGGGAGAGGAGTGGGAGGAGTGGGAGGGTAATGGGAGGCAGGGAGGAGGCGGAAATATTTTCAACAAAAAATAAAAAGTAGATAAATAAATAAATAAATGAAAGAAAGCTTAAAAAAAAACTAGGCATAACACTTCTAAGGTGAAAAATAGGAAAATACTCTAATCAAATCAGTTATTTTGTTGTTGTCTTTTTTATATGTTCATTTTATACCAAGAGAAGACATAAAAAAATAGCCTATGGTTTATTAAGTCTAAACATTGCAAGTGAAATCTCTGTTGTAAGATAGTGTTGAGGCTGAGTAGACAGTCCAGTAGATAAAAGCACTTGCTGTGTAAGCTTGACATCCTGATTTAGATCCCTAGAACCCATGATAGAGGAGAAAACCTATTCCAAGTATTGTTCTTTGACCTCCAATATTGTATTGTAGCTTATTTTCTCATACAATCTTTCTCTCTCTTTTTCCTTTCCCTTTCTTTTACATACATAAAAACATATACAAATAAGATAATTTTCAAAAGACTATAACTTTATAAAAGTTAGAACATCATAATCAAAAAATATTAGCACTATTAATATCACAACTAGATTAATAGAAACAGAAATTTGCTTTTTTAAACCTTTTTTGGGCTTCATATGTGTTCAGTAAAATAGAATATTATATTAAGTGGAAGTTACATTGTTTTGTAAGTTACCAGACAATTAATATCTGGGCCAGTACGACTCAATATCTGAACGTGACAATCACTAGACGACTGAGATGCATTATACTACAGTTAGATCTAAAACTCTGGCTTTGGGCTTTGTTTGGCTCTAACTAAACTTGAATTTCACTACCTTGATGCTGACTACAGTAGATTAATAAGGCAGAACATTAACTTTTGCTGTTGGAGTTTCAGGAAAAAGTTTCACAGATGTTAAGTGATCATGGCTGGACACCACCACCCTCATTTTTTGTTATTTCAGAAAGTTTATTAGATTCCTATGAAGAAAGTCCTTTCTGTGTGGTAACTTATGTGACAAAAATTTTCAAAATAATCTTAATATTAAATCTGTATGAATGCAACAATTAATATATCAACTCAAACAAACTATAATGACGATTTAAAACAGATCCTGTTGACTAGACAGGTATTTCAGAAATGAAAATAAAAAGTATATATAGTAAAACAACTTAACAGTTGAAATCCATGAAAGTGAAGTAAACGCCATTGTATTCTGTTATATTGAAAATTAGTATTTGATTCCTTTGTGATACTTCAAGGGCATTGAACAGTGCTTCCCTTCTTTGCATCATATAGCATCTACGTAGCTCCCATGATTTCTATGTGATAGTAAATTGTCATATACATTTTCCAATTCTATTTAGTTTCTATTATTTAGTCCTTTGAGTTTTTATTGTGAAAGCCCTGTGAGGCTTTGATGGAACATTGCTGCCAGCAACCACTCCTCTGAGGCATTTTCGTCCTTTTTAATCACAATTTCTTTCTTCCTTTATATCATTAAGTTCACCTTCACTAACTCTATCTGAATGCAGACCTAGTCATTTCAAATTTTGGTAGAAATTTTCATCCTTTGATTCTGTTTATTTTTAATTCTATTTTATTCCCATTTGTCAATGGACATAAGGCAAGGAGGTAACACAACTGCAAATGTTACCAACTGCATGAACTGAACAACTACTAAGCACCCGTCACTCACCAACACAGGTAGGAAGATGTATTGTCTATAGTCATCAATCATAAAGTACTTCTACTTAATAGTAATGAATGGAATGAAGAGCTAACAGCATGGGTGCAGTTCCTCAGAGCTAATTACTCTTTCTAAAAACGAGATAATGTTATTTGAGTGCCACTGTTGTTTAACTTAGTTATGTAAATTGAAATCCATGAGTTGCAGGAACTATGGTGTCATATCATAGCAGCAATGCCTTTAACACCTGGGTTCAATTGCCTCTGTAAAATAAATTGGATTAGTAAGAAAATGTATCTGAGAAGAAGAGCTGTGATTCCCTTGCAGGAATCTATATTTGAAAAGTTTGGGATAGAAAACTACCAAATAGCATTCTAGTTTGATGCACTGTTGTTTAATTTGTACACTGTATAGTTTTTGCTGCTTTCTCTTTTTATTTCGAAAGTTACTTAGAAACTATTTGCAGCAAATTATAAAAATATCAGAATCTCAAATATCATCCATGTGTCTTGTATTTATTATTAATTGAAACTACACATATCTCCAAAAATTTTGGTTAATGATGTCCCATTATGGCACTGATTTTGTTAGTATGAAGTTTAAACCTCATAACTGGAATACATTAAAATACTTACAGGCATGAATTCAAATATTACATGAATATTATAAAAACTGTTGGCCTTCAAGAGTGTGTGGCAGATAGTGAGCAGAACTAAAAGGAGTGCACACCGACACTGCATTTCTAAGCATCTGTACTAATTACATAGATGAATGAATAAATTTAGGGCTTTTGTCCTATACTGCATTAGTTACTTTAGTTTCAATAAAGCATTAATTTCTAATGATATTGCCATTAAAAAACTAAATTTAATTACTGTTCCTAGTACCTGCTTTGCATTGCATATTTTAGTGAATTAAGTTTTACTGGGACTGGCCAAATTCCCAACAAGAGCAAAAATGTGATCAATAAGTATCATTTGTCATGAATAACAATGGAATTGTAAGTAAAAAAATCTAGTAGTTGGCAACAATATTTCTAAAATACCACATGAAGAATCATAAAGAGAAGATCTAAGAAACATGCTTAAAGTGATACTAAGAGGCAGAGTCAAGAGTTTAACCCAGGAATTCAGGTTTTAAAGTTTTGGCTACTGATGATGTACGTAAAGGCATCATATGAATCAGGATTTGTCTTCCTACTGTTGGCATGGAAACCTCATCAATGTGGAGACTACACTTAGGTCCACAATGTCTTCAGTGTCAGGAGCTCAGCAGACCCACAAGCAGAGTGCAGCATGGTTGATGCTGAGCATAAATCTGTTCCTGCTGAGTGAAAGAATAACAAGCTCAGATGAACACTCTGATATCATTTGGAGAACAGAAGAAATCAATAAGATAAAAATGGACCATTGATTTTTTTCACATTACTGTTTGCTTGTAGGTATCTTCATTTGCTCTTTTATTTATTTTGTTGGTTCTTAATTCTTTGCAATTTTTATTAGTTCTTTGAGAATTTTGTACACTGCATTTTGATCATATTCATCCCAGATCTACCCACCTTACCTATTAATGCAACTTTGTGACCCTCTTATTTATTTAAAAAACCTAGTCCAATTGCTCTTTGCTAAATACTACTGTCTATGTGGAACTCCAGGGGCCACACCATGCATTAAAAGAAAACAAAAACAACAAACAAATCTGAGTTTTGTTTCCCAGAAGTTATCAATTATTAATAACTCTTGAGTAAGAGGAGAGAATTTGTCTCCTATTGAACTCCCTTATAGATGCCGAGATGCTGATTGCTTTGATCTTATACAGGTCCTTTCCATGCTATCACAAGCAACCACTGTAAGATAATATGTACTACTTCCATGCTTTTCCTGATAACACTGCATCCTTATAGTCATCCACTACCTCTAGCTTTTTACTATTTTTCTTCTTCATCATGTGCAATGATCCGAACACTGGGGAGGATGAGTTATGACATAGTTATCCTATCTATAGTTGTCTTCTACAGTCTCTTATGCTATGCACTGTGACCTATATGTATGTCTCTATTAATTGATAACTTAAATAGACAAAACTCTTTGATCAAGATTGACTAAAGATTAATCAACATTAATGTATGGTTATAATGCTAGCTCAATATGAATTGGTATATATGACTACTTAGTAGAGAGGGCTATTGAAAATGCTCTTGGTTATCCTTTAGACCTTAAGGGTAAGACTCATTGAAGGAGACACCACTTACTTGAGGCATAGAACACAGGAAATTTAATACACACCTATAATTGTCATCCATGCATGGTAGCTTTCATAATGCGATAAGGTGCTATGGGTCTTGCAAAAAGGAAAAGAATAACCTAGTTGTACATTCTGAGAACTACAATCACTCCTAAACTGTCAAACCATGCCCACTGCTACAATAATGTTAGAATGCAAAGTATTAATGATCTACTTTCTGCTTAAATTTAAGGCTTGTTTCATAAGACATAACCCCATACTTTTGTTTTAAAACAGTGTTTTAAAAAGGAAAACTGTGGCTCTGCTTCTTCCTCCAGATATTTGAGTCCATTGGTCCACAAGAGTGGAGAGAACAGAAGCAGGGAATAGTGTTGAAGATTGTTGTGGGTAGGAATATAGACAGCCCTCTGGGAGACAGACTTTGGTGAATTAGCTCCATTTATTCCAGAGTATAAGGAATATATAGGATGAGGGAGCCTGGGGACAATCTCTAATTCGCACTAAGTAGCATGCTCCCATCACAAGTCTTTGTGCATGGTTCCTATAGCATAACTCCAGCACAAGTCTTATTAAAAGAAATTTGTATTAAGGGTCAAGCTAAAAATAAATCAGGCAGGGGGCTGGAGAGATGGCTCAGTGGTTAAGAGCATTGCCTGCTCTTCCAAAGGTCCTGAGTTCAATTCCCGGCAACCACATGGTGGCTCACAACCATCTGAAATGAGGTCTGGTGCCCTCTTCTGGCCTGCAAACATACACACAGACAGAATATTGTATACATAATAAATAAATTTAATAAAAAGATAAATCAGGCATAATGTTCAGATAAATTCAGTCATCTACATTCAGGGACATTCTCCAGAGAAGGGTAAATAGAGGCAGGAAGTGCTGCTTAAGAGAGGTGGCCCCATGTTTCAGAGCTATTGAGATAAGCTGCCAGGCCATAGGAAGTTTGCAACCTCTACCAGTCAGCAAAAGCCTTCCAATGGAGAATCTGTGGCTAGACATCATATTTCCCAGGGGAGACTCTACTACTATAGTCTGAGACACAGACAGTGATAGTAGAAAGCAAACCAAGAACAGTTCCCAAAGACACAGACAGCCACTGTAATGATTGGGCCAAGAGGCAAAGACCCTACCAGCACCAATTGGAAAAAGAGATGGGTAGGTGCCAATGCAAGAATTCATTCAAGAACCTAAAAAGTAATATGATAACATCAGAATCCAGTGGTCATACAACAGAAAGACTTGATCATTCTAACCCAGAAGAAACAGAAGGAAACGATTTTAAATATAAGTTTATGAGGATGATAACGCCCTTTAAAAAGGAAATGAAAAATTCCCTTAAAGAAATGGAGCTTAAATCGAAAATCAAATCCCATACACTAATAGTAGGCGACTTCAACACCCCACTCTCCCCAATGGACCGGTCAGTCAGACAGAAACTTAGAGAAATAAGAGAACTAACAAATGCCACAACTCAAATGGACTTAACAGACATCTACAAAACACTCCAACCAAACACAAAATAATATACCTTCTCCTCAGTACTTCATGGAACCTTCTCTAAAATTGACCATATAGTTCTTAACAACACAAACCTCAACAGATACAAAAAAAATACTGGAATAACCCAAATTATCTTATCTGATCCCCATGGTTAAAAGTTAGAATTTGAGAATAACACTAAATCCAAAAAGCCTACAAATGCATTGAAATGGAACAATGAACAATTGAACCATCCCTTGGTCAAGAAAAAAATAAAGGAATTATAGGCCTTTTAGAATTCAACAAAAGTAAAGGCACAATGTACCCAAACCTATAGAAAATTATGAAGACATTGTTAAGAGGGTAGTTCAAAGCACTAAGTGCCTACATAAAGAAAATGGAGAAAGCTCACATTAGTGACTTAACAGCACACCTGAAAGCTCTAGAACAAAAAGCAGACTCATCCGAGAGAAGTAGATGACAGAAAATAATCAAATTGATGGTTGAAATCAATAAAAAAAGAAGCAAAGAAGACAATACAAAGAATCAATGAAACGAACAGTTATTTTTTAAAAATCAACAAGATAGATACTCCCTTATCCAAACCAATCAAAGGCAGAGACAGAACATCCAATTTAAAAAAAAAAAAGATATGAAATGGATGACATAACAGACATTGAGGAAATACAGAGACTCATTAGGCCATACTATATAAACCTGTACTCCACAAAATTGGAAAATGCAAAAGAAATAGACAATTTTATGAATAGGTACCATGTACCAAAATTAAATCAAGACCAGGTGAGCAAGTGTCCTTGTGATAGGATGGATCATACTTTGGGTATAAATGCCCAAGAATAGTGTAGTTGGATCTTGATAGATCAATTCCTAATTTTCTGAGGAACCACCATATTGATTTTCCTAGTGGCTGTACAAGATTGCACTACCACCAGCAAAGGAAGAGTGTTCTCCCAACACAGCTGAGGAGGGTAACCCGTGCTCCTGAAATAACCACACAGAAAATATATTAATCAAATCACTGCTTGACCATTAGCTCTAGATTTCTTATTGGCTAGCTCTTATATATTAATTTAACCCATTTCCATTATTTTATGTTTTACCAAAGGCTGTGGCCTACTGGCAAGGTTCCAGCGTGTCTGTCTCTAGTGGCAGCTCCATGGCTTCTCCCTGACTCCACCTCCTTTTTACCAGCATTAAGTTTAGTTTTCCCCACTTAGCTTTATACCCCATCATGAGCTCAAGACAGTTTCTTTATAACCAATCGTATTCACAGCATGCAGAGTGGAATCCCACATCATGCTTTATTAACTGACAAGAATCTCTTGAAAAACAATAATTTTTCATGGAATATTTTGATTTTTTTTCCTTAAAGATTTTATTTTCTAAAATGAATCTAGATTCCTTTGGAAGCCAGAGGGGAGTGTCAGATCCCCTGAAACTGAAGCAACAAGTGGCTGTGGCCCAGCTGATATGGGTGCTAATAAGTGAACCTTGGTCTTATGCAAGAGAAATGCATACTTACATTTTTAACTACTAAGCTAACTCTCTACCTTCTCATGTGATGTTTTATAATATGTGTGCATTTGTGTACATATATATATGTGTGTGTACATATATACATGAACACACAAACACATACTTACATACATGTATGTACAGATACACACATATACACACAAATGGGTTTGGGTTTATGTGTTTCTTAGATATGGTCTTTGTCTTGCTATATACCACAAGCTGACCTCAAATTCAAAATTTTTAAAGCTCAGCTTCCACAGTACTGGGATGACAGTTGTGAACTACACTTGTATAGCAATTATTTTTAAAAGTAAAATTTACTTTCCTTTACAGAATGTCTTTATATAAGATATCAAAGATAAAGACAAATATCAAGTGCATCCTAGCTCTAGGTATGGTATAAAGAAGAGAAATAGAGCAAAAGATGAAATATGACCCATCCCTAAGCCTTGTCCTGTCTTACTGCTGAATTCGTATATGGTATTTGTGAGGGATGTACCTGGTAGAGGTAGTAGGGTAAGGAATGAACTTGATGAAATAAGTTAGAGAAGGCTCTGTTATATAACTTATGCAATCATCACCTTTAACAAAACAATGAAGAAAGATTTCAGAAGTAAAAATATTTTGAATAATGTCAAAATGTCATAGAGTCTAAAAAATGGCTTTGTATGTAATGTTATCTACGTACCAATTGTCAGGAGACTCTGCATCTTATACTTAGCATATGGCATTAAGAAAAGAGGATAAAAAGAGCTGATAAATGACAAGTGTATCAAATCAACCCTAGGAAAGTAAAAACCCAGGGAGGTCAATTTAATATTGTAATATAATTGTTCTTTATCAATCACACATCACAGAGCTACTTTCTATTTCATTTCTGTGATATGTTTTGCCTAGCAGAAATTCACTGCATAGCTCAGGCTAGCCTGGAGCTTATGGCAATTCTCTTGCTCATGATTATTTAGATTATAGGGATGAAACACCATTATCTACTTCAAGGTCTGTAGAAATCCACTAAATAGTCTGGGCTTTAGAAATTAGCAAATGATGATATATCCTGTCTGCTCATTAGAATTCCCTTCTTTATTTTTGGCAGCCTTGGTTACATGGTCTTTTGACTAAATTCAAGTCAATTCTGAAAGTGCTGCTGCTTCTTAAATCCAATATCTACTCATGTCCCATAAGCATAATCTTATTGATATAGTTCATATTAAGAATGTATATTTCAGTTGGATGGTGGTGGCACATGCCTTTAATCCCAGCACTGAAAAGGCAGAGATAGGTGGATCTCTCTGAGATTGAAACAGTTCTTGTCTAGCTAGTTCCAGCAAAGCCAAAGCTACACAAAGAAACACTTTCTAAAAAACTAAATTTAACAAATAAACAAACATAAGTAATTAAATATTTAAAAATTCAAAGAATAAAAAGATCGTATGTTTTCTTTTCTAATTTTTTTTTTCAAAATTAGGTTCCAAGTTGATGTGGGATAACGCTCTTGTACACTGTAAATATTTTCACTAATATTGGTTTAATAAAACATTGATTAGCAGTAGCCAGGCAGGAAGTATAGGCAGGGTGACCAGACTAGGAGAATTCTGGGAAGAGGAAAGTCAGACAGTCAGTCATCAGCCAGACACAGAGGAAGTAAGATGAGGCTGTCTTACTGAGAAAAGGTACCAAGCCACATGGCTAACATCGACAAGAATTATGGGTGAATTTAAGTTGTAGGATATCATTATTAATAATCCTGAGCAATATAGCAAATAGTTCATACTCAGTATAAGTCTCAGTGTGTTTATTTGGGACTGAATGATTGCAGGACTGAGTTGGGACAGAAACTTATATCTACATCAAGTTCCATAAGTAAGACAGACAGTGGCACAGACCTTGACTGTTCCCAGCACTGGTAGTCTGGGAGTCCAAGTCAGACAGATCTCTGTTAGTTCAGTGTCAGTCTGGTCTACAGAGTCAGTTCCAGGACAGCCAGACTAGCAACATAATGAGACCCTGCCTCTAAAAGAAAGGAAAAAAAAATTGCCAAAAATAAAAATAGTGAATAAACAGAAAATGCAGCATAAAATACTCATAAATATATATCCACCTGATTTTCTTTCTTTTGAGAGTGTTACATTTAGATACAGCTTAGTAATCAGAGATTCATTGCTTTTTTTGCTATTTTGTATTGAATTTATAGGTATGATTTCTTTCTCCTATGAAAATTATTAACTTCTTTCAGGTTATTATTCAGTCATATCAGAGAGCCAAATCACCCTCAGTTAAATTTCCAGTGGAGGTAATCCTCTCTCCTTTGTATGACTAGCAAATTGGAAAGGAAAAAATATCCTATAACCTAACAGCATGAAGATTAAGAGTAATGAAAATTTGTCAGACAATGCAGAAAATGACAAATGTTGGTTTTCAGAGGTTTGGTTCCTATTAACTTTAATATAAATTACTTGAGACAAATGGCAACATTTGGCATGCTGATCATCGTAAATTGGGGAGTTCTGTGTGTCCTTACTCTGATCTAGTTTGTGTACATTAGGAAGGGCAGAAAGAGACTTTATCTACTTAGTAAGTTCTACATTTCTAAAAGCTGTGTTTCCAAGGCTGGAGAGATGGCCCAGCAGTTAAAAGCAGGTAGACATTGCTTTTGCATTGGGAGTAGTTCATAATCACCTTCAATACCAGCTACATGGAATTCTTCTGATCACTGTATACACAGCAAATTCATACAGAAACATATTCATAATTCAAAATAAAAATGAATCTTTAAAAGCTGAGGCTTAATTGTTCTTTTAATACACTACGGATTTTACATATGAAATATTTTGTCACTTCATCTGAAGGTTGAAAGGAAAATGTTAAAATCTCATCTTTTTCCAAATCTAGCATTTAGCTTTAATTAATAGGATCAAATAAATCTTCAAAAATAATCTATTAGCTACTTGTCATATTATCTGCTATACAAGTCTGAAAAGCATTCTTACTATATGCATTGCAAAAATGTTTTCAGGTAACAGGAAAATATTCTTATTTTGATGAACCATTTGTCAAAAGGCATACAAGTAAAAATGACTATACATTGTAATCAATTTGTGCTTGAAACGACAGATATCTTTAAGTAATAATGTAGGCAGGTATTTAAGTAAATGTCTTTATTTATTGATTTATGCTGAATAGATGCTTTTGTAACACAAATTACAGGACAAAGCATACTTCTAAACTTTAAAAGCTATGTGAATACATGACCTGACAGTGAAAGAAAAAATATTCTATGAAGACAAAACAAAAAACAACAACAACAACAAAAAAAAAAACAAGCAAAGGTATCTGTCTGTTTCTGTCTCCTGAGTGCTGGAATTAAAGCACACACCATGACCACCTGGCTCTATTCTTGTTTAAGAAAGAATAGATTTAGAAATTAAAACATTAAAAGAGTCAAAGGTACCACTCTATGATAATAGACATTGATTTAGAAAGTAATAAAGTAAGTACAAATGTATATTCATATAATGATATACTATCCAATTGTGTAAAAGTAGACTCTATCAAAACAAACTAACCTATAGGTGTCGTTCTTCCTGCCTTCAAGCTTCACTACAGAGCTCTGACTCCAACAGTCAGTCACCATGTTGATGGAATATAAACACTAATTTCATTATATTCATTGTTCATCTGTAACAAAATTTCTCAGGCTTCTATGGGAGAAGGGTCACATGCTATGTCACAGTTCTAGACATTTCAGTCAATGCCCTCCCCCTGTTGATTTGACACATAATCCTTCTATATTTGATTTGTACCAAGATTTTGTCATGAAGAACCATTGAACACTATAAAGCATATTTTCTGCATCTACTGAGAAATAATATACATGCCTTGTGTCCTTTCTTTTTTCATGAGTTATATTACAGTTATTGATTTATAGATAGAGAAACATCCTTTCATCCTTGTGATAAATCTCTTTTGATCATGACAAATGATGTTTTTGATATGCTGTTGGGTTTCATTTGGCGGTGTTTTATTGAGAAGTTTGCATCTACATTCATTAGTCACAATGGCTAATCAATTTCTTTTCTTGTTGTGCATTGTCTGGCTGTGGAATCACATTAAAACTAGCTTGGGAAAATGAAACTGTAGTTGTCTCCCTATCATTTATTTTCATGTATTTTCTTAATTCTTTAAGAAAATTTGGTATTTCTTCTTGAAAATTTGAGTGATTTGTACAATAAGACCTCTTTTAAAGACATTTTGTTATTACTCGAATTCAATTTCCTACTAATGGTCAATTTAGGTTGATTTGTGGTCAGTCATGAAATAGAGCCCTGGTGATCCATGCCAGGGAAGCCGTGTCTCTCTGATCCAATGATGACCCACACAGGAAAGGTCAGGCCCTGGGGAGTCAGGACAGGGAAACTGCAATACCTTTTCCACTGCAGGCTAACATAGGGCCTAAAAACCCTGGTAGGTCATAATGGGGCCTGCCCTATCCTGGGAAGGACAGCTATCATTCCAGGTATCAATTAGCCCTAGTGAGGCCAGCTGTGGCAGAGGGGAATAGACTGCTGGCCTCACTAGGGCTAATTAAGCCCTGGGTGCCTTTTCATATAAGCCTCACTCCCCTCTGCCATGGCTGACTTCATCAGGTCCAGTTAGGTTAATCCGTGGCATGGCAGTACATGTAAGCTCTGTCCTCCTTCTTCCATGACTGTCTTTCCCAGGACAGGACAGGCGCCACAAAGGACAGCCATGGAAGAGGGGCCACAGCTTCCCTGACCTGGCTCTTCAGGGCCTGTCGAACCCTGCAGATGTCAGCCAAGGAAGGTTCCCTGGTCTAGCTCCCCATTCTTTGCTGGCCCTGTGGAGAGCAGTTATGGAAGAGGTGAGGTGCAGTTCTGTGTCCCCCTCTTCTATTTCTCGCATCCACAGGAATGGACCGGTGCTGGGGAGCCATGCCAGGGAGGCTGTACACCTGCTTTCTAAGACTAGCATTTGCGTAGCTTGGCAGGCCATAATGAACCAAAAACTAACAATCACTGGCCATTAATATCTCTTAATATAAATGGTATCAATTACCCTATAAAAACACATACGATTCAGGGTTTGGGTGTCCATGAGGATACCCACCATGAAAGAGGGGGCAATGTTTCCCTGGTCTGGGACCCAAGGGACTGAGCGGCCCTGAAGAGATCAGTTGTGGAAGAGGGGGTGCAGTTTCCCAGGCAGGCTTCCCAGGCAACTGGAAAACAACGGTACCACCTTCTGAAAAGCTTAAGAGAAAAACATTTAAAGGGTAGTGGGGTAGGGCGGCTTTAAAAAAAAGGTATACATGAGAAATGAAACTATACATTTTACAGTATATTGTAAGCAAAGAGTGAGGAAGATCCTAGAGTACTAAAACGAAGCCATTCCCTAAGTGACCAGACTCCTCTAACTATACCATGACTCCTCAAGTTTCTAGAACCTCCCAGAAAATCATCCCAATTCAAAGAAAAAAAACTTACAACATATTAACCTATGAGAAATATTTAATATTCAAATATTATATTATAATTCTATTCCATAAGGATTTATGGTAAATTCAAAATAAAAACCAATTGAGTCATATCAAATAGCCACTAAGTCTTAATAATTTCAAAGTTATTCAAAAGCAAGAGTTCAGTCTTTCCATGATCCAATTCTTACTAGAACTGTGAACACTAAAAAATAAAAAGGAAATTTACTTCCTTATAATGTCCAATGATAAACATTCCCAATCTTAAATAGAGGTTTTGAAGAGTAAATAATAATCAGACCAAATTTGGCATGCTCCTCTTCTCCTCCCCCCACTCCATTCCCCCTCCCTCTCGATACTGAAGAGCAGTCCAAATTCCCTGCCCTGCGGGAAGACCAAGGTCCTTCTATCTACGTCCAGAAAGGTGAGCGTCCAAACAGGCTAAGCTCCCACAAAGCCAGTTCATGTATTAGGATCGAAACCTAGTGCCATTGTCCTTGGCTTCTCATCAGTCTTCATTGACCGCCATGCTCAGAGAGTCCGGAATCAACCCATGCTTATTCAGTCCCAGACATCCCTTTATGATAAAGGTCTTAGAGAGATTAGGAATACAAGGGTCGTTCCTAACTATAATAAAAGCTATTTATAGCAAGCCGTCAGCTAACATCAAATTAAATGGAGAGAAACTCAAAGCTATACCACTAAAATCAGGAACACGACAAGGTTGTCCACTCTCTCCATACCTCTTTAATATAGTGCTTGAAATTCTAGCAATAGCAATAAGACAACATAAGGGGATCAAAGGGATTCAAATCGGAAAGGAAGAAGTTAAACTTTCATTATTTGCAGACGATATGATAGTGTACATAAGCGACCCCAAAAACTCCAGCAAAGAACTCCTTCAGCTGATAAACACCTTTAGTAGCGTTGCAGGATACAAGATCAATTCCAAAAAATCAGTTGCCCTCCTATAAACAAAGGATAAGGAAGCAGAGATGGAAATCAGAGAAGCATCACCCTTCACGATAGCCACAAATAGCATAAAATATCTTGGGGTAACTCTAACCAAGGAAGTAAAGGATCTATTTGACAAGAACTTTAAGTCAATGAAGAAAGAAATTGAGGAGGATACCAGAAAATGGAAGGATCTCCCTTGCTCTTGGATAGGGAGGATCAACATAGTAAAAATGGCAATTCTACCAAGGGCAATTTATAGATTCAATGCAATCCCCATCAAAATCCCATCAAAATTCTTCACAGATCTTGAGAGGACAATAATCAACTTTATATGGAGAAACAAAAAACCCAGGATAGCCAAAACAATCTTATATAATAAAGGATCGTCTGGAGACATTACCATCCCCAAATGTTTCTAATACGTTGCATTGACAGGTAAAACTAATCAGTAATGCCAGTTTCATCTTTGTCCTTCCTTTTTGGTCTTTTCTGATAGTTCTAACAGGACCTCTCTCTTTATTTGGCTGCACCTTTGTTTGCATTGTATGTTGATTTTTTATTCTATGCATGATCCTGTCACTAGGATGGAGCAGTGGTAACTTTAATTACATTATGGCAATGTAGTATAACAATATAGTGACAACTAGCCTTATGGTAAACATAATAGAGCTATTAAGAATTAGTCTAAGGTGAGGTTGGAGACTTACCATAACTTTCCTAAGATTTTTTCCACCTTTCCCTACTCACCTCACCCAAACAGTTTCACATGTTTTGGGGAAGTGGTATAATACATAAGGGTTGAAAAATTTACTGAAGATAAGACTCAATGATATAGCTTTCATGAAGATATCATCTATGACAGGGTAGATATTTGTGGTTGTTTTGAAGTCACATACATTGATAGAAGTAATCACTTGGTCACCTTCCTAATCAGTAAAATGCATTGGTTCACGAAAGCAGACATGGTAGGTGTCTTACCTTGTCATTGGTGTCCTACTGGGGTAAATAATAGATATATGCTAGTATCTCCCAAGAAAAAGTTATACATCGAACTAACACCCAACATGGAGAATAACAAAACAAATGATGGGTTCGGGAGGAGCAGTTTCATGACCCTGACATAAATCTGATGCTAAAATATGCAATGGAAGAGCTTATTTAGCAATAGTAGGATATAGCCATTTTTCCCTATGTGATATATAGTGTGCTTTCTTGGGATTTTCTGTGGACTCTGCTATATGTAAAAAATATTGCAATTAAGGCTGAGATATATAGAGTATGAACCACTGATAGTAAAAATACAGCCAAGGTGACCTTTTTATTCTATGTGATCTAAAGTGTTACACCCCGATGATTAATAGGATTCACTGTATGAGTATAGGCATGCCATAAATTGGTTGAAGAATGAGAGAATGCACTTTAATCTCTAAGAGTATTAGGAATGTTGGCAATGGTTTCATTGTTGCAGTCATAAGGCACACAACTGAAGCTAAAATGGTTTCCCAGGAAAACTGACTCATAAAATGGAGAAGAAATACAATGGAAAAGGAACAGTTGAGTAGCGTCTATCATGTGAACCTCTATTAGTTTCTGTATTCTTAAAGCTTGTACAGTAACATATGAGATGGAGGCCCTTCTTTCCATTTCATATGGTTCATGGCTAAAAACGAAAGAGAGCACAAATTAAATGTGTATTAAAAAGACTTTTCTAGAATCCAAAAAATCCTGAAACTCATGAGAGGAACCAGAAAGTGAGAAAGGAAAGAATGAGATCAAAGTAACATCAGGTTTTTCTCATTTCTCACCTTCAATACAGAGGAAAGAAACACCATGTTCCAACATGTTTCTCGGGCCCTAATATTGGCCTTGCACTGGAAGCCATGATAGTCAATGAATATTCGGCTCTAGGCTTCTTGAATGGAGAAGGACTTTTAAAGTAAAAATAAAAGAACTTTTACACCCTTACTCTTGTAGCTGTGGATCCTAATAGTAAATTCTATCAGTTTGAGGGTCTGGGACTGCCAAGTGTGTCCTTACTGAGGTCTTATATAAGACTGTGATAGATTTTCTGGGCTACATGATGGAGAAATGCTTTTAGGAAGCCTTGGAAAATCTAAGTAACGTAGCCTAACACATATAGTAAGTTCATCAAGGACTAAAGCAATCAAGAGCAGATAGTAGAAGGGGAAAATAAGGGGAGCTCCAGTCCAGGTCCCCTGATAGCAAATATGACATGATTTGTATCAAGCTAAAGTTCTCAGAATAAAACAATTAACAAAATGTCAAATTATGTGTTAGTAAGGCAGAGTTTAAAGTCTAAAACGTAGTTCACTGAATACATAAGAGTTAAAACAGTTCAAGTGAACAGTAGATTTTGTCTCTGGTGGTAGATGGTAAGTAGCTAGTTAGAGATAAGCCAGATTAAAGGCCACTGAGGATTATGACCTCATAATGAACATTGGGGTCTATGTCCTGTATCATAATTGACTGTTCTTAACACTCCAATACCATGCGAAAAGAAGGAACAACCTCATAATTTTTCTTCTTTAATATTTAACACATCTTATGAAATGATAAAATACATAAAATACCATAGAAATAAAAAGATGCAAAGAAAACAGGACTTTTTGATGGCCGATAGATAAAAGGTTAAGTCTTTGTGATAAATATTGGCTGTTTCTATAGATTCATTTATGTATAATTTTCTACACTTAATTCATTTAAATGTGCTGCTATATGAGTTTTAGTTAAAAGAGTTGGATCTGAATTGTATCTCTTTCCTCATTTGTAGGCAAAGTTTTTCAAAGTGCCATAAATATCATACACTTACAATTAGTTAGAGATTTCTAACAAAGAATAGATATATAACATTGTGCCTTTGCTCAGATATTATTCAAATGGCCTTGCCAATCTGCCAGGAAGGAAAACTCCCTCAGGTCATTCATCTGTTGAAGAAAATTCAAGACATAGTGTAAAATCTACTTGAATATATGGACCCATAAGTGTCTGCACTCATCAGAGTGTTTTCTTTGTAATCATGTCCTGAATCAGTGTCCTGCCCATGAGTGTGTATTTCTTCACAGTAGTCCCATTGATTGTTTGCTTTTCTCACCTTCAAGAGTGCCTCATATTTCTATGTGTGTACTACACTATTTTCTGGATCCTTCCTCTAAATTTATTAGACAGAGCACATGGACTGTGGTGCCAAGGGAAGTAAGGGAAAGACAGATCCTGAAAGCACAAGGGTGGATAGTTATCGCCTCAGAGCAAGCTGTTTACACTTCTCCACTTTGAAGCAATACACTGGGGATATTGAGATCAAACTCTGCTTGGCTGTAAATTACTCTATATTATGATTTACAGACATTGGCACCACCTATAAGGTTCCATTCTGAAATCATCATTTGACTCTTTTTGAGGATAGAGGATGTATCCAATGTACCTGGATGTACACATGAATAAAACCATATTTCTAGTATCACTCAAGCAGCACAGGCTAATAGATGACTTATTCCTAAGAATAAATGGATCAGGATGAGTTGACATTGTCTGGTACATGGATATTCTAAAACCACATCAGGAAACCCAGGCCTAAAAACTGATGGCAAGGGGTTAAAGAAGTAAAAATGCACCTTGTTGATGACAGCAGCTCCATAAGCCAAAAACCTAATAAATATAACATGTCAAGGACCAACAGGCAGAAAGATACAAATTCTCCTTGGAGCTCAAGCTTACCTTCGTCTCTATTGTTTTGATGTCCTACTCATTTGCCAATTGTCTGTCTTTCCACTCTTATGCCTGGATTTTGTCTTGCCCTTTCTCTTCTACAGATGGGTTCAAATTTGTAGTTTCACTCTTAACTTTGAGATCTACAAAGCTGACCCTAAGATAGCAGATCCTTGCCCTGAGTTGGTTTGGGTTCATTTTTTTGTCAGTATAGATTTTATTTGCATTCTTTCATCACACTTCTGAAAAGTCTGAAACTTATCTTGGTTTGCTTCTCTAGGTTGTGATAAGACTGTGCACAAGCAACTTGAGGAGGAAAGTGTTCATTAAATCTTATAGGATGCAGCCAGCTATTGAGAAAAGCCAAGGAAGGAACTCAGGACATGAAGCTAGAGTCAGAAACTTCAGCAGAGTCCATAAAGTAATGCTGTACACTGGTTTGCTTTCTATTGCTTACTTAGTATGCATATGTATATACACATATTGAAGTGGGATGTCCCAATAGACATGTTCATGGGCCAATCAGGTGAATCTAGTTGTGCCAAGTTGACAAAAATAAAGCAACTGAAATACCTACTGTGTCTTCTTTAGAATTTTGTATCCATTCTGTAACTAAAATATTTATAATAATAAATACATTCAGATAGATAGATAGATAGATAGATAGATAGATAGATAGATAGATAGATAGATAGAAATAGATGTTAGTTCTCTTGTGTGAGGCATGACAGGAGAGTTAGTAATTAATATAATAAAACAAATTAGTTTACTTCTTCAATATTACCAAAGAAAGCCTTATAGAACAAGTTGACCATTCTGTTTTTGATGTAGTATTCTCACCACAGGTTATGCAGCCCTTTGAAATAACCCAGGTTTTTCTCTCCAGTAAGTTGGGGCTAAAAAGCAGCAGCTGTAAACACAGTTATAATACCACCAGTCCAGAGACGGTCACATCAACTCAAATGTTTGATATAGCAGGCACGAGCATGAACCTTCCCTGTATTATCTCCAGACCAAGCAGAACAATAGCAAGAACTTTCCTTGATGGACCAAGTAAAGTGAGAGAAGATGTGGAGAGGCATCTACATCTTTCATAGCAATATGCAAGGGGAGGAGACCAAATGGCTCAGGGAAGGTTGTGCCTTTCATGCACACCACTAAGCTGAACTTGCTTACTTAAGAAAACAACTGACAGTGCGGAAAGTTTTCACACTGTGTTGGACCTTGACAACATCTTGGTTTTAGCATCCCTCTGTTGCTGAAGACCTGAGACCAGTTGGTGTTTGCTTGGATTTGGATGGCAGTAGACCTTCAAACAACTGCCCATTCTTTATAGAAAGTATTTGTGATATACTTCTAACTTTTGTGTGTCTTATATTTTTTGTGTCTATAAATAGAGAATCATTAAAAACAATTGAAATGGTTGGATGAAGATATCCTCTGTGGGTGAGAAAAAGTACGTTGAGAAGTCTTAAGATTGTTGAATAAAATTCCAGTGTGAGGGGTGAGTTATTTTCTTGTTAATTGCTAAATATGGAATGCCTTAGGACCTGAAATTCAATAATATTTCCACTATTGTAAGTTTTTTGATTGCTTGCTTGTTTACTTTCTTTGTGCTTTACTCTTCAGGAATAGACTTTAAAACCCTATTTCTGATGATACCTTCATGCATTTGTTACAGAACTTTGAGAAGTCAGTTTACAACTCAGCTTCAAAGTTTCTGTCAAGATGGCTGGAATTCATAGTCCTGCTTGGAAGACAGAATGAAGTCTTCTGGAGGATAATTCACATCAGAAACCCTGTTCAGCTTAGTACCTTATGTATTAAATTGTCAATGTACCAAATAATATGTACCTACTAACATAATTTTGACACAGTTTTTATTGATGCAACCAATTACTGTTAGATTGGATATAAAGCTTGTTACACACTGGGGTGATTTAAAATTGTTACAGTAAACAAAGAAAAAGACCCACAGAGGTGTACCATGGATAGCAATATTATTGGTGGTTTCTTGTTGACTATTTTTAAATGTAATGATTTCTAATGGCAAAACAACACATTTTATTTGAAAAGATAGTACATTGTAGACTATAATTAACAAACAAGTTACATAAGCTATAATACCCAAGAGTATGTGATATTGTTTGGGGCCTTGTTACACAGTATCTATAAGAAGGATACTTATAGTATTGTTTGTAGCAAATCCAGGGAGATATGTACCCCAGGTTGTTAAGTTTATTGCTAACAAATGGGAATAAGCATAGCCTCAACCAAGTAGGGCCCCATGATATTAAGCTTTTCGTATATGCCTGCCTGTCTCACCAGTGGGGAAACAACAAAAATCATTTAGTTGAATATGTGTGATGTGCCAATCAACTGTATTTTCAGTGTTTTTTATGCCAAGTAATCGAAGTAAAATCTTTTTCTGATATCTTAAAGTTATATTAAAGTGTTATAACTGACTAAACTGGCATTTTGTTGTGATATGGGTTCCATTGCTCAAAAAGGAACAGTACACACATAATCAACTCTGAGGAGCAGAGACCATCACAAAAGAGCAAGTAACTATAAGAAGCAAAGATAAAAGGTAGGATGCTTGTGAGCTAGGTTTTGTTATCAACTTGGTCCAATCTAGAATAATCCTTAAAGGCAGTCCCCCAAGTATACCTATGGGGAATTATTTTGATTATCCAATTGATGTGGGAAAACTCATCTTAATTGTCAATGAGTCTATTCCAAGGCAGTGGACTTCAAAGTGTACAATGACAGAGAAAACAAGCTGAACATTGATATGCATTCATTTGTCTCTTCTTACTGTAGATGTAAGAATATGACTGTGTGCAGCTCCTGCTTCTGTGACTTTCCTTTTGATGATAGAATATAACTAGAGATTGTGAACTTAAACAAACCATTTCTTCCTTAAGGTGATTTTGTCAGGGTTATTTATCACAGCAAGAAAGAGTATAAACTAAGAAGAAGTTGTAGTATATAGTATAGTTTTTTAACTGGGCATACTATGACCACTCTAACATCAGCATTGAGATGAGGAAACTTTGTCCATTCATTTTGGCAATGAAATAATCTAACTGAAAACAGTACCATCTATGATGCTCAAGTCTACACGTGATAGTAATCAATGTATTGCCAGCTTGGTTATTAAACTAACTTTCCTTACACAGGGCAGAGTCTCTAATAGCTCATGAGCTAGTCATGTTTGATCATATGGCCACATTCATGATTGGATAAGTAATGCATGATAACCTCTCTGGCTAGGCCAAGGGAACATGTATAAAGTTTGGGGACTCCTTACTGGTTTTGCTAGTAATGCACCCAAAAGTAGCCAGTCTTAACAATTATGATGTCAGTCTTGACATAATTCCTGTCCAAAGCTCCATAAAAGGGCATTGGGCTCACCAAATTATAATGAGTTCTTTCTCTTTTCCTTAATCTACATTCAGTATGAAAGACACCATAAGTGAGGTGCTTTTTGGCTCAGTCCCATCCTTATTTCATGTTCTACACCTAAAAGTGTTGTATATCAGAAATTAAATGCACCACCTACTTGTAGTTTACAACCAAGAGTAGATTCAATAGTTTTTATCATTTATGCAGCTTCAAAGGCCTCTTTTGATGACTTGTGGTAAGATAGCTAATACTTGGTAATGCAATTTCATTAAATAATCTGTCTTCTGAGTTTGCCTTTCCTATCCATGCATATAACTTTGTTGAAACTTATTAACTATTATTTATTGTTTTTGCAGCTGTTTCTCCTTGCCTATAAAACATGCAACTGTTTAGAATTATTCAATGAAACCATTGTACAGATGGTGGGCATGATCTCTGAATGCCTATCATTATCTATTCAAATAAGTGCTAGTTGGTTCAGGCACATAAGGGGATATAAAAGGTCTCATTTCCTCTATAAATTATTGCAAAGTCATGTTGGGTACAGTAGAAATTGGTGGAAGAAAATATCCTATTTACCTCGCAATCATTCAGATATATTCTTTCTATGAACCATCTGGCTTCCTCATTCTGGGTTGTACCTACTGCTGCACAACTGCTCCATAGCTTCTCATCACTGATGGTCTCAGTGCTGGTGGTTTGTGCTGCTTTGCCTGGCAAAGGCCTATTGGGGAGCAGAGCAATGTTCCATCATAGCCCGAGTGGAACGAAAGCAAGTACTATGGCTCTTAATTTTCAATTGCCCATACCCAGCTGCCAAAAGGGTCCCTGGTTGGGCACACAATTTTCACACCAATGTTTCTTAGAAGGGTAAAATAAACACACTATTCACTTGTGTGGAGTGGGATTGCTCAGCTCTAGAATTCAAGCCTTTTCTTCTGCATTGCTTGAACATTTATGCCTTACGTGAACTGTTCTCTAGGCTTTAAAGTCACAAAATATTTAGCCTTTTGTTAATTTCATTCTTACCTGGTGTGGGAGATTGGTCTGTATTCTGTCAAGTATGTTTTAAATAAAAACTGATTGGCCAGTAACCAGGCAGGAAGTATAGGCAGGACAACCAGACAGAAAGTAGAGGCAGAGCAATGAGAACAGGAATATTCTTGGATGAAGGAAGCTCTCTCCACAGTCCTTCCCTGACACAGAAGGAAGATGTGACCTACCCTGCTGAAAAAGGTACCGAGCAGCCGGGCGGTGGTGGCGCACGCCTTTAATCCCAGCACTCGGGAGGCAGAGGCCAGCCTGATATACAAGAGCTAGTTCCAGGACAGGAACCAAAAGCTACGGAGAAACCCTGTCTCGAAAATTAAAAAAAAAAAAAAGGTACCGAGCCATGTGGTTAACATATACTAGAATAATGGGCTAATATAAGTTATAAGAGTTCATAAGAAGACTGAGCTAATGGGCCAATCAGTTTATCATTAAAATAAACCTCTGTGCTATTTTTTTGGACCTAACAATTGCGGGAACCAGGCTGCAAAAGGACCGAGTGGGACAGAAAACCAGGGTCAAAACTGGACTCTCTGAGCATGGCGGACAATGAAGGCTGATGAGAAGCCAAGGACAATGGCACTAGGTTTCGATCCTAATACATGAACTGGCTTTGTGGGAGCTTAGCCTGTTTGGACGCTCACCTTCCTGGACATAGATAGAAGACCTTCGTCTTCCCGCAGGGCAGAGAATTTGGACTGCTCTTCAGTATCGAGAGGGAGGGGGAATGGTGTGGGGGGAGGAGAAGAGGAGTGGGGATAGGGGGAGGGGACTGGGGGGAGGGGGCAATATTTGGGAGGAGGGGAGGGAAATGGGAAACGGGGACCAGGTGGAAATTTTAATTAAAAAAGAATAAAATAAATAAATAAATAAAGATGAATACTTTGCCTTGGGAAAAAAAAAAAACTTACCTACAAAAATCCTACTGAGCAACAATCTTACCACATTTGACTTTCAATATCTTAAGCTCACTTCATGCAGCCTATGTCTCAAGGATAAATTGGTAAACATATTACTTATTATCATCAATTTAATATTTAGCTATTTCAACAAACTTGAAGTCTCTCCTCCTCATATTTTCATGAGTCAGACTTGGAGGGGTATTCCTTGATTGTTTATTTAAAAATCTTTATTAATTTAAAAAGTTCAGATTCTGAATATTTCATGATTATCATAGTTTCTGATAGCCATTGTTAAGGTCATTGTCAATATGCTGATGTGCATTTTCACCTCTTCCTATTAATTAGTGGTTCTGAAAACTACTTTTCATTACCCATATACTTGTCTCCCTCTTTATTGTCAGATTCTTCCCATGTTTTCCAAGTTTTTGTATTTCAGGAAGTACTTGTTAGCACAAATCTGACTTTTAGTTCCTTCATATGTGCTATGATCAAAGAGCCTAATATACTTTCCAGACTTTCAGTGATATTAGGGAAAATTCACATGCTTATGTGGCAGACCAAATTTATCAAAGAGGAATACAGTCCATACCAAGTAGTAAAGATGACTAAACTCAGATTACTTACATAGGTAACCTCAAGTGGTTTGTCTTTGTTTGAATGTCCTGTGACCCATCATAGAGAGCATGCAAACACAAGTGTAGCAAGGATGCACACAAACACCAAACTTCATGGGGAAAGTTAGCTATATCAGGATTGTCTATGCTGACTGCTGCATTTTTTAGAATCCATTCATGGGAACATGTTACCACACCTTCCCAATTCATTTTTATTCGTGATCTTGTTTAGGTAAAAACACATAGCTAGTGAACTCACTATCATCAGGAATAGAGGTCACTGCTGTTTTCTTAGATGGGGGTGAAGTGCCTATCAAATTGTTACCTAAATATCTGTGTTTATAATCACTTATTATGACTGCTATTTACAGTCATAATATTTACTGCTTTTTACATAACCTTCAAAAGGATACTAGGGAGTTTAAATTAGATCTTAGGTAGATTGTAGTATGTCTGACAGAACTACATTTGGTAGTATTGTTTACATACTATGTGAGAAACATAGTTGAACATATTTTTAATAAAAACAGACTTAATTAAATAACAGAAATAATAATAATACAAAGTATGGTGACTTCAATAACAAACATTTTCTCAGATAGGCCAATTAGCTAGATATCTCAAACAAGTCATACACTGAATTTTTTATTTCAATCTTAAAATTATAATTAACTCTCAAACCACACACTATACTTCAAATAGTAAACCTATCTATCTATTTATCCATCTACCCATATGCATGCACATAGGATAAAGAATAGCTAAATGGCTTCAGAGGCTAGAATGTATTTCAAAATGATTCAGATGTCTAGTGAAATAGGAAAGCTGAGAGAAATGCAAATGGTGTCTATGATAATAAGATAACCAAATCCAGATGCATAAGATAGAGGAAGCCTGGGCTGCTGATTGCTGGCCATAGAGTCAGCCTGCCAGGTCAAAATGAATTCCATACCAGCAAAAGTGTAGGACTAACTGAAGATAAATGAATGATTAGGCAAACAGATGGCAGGTCCAAAAGGGGAATGGGAAGATTGCAATGGATAATTTGAGTAGACTTCATCAATGGCAGGAACAAGATGAATTAAATTGTCTGAGACAGAAGTTCTCTGCTTGTGTTCTTCATGCCTTCATGTATATATAGACAGTAGGGTGACAGAAACCATCACTATCAATTTACAAGTTATTTACCATATTATAAGACCTGTCAAGAGTTAAATACTTCACTAGTTTATTTCAAGTAAAATTTTCTATATCTAGTTTTTAAAAAATATGATTTTAATACTCTCTGTGCTCCTATAGTCCCAATTCATTGCAATACATTAATAGAGTGACACTCTTTGTATTACCAGGGGTAATAAAAGATGGCCAGTTGAGACTCCTTATGTACCATTAGCAAGATTCCTCACTAGGATCTCCTTCAGAGATTCCAGAAAGTTTCTTCTGCACTAGGTTTCTGTACCATGATGCTCCCACAGCAACCATGTGATACACTCATTCCATTCCTAATTGCTTGCAGTCTGCCCATGCAGTCTATTCTGTTACTTCCTCTCAGAGAGCTCCATGTCGTCCCCCATTCTCTTGATTTAACTTCCCTGTGTCTACGGGTTTGTAGCCTGATTATCTTTTACTTAACAGCTATGAACCACTCATTAGTGAGTACATATCATGCTGTTCTTTCTGGGTCTGGGTTGCCTCACACAGGATGACTTTCTTCTAGATCCATCCATTTGTGTAAATACACCAAATTTTCTTTATCTATTTTTCTATTAATTCTCATCTAGTATGTTTTCAGTCTCTGACTATTATGAAAAAGCTGCTATGAACATAGTTGAGCAAATGTCCTTGTGATAGAATAGAGCATCCTTTGAGCATATGTCAAAGAATGGGATAGTGAGATCATGGGGTACATAGATTCCCAACTTTCTGGGGAAGTGACATATTAATTTTGATAGTGGCTATATAAATTTGCACATTCACCAGCAAGAAAGGAGAGTTGCCCTTGCTCTCCACTCTTGCCATCTGCTGTCAATTGTGTTATTGATCATAGGCATTTTGATAGGTATAAGAAGGAATCTCAAAGAAGTTATGATTTGCATTTCCTGATGGCTAAAGATTTTGAATACTTATTTAAGTGCTTCTCAGCCATTTCAGTTCCTTGGGGAAAACTCTTAATTTAGGTATGTGAAATATTTTAATTAGATTATTTCTTTTATTGTTATCTAGATTTTGAGTTCTTATATATTTATGTAAATTTGTTAAAATTATTTTCTCATCCTATAACCCTATCACTTAGTTTGGATGTGTTCATTGCTTTCCAGAAGCTTTTCAGTTTCATGAGGTCTCATATACTAATTTTTATCTTAGTGCCTGTGATATATATGCTCAGGGCTATTAGCCATATTATTTATGATGTCAATTAGTTCCAGTATCTCCCAGTTTAGATTTTGTCTGAGTGACCTGTCCATTGCTGATAGTGGGATATTGACGCTCCCACTATCAGTGTGTGGGAGCCAATCTATGATTTAAGCTGCAGTAATATTCATGAAATTTATAGTAATAAAAACTGTATGGCACTGACATAAAAATAGAAACACCGATTGATAGATTTTAAATGAAAACCCAAATATAAATTTATATACATGGGGATGCCTGATCTTTGATAAGAAAGTCAGAAACACACACAGAAAAAAAACAGCATCTTTATCAAATGCTACTGGTCAAACAGGATTTCTGCATATAGAGAAATACGAAAAGATTAATATTTAGAATGCAAGTGGAACAAATATCTTATCATAAACCTGGATACACTGAACCTGGTAGAACAGAAACTAGGGATAACCATAAACAATTTTATTCATTTCCTTCTACTGTTTGCTTATTTTCCTGACTTTCTTTAGTCTTTAAGGGGGTTATTCATTTCCTCAATGTGTGTGTGTGTGTGTGTGTGTGTGTGTGTACATGCATGAGTGTTTGTATGTGTGTGTATGTTGTATTTCTTTGTTGAATTTATTTATTTCCTCTTTAAAGACCTCTATCATTTTCATATAGTTGGTTCTGAGGTGTTTTCCTTGACCTTCAACTAATTTGGAATATTTAGAGTCTGCTCTAGCAGAATAACTGGAATCTATTGGAGACATATTGTCCTTGCTGCTATCAATTGTGTTTTAAGATGGTGTCTAAGGCCTTTGGGCTATGGATAATTATAGTTATAGGTGGTTAGGTGCCAGTTTCTGGAGTGGACTTTTTTGGGTAGATATTTAGTTCCTTGGTTTCTGTTTCTGCCTCGATATTTGGAGTTCGATGGTTGTGTATTGCCTGTTTTCCTTGCGTGTTTACCTAGTGTGTTCACAGGGAATGTCTGCAGGTGTTGGAGATTGGGCTACTGGGATGATTTGGGGGAGGAAAGGTTAGAGGAGGTCTTTATGGTCCCTTGAGGATGGGTTCAGAGAAGAATGGGATACCATAACAGATTTCATGTAACAGAGTTCAGTATGAAACTGGCAGGATTGGATCTCAGGAGCAATAGGAGAGATGTGGACCTGACTTCATCCTACTTTTTGCCTTAGGAGAAACAATCCTTGGATTAGTAGAGAATGGCTTCTAGGATTGGAGTCAGGGATAATACCACAAGTGAGGGTAGGGAGGTTAGAAGGGGAAGATCTGTGGTATCCAAGGCAGATGAGAGCAAGGTGCAGGGGACCTGCAGGAATGATTGTCATGATTTTCCTCTTGCAAAACTGGGGATGAGAGTGGGTAATTGGATCGAAGGGAACAGAGAGAGAGGATCTACAGATAGCTTGCCTGTTTTTCTTATTTTAATATTTTTAAAAGATATCTGTCTTTGTGTCCAAAGCCCTCCAAGAAATAGTGCTGAAGTGCTTAATATTCACCAGGCTATCACCAGACTCTCGTCTTCCTTCACATCCCATGTCTAATTTTCTCTTTCTATCCTGATTCAATGTAACATTTCTTTGCAATTTGTACAAATACATCTTTGATTACATCATAAAAGCCTGTGAAAAAATGAGGTCTTCTGCTAAACCTCTATTCATTAAAGAAAGTATTAAAAAGTAACTGCCATATAAAATAACACAGGGATTTTATTGAATGCAGTAGTTTCATAAGAATCCCTGGTTTGAGTGCAGATTTGTTTACATTTACCTTAAACATGTGCTTATATATTGTGATGGAGAGTTTTATCTCTATTTTATATACACTAATGTTATCTGAGAGGATGGAACTTCAATTAAGAAAATGCCTCAATAAGATTGGGCTGTATGCAACCTTTGGGGCACTTGCAAGTTGGACTAAGTGTAGCCAAAAGTAATCTGAGTCCTTGCATAGACATTAGTGTATGTTCATCCACTGGTAGGCTATGAAAGTCATCAAAAAGTTATAAAAGTTAACATTGTTGCCATGGAGACACAACTTTAGCAACAAATGAAAGGGGTGAATACCTTTTATTTTTCAAATTTACGATGAAGTATGAATGAAAGAGAATGAAATGAAGTAGGAATGAAGTATTGCACCAACTCATCCTAGGCTCATCAGTCGTGTACTCTTCAAACCACCAAATTGACTCTCAGGAAACAGGTAGAGAAATCCATTTTTGTCTTCTTGGAAGTGTTATGCTATCATGCATTGTTTTATAGGAATTTATCAAGATGGTGAGAATGAGAGAATTATTCAACTCCCTCTGTCCTATTTCATTTTAACTGGAAATATATTCCATTTTCTCAGTTTCTACAACAACAAAAGTATGCCATGACTGCTAAAACTGTGTTCTAGGACAGAGAGCCTAGATGGTTGCATGACACGGCACTGTTACTGCATATCAAAAAATATTTGTTTGTAGTCTATAAGGTTGTCAGATGAAAGGCTTTGCGTTAAGGCCCCATTAAGAAAGAACTTGATAACAATGTTAACCAAGAGAAATGTTTAGATACTGTGATCTGAAATAGGACAGCTGAGTTCATTTTGAGCTGGAGTAATTTGATCCCTGTAGGATGAGTCAGATGCAAGCTGGGCTGGGTTCTTCCAGCAGAGACAAGAGTTCTGGCTGAATGATGGGCTTAATGCACAAAGTGGCTGGTGTGCTGTTCAGAAAAGGAGCTCCCTTGCCAGCTCATTCCTCAGTAGAGTAATCCAGTTTTGGAAGAAGCATCACTTCAGTTAGAAATGGGACTGATGGTATTAGTCTTTGCTCTGTTTTCCTACCATGGAGACAATTCTCTTTTACATTGCCTCACTCAGTATGGCTTCTTAGGGTTCACATCGGTCATTAGCAAAATTCAACAAACATAACTTTGAATGTGATCTATCATAAACTATACAAATTTTAGTGCTTGGGATCTATTGGTTTGTTCTAACATCTTATAAAAATTTGAATCAAAACTAATGAAAGAATAAATGAGTAAATGAGTGAACAAGGAAAACTTCTTAAATGATTTTTTCTTGTTTTTTTGAGACAAGGTTTCACTTTGTATCCTGTCCTGGAACTTAATTTGTAGACCAGGCTGGCCTTAAACTCACAGAGATCCACCTGCCTCTGCCTCTCTGAGTGCTGTGATTTAATACATGCAACAACAACACCCGACCATATATACTTTGATATTGCTGTTCATCTGCCCTAAATCTCAATAATATGAGATATGTAATCTATTATAGCAATTAATGGCCTTCTTCCAAAGGTACATTCATATATCAAGGGTTACATTAGTAAGCTATACCTCATACTTATATTAAGTACCTTTCTAATTTATGATTTTAAGGTATTACCTATATTTTCCCATTATTAATTGTATCTTTAGTTTAGAAAAAGTTTTAAATTATTTATCTTTGCTGCACCCAGAAGAACATCGTACAAATCCTTAACCTTCCCATTGGCATTTTTCTCAGTATGCTACTGACACATATATTTTCTCTATTATAAATAAAGCACCAGCAGATCAGGGATTGTATTCCTATGAAGGAATATTTTGATTCTCACAGAGAAATTGCCTGATAAAATTCTTCTGAAAGTAAAAAGAAATGTCTACGTGTCAATACATAATTGCTTAATTATGAACTAGAATTTCAGAATGGAATATTTTCCATCTCTTTGACAGGACCAATGGGCAGCACCACTTAATTAACCAGCATTAATTTATTACTAAGCATGATTTGCAGAGAGTCAGCAAAGGGTTGAGCCCCAAGAGCAAGGCAATGACTTGGCAGATTTCCCCTTTAACAACTTGAGTGAGTGTATCATCCTTACCCAAAATTAGAAGCTAATAAATTATAACAATAGTGACAGTTACTTATGCTCATTTCTAAGCATGTCATAAGTTGTTATATCATGGTTATATTGAAAGAGAACTCTATAGTTTTCAAATCTTATGAAACAGGAGTCAATACAAGGTCTTTGATTTTCTTAGAAACAAGCAAGCAAGCAAACAAACAAACCAATTAAAACTGCAGTTCACTATAGAAGGAAATGTGACTTGAGAGAGTCCAAAACAAGAAGTTGCATTAAAATAGCTCCCTTCTTAACCCTGACTACAATCACTACCCGAATAATTAACTTGGATTAGGAAAATGAAATTTAAGTGTAAATAAAACAGAAAACAGAGTAAAATATTAGACTTTATCAGGCCCTTCTCTCTAAAATGAAACTAGAAACAAAGGTATGTAAAGGTTTAAAGAGAATGTTAGAGGTGACAGCTTTGAAATATGGAAACTTGAGTCTTTTTTTTTAACTATACAATACTGAGAGAGTGTGAAAAACAGAGGTTCAAATATATAAGAACAAGAAAAAATTTTTTAAAAGAAATATCAATCAAAACTAAGAGTGACATAAAAGAATAAACTTGAGACAGAGAGAAGCAAAGTGTTTCTCCATCTCATGAGATGTTTCTCACTCCAACTCCCATGACCTGGAATTTCTGACACAACTCATTTCTGTAACATGAATGCATAAACAAACCACTAAAACAAGCAGAGCTGTTTCATTGAAGAAAGAAATGTGATTTGAGATAGCGCAAAGCAAAATCCAGCACTAAAATATCTCCCTCACAGTTCCTGACCTCAATTGTCACCTGAATTTTCAATTTAGATTAGGAAAATAAAGTTTAATGGCAATTGATATAGGAAACAGCTAACGAACTGAAACATTATGAGTCCTTTCTATCCAGAATAAAATTACAAAGACATGGCCCACTTTTAACATATCTTGTTAAGTGGAAGGGTTGTTTATTTCATATGTAAGCATATGCTGTTAGTAAATGAGAGAGCCATGTGAAGAGTCCCGTGTATAAAGCATGAATGATTATGAAGCTGATACCTCCAATAATGTATACATGCTATTTTCATACAGCAGCAGCTTCTTTGGTTCCATTTTATTTAGTTATTTGTTTTATTTTATTTTAAGATATTATTCCAGTAGTTTTTACTTTTATTTTTAATATTGTTTTTATTGAGCTATATGTTTTACTACTCCTCTTCTTTTCTCCCCTCTCCTCTTCCACCCTCCCCCTGTCCCCATGCCTCCAATTTTATCAGGACATCTTGTCATTTTCCCCTTTAAGGTGGTTCCATAATCATGTTCATTGCTGAATATAAAAATAGAAAAGCAAGAAAACAGAAAAGTAAGCTATAATAAGCACCCCATTTGGTCACTGGCTTTTATGATGTAATCCAAGATATATTTGTACAACTTACAAAGAAATGTCACTTTGAGGCAGGATAGAAAGAGAAAATGATGGAGACATGGGATATTAAAAGAGCCCATCACCTGAGACTGGTCAAAGCCTTTTGTCTGATGACTATTAAGCATTTAAGCACAATTTCTTTGAAGTTTTCTGGCACAGAGACAATATGCCTTTTAAAATATCAACAAACCAATGTAGAACAATTAATAAAAACTGAGAGAGAAAAATTAGGGTTCAACCTGAAGGTCAGAAAAGCAAAACAGCCAGCCACTATCTCTTAACTTAATCTGAAATGACAACCTTACCTCCAGGAATCTCAGAATAAATCTGTGTGAGAGATGTCTCTTCCTGTCTTATATTTCTCTCTAGCACTGGGATTAAAGTGTGCACCACTACAACCCAATTTTGATGGCAAACTAGTGTGACTACTGGGATTAAAGGTGTGTGTCATCACTGCCTGGTCTGTAAGCTTGATCAGTGCAGCTATTTTACTCTCTGAACTTCAGGCAAGCATTATTTATTAAACTATAAATGAAATACCACTACAAACCAGGCCTATTGCTTAAACCTACATGCCCTCAGGTAGAGCCTCACTCCTCTGAGAGTCTCACAAGTAAGACCACTAACCTTCTTATATAGTAAAGATACATTAATTTCCTACATTTATGAAGTTTATAATTTTACCTTATGTTTAAGATCAGGATGCACTTCTCTAAGTTTCTCCATATTATGTAAAATATCAATTTTACAAACTGCGCATTATCCTTGTGACCCCATTTTACAAATAGGTTTGATGTCACTTTAAAAATGTAGGATGACTCAATACCTTGTAGGATGAAACTTCAGACTCTTTCACTTTCTTTAGGAAAAGACAAATGAACAAAAGATTGGTAGCATAAGTGATTCAGATTAACTTGGAGTTGATCCACATTATGTGGTATTAGTCTACACACAAATGAGAGAGCTGTTAAGTCTCCTTCAGAATGTCCACTGTGAAAACTAGGTGTGTAACACACAGCCTTTATTAGACAGAGACCTCTTCTTAAAACCACAATGACTTTTATTGTTATTAGGTGACACCATTTACATGCAAGAGCTCAGTTCCAGACATGGTGCTAGTTCTGACATAGCCAAGAGAAAAGATAAACAAATACAAGGATATACTGTTTCATATGACAGAATAATATTCTTCAAAAAGACTCTTCTGTGTGAGATGACATGGGCAAAGAGCATAAGCTATAAATTGTCCCCTTCTGGGAGTATTGCTTTGGATAGGCAATCATACATTCTCAATACTCCTGAACCATCTATGTTACCAATCCTTGTTGCCGAACTTATAGCATGTTGTCTACCTGGAAGGAGTTTCCTTACTTACAAGAATGGTAATTCCTTAGCATTAAAAAGATAAAGTTTAGTCGGGCGGTGGTGGCGTTCACCTTTAATCCCAGCACTCGGGAGGCAGAGGCAGGTGGATCTCTGTGAGTTCGAGGCAAACCAAAAGTTACAGAGAAACCCTGTCTCAAAAAATCAAAAAAAAAAAAAAAAAAAGAAGAAAAGATAAAGTTTAAACAGGGTAGACATTGTGTATCTTCCAAACATTTCATTCCTACCATATTGTGCTTATTTTTTTTTTTTTGGTCTGGTTTGTATGTTTCACACCATCAGCTTTAAGCAAATAAATTTAATGTTTTCTTTGAACTTTAAGAACACTCAGAGCTTGTCATGTAGTAGGTATACAATTAATATCTGTTTCTTCTAAATGTGATCTGAGTTCAGTGGCCAGGTTGTCAATGAATGTTCAGCTTCAATTCAAGGGTTCAAACAAGCTTAAAGAATATTATATAAAAACAACCATAATGAATTTTCTAGAACAGGAAATCCTTGTTACATAAAATAAGACAATTAAGTGATCTATTATTCTACTACTTAGAAAAAAAAATTCCTAATTAGAAATATGAGTCTGAAATGTCAGGTGATGGTAGAACCAAAGTAGATTTGGGAAGTGCAACTTACAATTACAATGCAAATTTAGCAGCCTCATCTCTAAAAACAGAAAGAACAGAAAGATTATGATACATTCTATAGACCTACTCAAAAAGTATAATTTTCAACATGCTTCTCTTTTCTCTTATGATAGTCTTGGCTTTTGTCCTCAGATAGATGATTAAATAGTTATTTAGAGTTATTTTTATCCTAAACAGTTTTGATAACATTAATTTTCCAATATCATCAAATCATGACTGCTAGGTTCTGAGAAATAGCAGATAACTGAAAAGAAGGTGGTCCAGAAAATAATGTTACTACATTCCTAATTACTTGTCACTGACTAGCGTTGTGCCAGTTATGACATGTTGTTCCTTAAGTAATTATATGATTTCATCTGCTTTAGTTGAAAAGACTTCTATTTGGTTTTCTTTCAAAACTGTGTTAGTTACTTGTCTCATGGGGAAAAAAAAGCTTGACAGAAGCAACTTTAGAAAACAAAGGCTTATTTTCATTCATGATTTGAAGAAAGACGCTTAAAAGAAATCCCACACTAGCTCAGAATTGAGTATAATACAGGGTTATTTATTTAGGGGTAGACTCACTGATTACAGTCCTCAGTTCAAACGGTGTAGTAATAAGAGCAGCAGGCTAACTTCCTTGGCACCCGGCCGCCCGCATGACTAGCTTATGCCCCGAAATAATTACACGGAAACTGTATTCTTTTAAACACTGCCTGGCCCATTAGTTCTAGCCTCTTATTGGCTAGCTCTTACATATTGATCTAACCCATTTCTAATATTCTGTATAGCACCACCAGCTGGCTTACCAGGAAAGATCTTAACCTGCATCTGTCTGGAGTTGGAGAATCATGGCGACTGCCTGACTCGGCTTCTTTCTCCCAGCATTCTGTTCTGTTTACTCCACCCACCTAATGGTTGGCCTATCAAATGGGCCTAGACAGTTTCTTTATTAATTAACCAATGAAAACAACAGATTAGAAAGAAATCACTCCCACATCAAAACGGGGAACAGCAACTGAATCTAGCAGCCAGAGGAGAAGCTGTATGTGTGCTTTACATCAGCATATATAGTATAAGAGTCCGCGCCCAAGTGGGCAAGTAACTTAAAGGCTACTGGCTGTAAGAATTCCTACAGCACAAGTTCTCAGTACATCACAGCTGGGCAATCATGGCTGTAGAAACTCAAGGTCATATCATGTCTACCACTGGGAAGATGAATGGAATGAAGGCTCTTCCTCATCTGCACTGCTCCTTAACTAACTTCAGGAGTTCAATCCATGAAATGCCAACTCCCAAATTTTTGTCTTCTGTTTAGTTAATATAGTAGACTTTACCATTACAGACATCACCCAAGGTTTTTCTCATATGTGCTGTTAGACAATGTCCAATTGGCAATGAATGGCACAAAGATAGTGTTGTTTGCTTTTGTTTAGCTAGTGCTCCATGTATTATTAGACAGGAAAATTCTGAACATTATTTGAGTTGGTTCATACAACAAGAAGAAAGAGGAGAAGAGGAAGAATTAAGTTGTTTTGCCTTGTACTATAAAACAATGTAGAGCAATAGTCAATAAAAACTGAGAACAATTCATTGGTTTTAGGGGCATCTTTTCTCATTAATATAAAATAATAAATTGAACTACTAAGCAACTAAGTTATTTATAAATATCTAAGTTATTTCTTCATCTCTATCTTCTTTCAGGACCTTGTGTTGGGTGAACAGAATCCCTACAATGTGAAATTACGGACATCAGTGCCTGATTTAAAGATCAGTGAAGGGAAAATATTCTCTAAACAGGAGGCATTAAAGTAAGCATTATATCTCGATATGATTATGCTGAGGTCCTGGAAAATTTTAACAAGACACATTGCCATTTATTTTTTCCTTATGACATAACATACATATTTATTGTAGTTACCAATGATAAACAATATTAACATACATTCCTTCTATGCATCACAACACTAAGCTTTCATTCTGCTTTGTAATCCTTTTACTTCTTTTCTTACAAAATCCTTCTTTCATTGATTCATTTTATTATGGTTTATCTTTCCCCAACCAGGAGTCTCATTTTCTCAGAACATACTCTGACTTCTTATATCTTAACCTGATCTAGGCATTCCCATATTATTTCTTCTGGGTTCAATGTTTTCTATTGTGCTGTTTTCCTAAGTACTGTTAGTCTGCTTCTGTATTTGAGAACTAAGTCAAAGCTCTCATCACAGACATTCTAAAAAATGACTTAAAATAATTTATCCCTTTCTAAACGTGCTGGCAACTCACAATACTTTGACTCATACATCTTCTGAAAAAAAGGATAATTTTCACTTGAGTCATGCCAATTATTTTCTTTGAATAGCATCATAAGGATGAATTATGTCATCAAGAATACTTAATTGTGAGCTTTTTCTTTTCCAAGGTTAGTTGTGAGCTTTTTCTTTTCCAAGGTTAGTACTTTGAGGGTAATAAACAAAAGGATTTTTGATCTCACTCAAACTTAAAATGGAAACTAAGATTCTTTATCTTCATACACACTGAAGTCGCAACACAACACAAATCCTATGAAAACATATTTGATTTTTTTCAGAATTCTAAAAATTCTCAAATGCTGTAAGAGACTCATTGAAAGTCTCTAAATACATAGGACTACAAACAATGAAATCAGTAGAATTTTTATCACCTATACTAACCTCAAGCTAAAGTCCTTATAGAGAACTGTCATGGCTTCTTTGGAGAAGGTAAAATTAAGTTCCAACCCAAGAGCCCATGTCCAAGTACTGACCCCAAACTATAACAATGTCCTAAACCTTCACATTTCTTAATCTCTCTAGGACTGGAACGTGTCCACCTACTATAGTAGGTGTCAGTTTCCTTTTCCTATCTTCGCCAGTGAGTAAGGAGTAGTATTTTTTTTTCTCCTACGGATACCTATATTTTTAATCATTGTTGTTGGAGTTCAACTTCACCTGGGTTGTAACTTTCCTTTGGCTGTGTGTTGCTTGCTTCAATGTTCCCACAGTGAATGACATCTTTGAAATACTATTCTGTAGAAGGCTTTCAACAAATGACAGCTGTATGTATCACTCTCATTCTATTAATGCTACAACTTGAATAGGCTTATTCAGAACTTACATAAGCAATTCAAAGTCTAATAGCAAACAGGTTAGCAATTTGATTTATATGTTTTTACTCTCATACAATGTAGTCCCTGGCTTGACAGAATTCTATAATGAAAACTGTAAAGCTGTAGTTTGGTAGTCAGAACTTAATTGTATCTTCTCTTTATTTTAATACTAAAAATGCTATGTCCCTTTTCCTAACTATAAACATCTTAACATTTATTTTATTACAGTCCACATTTTTTCACTTTATCATTTTATTTTCATTTTTAATGTTTCATTGCTAAATTTGATAATGATTAGGAAGGTCTAAAATTGTGTGAAGTGTGTGTGTGTGTGTAGACCAAACACTTTCTTTTTCTGTCTACAGACTGGCAAGGTCAACAGCCTTGATCAAAGTAGATTCTATGTTCAGTAAATAATGGTTATTGTAGAATCACAGCTGCTAAAGGTCCTGAGAAGAAGAGGCAATTGAGTGTTTAGCTTTAAACAGGACCTAAATGCTATCTACTGCAAGGCTCAGAGAACACTGCAGAAGGGGGAACATACTGAAATTAAGCACTCGACAGATGGGATTTGTCAAAAGAGCCATTCCTATCTACCTAGGGCCTACAAGAGACTGAACCAGTAATCTTCACGAGGGTTACTGGTTGGTGTGGAATAGGAAGTAATGTAGCTACTGAAGAATTATTCACAGTGCAATGGGCAGTTTTACAACCATATCCAGGTGAGAGGCCTTGGTAAAGCCCATTGAATAATAAAATACAAACAAAATGAAGTAAAAACATGAAGCCAGGATGTGTTAGAGGATTTCAATGTTTTAGGAGAAAATGGATGGAGGTGGTGACTGAACATGGTCGTAATATATTCTGTATATGTATTGCGCTCTCCAATGAATGATTTAAGCATTTTAAATGGCAATACTCAGTAGTAGAAAATAGATCATTAAAAGGACATTGAGATTATAATTTGTGATCCTAGAGAAGCTAAATAAGAAGCTGAACCCAAAGAAAAACATATAAGCATCCTCCTGAATATTAACCTTCATCAGGCGATGAAAGAAGACAGAGACAGAGACCCACATTGGAGCACCGGACTGAAGTCTCACGATCCAAAGGAAGAGCAGAAGGAGAGAGAACACGAGCAAGGAACTCAGGACCGTGAGGGGTGCACCCACACACTGAGACAGTGGGGATGTTCTATCGGGAACTCACCAAGGCCAGCTGGCCGGGGTCTGAAAAAGCACGGGACAAAACCGGTCTTGCTGAACATAGCGGACAATGAGGTCTACTGAGAACTCATGAACAATGGCAATGGGTTTTTGATCCTACTGCACATACTGGCTTTGTGGGAGCCCAGGTAGTTTGGACGCTCATCTTACTAGACCTGGATGGAGGTGGGTGGTCCTGGGACCTCCCAGAGGGCAGGGAACCCTGATTGCTCTTTGGGCTGAGGAGGGAGGAAGACTTGATTGGGGGAGGGGGAGGGAAATGGGAGGCGGTGGCGGGGGAAGAGGCAGAAATCTTTAAGAAATAAATAAATAAAAAATAAATAAATAAAAGTACCAATTTAGGATTAAGTATTGTTTAATGTCATGGAGAGAGAAATAAAATCAACAAACTGTGAAGTGAACAATTGATATACTTAAATACAAATTATAAGATGTTTTCTTAAAAAAATATATATAAATGAGTATATATAAATAGTCTATATGTGTTTTTATGTTTTCAAATGTTATAAATATTATAAAATACTTTATAAATATCATTAATTATTAATGAAGTATTTTTTTATTGTACCAAATTAGCTTTTAAATAGTCATATAGACTCAACTGTTATGTTATCTGCAAATTCTTTAAATGAATAGTCTAACTAGAGTTTTAATTTATTTAATTTTATTTTATGTGTATTGTTGCAAGGGTGCCACAGGCTATGGAACTGAAGTTATAGACATTTGTGAGCTGCCATGTTTGTGCTGGGAATTGAACCCATGTCCTTTGGAAGAGCATTCAGCTCTTAAATGCCTAGCCATCTCTCCAATTCCCTAACTGGAATTTTAAAACAAAATTTCCTGTTTCTATTGGATCTCAAAGTTAATCCTAGACACCAAGCTAAGGAAGTAGTATTGGTAAAGAACAGAAAAAATAAAACTACAATAAGAGAAGTAATTTCAGTTGAGCAGTCTTCCTGAATTTGCCTTCTGCTTGTTTCTTCTCTCATTTCTTATTCCACAAGATGATCATATAAGTCCTTTTGTCTGAGGAGCTGTACTGGCTTCAGATGGTGATTGTAGTAGTTCCACATGCAGGGTTTCCCTCATGAATAAGTAACCTCATGTTTGGGTCTTCTTGGTAGGCTCTGTTGCCCTCTGAATCCAAGAACTGAGATATGCCTTATCTTTTGTTTTCAGTTTTCACAAATAAAAATAGAGAGAAGCACACAAGAAGTACAAAAATACCAGAGTTCTACCTTGTTTTGGTTGACATATAGTCTCCTGTTAAAACTGAATGATTTTGAATAAAGAAAGTTCCAAAATCTGACAAATATTTAACTAAATGTTGCTGCTTAAAAACAAGTCCCAGACTGTTATCCCGTTTTGCCTGTTTCTCAAGTATCTTACTAGATTTTCACTAAAATATATTTTACTTTTAAAGATTTTGCTAAATTTTACAAAGAAACTGAGACAGTGAGGAGACAGTCAACTTTTTTGTTTTGTTTTGTTTTTGTTTTTGATTTAGTGAGGTATAAAACAATAGATATGTGTGAATTCTCCTGGCTAAGCAGCTTAATGAAAAAAAGAAAAAAAATATTCCAGGCAAAAGAAGTTGTAAAAATGATAGTTTTATCATATAAAGAATTGATTCAAAGTTAAAATTAAATTAAACAAACAGAAATCTTTAACAGATTGCAAAAGTTACAAATAAATCACAAAGGTGTATGAGAAATAAAATCTAATGAAATCTTACATACAATTAACTTGATTATAATTAAAGGTTATTGAAATGTCTCTTAAAATGAGATTGTATGGTGCTTATTCTTCTTAAAATGAATAAAACGGTAATTTATGTCTTGGAAATGCTTAAGCATTGGTCATTGAACTGAAGTATGGACAGCCTGTATATGACGGTTCTGTTGAACTTGTCCATATTGGATTTCATGGTCTAAGTTGAAGAGGACAATTGACCAGGTCTCTTCCTCAAGAGGGCACCCAGTCTCATTACAGATAGTTGTGAGTCACCATGTGGTTGCTGGAATTTGAAATTAGCACATTTGGAAGAACAGAAATGCTCTTAACCATTGAGCCATCTCTTCGGCTATTCTTTCTTACCTGCTTCAAAATTAGGAAGAAACTATGAGGAAACAATCAGAAGCCAGACATGCTACCTTAATTTTTATATTTGTGTTAACTTTCACATTATTTACTTTTATGTATGAGTACTCTGCACGTACACCTGCATGCCGGAAGAGGACATCAGATCCCATTATAGGGTCATGAGCCACCATGTGGGTGCTGGGAATTGAACTCAGAACATCTAGAAGAGCAATCAGTGCTCTTAACTGCCGAGCCCTCTCTCCAGCCCATGTTTGGGGCTCTTAACAATCAAAATAAAGAAACTAAAGTTTTGTGATTACAGTCACAAGTGTGAGGCCAATTCATAACATGAACTTTAGGAATAATATGCTTTCTAGACAGATAACAAATGACCACCACAGAGAAACACCAGGCTAAAGAAAAAGAATTCCAAAAGAATAAACTGAAGAGAGACCACTTGGAGAAGGATTGTAAAATCAGAATCTACAGAGAGGAAAATCACTACTTAGGATAATGCATGCCCCTCAGAAGGGGGAATAAGCTTTTGGATTAAGTGATGGTTGTCTCTAAAAACTGATGGTTCCCAAGTTGACTTGACAAACACCCTACTTGAGGCCACTGAAATGACTCTTGATGTGATAGTGAAAATTCTTCATTTTTTGTCCAATATTTGAGTTTATCCTTTGTCTTAATCAATAATTCAGGGCTTCTTATTGCATGAATGAGCTTTGTGTATTGTGTTAAAAGAAATTCTCAAATGCCCAATGATGTATTGCTAACATTGGGAAGTCACAGTATATGGCCCAATAATAAGGTATAATAGAGTCCCCAACCTAAAAGTCAAGAAACATTCTTAGATCCATAGCTTACTTCTGCAGCTAAAATTTATAATGTATATATCTAGAACTATAATGCATATACTTAGAACTGTAAAAGTTAAACTGAAACCAGCAGATCAGGCTGCTTAGGGAAATAAAATTTTCTGACATTTTCAGGTTGGGTAAATGCCTACCCAAACCAGATTTGAAAAAAGTTATTCACTTTAATAATATTTTCTGATTCTCCACAGCCTCAAGAACCACTTAAAGACAAAGTCAATTGCACACACATATTTCTAAAAGTATAAAAATCCTAAAACATTTCTTAAACAAAAAAATGTATGTCTTGACTTTCTAGGTACAAGCATTAATTGTTGGTTTGTATCTATCAGTAGTCATAAGTTTTCTTCATTACTTTTCTTTTGGCAATGTTATGACTCACCAATTGTAAACTAAGACTATTTTATGTCTAATCTTTACACATCACTGGGTTTCCTCTAGAAATATTTTCCTATATTCAGTCACATACTCAACTGTCATGATTATGTGTTCTTAAAAACCTAAAGTCTAATACCTAGGAGCAAACTTCACAAGACTTATCTCTTTTTCTATTGCCTTTCCTGAAGCCATTGGTTACCATAATCATGCTAGTTTTGCTTATGGAATTTGATCTTCCATAATGTGTATCTTCTGGCTTATGGTAATTTCAAACTAAATTCATTATGATACTGAGATGTGAACCAACTATTACTACAGGGAATGCAAAAACTCTTCTCCAATAAGGGATAAAATAAAAATATAGTTTTATAACCCTTAGGCAGGTGTCACATCCCTCTGAACATGGCAGAAATTATGCAAGACTGATGATTATTCTTCTACTACACAGAAAGATTTCTGGCACCACAGGTCTCTACATTGAATGTGGCAAGATAACAGATCAATGAGACAAATGCATCAAGATTAACACACAAATGAATTCAGTTATAGAAAGATTAGAAAACCCTCTCCATGTGAACTACATGTAAGGGGTAGTGTAGCAGAAGAAAAACATGTGAGTCACAGTTGAAGGACCATGTAAGTTCTATATGTACGAGTCTAGGGTCCCAAAGTCTTTGTACTTGTTCTTTTTCCAGGGTCTTTCACCTGTTTCCATACTCAGAATTGGCCCTTAAATAAACAGCTTCTACCACTCACTGCCCATGTGTCTCTGGCATTTTGTTCCAAGATACAAGAATATGGATTAGTTAATTGGGCACTTTCTAGATACTATTCTACATCTGCAATCTCAGTGGGTGCCTTCAGGACTCAGATTCAAGCATTCAACATGCATGTATGGACACACACACACACATACACCATATACACATAACACACATTCTTACATATTGTTACATATTGCATGCTGGGAAGTATTTAACAGAGTGTGCCATGAGGCATGATCTCAACTCTTAAAACTGTTTTAATCATATGTCTGTTTCTGAAAGAGTTGTTTCTGAAATTAATAATAAATGGTAGTTAATCATTAAAATTGAACACTGTACTATATGTTATTACCTTGATTTTAAATGTTAAACTATAATAAAATTTGTGAAAAGTTTTTGAGATTTTTTTCCTTTGAAATATACAAAATTTTAAATGTTTATGTCATGCAGATAGATCCACACAACTTTTGCTGAATTAAAGACATGTTTGAACATGGTGATTTCTGATGTAGAAGAAATATAGATGTCAATCTGTAAGTAAATTTCTTGGCAGGACAGTGCAGTGATTTCAATAGGAATGACACTTATAGATTCATGCATTTAAATGTGTGGTCCATAGAGGAACTATGATAAGGAGTGGGTTGTTGGAGTAGGTGTGGCCTTCCTGGAAGAAGTATGTCACTGTAGGGCAGGCTTAGAAGTATTATATACTCAAACTATGTCCAGTTCAGCAAACTGTTTCCTACTGCCTGTTTGTCAAGATAGAGAACTCTCATCTCCTCCTGCAGGATCATGTTTGCCCAAGAACTGCCAGGAATACAATCATAATGATAATGGAAAAAGACAGCTTCAATCAAATGTTTTCCTTCCTTTATGACTTATCATAGTCTTTGCTCATATTCTTACTCCTCCGACTCCTCAACTAGACTTTGGGAGCTCAGTCTAGTGCTACTACAGTGCAGGTCTCCTCTGTTTCCATCACTTGCTGAATGAAGGATCTATGGTGATTTTTAACATATTCTAACTACAGGACAAGGCAAGTTCCCGCATCCTCTCCTCTATTGCTTAGGGTCTTACCTGGGATCATCCTTGTAATGGAGCTCACCAACTCCAGCCAGACAGGGAAGGAAATACCACAGGTCCAAACTAGTCCCTTTGACTCTGGGTGATAGTTATATGGCTGGGGCAGATGCACGGCCACTGGCAGTGGCACCAGGATTAATCTCTCCTGCTTGTACTGGCTTTTTAAGAACCTATTTCCTTGGATAGATGCCTTGCCCAGCCTAGATATGGTAGGGAGGGCCTTGGACCTTCACCAAACCAATGTGCCTTACCCTCACTGAGGAGTGGATGGGTGATGGGGGAGTTAGGTGGAGGGAATGGGAGAAGTGGAGGGAAGAGGAACTGGAATTGATATGTAAAATGAAAAAAAAAAGATTGTTTTGTTTTAAAAAATAAATAGACAAACAAAAAGAGTTGTCACAGTCATGTGGTCATGGTATCTCCTCACAGTAATAAATCCCAAACTAAGACAGTCTATAGTTCAGTGAATTTTATTCATTCTTTAAATAATATATTTAATATAAAATTTCATTGTGCTCTGAGTTGTTTTACTTATGTTTTGATTTATATTTGATTATAAGTGTTCTGCTATAAGTATACAATATTATTGTATATATAAGTATACATGTTGATTATATATTTGAGGGAACATAAATGTTAATCCTGAGCTCTTGTTCAAAAAAGTAAGTAACATTCCATCTATATTAACTAAAAATGTCACACGTTTCAAAATAAAAACTGTTTATCATCTACAGTAATGTATTATTTTATTTTTTGACATTTTCCTTTGAATTACATTTCTATATATTCCTTTTTATCAAGAAAATAAAATTTTGTCTTTCAAAGGATATTTATAACATGTTGCCAATACCTAGCGAAATACTGCGTATTAGAATAAAACATTTTCTATTCCAGGATGTCACCCTGCACTGCTTCTTTGTGTTTAAAGTATGGCATTACTACTTTAATGCATCTGCACCATCATTTTGTTGTACAAATACAATGAACAAATTTAATCCACTCTAATACAGATAATCCTATTTATAAAATTGAAAACAGATTCTTCTTTCATACGATATGTTCTGACCATATTCCCCCCCTTTCTATTCTTCCAACCTCCTCCCCATCATTCCTCCCCTCAAAATCCTCTCCCCTGTGTTTCTTCAGAAAGGAGCAGGGATCTAAGAGAAAAACTGCCAAACATGATTAAACACACATGGATAAATAAAGCAAAAGCTTTCTTTTAAATGTGATAAAAATATTCATGATATACTGATGTAGTATTAAGATTTTTCCTCTACATTTTGTAAATTTTTTTAACCAAGGAGAAAATGCACATAGATTGGAGGATTGGGCAAGAGTAAACTATCAACTAGAGGACAATATTCCTTAAAATATGATTTATTTGACAACGTAAACATTATTTGTGAATTTGTTAGAAACGTAACTTTGAAACACCGTTGTGGAATTCTGCTCAAATCTGAGTATGGTGTTCACTCTTTCCTGTTTCATTGGGACTTTCAGATTATTTTTATGTCTGCAGAGTTCAAAGAAAGCAATTCAGATTTAGAGTATTTCTGTCATGCCTTTAAAAACACTGTGCTTTAAGGACATTAGTATAACATAACTTTACCTTATCTAAAATGTCTTTGTCTAGGTATGGAAGTCAAATATACTTACAGTGAAATTAGATAAAATAAGGTATGTATGTGCACTATAGTCATAATTAATAAGATTCACAATTGCTAGGAATAAAATATAGAAAGTATTTATTTGGGGAAAAACTCAGAATAAGGGTAGAGAGTAGCAGTCTTCTGTGGACACTGTAAGAAGCAAACAGAACCCAGACTACCACCCTAAGGAATGAGTACACTTTTTTTCTGTGCTTATCAGTCAATACATAGTACTTCTGTGTATTCCACAATAAACCGGTATCAAAAGGCTATTGGCTGAATAAAGTCCCTCAACACCTCCCCTCATTGAATTATCTAAATAAAAGAATTCTAAACTTAATAGAAAACTATATACAATAAGAACAATATAAAGTACTTTCCAGGAAACTAAAAGGCAAAACATACACAAAAATAGAGCAACAACCATCATGAACAACATCAAGTAAGAAACACATGCTAAATAATTACTAGTCTAAGGTAACTAGAAAATAAAAGGTATTATTTTAAAAGTTGTCCTATCCTGAAGAGTCTAAGATATATGCTAAAAATGTCTTAGTTAATTTATAAGGGGAAAGTTACTATGAGCATCTAGTCTTCAACCCCTTCAAAGATATTGATCTTTGTTCTTAGTCACCTTCCGATCAACAAAGTAATAGACTGGTAGATACATTTTAGAATCCTATTAGCATGCAAAGAGCGGGATGCTTTGAGGATGATCAACAGATAAGACAGTTTTGTTGTTACTTCTCAATAGTGCCATTGTAAATATAATCCCTATTTGACTTGTTTTGTTTGCTTTTTGTTTTTGTATTTGCTCTTTGAGATAAGGTTTCTCTATATAGCTTTGGTACTTGTCCTAGAACTAGCTCTTGTATACCTGGCTAACCTCAAACTCATAGAGATCCTCCTGCCTTTGCCTCTAAAGTCCTAAAATTAAAGGAGTGCACAAACACCACCTGGTCCTTAGTTGAATTTCATTTTATTATTATTAAGCCACGTATAGATTTGATGGAATAATTTATGAGTGTTTTAGTAATATATAAGTCTTGAGGACAAAACAAGTCACAGACTTAATACTTAATACTTATCATAAACATTCACTGTTTAAATCTAGAAACTTGGGTCTAAGGCTTCTGTAGTATATACAACATCTTGGTTTAGAACCTCAGTACCGCAAAATCTGGCAACTCCAAAGTAAGTAACAAAATATACACTTAAAACAGAGCAAAGCAATCAGGAAATTGCTTATAATTTCTTGTAATTTTAAGGTTTATGAACATTTTGACAAATTTGTAAGTAAAGACATATTTTATTTCTGTAATAAGTTACATGCATGTTGTTCTACAACTCATTTAATTAGTTCTCCACTGAGAAAGTAAGCAGCATGTTGATAGCTGTTAACTGCATTTCCATTTTCTTTTCTTTTTTGCATCATTTGGCAACTCAGTTCTGTGAGTCATACGAGACAGTTGTGTATTTGCTGATTGAAGTACAAATTGGCACAAATATTTTGAATGACAAATTATAAATATGTATCCAAAGATCTTAAAAATAAACTTCCCATGTTTGATTCAATCATTATTTCAACTGTAGAAATTAATAGAATATGTAAAATGCATTTTAAAATATCAAGAGTCAATCAAGTGAAAACAGTCTACAAAGTGAAAGAAAATATTTGGTGTTATACAATGGATACAGGACCAAACTTTAGAGCAGATAAAGAACTTAAAACTTTCAATACCAAAAAAAAATCAAATCAATGAGCTAATGAAATAAACAGATTGGTCTCAAAATATGAAATATGCAGAAATAAGCATGTGAAAAATTGTTCTACATACTTAGCCATCATGGAAATGCCAATTCAATGATATTGAAATTCTATCTAAGACAATTTTAATGACAATCATAAAAGAAATCATACAAAAAAAATACAAAAAAAAAAAAAAAAGAAATCATACATCAAGGGGCCATATTGGGAAGGTGCTCTGGGAGCTTGTCCTAGTGCAAGTTCTAGATCTCTGCCTCTGCTTCCATAAGTTGCTGGATGAAGCTTCTATGATGACAATTAAGATAGTCATAAATCTGATTACAAGGAAAGGCCAGTTCAAGTACCCTCTCCACTATTGCTTAGTGTCTTAGGGTCATCCTTGTGGATTCCTCAGAATTTTTTGAGTGCCATAATGCCACCCTCAGTAAAGATACATCTTTCCTTGCTCTCCATCTCTGTCTTTCCCCCACCTCATTTCCTCATGTTCACCTCTCCTCTCCCCTTTTTCTCTCCCCATCTACCCTCTCTTGCCCCCACCTATGGCCCCTATTTTCTCAGGAGTTCTTGTTTGTTTCCTCTTCCTAGAGGTTTCCATATATGCCACTCTTAGGATTTTCCTTGTTACCTAGCTTATATGGGATCATGGATTATAGACTGGTTATGCTTTGCTTTACATATAATATCACTTATGAGTGAGGCCATACCATGTTTGTCTTCATGGATCTGGGTTACCTCCCTCAGGATTGAATTTTCTAGTTCCATCCATTTGCCTACAAATTTCAAGTTGATATCATTATTTTACCACTGAGTAGTACTTCATCGTGTATATGTGCGAGATTTTCTTTATCTGTTCTTTGGTTGAACAGCATCTAGGTTGTTTCCAGGGTTTGGCTATTACACATAATGCTGCTATGAACATAGTTGGACAAATGTCATTGTGGTATGGGTTTATATCCTTTGGGTATATGCCCAAGAGTGGTATTGCTAGGTCTTGTCGTAGACTGAAAACCAATTTTCTGGATAACTTCATATTAATTTCCAAAAAAAGCTGTATAAGTTTACGCTCCTAACAGCAGTAGAAGAGTGTTCCCCTTACTCTGCATCCTCTATAGCATAAGGTATCATTGGCGATTTTGATATTAGACATTCTGATTGGTGTAATATGGTATCTCAGAGTCCTTTTGATTTGCATTTCCCTGATGGCCAAGGATGTTGAGCAATTCCTTAAGTGTTTTTAAGACATTTGAGATTCTTTTGCTGAAAACTCTCTGTTTAGATCTGTACACTAATTTTTTGATTAGACTATGAAGTATTTTGATGTCTAGTTTCTTGGGTTCTTTAAATATTTGAAATCAGTCCTCTGTCTGATGTGGGGTTGGTGTAAATCTTTTCCCATTTCATTGGTTGCCATTTTGTCTTATTGACCATGTCCTTTACCAAACAGAAGTTTCTCAGTTTCAGGAGTTCTCATTTATTTTTGTTGCCCTCAGTGTCTGTGTTTTATATATAGGAAGTGGTCTCCTGTGCCCATGTATTCAAAACTACTTCCCACTTTCTCTTCTGTGAGGTTCAGTGTGACTGGATTTATATTGAGGTCTTTGATTAATTTGGACTTTAGTTTTGCGCATGGGGTTAGATACGGATTTGCATTATTCTACATGTTGACATCCACTTATAACAGCACCATTTGTTGAAGATCTTTTTTCCATTGTATAATTTTAGCTTCTTTATAAAAAATATGTGTTTATAGGTGTGTGGATTAATATCAGAGCCTTCGATTCTACTTCCTTGGTCCATCTGTCTGTTTTCATTACTGTAGCTCTATAATAGAGCTTGATGTCAGGGATGGTGATGCCTCCAGAAGCTTCTTATTCTACAGGATTATTGTGTTGTCATGGATTTTTTGGTCTTTTCTATATGAAGTTATTGCTTTTTCTTTGTGAAGAATTGTTTTGGGATTTTGATGGGGATTGTATTGAATCTGTATATTGCTTTGGATAAGATTGCCATTATTATTACGTTGATCCTACCTTTCCAAGAACAGGAGAGATTTTTCATCGTGTGATTTCTCTTTTAATTTCTTTTTTCAAAAGCTTAAATTTATTTTTTTACCTATTTATCCATTATTACACAGTGTTCGGTCTGCATGCCAGAAGAGGCAACCAGATCAAATTACAGATGGTTGTGAGCCACCATATGGTTGCTAGGAATTGAACTCAGGACCTCTGAAAGAGAAGCCAGTGCTCTTAACCTCTGAGCCATTCTCTCCAGCCCCAAATTTATTTTCCTACATGTCTTTCCTTTATTTGGTTAGTGTTACCCCAAAATATTTTATGTTGTTTGTGGTTATTGTAAAGGGTGATATTTATCTGATTTCTTACATAGTCCTTTCATTGCTTGTACAGAAGGGTTACTGATGTTTTTTAGTTAGTCTTCTATCCTGCTACATTACTGAAGGTGTTTATGAGTTATAGTAGTTCTTTGGTAGGATATTTGGGATCACTTATGTATACTACCATATCATCTACAAATAGTAAACTTTGACTTCTTCCTTTCCAGTTCATAACCTTTTTGACCTCCTTTAGCTGTCTCATTTCTTTAGCTATAACCTGAGTACTTTATTGAATAGATTTGGGAAGAGGGAAGAGTATTGTCTTGTTTCTGATTTTAGTGGACTCACTTTGAGTTTCTCTCCATTTAGTGTGATGTTGACTGTAAGCTTGCTGTATATTGCTTTTATTATGTTTAGATATGTTCCTTGTATGCATGATCTCTTTAAGACCTTTATCATTAGTGGTTGTTAGATTTTGTTGAAGGATTTTTCAGCATCTAATGAGATGATCAAATGGTTTATTTCTTTCAATTTATATGGTGGATTACATTGACAGATTTTCATATGTTGAGTTATTCTTGCATCTCTGGGATGAAACCATTATTGATCATATTGGATGATTTTTTGATGTATCCTTGGATTCAGTTTGATAGCATTGTAATGATTAATTTTGCATAAATGTTCATGAGAGAGATATGTCTGTAATTTTCTTTCACAGTTGAGTGTTTGTGTAGTTTGTGTGGCTTGGGTATCAGGGTAAGTGAAGCTTCACACAAACAATTTTTAATGAAAACTACTTTAAGTCATATATTCTCTATGTGTCTGTCTGTCTACCTATCATGCCAGAAAGTCTTTCAATTTATGAATATTTTCTCTAAAAACAAATTTACTCTCTTAATAATTCTTTCAAGATCAAATTACATAAAAACAATATATTTGGCAACATACAAATTATTTACAAGTTATTTATTTATAATGGAAAGGTCAGAGGGTAGTCTGACATTTTTCTAGAACTAACAATCTTCTACTCAAATATAAATATATAAATTCTGAGACAAACTGGAAATGGGGTCTGTGGATTGCAACATGGTTATTCTATACAGCCAATATGCACTTACGAGTACACACTATGTTTGTCTTCTGAGTCTGGGTCATCTCATTCAATATGATCTTTTCTAGTCCTATCCATTTTCCTGCAAATTTCATGATGACATTATTTTTAATCAGCTTAGTAATGCTCCATTGTATAAATACATCACAATCTATTCATATGTTCATTAGTTGAGGGATATTTAGGTTGGTCTCAGCTTCAGACTATTATGAATAAAGCTGTAATGAACATAGCTAAGCAAATACCCTTGTGGTAAAATGTAGTATCCTTTGGGTATAAGTCCCAAAGTGTTATAGTTGGGTCTTTTTTCTTTTTTTTTTTTTTTTTTTTTTTTTTTTTGTTTTTTTCGAGACAGGGTTTCTCTGTAGCTTTGGTGCCTGTCCTGGAACTACCTCTTGTAGACCAGGCTGGCCTCGAACTCACAGAGATCCGCCTGCCTCTGCCTCCCGAGTGCTGGGATTAAAGGCGTGCGCCACCACCGCCCGGCTATAGTTGGGTCTTGAGGTAGATCATTTCCCAGTTTTCTTAGGACCTGCCATGTTGATTTCCACAGTGGATATAGAAGCTTACACTTCCCTTGCTGCACATCCTTTCCAATTGTGTGGTATTTTTTTTATCTTAGCCATTCTTTGAGGATAAGATGAAATTGTAACCATTTGAGATTAAATTTCTGATAATTAGATATGTGCCCTATTCATAAATTGCATTATTTGGTTTGTTGATGTATAGTTTTTTGAGTTATTTATATTAGTGTGGATATTAGCCATCTGTTGGATGTGGAGTTGGTAAAAATGTAGTCCCATTCTGTAGGCTGCTGTTTTGTACTATTTATGCTTTACAGATGTTTTTCGTTTTCATGAAATCCTAGCTATTGATTGTTATTCTCAGTGCCTGCACTATTATTTTTCGCTCAAGAATATTGTTTCCTGTGCCAGTATGTTCAAGGCTATACTCCATTTTCTTTTGCATTAAATACATGGCCTGGAACCAGAGGCTGGGCAGTCCAAAGCCCTGGGATAGAACAAAACACAACTGGCAAAAATGTCAATAAAGTCAATGATATGATTCCTAAGGATTTTCTACTATTCTCATAGATGGGCGCCTAGCCCAGTTGTCATCAGAAAATATTAGTCCAGAAACTGATGGGAGCAGATGCAGAGACCCACAGAAAAACAGTAGAAAGCATCAGGGGAGCCCTGAAGAGGAAGTGGAGGAAGGACTGTAGGAACCAGAGTGGTCTAGGGCAGTGTGAGAACAGGACCTAGAATCAAGTAAGCAAGGCTTAAAGGGCTTCAAAAAGAGAAGCAGTAAGAAATAGGCTTTTATTAGTTTTTCCTCCTCTTCATGATTCATTTTATATATTTGAAAATATGCATATCCAGGAAATACAAACCTAATATGGGTGTGAGCCAGGTACTCTGCATATATCTTATCATTGTGTAGCTTGGTGTTCTTACGGGATTCCCAACAGTTGAAGTAGAAGGTTTCTCTGAATCTTTTGTCTGCTCTTGGAACTGTTTATATCCTGCTTTGTCACCATGTTCAGCCATGATACGATTGTTTGTGCCTATTATTATTTGTAACTTGTTGGCCATGTTCAACATAGATATCCTTGGAAAACCTCTTTTTGAAAGGAAAGGGATGAGATCTGGATCTGAGGGAGAAGGGAGGTGGGGGGAGGGACTGGGAGGAGTTGTGGTTGGGGAAACTGTAGTCAAGATGAAATATATGTGAGAAGAATGAAAGGAAAAAATATAAGTACTATACGTTTATTTTAAAAAAGAAGTATTAAAACATGCCTGAATAAAATTGTAAACTTATTAATTTACTAGAAGAACACAAATGAAACTATTATAAATTTTACTCTAGTAGAATATAATGATATCATTCACTAGTTAAAAATATATAATTTTTGTGGTTCCGAGGAGAGTCTCAGAATTTAAAAGTGCATGTAGTTATTTCAGAGGACTTGTGTCCATTTACCAGCATTCATATGGTGGCTACACTAACTGAAACTTCTTTCCCAGTGCATCCAGTTTATTTCTTTGTGCCTCCATGAGCACTAGGCATGAATGACTTGCATAAATATACATGCAGATAAAGTCCCATACACATAAAACTAAACTAAAAATATCCTAATTGTACCAGCTCTGGATGAAAAACAATTCATTTAATAGTTCCTAAAAGAAATAGGCTTTTCTTAGTTTTTCCTCCTCTTTATAATTCTGAATTTTATGTATTTGCAAATATTCATATCCTGGAAATACTGATACATGTAATATGTGATTCATTTGCATTGCTTCTGACTGACGAGAAACTGTGAGCATACTCTATTTAGAACCTAGGATAGGCATTGTATGCTCTTATTTTAACTGACTTCCGCTGGATCAATGGTTCTAAATCTTCCTAACGCTGCAACCCTTTAACACAGTTGTGGTGAACCTCAACCATAACATTATTATAATTGCGACTTTGTAACCATAATTGTGCTACTGTTATGAACTGTAATACAACTATCTGTGCTTTCCGAAGGTCTTAGGCATCTCCTGTGAAAAGATCATTTAACCTCTCAAATGGGCCATGTGCCGCCAGTTTATAATCAGTGCTCTGGAGTCTTGGTAAAGACTCTTTTCGGACTTTCTTTTCTCTTTACACTGGAAGTGAGTGTGATTCCTGAGAACTCACTGTGAGGTGATACTTTATTTGAGTTTCCCATAACAGGCCTAGGTTAGCAATGTGGCCATCTAGGAACTGATGTAGGAAACAAAAAAAAAATAAATAAATAAAAATCTACTTTCAAGTTGTAACTCACATTGTATTCTAGAACAAAGTTGGACTGTTTGTTTAAGCAGAGAAAAAAAACACTGCAGAGGCAGGAATAAGGACAACTACTGATTTCTTCCCTGTCACTTTGTGCGCTGACAACATGCCATACATCTACATTCAAATGTTGTTTTGTCCACAGGGTGTGGCACTCTTTAAGAAGGATATGGAGGTGTGGGTTTGTTGGAGTAGGTGTGACCTTTCTGGAGGAAGTGCGTCACTGAGAATGTAATTTGAGGTTTTAGAAGCCTATGCCAAGGCCACTCCCTATCTCTGGGTCAAGATGGACCTCTAAGCTACTTCTCCTGTATCATGTTTGCCTGCTGCCATGCTCTCTGCCATGATGATAATGAACTACACCCCTGGCACTGTAAATAAACCCTTAATTAACTGCTTTTTTTTATAAGGTTTTGTCTTAGTCATTGCATGTCTTTACATAAATAGAATCATATCTATGATGATTAACTTATCATAATTGATGTTGTTAGTAGATTATCCCAAAATCCAAAGAACATTTTTGTTCATTTTTCACTTATTTTCTTTTTGTCAATGACTACACAAGGCAATATTTTGACACAATGTTTATATATTGCATTTTACAGCTAAGCATCTTGAAGAATATTGATAGCATAGTTTATTCTGAGATGAAGTAATTCTGAATTAGAGTTACATGAATGTCTTTTATGAATCTGCTCTGTCCTCAAATGGATATGTTCTAAAGAATTTCTGCTTTTTTTTTTTTTTTTTTTTTTTTTTTTTTTTTTTTTTTTTTTTTTGAGACAGGGTTTCTCTGTGGTTTTGGAGCCTGTCCTGGAACTAGCTCTGTAGACCAGGCTGGTCTCGAACTCACAGAGATCCGCCTGCCTCTGCCTCCCAAGTGCTGGGATTAAAGGCGTGCGCCACCACCGCCCGGCACAGAATTTCTGCTTTATGTGTTTGATTTAGGCTGCCACTAAGGGTTAGGATAAGAATTCCCTCGCATGCAGGCTTCATAAACACTATTAGCAGTTTCACTGAAAGAAAGAGTGTAATTGACTGATACTTCCCACTTAGAATCTGCTGCTCTCTTAGCAGAATTTTAAGAATCTGAAGATGCGTAAGTCTAATTTGTTAGATTATTCCTGTAGCTTAATTTTAAAATAAATTATAATTTTAGTTGATACGGTACAGAGAAATTGATGACTTGCCCACAATTTTGTAGTTATTTAGTGATTGCATATAGATTTCTTGTTTCCCAGACAATGGTTGTTCAGAATTTTGAATGATTAGACTTCAAAACCATTTCTATGCAGAAGATATATAGGGATCACGGGTATAGATATGAGCCAATATGAGCTTGACTAGGCTACAATTTGTTATAGAATGGTAGAATTTATTAAACCTGCCAAATAAATATTCTTTAACTCTGTCTGTCTTTCTTTTTGATTTTCCCACGACTTTGGTTTGAATTAATAAAATCTTTTCATCCATATTATTTCTGCAATGAGCATAAATCTGCTCAATAGAATAAAATTCATTAATTTTAAAGTGGATTAGAGTCACTTTAGTTACTATGGACTAGAAATAATTCATAAATGTCAGACAATTGGGATAAAACATGATCCATCATCAAGATATGTTCTATGCAGAGCAATGCTTAAAATTCATTCCACCCCCACCATACTGCTTAATATACTGGTATTAATTCATTAATATATAGAACGCTAAATGGAAATCATTATCCACATTTTTCAAAGCATTCATCAGTATATGTAGTTGTGGTTTAAAATATTTCTGCTTCTGAAGAAAAGGATGCCATATTTCATGGAAAGTAGAATTTGTCAAATTAGAATGTGGTATTATTTCAGCAAGCCTATTTCCATCCTGTTCTTAGCTCCGTAACTTTGGAAGATTTATTGTTACAGAGATGATTAGGTAGAAATAGTAATATCCCCATAGAAAATGCAGGGAAGTGTATTAGCTTATGTAATGTATGAGTTTGACAGCAAATTAGCTGCTTGAAGTAATACCACTTCACACTCTTGATCGCGGAGAAAAAAATAGTATAATTATGAGGAGATCAAACATGTTTTTTATATATAACTGTACTATCTTCATGTGCTTTTAATTGCTTCATAGCACTCCTAATTTTAGAAATAAAAATATTTTGTTGTAGCAAATATATCTGAACTGTGAGCAGATTAACATCATCTTTCACATTTGAAATTATATTTGAATGTAGAATGTAAACATATTTTGTATACTGTAGTGTGTATTGATGGAATGTATTTCACCCCACTAAGATAAAAATATATTTCTTCTGGTAAGAAATAAAGAAGAAGAGAAATGCCTCATCTACGGGTGACAGTCCAATAAAATAATGTGAGAATGTCTAAAAATGTGCAAATGAATCTACAATGTCCTATATAATGTGTTGTTCAGTATCTCTGAAAGAAAATTAAAGGACAGATTCATTTAGTTTTAAAATTAGCAAGTCCACAATATTGTTTCTTATACTCTCATAAAATTTTAGGATGTCATTTCCTCATTAGATAGAATAAAACTCATATAGCACTCAAAAGGAAAATTAAAAAAAAGAACAAAAGACTGAAAATTCAATAAGGATTGTGAGCTAAAATGCAATAATGTATTTTGGACCTTAAAATATATACATTTTAACATGGTAGAGTAACATCCAATTTTGCCATTTAGCTTGGACTTAAACATCTCTTAAGTGTTTGCATTTTCCTTTCTTTTGTTAGAAACTAATATAAAAAACAGATTATAGTTTATGAAGTGTGTATAGGCAAACAAATATTTATAGAAACACGTGTTTAAAAATCACATTTATGAATATATATGATTTAACTAACATTCTATCTGTAACATTTCTATGCTTAAATCTTCATCCTTCAAACTAGGTCTAAAATGGAACTGAACTAAAAAACACGAGAGGAAAATAATTTTATATGTATTTATAAGATTTATATGGTGACTTGCTTAGGCCATCAATTGTCACAAGTGGTTTTCTCAAGGTTCTCTGAGAAAGTTTTTGAGTGAGTGGCCTTCCTTAAAGACAGACTGTCTCACTCATTCAACTGGTTGCCCTCATTCCAAGTGGAAGGTGACTCTTCCATGAATCAGTGGGTTTCTTTGTCCTGAATAAGCTGAGACATTGACCTTTTCCTATCTATGTAAAAGGTGAACATTTCAGTTCTTCTTGAATCTTGAGACTGCTTATTTGGAACTAAAATTACCACTGTCTCTGCTTTTCTTTTCTTTTTTTTTCTTTTTTTAAATATTTATTTATTATGTGTACAGTATTCTGCTTGCAGCACCAGAAGAGGGCCCCAGATCTCACTACAAACGGTTGGGGGTCCCCATGTGGCTGCTTTTGAGGCTGTAGCTTGTCTACTGACGTTCTTGAGATGCCGCATCCTTTTTTTTTTTTATTTTTTTATTTTTTTTTTTTTTTTGGTTTTTCGAGACAGGGTTTCTCTGTGGTTTTGGAGCCTGTCCTGGAACTAGCTCTTGTAGACCAGGCTGGTCTTGAACTCACAGAGATCCTCCTGCCTCTGCCTCCCAAGTGCTGGGATTAAAGGCGTGCGCCACCACCGCCAGGCTTGTCCATTTCATAAAGACAACTAAGCCAATAAAAAACGGAGTACAGAACTAAACAGAGAACTCTCAACAGAGGAATCTAAAATGGCTGAAAGACACTTAAGGAAGTGTTCAACGTCCTTAGTCATCAGAGAAATGCAAATCAAAGCAACTCTGAGATTCTATCTTATACCTGTAAGAATGGCAAAGATCAAAAACACTGATGACAACTTATGCTGGAGAGTTGTGGGGTAAAGGGAACACTCCTGCATTGTTGGTGGGAATGCAAGCTGGTATAGCCCCTTTGGATGTCATTGTGGCAATTTCTCAGAAAATTAGGAAACAACCTTCCTCAGGACCCAGTTATATTACTTTTTGATATATATTCAGGATGCTCAATTGTGCCACAAGGACATGTGCTCAGCTATGTTTATAGCAACATTGTTTGTCATAGCCAGAAACTGGAAACAACCTAAATGCTCCTCCACCAAAGAATGGATAAGAAAAATGTGGTACATTTACACAATGGAGTACTACACAACAGAAAAAAAATTAAAAACATCTTGAATATTATAGGCAAATGGATGAAGCTAGAAAGCCTCATTTTGAGTGAGGTAACCCAGATCCAGAAAGACAATTATCACTGTATTCATTCATAAGTGAGGTAACCCAGATCCAGAAAGACAATTATCACTGTATTCATTCATAAGTGGCTTGTAAACACAAAGCAAAGAAAACCAGCCCACAAATCACAGTCCCAGAGAACCTAGACAATGATGAAGACCCTAATAGAGACATATATAGATCTAATCTACATTGGTTGTAGAAAAAGACAAGATCTCCTGAATAAATTGGGAGCATGGGGACCTTGGGAGAGGACTGAAGGGGAGGGGAGAAACAGGGAGGGGAGCAAAGAAAAATGTAGAGTTCAACAAAAATCAATAAAAAAAAAGATGAACATGGAAGTCTGTAGTACATAGTAATGTGCATACTCAATTTAAAAAAGCCAAATCCAGGGTCATTAGAATGAAGAGTTACATGAAGAAGAAACTAAATGTTGACTTTCTTGGCTCGTTACTGTGATCAAATGCCTTGCAGAGGACAACTTAAGGAAGGAGAAGTATTTTTGGCTCATGATTTAGTATACAGCCCACCATGTTGGGGAAACATTGATGGCAGGAGCATAGAGCCATCATTGTGTCTGGTCACATTGTGTCTACACAATCACACAGAGGAGGGTGGGGCTGTGATTTGATTCAGCTGCAAAGAATATTTATTTAGCCTAATGAGAGACATACTTACCTGAAACAGATGATCTGTGTGAAGTACACTATCTTTGATTGTGTAGGGAAAAATTTAGAAGAAAATTAAACTAGTTAATTTATAACTTTTCAGAGTAAAAAGTTCTATTTTATTTTGTAATAAATAGAAACATTTGAAGAATATTAAACAAGGTATGATTTCATAATTCTATGTGTGTACATACATAAATACACATCTATACCTCAATATCTATTTATTAGCAAGTGGAAAATATATTGATAAGTGTAAATTGATAAAAATATAAAATGATGTTTCATATTAAGTGATATTGTTAACTAAGTTTATACTGATGAAAAGAGGAAAAACACAAAGAATACAAATCTTTCAAAAGGATATATAAACACATTTTATTTATGGAAAATGAAGCATCAATCAAGGATTCAAAATATAGTTTAAAAAACTAAAATTACTGAAGTATATTTATTCAAAAAAACAATCAAACAGATGGACAAGTTAGTGTTTCTAGACATAAAAGAAATGATATAAGAGTATGTGTCATTGACAAGGCAATTGACAGGACAATTCAATTCCTTTTGCGTTATAATTTCTTTTATTTTTGAAAAGAAAACAAACTAGCCTTTTTCATTTTTCATACTAATCCAGTTCCCACTTTATTCTCTTCTCCAATTCCTTATACCTACCACCTTACCCCACCCTTTATCCACTCTTTAGAGAGGGTAAGGCACATTGCTTTGGGGAAAGTACAAGTCCCTCCCTACTATATCTAGGCCGAGCAACATATCAATCCAAAGATAATAGGCTCCACAAAAGCCAGTTAAAGTAGTAGGGATAAATCCTTGTTTCACTATTCGTGTAGGAGGGAGACTGTTAGTTTGTTTGCTGGCTGCACGGATGCTCAGACCCAAAATAATTACACAGAAACCATATTATTTAAATCACTGCTTGGCCCATTATCTCTTACTTCTTATTGACTAACTCTTACATCTTAATTTAGCCCATCTCCATTAATCTATGTATCACCAGGAGGTTTACTGGGTAAAGTTCTGATGTCTGTGTTTGGCAAGGCTAAATGGCTTCTCCTTGATTCTGCCTCCTTTCTCCCAGCACTCAGTTTAATTTTCCCTGACTTCCTAGTTCTGCCCTATCAACAGGCCAACGCAGTTTCTTTATTCACCAATGGTCTTCACAGCATATAGAGGGGAATACCACATCACACTATCAGTGGTCCTGCAGGCTACCCCAATCATACAACTGTCACCCACATTTATAGGGTCCAGTTTGGTCCTGTGCTGTTTCCTTCCCTGTGTGTCTGGAGTTGGTGAGCTCCCATTAGCTCACACAAACTATTTCAGTGGGTGTTCCCATCATGGTCTTTAAATTTTTGCTCATATTCTCACTCCTTCCACTCTTCAACTGGACCTTTGAAGCTCAAGCCAGTCCTCTTCAGGGGGTCTCTGTCTCTGTTTCTGTTAGTTGCTGGATGAAGATTCTGTGGTAACATTTAAGATATTAAGCAATCTGATTACAGGGCAAGGCTATTTCAGGCACCTCTCTTGTTTAGAGTCTTAGTTAGGGTCATTCTTGTGGATTCCTGGCAGTTTCTCTAGTGCTAGCTTTTTTGTTACTCCATAATAACTCCCTCAATCAAAATATCTCTTCCCTTGCTTTCATCTCTGTCCTTTTTTCAATTTGACTATCCTGTTCCCTTAAATTCTCCTCTTGCTCCCCTTCCCCCTTCCTTTTCCCCTTCCACCTCCCCTCTTCCCCACCATTGCTCCCAATGTTGTCAGGCGATCTTGTCCATTTCCTCTTTTCAGGTGGATCTATGTATGTTTTCCTTAGGGTTCACTGACAATTACAATTTCAAAGTGCATATTTGAGATATTTAATGCAAAGTCTTGTGTCTATGTTGATGGGTGTCTTATGGTTTCTGATGCTATGATAAAACACAGTGATACTCAGGAAGAAAAGGGTTTATTTGGCTTACATGTCATTGGCACAGTCCATCATTAAGGGAAACCAAGACAGGTACTCAAAGAGGGAAAGAAAATGGAGGCATTAATACAGGCATAAGACACGGAGTAACACTGCTTTCTGGCTTGTTCTTCATAGCTTGTTTAGTCTCCTTTCCGATACAACTCATAATTACTTGCCCAGGGGTGATATTTTACCTCATGGTCATGGACCATCCACGCCATTAATCAATCTTATAGACATTCCTACAAGACAACCTAATGGAGGGAATTTATTTTGATTCTGTCTTCCTAGTACGTCTAGGTTTGTTTCATGTAGATAAAAGCCAAATAACACAGTATAATTGTATGTTATTGAATACTACCTAGTTATTAAAAATTTTCTCATTGTTTTTACATACACCTAAAATATTGTTAAGTTAAATTAGTGTATGGATAAATACATAAAATTATTAGGTCATCTTTCTTTTTTCAAAAATATTTAAATATAATTTATTTGAAACCAAGTATTGGCATTCCATCATTTTATTTACATTTAAGATGTATATCTAAAGTAAAACTATGAATTGGAACAATAAGAGGAGTAAACTGGCTATATAACGAATGTGACCATGAAAAAAATCCTACCTTTAATCCTGAGCACTGAAACAAAGAAGGAAAGCTATTTCTAAATTATACTTTAATAGCCAGGGACTAGAATTATATGTACCAGTAGAATCTTTTTTACTTTCTCTTGTTCTCTGTATAACCTAGACACAGAGAAATACACTTGTGATTTATTTGAAGAATTGTAGCTGTTGATACTCACTTGCAGATGTGTTGAATATACACAGATGTTAAAGGTAAAAAATCAAATACAGCCGGGCGGTGGTGGCGCACGCCTTTAATCCCAGCACTCAGGAGGCAGAGACAGGCGGATCTCTGTGAGTTCGAGACCAGCCTGGTCTACAAGAGCTAGTTCCAGGACAGGCTCCAAAACCACAGAGAAACCCTGTCTCAAAAAACCAAAAAAAAAAAAAAAAAAAAAGAAATCAAATACAGTATGAAGATAATAACACATTATATCCGTGGATCCACACTTTGCTAGTTTTTGCCACCACATGCCTAGAGTGGTGAAAAGCAAGGAAAGCTAGAGATGGAGACATAAACACTTACTAGGGTATTGTGAGCTTCCTTAGACATACTTTAGCAATCTAACTTTAGCTGAATATCCCAATGAAATACTACTGGTTCAAAATATGAGTAAAATTCTAATAAATATCAAACAGAGATTCATTGAATTTGTAACTTAGGAAAGATATCTTTACCTATACTCTTGTCTCTGCCACCTAAGGAATCATCATGCCAGAAGTGATAAATGCTTTATTATTCCACAGGGTACACGCAAGATTAGGTAAAAGTAGAGCAGCCAATTCTCAACTGCTCTTGACACTGAACTAAGAGAAGTGCTGAATAATACACCTAAGTGCTATTGTGCAACCAAGTCTCCTGTTTACTAGTTGTTTCGTTGCTTCAACTTCCCCTGGCACTGTATGTTTTGTAAGGCAGTCCTCCCAGCTCTTTACATAACTGCTTTCATCAAGGTAATGAGTCAAAAATAAAAGAAACTTAGCAATTTCCTTTACACTTTTGGTGGTTGTGAACATATTATGAAGCAGATGTTTTTCATTAAAGTACATCATAAAAGTGTAATCTAAAGCAACCTAAGGATTTAACTTCACTAAACAAGTGTAAAGTATTTATAAACAAAACAAAGAATGGGCAACAGTCCAAATCGGGCAAATCATTATAGATAAAAAATAGCAATTCAATTCTCTTATCAAGACTACTCCAACTAATTCTAGATTTATTTATTCAGACAAGTAGTTTTCTCTATGCTAACAAGGATTGACCTTGGAACTGTACAAGAAACTAATGCACTGTTGAGTTTATATTATTGAGAAAAAAGCATATTAGATTAGAATTCAGAAGTTACACATGGTGATCAAAATGCTGTGGAGCCCTCAGTGATCTATAAAACCAAATGAAACACTGGATCAGACAGAGTCAAAGACACCTGGGAGGTCTCCAAACAAGGAACAAGCCATTATTAAACCCCACTGCAGCCCCTACTGATACAATACTAGGCCTAAGCCCAGCTTTGATATTTCTAAATAATTTACTCAGAAGGAGATGGGTGATTAGCTGTGAAACAATTTCCATATAAAATCGTAGCAGAGGAAATTACATGTTATATGGGAATACTGGAAAGAAGTTCTTTAAAGTAGAAAGTTCATCTTATCTACTGCCTTATATGTGAATTGGGTAGTTGGCATTTCAAATACAACAAGAATGTAGAAAGTTAAAAGTTATGCTTCCAAAGTTGAATACTTCACATAAAGTTTTCCATAGCAAGATCTTAATGTTCAACAAATAATCACGTCTCACTACTTCTGTTTTCCCCATCCCAAATAAGTATGAGCTACTATACTTTTTAAGTATATATCATTTAAAAGATGCACATTTATGTACTTAAGCATTTTTCTCGATTTAAAAAACCCAACTTCCTTCTTCTCCTCTTCACTTCTACTCTTCCATTCATCTCCCTTCAATAAAATGGTTTAAAATAAATGAAGTTTCCTTTTTTCATTTTTTAAAATTATTTGTTGTTTATTTTTTAATCCTTGATTGGTTTTGTTTGACAATAAAAAGGTTATAAAATGGTTTATGATGGATTAGTCCAATTCTCTAGTAAAAGATGAGCCTATGGACCTAAGATGTGAAAACCAAAGCAAACTATTGAATAATGAAGACAAAGTCCAATTCCAGCAAAGTATTTTACACCTAAAGAAAACAGAAAACCTGTAGCTATGGATGATATGAAGTTGTTTTGGAAAAAATATAAAGTGAGCAATATCAATTGGGAATGAAAGTGGGAATTGAAAATATACTTAACATGACTATAATTTTGACTATTCTAGATGACTATTAATCTGTTTTTCTAAATTATACATTACATTTAAAATGGACTGCATAAGCATAATGCCCTAATAAGAGTATAAACATACATACAGTATAGTAAAATAAAATTTAAAATTGTATCAGTAAAGCAAAATCCATACCAATATAAAATATGTTGAGATTAATAGCTCTTGTTTGGATTAAAGTACATTCAATAATCTACACTTTTTCTCTACATATATCTATATCTATATCATCCCTTTATGATAATAAATAATGGACTTTTATTCTCCTGAAACTATGACCCACAAATAAACACTTTCTTATTTAACTTGCTTTTGATATAGTATTTTGTCATAATAATTAAAGTGATTGATACAGAAGCTTATACTAGAGGGTGCTATATTTCTGTGAAAAACCTGATCCTGTATGGTTTTTGATTTTTGTTTCATTTGTGTATTTATTTGTGGAAAAATGTGAGTGATTTTAGAACTTTAGACTGGAACACAGATTAGATGTGTAAGAGGAATTTAATGAGTCACTTCAGTTAGAATCTGGAAGGCAGTAATACTAAGGCTACCATTGTTGCAGAGGTCTGGCTCATGAAGTTTCAGAGAAAAACAAAATGTCTATTATTAGCAGGGCTTACAAGTATTGACAATTACTTGATATTTTGTTTAAAAAACTGACTGGTTTTTTTCAATGTCTTTTCAGAATTTATGTGACATTAAATTTAAAAGTAGTGGACTAATTTATTTTAAAAAGAATTTTCTAAAGCACATAATTGTGAGTCTGTGGAATGATTGGTAATAATAACTCTTATGCAGCTCTACAACAACAGCAACAAAAGATCAAATGGTGGAGGCAGAAACAAAATGAAGTTTGGCGAAAAAAAAAAAAGATTTCTAGAAAGCTTAATGTTACAATTAAGGCATATATTTAAAGAGTAGCTGTGCTTGTTAAAATTAGTACCATTAAGGAAACTTTCTGTTCTACATTTTAACACTAGGAAGGTGTTGCCTTCACGGTAAGGCCCAACCCACCCACCCTTCCAATTTAAGAAAAGGCCTAAGGGGATTCTGTTGAAACCCTTTAACAGAGCTAATGGGAGCTCACCAACTCCAACTGGACAGGGGAAGAAAGAGAATAGGTCCAAATTAGTCCCTCTAAATGTGGATAACAGTTGTATGGTTGGGGCTTACTGCGGGATCACTGGCACTGGCACCAGAATATATCCCAATTGCTTATACTGGCTCTTTGGAACCCATTCACCTTTGGATGGATACTTTGCTCAGTCTAGAAACAGTAGTGAGGACCTTGGACTTTCCCCAAAGCAATATGCCTTACCCTCTCTGAGGAGTGGATGAGTGGTTGGGTGGGGGTCCCAGGTGGAGATAAGGGGAGGAGGAGAGGAAGTGGGAACTGGACTTGGTATGTAAAATGAAAACTGATTGTTTGTTTTATAAAATTTTAAATAAATAAATAATTTAATTTAAAAATCTACTACTCCTGTGGCCCAAGCAGGTGACAGTCCAACCCAAGCTGACAATCAAATTAGGTAGTGTTGTCTGTATGTTACTGTCTTTAGAATCAATAAAAATATTAGAGTGAATGGGTAATGAATTCTTCCTGCTTGGTTTAAGAAGCCCACTGAAGTCAGAAGTCACATGGCAGTGCTGAAATAACTGCAGGAAGGCCACAAAGAGGCAGAAAGCTCTGAGAAACCATCATATTATGCTGAGAAAGAGAAAGAATCTTGGGTTGCAATGGAGACCCTTAAAAGGTTGATGATATCAGAGCAACGAGACAGGTACAAAGGAGGGTTGCATAGAGAGAGTTAACCACGTATTATATATACAATTTGGTGCTTACATTTCTGGGTTTGATGTTGTTTTGATTTATACTTTTTTCTTCAATAACTTCCAATAACTGTCTTTTGGAATAGAGAGGTATGCACTGTATCACTGTGTGTTAGAAATACATAATTTTCTATTATTATTGTGCAGGGTCACAGGAAAAAGACTGTCTTGAGTCTCAGAAGAGTCTTTGGATTTTGGAATTCTGAATAGCATTGAAACTATTAAAAACTGTAGAGAATTTAAAGTTCTATTAAATTCAATTTGCATCATAGGATGCCCATTGGTCTGTGTGAGCCAGAAAGTGGACTGCAGTTTAAATAAAAATGTCCTCCACAAGCCGGGCGGTGGTGGCGCACGCCTTTAATCCCAGCACTTGGGAGGCAGAGGCAGGCGGATCTCTGTGAGTTCGAGACCAGCCTGGTCTACAGAGCTAGTTCCAGGACAGGCTCCAAAACCACAGAGAAACCCTGTCTCGAAAAACCAAAAAAAAAAAAAAAAAAAAAAAAAAAAATGTCCTCCACAGGTTCATATATTTGAAGACTTGATCACTAGTTTGTGTGGGGCTTCAGAAGATTATATAATCTTTAATAGGTTTAGCTTTGCTGGTGGAAGTATGTCACTGAGTTTAATCATGAGTTTTTAATTACATTAATATAAAGTAACTGGTGAAGAATATAATATATGCTTTTTATATTGTCTTCAAAATACCTATGATTCTAGTCTCTATTTATCTTCAGCTCCTTTAACTATGAACAGTTTGATTTCAATTCCTTCCATGTTCCAATGAAACCCTGCATTTCATAATAAAATACTTGGTATACAGTATTTCATAGTTTGTTGTTGACTAAGAACTGTAAATATTATTTGAATATTTGGGTATCTGTAACAAGTATTTAATGTGTTATTATTTATATTATTTGTGCAAAGTAAAACAGTTGATTTTACATAAATGCATCTTAAAAATGTATGCACTCATTGAAATTATGGCACAGCAATTGACAGCTGGCTCTATAATGTTAATGTGTATATGAGTATATAAAAATATGCATTCATATATAGGCAAATTATGTGTTTCTATGCATGAATTTCTTATTGACCTATATCTATACTTTTTACTCACTTGTACTGTTTTCCTTAGACTAATATGCAATTCACCCCCACTCCTCTGTTTACAGATGTTCCCATGGTTGGCAGATTTGAAATGCCATATCACATACAAAGCTTATGAAACTAAAGTGGCACTGGCCCCACATAAAACTTTTTATAATTAATATTTATGCACAGCCCATGGCACAGCGTGTCTTTGACAACAAATTAGCACCTAACATTCCCACTGGCAAAGTTCACCTCAACAATTTGCCTCTGAAATCCATAATGTATAACTTTGTCTGACTTCATGAAGTTCATATGAATGTGCTTTACAGAAAAGAAAAGGGATCTGAGTTACACAAACAAAACGAAAACAAAACCGGAAAGAGAGAAAACAATGGGAATACACAGTACAGATGTACAGATATGCATTTTATATAGATTTGAAATAGCATCTTAGAGCAAATGAACATGAGTCCTGAAAGAAACTAATTAACAAAAGATAAGTGTTATTTTAAAGAATATGAAATGTAGCCAACACACTTCGTCTGCTTATTTTAAAAGCTTTAGGGGTGTTTGTTAGATAGCCACATTTTAGTAACCCATATCTTTTGTGAGATTAAATCTGTCTGGTGGGAATATTCTTGTGCAGATGGAATAAAGAGTACTGCAAACATTGGGGAAGAACAGGCTATCTTTATTAAACTATTTATCATTTTTACAGCTGGAATTAGTATTAATATTTCAACAAACAATCCCAGTAAGCCTTATCTTCTCTTTGTTGACTTTAGTTAAGCACTGTCAGCAGTAGGCTATTTAGAACAGCTTGGCCTGCTCAAGCAGAATAATTCATCATAGAACTTAAAAAGATAAACTCACTTTTAATATTCAGAAGCAACATGCCAAAGCAGAAATCCAAACTTAGTCTAGACAATGTAACTTCAAAATATTATTGATGACCTTCTTTTCCTGTTCTATGGAGAGATTCAACAACACAGATATGGTGTAAATTCTTTTAACAATTTCAAAAACACAGATATACTGACCTCATAGACATTTTGTAATCATAGGCTATTAAACAGAAGTATCTCAGCATTGATTTGGTAAAATCTTTCAGAAGTGAAGAAGAAAGCATTAAGAGAGAAGAAATAGAGTAACCAGTGCTTTGAACTTAATAAATGATTTTAATTTTGTTATTAAAAGATCTAATTGTCATTTGAAGGTGTGAAGAAATTCATAGACAATACCCTTGTTCAGAAAAGCCGTAATTAAAAAATACTAATGCCTAAAATCTTGAAATCCAGTGAAAATTTGAAATTATGTAGTTCCATATTCTTATTCAAATATCTCATATGCTCAGACCATCTCCAATATATGCATAAACTTTTATTTCATAATTATGTAAATAAATATATGTATGTTTAGGGTATTTTTTTTTTTTTTTAAGTTTTTCGAGACAGGGTTTCTCTGTGGTTTTGGAGCCTGTCCTGGAACTAGCTCTTGTAGACCAGGCTGGTCTCGAACTCACAGAGATCCACCTGCCTCTGCCTCCCAAGTGCTGGGATTAAAGGCGTGCGCCACCACCGCCCGGCCGGGTATTTATTAATGAGTGCACTGCTTGAGGATGGGGCAAGAGGTCATCAAATCATACGGAACTGGAGTTATAGTAAGATGTGAGTCACTCTGCGTAGATGCTGGGAATTGAACTTAGATCCTCCACTATCTCAGTGTTCTCAAACCCTGAGCCACTTCTCCAGGGTCTCAGCCATTTTTAAATAACAATGTTTGATTTGTCTATCACTCATTGAAAGAAGATAAAAAGAAATTTAAAATCAATGTAAAGCTGAACCCATTCTTATGTAAAAATCAGAATCTCCATGTTTATCTCTGCAAAGGAGAATTAGTGCATATTATACTGAAGTTAATAAGACTGCAAAAACTAGCAGACAATGAGAATGGAAGCGTATCTAGATAATCTGTGAAAATGCTATTAATGGATTAACGTGTGCTCTGCAGTGGTTATGCTTTTCACTGGCTGACATTCAGAAATAAGTAGCTGATACCGATTGTTTGGATGAAAAATAAATTTTACTGAGAAAAATATTAGAGGATCAGTTCCATGCAGTGAAATGTACTCTGCTGATATTTGTAACCATAGTTACAAAGGAAAAAGTTTTGTCTTTGTGTTAGGTCATCCTTTATGATTTTTACTTCCACATTTTGTTTTTCAATGAAGCAAATCCTCAAGAGACCCATGCTATAAGATGGAGCCAAAACATGTCACTGCCTCGAGGGCCAGAAACCAGAGGTTAGATAGCCAAGAGATCTAGAATAGAATCAACCATGACTGGCAAAAGAAATTAGTCAGTGAAACAATTCCTAATGATACTCTGATATACTTGTAGTCCCATAGACTGGAGCCTAGTATAATTGTAATCATAGAGGCTGCATCCAGCAACTGAAGGGAGCAGATATAGAGACCCACAGTCAAAAATTAAGTAGAGTTGAGTGAATCCTTTGAAAGAGTTTGTAGAAGAAATCTAAGATCCAGAAGGGTCAAAGTAATCACAGCTAAACAGCTAACAGAGTAAACTAATCAGGGCTCACAGGGGCTCACAGAGATGGAACAAACAACTAGGGAACCTGTATGAGTCTGTCTTTGGTCCTCTGAATTTATGTTATGGTTGTGTAGCTTGGTGTTTTTACGAGAGTGGGAATGGATACTATCTCTGAGTCTTTTGCATGCTTTCGGAGTGCTTTTTCTCCTACTGGGTTGCCTCATCCAGCCTTAATATGACAGATGATCCTCACTTTATTATAAATTGATATGGGGGAAGGGGGAACTGTGGTCTGGATGGAATATATGACAGAAGAATGAACTAAAAAAGAAAAGCCTCAATATATAGTAGAAAATAGGATTACAGCTCAGCATGTTAAGTTCTTAGTGTGCATGCATGAGGAATGGAGTTTAGATTCATGAGCCTATGTCAAAAGTCAGGCAATTGAAATCACAATGCTGTGTTCAGGATGTCAAAGAGAGGAAGATGTCTGGGGTTTACTACCCAGTCAGTTTAGATGCACTAATAGCTCCAGGTTCAGTTTAAGGCACTATTTCAAAAAAAAAAAAAAAAAAAAAAAAAAAAAAAAAAAGTGAAGCATGGTTGAATAAGAAACTCAATAACTCAATATCATCTTCTGGCCTTCACTTGCATATCATCTAATCAGACATACAACACTCCGCTACACACACACACACACACACAAATACCTCTGAGAATTTCACAACTCTATTAAGCATAATGTTTACACTACACTCTGGAAGCAGAGCCAGAAGGATCAGAAGTTCAAGTCATCCTTGACATCATAGAGAATTTGAAACAAATAGAGATAAGCAAAATTCTGCAAGAAAACAAAAATGTATTTCTCCCTCCATCTTTTAAACAAAAAGTAAGAAAAAGTAAATAATTTTCTAATTTTCAACCCTGTTGCAAATACTCCCTTAGTTTGGAGTTCCATAAATATCAGTGTTTATGTTTTGGTATCTATTATAAATATTCCATTCTATCTTTATCTTTTAACAGTGTTGAATGCTGTAATGTGACACTGAAGAAATTTTTCAGAATTCTTATTTGAGGAGAATAAACAATTGTGAAACAATTATTGTTTAAAGTGAAACAAGAAGAATAGTCATAATCAACCATGACTGTCAGGAGACCTGACAAAATAATTATTAAATACAGCACAAAGTGCACAATGTGCTGATCTACATCATGGCACTTAAGTATCAGTGGTTTTGCATCTCACAACTGTGAATATAATATTTCAAGAACAGTAAACATTACCCCAATTCTTTACATCCTCCATTAAGCCCAAACTCTTTGCAACTACATCCAGGGAAAGTCATTTTATTTTTCTAAGAAAACAGGAGGGTTTTTTTTTTTTAATTATAAATGGAGAAAAAGTCTTGGTGTTCTTTTATAGAATATGCATGGTTTAAACATAAGTTCAAATGGATGAATAACCTCAATATAAATCCAGCCACACTGAATCTCATAAAAGAGAAAGAGGAAAGTAACCTTCAATACATGGGCCCAGAACATCACTTACTAAATATAACACCAGTGACATAGACACTGAGAGCAGTGAGTGAAACTTCTGAAACTGAGAAGATTCTGTAAAGCAAAGGACAAAGTGAGTAAGACAAAAAAGGGCAACCTACTAAAAGGGAAAAGATCTTCACCAATGCCACATCAAACATAGAACTGATCTCCAAAATATATAAAGAACACAAGAATCTAGATATTAAAATACCAAATAATCCAATTAAAATGGGGTACCAATCTAAACAGAGAATTCTAAACAGAAGACTGTCAAATGGCTGAAAGACACTTAAGGAGTTGCCCAACATCCTTAGCCATCAGTAAAATTCATATCAATAAGACTCTGAGATACCGTCTTACACCAGTCAGAATAGCTAAGAACAAAAACACCAATGAAAACTTATACAGAATAGGATGTGAAATAAAGTGAACACTCCTCTATTGCTGGTGGGAGGGCAAACTTGTACAGCCATTTTTGGAAATCAGTGTGGTGGTTTCTCAGAAAATTGGGAATCAGCCTACCTCAAAACCCAGCAATATCACTCTTGGGTATATACCTAAAGGATGCTCAATTATGCTACAAAGACATTTGCTCAACTATGTTCATAACAGCATTACTTATAATAGTCTGAACCTGGGAACAATCTAGATGTCACACGACTGAAAAATGGATAAAGAAAATGTGGTACATTTACACAATAAAGAGTTTCTCAGCATTTAAAAAAAGGACATCTTAAAATTTGAACCCAAATGAATGGAACTAGAAACCAAATATCTTGAGTGATGCAAAGCAGACTCATAAAGTCAAGTACAGTATGCACTCATTAGTCAACATCAGACATAAAGTAAAGAATAGTGAGCCTATTGAGCATGACCCCAGAGAAGATGGGTAACAAGGAGATCCCTAAGAGAAATATACATGGATTCCCCTTGGAAGGGGATATAGACAAGTTCTCCTGAGAAAATTGGGAATGTGTAGGTCAGGGGAGAAAGGAGAGTGGAAGGGGAGGAGGAAGGGAGATGGAGAATGTAGAGAAGAATTTGAGGGATTGGGATGGTTGTGTTTAGAGAATGACGGAGAGGGAGAGGAAGGAAAGAGTTGATTGATGGAGCAATTATGGGACTAGCAAGAAACCAGGCAATAGAGAAATTCCCAGGAATCCACAAAGATGACTCCAGCTAAGACTCTAAGCTGGAGAGGATTCCTGAACAGACCTTGCCTTGTATTCAGATTGATGACTATCTTAAATGTCACCTTTATCCAGCAACTGAAGGAAGCAGATGAAGAGATCCACAGTGGAGCACTGGGCTGAGCTCCCAAAGTCCAGTTGAAGAGAGTGAGGAGCAATGATATGAGCAAATGTGCCTATACTATAACGGGGATACCCACTTAAACAACTTTCCTGGGCTAATGGCGGCTCACCATTTCTTGCCTGACAGCAGGGAACCAGCATAGGAGCAAACTTGACCCTCTGAATGTGGGTAACCATAGCTTGGGCAGAATATGGGGCCACTGGCAGTGAGACCAGGATTTAATCATATAGCTTTAACTGGCTTTCTGGAATCTATTCTCTTTGAAGGTATACCTTACCCACCCTAGATATAGTGGGGAGAACCTTGGTTCTATATATATTTTCTTACTCGTATACTATTTCTCTTTATGCATACATTTTTTGGAAGAGAAATATAACCAAGATGTCATTATTTTAAATATTTATACAACATGGTTTGTTGCTGTCAACATGAATGTAGTCATGGGAATTATTTAGTTATTCAGAAATTTCTGTGATAATTTTAATCTACATTTCTATACACATGAAGAAAGTAACATTGATAAGGAGGGGTGCTGGCACACTCTTTAAAAGTTCACTACACTCAATTGTATTAGAGGTGATAAAATCTAATTATATTCTTAGTAAATTACTCAATGACATTTTGAAAGTATGATTTTTGTCAACCTGACGCAAACCAGAATCACCTTGCAAAACTGAACGTCAATTGAAGAATAATCTCCATTATACTGACTTTGTGCAAACATGATGCTATTCTATATATCTCAGTTTATAAAGAAAGCATTTTTGGGGAAAGGTAGCAAAGCTTACATAGGAGGAAGAAAAAATATAAGACAACAAAATGTAGGTGTGGGGTTTATTATTTACATCATAGACAAGATGCTATGTACTTTATACATGTCAGTTCAATGAACTCTTGTTACAGACCAATAATATTGCCATAACTTTATGATAATCATGCTTAAAATGACAGAAATAATTTGTTCAATATCATCTAAAAGTTCCTCAATAACACAGATTTAATATTTATGTATTATGTGGTCATGATAATTATTAGTTATTCAAAAATTTCTGTAATAATTTTGATCTACATTTCTATACACTTGAAGAAAGTGACAGTGATTAGGAGGGTTTGCTAGTACACTGTTTAAAAGTCCACTACATTCAATTGAATTAGAGGTAATAAAATCTAATTATATTCTTAGTAAATTACTCAATGACATTTTAAAAGTGTGTTTTGCAAAGCTGGTCAACAAAACCAGGCAGACCACATTTACCTCTGTGATTAAGACCTTATTTGTATAGACAATGTTATAATTCTGTCATGCTAGATACCAAGTAGGTTTGCTGTATCTTAACTGGAAAATGAATACATCCAAGCTGGAACTTCTTTCTACTAGCCAAATGTGAAGGAAACATTCAGGTGATGTAATGGCAGATTGTTACCTGGCATGATCAATGCCCTCTGTTCCATCACTGTATCATCACATATAATAAAATATTAACACATAAATACCATATTTTAAAGAAGCAAAACAGTAAAGTTACATGGATAACATTAAACTCTGATTTGTATTATGTGTCTGTATTATAGGCAGGAAGATAAAAATATAGTGTTGGGCATGACCTAGCTTACACAGTCATTATTCTTTTAAGACATTTTGTTTCCAAAGGCCAAATTTCAAGCCTTACTTAAATCAGTTAATAACAATAAATAAATAAATAAATTTTGCTTTAAGAAAAATACAGATGGAAAAGCACACACAGACAACTAGCCAACAACTATAGTGAGATTATAGACTATGGTTTCCTCTTAGCCCCTACATGAGATTCAGGATGTAAAGCAATACAGGGTGTTCTATTTCAATACTCATTTTTGCCACATTTGGTTCTTAGTTCTGTTATCTCTAATTTACTTCTGGTCATACCTATTCTGATCTGTGAGTCACAGGAAAAGACTGCAATACACAGTGGCAGGATTTCAGAGTTACTTATTTGTATAGTTTAAAACACCAGGTACTACATCAAAGGGTACTTTGGACACATTTTTGATTATTTGGAAACAAGAAGCTATCACAGGGCACTGTTTAATTAAATCAAATGTTTAAGACACTGATTCCTTTAGACCCTAAATGTCAAGGTGTGTTTGTTCTTGACCTGTTCAATTTTCCTTTCTCCTTTCCTCCAAGCAAAATGTGTGGAAAGACCAAGTCACAAAATGACAGCATTACTCAGGGCCCATCTATATCTTTTCCCAGGAAAGCAAACTTGGAAGGAGATGGTGTTTAGATGCTTTTTTTCCATTTATACGTCTTCAACTATAAAAACAAACACATTTACCTCATGGGAACAATATTTTTCATTATAAATTTCTAAATTCTTGATTAACAAATATTTAATATTTAATTTTGTGGAAAATCCATACAAAACTTATTTTTTATATTGTAATTGAAACTTTCGCACATTGCGATGCTCATTAGCAATGGAGGAGAAAAAAATTTAGTTATTGAATTTTACTTTTATTGACTAAATACAAACTATTGTTTTCTTTTTTTTAAAATATTTATTTAATATGTATACAATATTCTGTCTGTGTGTATGTCTGCAGGCCAGAAGAGGGCACCAGACCTCATTACAGATGGTTGTGAGCCACCATGTGGTTGCTGGGAATTAAACTCAGGACCTTTGGAAGAGCAGGCAATGCTCTTAACCACTGAGCCATCTCTCCAGCCCCCCAAACTATTGTTTTCTATTCCCCTAATTTTCTCAAAAATGTATTAAGACAAAAGAAAAAGATATTCTCTTGAGAGTATATATTGGAGGCTTAAGAGAGGGTTTCATGGATAATGGCATATATAGGCAGATTTCATGACTTGAGTTCCATCCCTGGAACCAACATAATAGAAGGAAATAAGCCAACATCCACAAGTTGTTGCTTCACTTACACAGGCATTCTCTGATGTGTGTGGGGGTTGTGTGTGTGTGTGTGTTTGTGAAAGCATACACACAGAGCAAATAAAATTTAAATCTAAATATATTTAATAGAATATTTGTTTCATATACAGACAGGTCTAGAAGTATTTCATTTTATCAGAAGAAGATATTTATATCTAATTTATCTTGCTGTTCACGTTTTTGTGCTAAGAGAATACACCGCATTAGTCTATATATTTAAAAAAGGACACAGGTGCACTTTGTTGAAGGTTATCTAGAACAGATTACTATCTGAATAGCATTTCACAAAAGCTAAAACTTCTTGGTAGGGCAGCAATGGGTTCTGATACTATCCCTTTGATTTCTTTCCCCAACTCTCAAACAAAGAAAAGGCAGAGTTCTTAATGTTATTCTAAAGCACAATTTTAGAAATACTTCTAATATGATGAACTTAGTATTTTCCCAGCTGGGGATCATAGGATAAAAAGTTCCTATTAGGCCAGGTGATGGGAACGCCTTTAATCTGAGCACTTGGGAGGCAGAGGCAGGCGGATCTCTGTGAGTTCGAGACCAGCCTGGTCTACAAAGCTAGTTCCAGGACAGGCTCCAAAGCCGTCACCTCAAGGGAAGTCATCTTTTTCCCATCTTGGATATAAATCTAGCTCAAAATTAGGACATGATGAGTCTCCCAAGGCATTCAACATGTCCATGATATGTGTGATTTTAGTCAGTCAGTCAGTCATTGAAATTAGACCAATTTCACTAAAAATAATGGTGGAAAAACAAAGCACTATTACATCCCTGAAATTTTCGGATCTAGGAAGAAATTGCTTTTCATAATAGGAGCAATATTATTGCCCACAAAATTTGAGTTTAAGCATTGATACTGTATATTATAGTATTACTAACTTCAACATATCTGAAAATATTTTCAGAACAGAAGTAACAATTTTAGGCAAGGACTAGAGACTCTGGAGAGGTATCATGTGAAAGAAAAAAAGAAATTTTTGCATAAAAATATAAAAATCAACATAGAGTTTCTATCTGTAATATGTTTATGAGTCAGTTTCATTATTTTCTTTACATATACACCTTCCATTGGAAAACTGAAAATGGCAATGTATGGTAAGAAATTTCCTCTTTCCTTTATTACCTCTATTCCTTTCTTGACATTATCTGAATAACATTTTACAAAAAGCAGGACTGCTCAGCAGTAGAGCAACGGGTCCCACTACTATCCCTTGGGTATCTTCTCCCAACTCAAAGAAAAAAGCAGAAAGATTAATGTTATTCTAATGCACAATTTTAGAAATACTTCTAATATGATGAGGTTGATTCTAGTAGATTCTACGAAAGCAAGTAAACGACTGATATCTCTCCATAATCTGACTGCATAATTATAGTAATTCTTCTGAAATGTCTTTCATCTCTATTCAGAGATTCTATATACATTAAAATAGAGAGAGAGAGAGAGAGAGAGAGAGAGAGAGAGAGAGAGAGAGAGAGATACATAGATAGATAGACAGGTAGATGACGGACGGATGGACAGAGAGACAGATACATACATACAAAAGACAAATGATATATACATGACTGATGCTAACAGGGCAATGAATAACTAGCAATGTTGTACTAAGAACCCAAAGTTCAGATCTTTGATGCAGACTCTGAAGCTTGGACTGCATGTACTGTAAGATAAATATCTTTAATAAGGTTTTACCTAGTCTTACCTTCTTGGCCCAGTGATAAAAAAAAATATCTAATTTTTCTGAAATCAAATCCAAAACCTGACTTTTCTTTAATTTACTGGTATGAGTAATTATTCCCATATCATCAAGGAAATGGAGATAGAAAACCATGCATTCACATCACTGATTACTAGTATTTTTATATTAATTTCTTTAAGATTTATTTTATATTTACTTATACATTCTTGACAGATATTTGCATATCATCAGATTCTCTGGAACTGAAGCTACAAGTAGTTGTGAATCACATGATATCAGTGTTGGAAATTGAATTTGGTTCTCTTTAAGAGGTTGACATGTTCTTACCAATTGAGTCATCTCTGTAACAAAATAGTATTTTTATACAGTAACTAATACTTAGTTCTCTTGCTTCTATTTTTCTTAAGAAATCAGGTATTTCTCTGATTGTTTTGCGTGCTGTTTAGATTCTTTTCCTCCTACCAGGTTGTCTTGTTCAGCCTCAATAGGAGGCTGCTTTTTTATTATATCTTGTGCTTTTTTTATTATATCTGTTTTGTACTGTCTAGCTGTCTTCTGTTGGAGACCTGAACATTTCTGAAGAGCAGAGTAAGAGGGAATCTAGGAAAGAGAAGAAGTGGGAGAAAGCTAGGAGAACTGGAGGGAGGGGAAACTATGGTTGAACTGTTTTGTATGAGAGAAGAATCTATTTTTGATTTTTAAACGTTCACAAAAAGAGATATTTTCTCAGTAAGCCTTTATAAGTAATATATTTTTTATAAAAATATATCATTCCTTAAATCATAGTAAATCCTTAAAAAAAATCAAGCATATCATTGAATTGTGGATTTATTTTGTCTTAAGTAACCTCTCATGTTTCTTTTGTGTTTTCATAATTATACTCTACTAGCTTTACCTGCAGTGTGAATTACCACCTGCTGATAGAACACTTTCTCAAATAAGAAAAAGTCTAACAGATGCAAAGAACTATGTCTTTTACCAATTCTTTTTACTATAAGGAATAAAAGCACCCTTTGGTCTTCTTGTCCAGTGGATAGTACCAGGGTCATATACTATGATCGACTTGTATAGAGATAAAAAATTTCCCTAGTTGATTAATCATCATTTAGCTTCTGGGTTTATAAATTATATTCTGGGCAATGTTTCCATACCTGTTCCTAGAAAACAAACTTATGAAATTTGGTTTTCAACAGGAAAAGGAAAAGATAAAGTTTGTGAAGAAATATTATATTGTAGAAAAATGTGTAAATAGTATATCTTGAAAGAGAAGTTAATAAGAGTTTATGATTTTTTGACAAATCTATATAGATAAAAGAAATACAATTTAAAATTTAAGAAAAAGATAATTGTGAACTCTAAAATATACATAATATTAATCACAATTTTTAAAGGAGTCTTAAGGATTTATTTACGTTTACTCTGTGTGTATATGCAAGGGTTGTCAGGTGTGTATGTGTACAATGTGAGTGTCTGCTGACTGTGGGGACAAGAAGAGGGCATTGGATCTCCTGGAGTTCGAGTTAGGTGGTTTGAAGCCACCTGATATAGGTTCTGGGAACTGAGTTGGAGTCTTCCACAAGAGCAGCAAGTATTCTTAACTTCTATACCACCTCTACAGTCCAATTTATATAGGATTTTAAAACTGGATTCAAATTCACTTTGTTTAAGAACAGAAAAAAAGTCAAATGGTAAAATTCTTGGTATAATATAAATATCCAAGAAAAGTTTACATATGTGTGTGCACATGCACATATGAATATGCATGTGTGTGTGCTTGTTTGCATGTGTACTTTTATGTCGACACTAGAAGTCAAACTTGGATATCCTTTCTTTAGGCCAAAGGTGTCCCATGGAAATATCCTAACCTCTCCATCTATTGCTGAGTCTATTGGTTGCTCTCCAAAACCTTATAAAGTCCTATTATTGAAGAGCACAATTTTATTAACTCACTGAATGCAGAGAAATTGAGCTGTGATAATAGAGAGTTAACTAGCATTTGCTAGTGTTCTAGTTAATCTGCTTGGTACCAGAGGACAAACGTAACCACCAACCCAGCTACAGAACCTGCAGTCTACAAGAGTGACCTGCCTGTATAATATGCTAATACAGTCATGGCACAAGCATTGTGGGAATAACAAACCATTTTGATTAGACTTAAGACCTTCACTATCCGATAGGATCAATGCTTGACACTGCTTGAGTGACCAAGAATCCAAGACTGGATAGACTGTGGGGCTAGGAGAAAACCAAGTACCAATAAAGATAAATAGATATATAGATGATAGATAGATAGATAGATAGATAGATAGATAGATAGATAGATAGATAGATAGAGATAGATAGATAGATAGATAGATAGATAGATAGATAGATAGATAGATAGATAGATAGATAGATAGATAGATAGATAGATGAGTTGATTGAATTTTGAAAGGAAAGAAAAATGCCTGCAGGCCAGATACATAAAGAGTTAGAGTTCTTGGTCTGTACTATGTGGTCCCTAAAAAGGAAAGTCATTATCTTTCTGATGCCCTGGTCAAGAACTGCCACTTCACTTTAACCTCAAGTTTGAATGACTTCAATTCTGTGTCCAAGTTATCATTATTTTGAATGAAGCAGCAAATATCACTGTAGCAGAATGTAGAGTCATTTGGGAATTTACCCCAAAGTGATATAACTGAAACATGAGGTGGATCTATTGCCAGCTACTGAAGGCATTTTTTGTTTACATAATATTATTTAAAATTTTGATACCATGTGTGTGTGTAGAACTTTCATCTGGGTATATTGTTTACAGTCTCTCTTAAATTATGAAATTATGTGAGACTCCTCACTCCTTCATATATCAGGATCTAACTCAGCAAAGTAGCAATTGTTTTACCAGGTTGTCTTCAAACTTTGCAATGAGCCACAGAGACACCCTGTGTTTCCATTCCCTATCCCTTCTTGATTCTGCTTGGAATATGAGGACTTGCATGTTTAGGTTCAGCATCATAGTCTGATCACAAGGGCTATTTCCTTGCCTCAGCATTTTTCTCAATTTTCTGTTACCCTATTTTGAAATTTTTTTTCTAGCTTTCAAAAATAGTCTTGAAGAATCACCTTTAGAAACAAAATTACCCTATCTTCATTACTCTTTTTGCTTGGACCACATTTTTCCACGGAACCTTTGAAATCATTACAGTGCATATTAACCAGGTCACTCCATAAGTCCAGTTCTTTCAGAGTTGCACCTATTTATTAATGTTTTTTTAATATGAGGATACACTTTGTACTCTTTGTACATTTCCTTAAGGTACCACAGTTAAGATAGTCAAGTGTTATTTTTTCTTATCATTGTTTTATATCTGATTTTTCATATTTACGTAAGTAAATCACTTCTGCTCATTGGCTTTGTAATCAAATCAAGAATCAAGAGTTTGATGTTTAGCCTCATATGATAGAAAGCCTAGATATCTCTGTACATCTCTCTTTTTCAGATGTTACAGATCTTATGTGCTGTTCCTAGACTGCTTCAGAATTGTTTGACACAGTTTTTTGCCTTCTTTGGGTTCTGTGACCTGAACTGCTATTATCCCCCTTTTCCGGTTTATCAAATATATTTTCCCATGGATTATCTGATGTCGATAGTAATATCAGCAGTGTTCATTTTCCTCTCAAAGCCGGTGCTGCCTTCTATTCCTTCAAATGAACTGACTTTCAAACGTCTCCCAGATAGCATAGCTTTAGGTCTCAACACTGAAGGATTTCTAAGGATTGTGGGGGGAAAAAACCTTTCCCAAATACTCAGACTATAAACCTGTGCTCTTTTACCACTTGTGCTCATTTTTTTACTGCCTTCTAAACACATATTTCAATTCAGTTTTACTTACCAAAGGTCTATTCTAGAAAAGCACAATTTGGTTCCCTCACCAACTGTTTCATCATTTCCATAAAACATAGAAAAGTCAGCTAATTCTCCTTTACCCCAACACTTGAACCTAAATATTTCTGTTACATGCATTAATTTGCTTGATGTATGTGTTTTAGTTATGTTTATTGTTTTTAATGTGTATCAGTAATGTATCTGTGACTTCTTTTAAGGTATGTTAATATCTTTTAGAACTATCTCAAGAATAATCTTTATTTAGACTTAAGTATATAATCATTGAACAGTAAAATTGCTTGTGTATTCTTATCCAGTATAAAATATGTAAGTATGTCTCTTTAAGTCTCTAAATTAAATTCATTTTCTGTAGACCATCAAAATCTAGTTTAATACATTTGAGTGTGGAGATTTAGATTAATGATAGCCAGAGCGACATGCTATCCGTAGGTGGTGGCTATGACTCTGAAGGCAATAATTGCTTCTCTTAAAAAAAGAATTATTAGAATATATATATATATGGATTTCTATCTGCAAAATGTCTATGAAATTATAACAATCCAAAACCAGAAATTTTTCTTTCTTTTTTTTACAGTCATTTGTATGTGTGGCTTCAGGTAACCACTGACCTAAGCTCTGTCATTCAAGATTAATCTTGGCTATTTATATAGGTAGAATTATTCAATATTCAGTCATTTTTAATTACTTTCATTCTCCTCCATGATTTTGTACTCTATACTAAAATTTCCTCCATTCTTGTTGAGCTGTATACATATTAGTAAGGTCATTCATTTGCTGTGAAGATAACAATAGCTCTCAGTTATTTAGGTCTTAAAATCTTTACATTTGGAATGTTTCTTTCTAGAATCACTCACGTATTTTTCTGAGGTGGTAAAATATTCTGTTGAATTTGACAATTAAAATCTGTTAAAATGTTTTAAGTTAGCAGATACAGCATCCCTTCAGAAAGGCAATCTGCATACCAGCCAAATAATATGCAAGGAGGAGAAATTTTCTTTAATGGAAAAATTTCATACCTTGGAATCATATGTACAGAACAAAGACCAGAGGTTATGTGTGTCATTGAAAGATAATATCTTAGAATGGGATCTTTTTTACCACATAAACCTAGTAAAAACTAAAAACTTATGTAGAAAAGCTCTCTAAACTCATGGTAAAAAGAAAATTGAGATTTTGTCAACTAGCAGAAATAGACCCAGCAGAGATTATCGTGCTTTTTATTACTGATGAAATAAAAAAATATGGGAAAACATCAAACTCTGGCAAAGAACTTGTGTTAATTTCTTAGGGGAGATTAAAAGATATCATCCCAAAAGTGATAGAATTAAACTTATAAAGAGAACTATTTGGATCATGTCCAGCATTGTTCATGGCACATCAATAAATGGAGTCCACGCATTCTATACTGATACAATAGATAAGGAAAGGCAGATTAAAACTCAGAAAATTTAATTTAGGTGCGATAAAGTCCAAAAGACGGAATTATATATTATTCTTATGATACTAAAGTATTTTAAAGAATCTCTCAATATAATTACTGATCTCAATATGCATAAAAAGTTGTTTTGCATGTTGAAACCACTAAATTTATAGCACATGATACAGAATTGACTTCATTATTCATTCAGGGTTTCTGTCTCATATCAAGAGCTGTCTGGTATGAGACAGAAAGGAAAAAGAAGTTAGAAAAAAATTACTTTTCTTCATACCTATTTTTGTCTCCATCTTACCTTTCATTAAAGGTCTGTATGTGTCTATATAAGTAATGTTTAAGCTTTCCACAATGAATAATGAATTTTCCTGCAGTAATCTTTGAAGTTTCCAGGAGAAGATGAGGTCCGTCAACAATGACCAATCTGGCTGATATGATATCACAATACTGATAGCGCTACTATAAGACATGTTTTGGGTACCAACTGCTAAAGATGGTTCCAACTTGCTTAGCTGAAATGGTGCACTTTTTTGCAACACTATGGTGAGAACTCCAAATAAGAACCTCAGAAAAACCCTTCCAATACTCAGAAACTATTTACAATTATACCAGACAGTATTCTTGGAACTTAACCGTCATTTTACTTTCATAGGATCCCATAGAAAAAACATTGCTCCAATGACAGCTCGAAGTAATTCTAGAAGACAATGTCCCCTCTCCAACAAAATTTGTCCTCAAGGTTAGGGACATCATTTACGGGTTGATTATAATTGGTATAGGTTTGGGGTTTGGGAAGAAAAATTGTAAGCTCAGGGGTAGCTTTGAAAAATAAAAAGGGATAATCGGATTGAATAATAGATTAGTGTTAAGCTTACGCTAATAATAATAATGAGTAATAGAGTGAATATTTGTAAGCTATTATTATAGATAATTGATATTGGTATGGGTTCTTGTATATTGATACCAACTTAAATTATACTGAATATGTTTCTATTTTCATCCACTTTATTTGTATACCTGGGCAAAGTTATTTTTTATTCTACCCCTGCTTAAAACATTTTTGTACATTGATACAATTTTAGGATATATTTATCATATTGAAATGTACATTTTTACCTTTGATCAAGACACTTATACATTGTTTAGATTTTGAGGTCATTATCCTCATTTGTTGCACAGTTGTTTATTGTATAATATTCTAATATGAAATCTTAGTCTTTAAGTTATATAGGTATTGAGAATTATAGATCAATAGTCATCTATGTTTGTCATACTTATAGTTAGACTAATCAGGTTCTTTAGATACATAGAGATTGTATTCTGCAAAGATAGGTAATCTTCAGCCACTTCAAAGAGCTGTAGAATATGACATTTAAATAACATAGGGATCTCTTGAAGTAAGACACAATTGCTCTTGGCAACACCGATCTATTCCTGAGAGAATATTGGGCACTGAAGACACTCCACTTGGAACTTGTTTTCTTCTTGGCAAAACTGGACTTTGGGCAAGGAACTGCCCATGCCTCAACCATTGCCAACGTACGTGGTATGCAGAAATGGAGAAGCAGGACAAAAGTTAAAAGACTGTCAAATCTTGCCAAGACAGGGTGAGACGGTTCTGAAAATTTCCTGCCTCTGAAAATGTTCTGTCAGTTAATCTAGGCCTTAGTCAAAGTTGGTTGCTCCAATGTTGCAAATGAGACTTTGGGTGATTTCTCAGCTAGCCAGTTGTCTATGTCATTTGTTGCACATTTTGGAAGTTGCTTGATTGCACTTCCTGCTTACTCAAGTAATATTATTTTCCTTCTTGGATCTTCAATGTGATTGAAGACTAAATAGTGGTAGTTACTTTTCTCCCATGACTTGGCCACGTTATTTATTATACAAGACTTAAACTCATTAGGATAGGATAATTATTGAATACATTTGTTCTTATCATATATAATTTTGTATAGGCTTAGAACTTTCTTATTTAAACAAAAAGGGGAGGTGCTGTAGAAAATCCTACATCCAGTAACCTGTAAATTACCTGCCCACTAGTGTGTGGCCTCTTATACTATTTATGCTGATGTAAACCATGCATCTGGCCTCTTTTCTGCTGCAGGATCTGGTTGCTGTTCTCTGTTCCAGCAGAGGATATTGATTTGTGAGTCTACCCCTAAATAAATAACTATCTATTATTCTCAATTCAGAACTAGTGTGGGATTTCTTTTAAGTGTCCTTGTTCATTCTGAGTCTAGCTTCATGGTGGAGGTATTGGCAGAAGCCATGTTTATTGTCACAACTCTGTGGAGTTCAAAAGTCCTTGCCACCACCTCAATATAAATCCGAACACACTGAAACTAATAGATGTGAAAGTGGGAAGTAGTTTTCAGTGCATGGATAAAGGAGACCACTTTTATTTTATTTTTTGATAATGAATCCTTATCTGATAATTCATCTTAGTATCTTTGTTCAGATATCTTTTCTGAAGTTCAGATCTACAAACATAACCACTTGTCACAAAGGAACCACAAATTTAATTTTAGATATTCAGAATAAATATGTAGTGCTTTAGTAGAAATTGACTCATACAAATTCATTGTGTAGGAAATGATCTAAGTTGTAATAAGAAAAATGTCACATTGGTTCATATGTGGCATTTCCCAGCATGCTACATATTGAAGTAATCTGTAACAAGTTTCACACTTAAATGAAAGCCTTAATAACGCATGAAGATCTGCAAAAGCTAAAGAGTCTACAAAAGGACAAGGAAATGCTGATTTGGTAGATTTTTGCTTCCACTAAACTTTTCCAGGCATCAGTTTTCACAGAGAGGTAATTGCTAGGAATTGTTTCTTACATTATATGAATTTTGGAAAAACTTTCTTTTTATTTTTATTGTATATTATTAATACACATGCACACACACATATAATACATATACACACATATATAATACATATATATATGTGTGTATGTATGTATTATTTTTTTATGTAATGAACCTAGCTGTCCTGGAACTTTTTTTAGATCAGGCTGGTCAAGAACTCATAAAGATCTGCCTTCTCTGCCTCCCAAATGCTGGGATTAAAGGCATACACCACCACTGCCTAGCTGAAAGAATATTCTTACAGTAATGCCATGTATCAAGAAAAATAATGTTAGCCGGGCGGTGGTGGCACACGCCTTTAATCCCAGCACTCGGGAGGCAGAGGCAGGCAAATCTCTATGAGTTCAAGACCAGCCTGGTCTACAAGAGCTAGTTCCAGGACAGGCTCCAAAACCACAGAGAAACTCTGTCTCGAAAAACAAAACAACAACAAAAAAAAAAAAGAAAAGAAAGAAAAATAATGTTATTTAGGCTGCAAAAATCGATTGACAAAAAATACACTTAAATATCTGTGGAATTTTGTTTTTTTAAGCTGCCAACTTAATAAGAAGTTACTGTGTTTTGTGTGGGTTTGTCATTTTCTTCTGTTGCTATGTTCCATGTGTTGAGTATTCCTTGGTTTTACTTTTTCTATAAACTCTACCATTTACTCTGCGGTTTTACAGATGGGATACATTTCATAAATGCATTTGCAGCAAAATAACAAAAGCACCATTATATCATATCCCAAATTATGACCTGAGCCACGCCTCCTAAATTAGTTTTTCTTAGAGAGCTCCTTATTTCAGTGACTTGTAATTAAACAGCTTCTGTACACCCTTACACAAATTAAGAATTAATCATACTCTCCCTTAGTGCTTCAAGTCATGGGTGTGCACACAAAAGAGATTCAACGTTTCCTTCATGCATCTGTTTACTCACACTTGATCTATTTAAACATTATTTGCATAAGTATGTTCATATGATGGTTTACTTGTGTATTGGTGATTATATCAGTGTATGTTTCTCTCATATCTATTTCAAAAGAATGTAATTTCCTTTAAGATAGGAATAGGACTTGTTGGGATTGTTTATTGAAATGCAGATATACCGTCAGTGTGTGCTGAAAATATGATGAAAAAATGGGCCATGAATAAGAAACAGTGAGACAATGAGTCTGCAAAATTTACTAAGTTAGTCTTTTATCTCAAAAAAGAATAAAACCACATAAATAACATTGTTTCAAAAATAAAATTCTTCCATATAATTTAATTAATAAAAACTTGCATATTAAGTTATTAATAATTTTTTCTCTTCACTTTCCTGTTAGAGGAATAATGTAGAAAATTAAGTAACTATGAAATGTTCATACAATATAGACTACATTAGAACATGTAAAAATGGGAAGACAAAGATAGAACTTAATTTTTTAGACTGCAATATGATTGGGCAAATGATCACCTAGGAGGTTTGTGTTATAAAAGTCATTTTAATATGAGAAACCCCATCAGCAACCACTGTTCAGTTTAGCTTCACCTACTATACAGGCAGTAGCTCTGACTCATGATTTCATTGTATTTTAAAACTTATCTGGTTCACAGCTTCTGAAAAATGACAGGGAAATAAATCACACATTGCCAGTTCCCATTCAAAATACTTTAGAATGAATCAAGAATCCGTTTTGAACAAAACATGTCATAAAATCTTCTTATTAAATCAGTAAATACAAAATTAATAGCTGAACTATTTCAAAGTAGAACAGTTTCACAAAGCTTAGGGCTGTGCTTGGGAAAAGTATTGGATTATTAAGAAAAGCACTATCTGGAAAAGAATAAGTCTGCAGACAAAATCAACCATAAGGTATGAATTTTAGGCTATGTAGTTAATGAAAAATAAACTATATAGATGAAAATAAGAATATGTTTGGAAGGTTTTTAAGAAAGAGTTACGGGTGTTTGTAATTGATACTGGTCAAAAATATATAGAGATGTAAGCACATTGAAATTGCATTTAATAGTGGTGTATTATTATATGAAGTCCTCAAATATTTGCTTGAGTCTCAGCCCAAAACTACTTTGCCCAGTTAACTTACGTGTAAAATACATAGCTTTCCTTTTAAAATTACAGTTTTGTATTTGTTTACTGATCGATTGATCTAGTGTGTGTGTGTGTGTGTGAGTGTATGAGTGTGTGAAAGAAAGAGTGTGTGTGTGTGTGTTTGAGAGAGAGAGAGAGAGAGAGAGAGAGAGAGAGAGCTTGTGTGTAGATTAGAAGACAACGTGCAGGAATGATTCTCTTCTGCTCTGTAGACCTCCACAATCCAACCCAGGTCATCAGCCTTGGTGGCATGCACCTTTACTTGATGAACAATCTCACTGGTTTGTAAATTCATTTCGAAATAATAATTTCAAGAGGGAAATAGTTACTTTTCTATCCATTACTTAGTTATTGTTCAGTGCATTCATGAATGCATTGTGATTTTTCTACTAGAGTATCCTGCAGTCTTTGTTAAATAAATGACCAATATTTTAAAGATGAATTGCGAAGTTGAAAAGTCAATGTTTTGAAAGTCACATAATTTTATAAATGACTATTAACACTCAGTTTGAAAATAAATTTGTCCTTTTATTTTCAGTAAAAAAATAAATAAATACTCTAGGCTAAATGTGAATACTGTGTGAATCAAGCATTAAGAAGTGTTCATTTCATTCAGGACTCCATATTTTCTACGACCAAGTGAACACCCTGGAAGAAGGATGTGCACTTACTGCATAGCTGGTAAATATCATTATTTGGTTCGCAAATATTTTTGTTTCTAACATATCAGGATTGTAACTCTTGGTTTTTGCTTCGTTGTTTTTTGATTTTTTTTCTTCAGTTATCTCTTTTCCTAAAAGTCTAGATTAGCTGAGACAAACCTGTCCCCTTGGCTTTTTTAAACTTTGAATACAGCATAGGACTCATTGCAACATGAGCAGCCTGCTTTCTTACTATTTTTAGCAATTTACTTTTCTTGCTAAATTCAAGTCCTGAGCATGTTTTCAAGAATTTTTCAGCCTGACTGAACTCATAAAAGAAGATCAGTATTTCCTATCAGAGACAAGAAAAGATAGCCCTTTATAAATAAAATTTTATAAATGCAATAGACAATAAATTTGGATTTAGGTACTAATTTTAAAACCTCATACTGAGGTAGGAAAACAATAGCAAATCTGACAATAAGTCTCCTCTCTTTCTCTGAGCATTTTTGCTACATTCCTTTTACTATGCTTGGGCACAAATTTCACCTACACAAATAGTAATTTATCTGTAGTCATGGGTTCATTGAGAAAAATTGTGATTCAGAGAACTCTTACTAATAGTCAAACACTTCCCCAGGCTTTTGCTGGGAAGCTTCAGGCAAACGATTCTTTAAGTACATCTTCAAGCACATCTTCTATGAAAACATTGTAATGTGTTACATGGGGTCACCCATGAGATGACTGCATATCAGTTATACAGATCAATGCCACGCGCCGCACACCGCGCCCCCGTGTCTGCGCTCTGTGCACTGGCACCCAGTTCGCGAGCTTTGGGCAAGGGGGCTGGAGGTTAAAATACACAAAGACACACAGACAAAAAGACAGCGACATGGGTCATTTTTTGGGGGGGGGTTGTTTTTGTTTTTTTGGTTTTTTTCGAGGCAGTGTTTCTCTGTAGCTTTGGTGCCTGTGCCGGAACTAGCTCTTGTAGACCAGGCTGGCCTCGAACTCACAGAGATCCACCTGCCTCTGCCTCCCGAGTGCTGGGATTAAAGGTGTGCGCCACCACCGCCCAGCTCAAGGGTCATTTTTTACTTCCCCAAGAACGCTCCTTTATTGTGTTCAGGGGCAGATTATATAGAGAAAGCCACGCCCCAGCCAAACCCACCAGAAACCACTCTCCTGCCATCAGGAACTCCTGAAGGTCTTGTGCTCAGAGCAGCTGTAGGCACTCAGATCCGTGGATTACAAGAAATTCAGGATCTGGGGTCTCACTGCTCCCAACAGATCAATGAAGTTTGGAATTGTCAATGAACACTTTTACTCTCAAATTTGCTTTGATCTGAGGTTTTAGTGTTCAAACAGTTCTACACAAAGCTATTGATTTTTTGTTTACATCATCAAATGAAAACTCATATTCTTTCATTGCAGTTTGATTTAAACTTTGTATTTACTTTATTGAAACCCATGAATCAAACATCTGACACCTGATATATATTCTTTTTCATACACCTAATAAAATGTGGGAGGTAAAAGCAATGAGTGTATACATAAAATATATGTCACCATTACCCAATGTTCTAAGACATTTCTCTGTGCTAAGAACTGGATAAGAAAAAAAATGCGCGGTACCAACATTTTAAAGATATTTATAAATTTATAAACAAAATCTGTATATGTCAATGAGTCATATGTAATATTTGATATATTATGCGATTTTTAAATAATCTCAACAATTTATTTCTGACAAAAAACATACAAACTTCTCATTTCATGAGAGAAAAATAGAAGTTTCACAAAATAAATTACTGTAGATACTACTATTTCTTTATTTGCATGCATATTTTTTGTGCCTATCAACTGTTCAAAGAATTTGGTTAAAAAAAAACAGAAGGATATTTTGAAGGCCAAACATAAGACTTGTGAAAAAATAGGAGAAAAATGAGACTAAGAAAGTGTGTGATTAACTAACTTCATTTTGAACGGGACAGATGGAAATCTGCCATTGACCTACTTACCACACTGCTATTTTTTCCTCAGTGGGATCTATCATCTTCCTGCATTCAAAGAAGAACACAGTGCCTTAATTAGCTTATTTTAGATGCCATCTTCAAGATCTCAGCAGCATTTCCTGTCCCTCCTTCAACACATATTTTTAACATTTCTCTTTGCTTTTCCGTTTGCATAATTTTTCTATACATTACATTATATACAGATAGAATGGTAGCCTATATTTTATTCTAACTTTGAGATAATATTTAAGTACCCCCAAAATGAAACCCTACATCAATATTTTAGACACTGTCTTCATTACTGATATCCAGGGATACATACTTTTTATGACCCAAATATATATATAAATAAGTTTTTCTAACTGGTCCTTCTTTACCTCCTTGCCTATGTGTTTGATTCCTTTTTCTCCACACCATTGATTTATCAGCATGAGTCTTTAATCAGCTCACAAATTTTAATATATTAAGTTTCATGCTTAATATTGTATCAATAATACATATCATCATATTTTTGTTGAAATCCTATTCGCAGAACTACTTCTTAAATGAATCAATTAATTGATATAATACTTATATACAAAATTTTGCCTTAAAATTATTTTATGAAGATTTGAGCTTCTAATTACATACATATATTTATTCTTATAAGTATATGTACATTTATGAAACCTTTATTTTTATTAACCATCTTTCAAAATGATTTTGATATTACAGAAAACAATCAGAAGTTGAGACTAGAAGAGTTGATGAACAGCACATAGTAACATTGGTAGAAGTTTACCAATCTTGAAATTTTATTGTCTCAATTGTTTCAGTGTTTGCCACCTAATATTGCTGAACACTAAGTAAAAATGGATATATGTTAAAATTTATTATATTATAACATGATTTTTTTGATTTTTTTCAAGACAGGGTTTCTCTGAAGTTTTGGAGCCTGTCCTGGAACTAGCTCTTGTAGAACAGGCTGGCCTCAAACTCACAGAGATCCACCTACCTCAGTCTTCCAATTGCTGGAATTAAAGGTGTGCACCATTATAGCCCAGCCTCCATAATATAAGTTTTTAATCAAAGGTTACTAACCTGTAACATGTTTGCCTATGAAATCCATATAGTATCATTTATGTATAGTATGCCAGACATAGTATAATATGATGAACTTAGTTATAATTCGAGTGTTGGGATTTTAGCTGGGCTTTTTCTGAGAAATTCTTCTACCCTCATTGTGACTGTGTAGTCAACACCTTTGTCCTGCTCTTCTGAAAGTTCCACATTCCACATTTTTTTTACACACTTGGTGGTTAAACTTGTTATGTTGATCATTACATTTCTATGATTATTTCTGACTCATTATTGAGTGGTTTTCATATCACCATGATCCATGGTTGTTTGTTTAATGTTTTATATAGTATTTCAGTCATCAGACCCAATTTGGTTCATTCATACTATTTATTTAACTAAAAGTTTTAATCATGTGGGTATGACTGCATGTATGTATGTGCACATGAGTACAGGCATATCAGATAGCGCTGGAGCTGTAGTGATAGATGATTGTTAGCCACTCTCAACTCATCTGCAAGAAAAATATATGTTCTTAACTGCTGTTTCATCTCTCCCTCCCTGTTCACTAATAATCTTTTCTCTTTATCTTTTGCTCCATTCATTTGGAAAGTGAGTATCATAATATTGCTTTGACATTTATTCTCACTTCAGAAGATATAATTTTCCATTCTCCGATAAATGTTAATATGTACATAAGAAGAATCTCAATCTTTTATGCATATTAATTTCATATTATGCATTTATTTCATGTTTTATACTATGCATGATACTTATAAGTAAACCTCTGTCTTAATAATATGAAGCAATGCAAGATGCAAAAAGTTAACCCTGTAGTGTATTTATTAACACTTATATTGTATTTTATTTAAAATTAAAGATACATTTCTCAGCATTTAAGTAAGTAATTCATTAGAAAAGCACATATTTCCATGAGAAAAATTGTACAATATAAGTAAAACAGCATGAAATTATAGTCAATACTTCTAAGGTTTTCCTACCAACTCAGAATGAACAAAGATTTTACAGGCATATCCAAATCAGAACAATGAACTACAGTCATTCCAAGAACTAAATTAAAAAAAATGAATCTGTTAGATTTATTTCAAAATTTTACTTCTACAATTTCATATCCTTATCTTAAAACCAAGAGTGTTTTTTTTTAAATAATAATGGCAGTGGGTAACTCTATAATAACACTTATGTGGAGAATAAAATCCTATTGTTCAGTGCAGACAAGCTCACTGTATTGCAAATAAAAGTTTAGGAGGATACATCTATACAAAAACTAGAATAATATAAAATCTGAAAATCTAAAACTTATATTTAAAAGATTAAGATTTGTCTTCTTCTGTATCTTCAGAAAATGCATTTTAAAAGAATAAATGTAATTTTTATTGAATTCAATAGATTTTTAAAGTTTAGTATTTTCTTACTGTTGGGGAGGAAGAGGTTTAATTCAGTTAATGATCCCTTTTAGAGTGCATCATGGAGGGAACTTATGGCAGAAACTCAAACTGGCAAGAACATGGAATTGGGAGTTGATACAGAGGCCATGGAGAAATGCCATGGAGTTCTCATCATGGCTTTCTTATCCTCCTTTCTCATCTGCATGAACACATACATACAAATATCCACATATTTACATGCATGACATAATAAAAACAACATACACACACATATATTCATTGTATGGATATTCCATTTTGTTGGGGGGGGTTCTGGATAGGGTCTCTCTGTGTATCCTGGCTCCCCTGGAACTCATTCTGTAGACTAGGTTGGCCTCAAACTCACAGAGACCTGCCTGCCTCTCCCTCCCAAGTAATTGTTGGGATTAAAGGTGTGTGCCACCACTACCTGGTTCAATATACATATTTTAATGCACCCTAGGCATTGCAAATTTCAGTGTCTTTAAACAATCAGCTAATGTAATAAAGCTTTTGACTTTTATGTAAAAATTGAGGACCTCAAGAAAGCAAAAAGTTATAAAACTTGTCTGAAATTAATACTTGCAAATCTCACAGTTTTGAATGTAAATTCGAATTACGGCAAATTAAAATTTAGATATGTATTATGTATGTTTTGAAACATATATAAATCTATGCATATAAATTTTTTGTAGCAACAATCAACAATTTCCCTAGGTCTAACCTAATCTAGCATGAAAGCACACAAGGCTAGAAAGAGGACACACCTGACCTAATTTTTGCTCACAGCTATTTTTTTTTTCAATTCCCCCAAGTTCACATAAGTGTTCTTTGAATTATTTCATTGCATCTTGGGATATACTTGATTAATTGCAAAATGAAATTGAAAATGCTAATCTTTCAACATCAGTAGGAAGAACTGTTGCATCCCAACCTCGTGTCACATAGAATAATTTCAAGAATCAGGTAATATCAATATTTTACTTAGACATCTGTAACTAATGTATATTATCCTAACTACTGATAGTATTCAGAAAGTACGTCTGTCATTCATATGTGCTTATATATTAACTTTATGTCTGTATATACAGATAAAGGATAATAATACAAGTTATTTTGCATTTAGGAGTGTGTGGGGGGGTGCGTGTGTAAGCAATTAATGGAAAAAGATGTAACAAAATGCATATAAAACAAGGAGGGGAAAATGGAAAAATTTAGCCGAAATAAAAGAGAAGGAAGAAAAGACTTATTATTAACTTTATCTTTTAATTCAAATTTGCAACCTACATAAAAATTGTAATAGATTCTTAAAATATCTCTATTTCCAAGAAACTTCTGTCATTGCTGGTCTATCACTCACTACATAAGTAGCTTCTAATTTTCAATCAATCCTTCTACATCAGCCTTACTAATGTAGGAATTGAAAGCTTATGCCACCATACCTGACAAAATAAATTGTTTATTTTACATTTTGATACTATACTTTAATGATATTGTTTACGATTTCATTTTGCTCCTCTCAAATTCACCCACATTTCTTCCTTAAGAATTGGCCACTTTTTAAAATCAATTGTTTAAACACACACATTATATATGTATTCCTAAATAGGTAATTTAGATACAACCTGATCAGTCTGTATATTTAATTTAAGATGTAAATAACATTTATTTACTCTTAGTCGGTCTTCATATGAAAACAATAATGAATAAACTCCTTGAAGAAAGAATTTACATGAACCAAATTTCCTCTAAAGATAAAATAAAATTTCTCTGCCATGGCATTTTTAAGGAATATAATTCCAAATATATACAAGAACTAAACTTGTTTAAGGTTAAAGAGCTCACAATACAGACACCAATGTTAAGGTCTGAAGACTGTAAGTGTCATTTTAACCTAATGAAATAAACATGAGAGCGACACATACATTATGGATGCCTGTATGAATAAATATACACTTTTCATAGCTTCAGCATCCGCTCCATATGACTTTGTGATATTCCTGAGGTGTTCTTTTAAAATGTGAAATGGATAATCAAAAGCTTGAAAATAGTTTTCCCATGTCATCTTTTTCAATAAGAGGTGTATAGATAGTAAAATTCACAAAAATTCATTAAGAGTCATGCTAAGTCTAGCACTGAACATTTTCATTAGAGAACATATAATTGAAGTTACATGATAAGATTAAAGACCACACAATTTGATGACATAGGGAAGACATTTTTGCTAATTTTTATGTTTTTATGAAACTTCAGAATATCAAGTTGGTTTATTTTCTATGTAAGTAAAAACACAACTTCTAGCCACGTCAACAACTTACATATATTCTTTAAAATCAGATGCAGTAGTTATGATTTTTCTTTCTTGTGCCAACTATAAAAACGGTATATGTCTTGATTTAGCAGATAGCTGTATTGTCAAATATATTAGGGACAGGATGCACTAAAAAAATTGATCTTTATGATTTCAGAACATCTAAAATTCATAGTCTTAATCTTAAATTCTCAGACCAAATGAATGGGTCAATTTTGAATTAAAGAAGTAGGACCACAAAATAATTTAATGTAAATGTTGTATAATTCAGAAATTTGAAGTCATATATGAGAAATATTTTTTTTGCAGTCTTTTATCTTAGACAAAGAACAGATGGGTAGACTTAATCTCTGTTGGACACTTTCTGGATTCTCCTGAGATGTGGGATTGAATTAGGTTGTAGTTTGCCTCTTGACAGATCCGGTCTGTGTGCTATCATTCTGATACCACTCTCTGTCAACTGCCAGTTTGGTAACACGATTTGCCTCACTAATGCTTGTCTATCTGTTAATCTGTGATAAACGTGAGGTGATGGTGTCTGTCAGGTCAAATTCACTATGACAGTGTCTGGCAGAAATTTAAAACAGGAGTTTAGATGATTCATCAATGAATTCTTGTTCTAACATTAGTCATGACTATTATTTTTATTTGAACCTCCACATAGAGATATAAAACCTTGCTATAGAAACAATACTCTTGTTTTATAATTTTGATTTCCCTATTTCTAAATTTTTATTTCAAATCTTTTCTAACAGGTTAAGTTTCTATAAATACTTACACATGGAAAGAAAAAAACCAGAAAAACATGCATTTCATATTCCACATAAAATTACACAAAATTATCCATTAAAAAAATGAAAATATGTTTATAGACAAAAACATATTTCACTTTTTGGTATTAGTCTATAGTTTAGTTATTACTGTAACTAACATATTTTTCCTAGGTTGTTGAATGTCTTTCTTTCTCAAAAGCACTTTTTGTTCATGAGTGCATCAGAAATCATTTACAAAGCAAAACTACTATTTATTGGGACTCCATGAATGAAATGATAAGATATTAAACAGATGGGATAATTCCTAAGGGAAGAGGTGTTTAACAGTGTTCACTCTTCAGTGTCCTTGGAATACCCCTGGGAATGTGTTCTGAGAAAAACAAACATTGACAGTGAATGAATTGCTTTGGAAATACCAAGTTTGTGACTAGACTCTATGATTAAAACTTCTCCTAAACTCTAAGACATAACTTCTATGTAAAAAGAGTTTTAACCTAAGGCTTGCATAGAGAGCAGTAAAGACATATTAATACCACTAGCATGATGGATATCTATCATAAAAATATACAAATGAAGATAGTCATTTAAATACAAAATATGAATTAAAGAAAAATTATAGAGCTTTGAATTTGTGTGTGTTGCACTAATATAGCCAATATTTAGGAACTGATTACATTTTGTGAGGTGACATTCTAGAATTTGAAAAAGAAACTTTCCGATCATCTTCAGAATAGAATGCCCCTAAGCAAAACTTTCACAGTTATTATTAATGGCATACTTAATAAGACAGAAATCACATGGAAACTTTGAAACTGAAAATTAAGTACAACTGTAGGCTTGAAATACAATATTCATTAACACTTTGTAATTATGCTGATAAGATTTCTAAAATACCGAATGATGCATAATGTTAACATCCTCAAATATTTTAATTAATTACAGTGAATATCAATGGGTTAATTTTTGGCCATCAAATGTCCTTCTAGTTGTCCCTGAGAAATGATGGTGTCATGAATTATGAATCATTCATTTTGTAAAATCACAAGTGAAATGCATCACACCTTAAAATTATATGATCTTTATAATTTTATTTTTTATTATAGAGAATGACATCACCATTGATTAAAAGAGAAAGAGCATATACATATAAGATAGCAGAGTAGGTATGACGGCTGGTGTTTTCATCTCAGTTTTATCAATGTCTTACCATAACACTTCAGAGAGTCTATGGTATTTAAGAATATTATGTAAAATTTAAAATATATATCTTTTCACCAGGTTAAAATCCCTTTCCTATGAAAAAATGTTTACTTAATGGATTTATAATATATTATTATTACATTTTTCTTTGGTTCTCTCTTTTGTAATTTATATATATATTGTGATTTAATTGTTCTTGTAAAATATTTTTATATATACATGTATATAAAGACTTCATGAACATTACACTTTATTCAACTATAATAGAGGTGATTTAAATGTTTCATTGTAAATAAACAACTACAAGGAATGAAAAGTATTTCTATTTTATACATAAAATAAACTGATGAAGCAAATTGCATTGACTTTAATCTTTTTATAAACTCATGAAGAATTTAGGGCCAAAAAATCAAACAATAGGAGATTTCAGTGCCTATTTATATTTTATTGAAAAAGAAAGGTTTTGTAAATCACCTTGTTTACTCCCGAAGGAAGGCCTTATCCTCTCTGAGGAGTAGATGGGGGATGGAAGGAGGTGCGGTGGCAGTAAAGGGGTAAGGAGGGGGAACTGAGTTTGGCATGTAAGATGTAAAATTATTCTTTAATAAAGATATAAAAAAATCACCTTTTATCATCATGAAATAATCTGAAAACTATTTGGTATAGACAAATTCTAAAAATGTATTTTTTTTCTGTTTTGTATGGGACAAAAATATTGACTATACTTTGCTAGGTGAGTCTAATTTGCTGACTCATTTTCAGTTATGCATATTTTACTTAGCTATACTCAGGTGAGTCATATCTGTTTGTTAGAGAAGTATGGTTGCATTTGGTAGCCCGGGCTGGTCTTATATTAGGAATCTGACTGTCTGGGCTTTCCGATAGATTGCAGAGATAACAGGTGAGTATTCAGCTCCTGAGTGAAGCTATGCTGTTTGAATTTCCATTGTGTAGACACATTAACTGAGATGCAATTGAAGGAAACTCTGTTCACTAAACTCTACAAACAAGTGAATCCACTCAAGATTAGTTCACAGTGTTGATGAGTCCTTTGTTTTCCTATTACATAAATCTATGATGGAAAATTTACATCTGTACTTCCTTATCCCCAGAGCTTAAATGTCTAATACTATGGCAAAAAAAAAAAAAAAAAAAAAATTCACATGGGCTAACTCCCGTACTCCTGCATGCTGCTACCCAAAATGAGTAGTGCCTAATGAATACACTCTTTCCCCACCCGAGCAGGGATGGGTGTCTATAAAAATGTGGCTTTCTTTTCTTGTAAATCAAGATGCTACTGTAATCATACTTTCTAAATTTCAATGCTCAGTCTGTTCAAAATCTTTAAAAAAATTGCTATTAAATCCCTAACCTTATAGTATCAGGCCATAATTTTCAAGACATAAAACTATTTAATTCATATTTGTCATTTTGAAGCTCAAGTTGAAAATTAACATTATTTTGCAGAAAATCTCATCTAGAGAAATTAAAATGTCCTCTCAGTTTGAGAATAATGAAACAAGCAGACCCTTGTGCCAGATTTCTATGCCCACTTTTCCAAGCCTCACTGGCAATTATTCTTCAATAGGAAGATTCTTTGCTCTGAACTCATCCTAAACCATTGGACCACTAAACACATTTTCCACAGCCACGACTTTAGAAGCAATGATTAAAAAAATTATATATGCCATTGCTCAGCCATTGAAGGGTAAGGCTCACAGCCCAAAAGAAAAAAATACGGAAGGATCCATAGTTGTTTTTTATTTCCTCATGGTTTTGTTGTCTCAGTATCAGTCCCTTCTAAAAAGCCTTGAGTTTTCTTATCTCTTCTTTTCCTTGGATAATGTTTTATTTTTCTTAATGCAGTGTAAGCAAATCACTTCTTTTCAAATGGGGCAGACCATTTGGTATACCAACATTTCTGGAAAATGTAAAAAAGCATATGCTTATTTCAGGTTATTTATTTATTTATTTATTTATTTATTTATTTATTTATTTATTTATGGATTTTCGAGACAGGGTTTCTCCGTAGCTTTTTTGGTTCCTGTCCTGGAACTAGCTCTTGTAGACCAGGCTGGCCTCGAACTCACAGAGATCCGCTTGCCTTTGCCTCTCGAGTGCTGGGATTAAAGGCGTGCACCACCACTGCCCGGCTCTATCAGGTAATTTAAATATTAACAAAAACAATAATTTCTTAAGCAAATATAATACTTTGTTTGTCATTCCATGCCTTTATTAAAATTTCTTAGTAATTGTAGCAGTCTAGATAACTTCAGAAAGATTAAATTTGAGCCTATGAACCTCCAATGAACATCACAGTATTAAAAGCAAATAAAAATACCTAAACATGTCTGCAAGTGTAGCTAAAGAACAGAACAAATAAACTGACTTTAAATAAGAACCTTAAAACATAAACCAAAAATTTAATAGTACATATTTCCTGGACACTTCTTTTCTCACTCCAGCCACTTAGTCTAATTTTTTGAAGTATTCTCTGTATTTAAACACTTATAATTTATTCCTTTTAATAAAATTTATTAGTTTTTTTTTACTTTAAAGTAAGCAACATCAACTATTCTGAATCTTTTACATGCCTTGTTTTTGTTATGCCTAAAATACATGGAAGGGATACCTTTAGGTTTTCATTACAAGCATTCATACTCTCTTTAGAGGTGGTTTGAAATTATTTATATTACAATTTTTTTATTAATTAAAAAACTATTTTCAAATTTTCTCTCATGAATTTAATTACATATCCATTTATTAGAACTTATTACAGTGTATATATACATGTTTGCATACAGATATGGGTGTTTTTAGAACTTTTAAATCAAAAGAAATTATAGCTAACTAGGCTACTTTCCAAAGTTACAGGCATTTATACACCCAATAGAGGTTTGAAAGGATCATCCCTTCTTTTCTGTTGATGTGGTGAGAGGGTTGCTATGTTACCTAAGTAGCACTTAATGTTGAATTAGTTTCATTGAGTTTACATTACACATTATCTCCTAAGAACAAGGCAGCCTAGTTGACATCCCTGCTATATTTCAGAGGAAACATTAACTGACCTCTGTTCATCTTCCTTCTGAACCTCTGGAGTGAACACAGTATGAAGTGTGAGGAAGAAGTACATTTTCTCTCTGACGCTGTTGTCACTGTTTGTACTGTGTGCATACATTATACCTGGATATGTTATGCAAATCCATTAATGTTTTGTGAAAATTGGGTTTGAGGTTTGTGCCCTCTAACTTCTTACTACATTAATCTGTGATGGAAAAATCCATGTGTACACTTGCATTACACCCATGTAAGCTTTGAGTAAGTTCCTTTAGGCGAAATCTCTGAGATCCTCATTGTTTTTATCCTAAAGAGAGATATAAAAATATGAAGGAGTATGCGCTATTGATTTTTCTTGGTGATGGGAAGGAAAACTCTGGACCTAAGATACTAAGGTGAATATTGACTGAGACAAGCTGTAGTTTCACCATCTTGGATGACTTCCTCTGTATGACTGATGGGCTTATGTGTAAAAGTAGTATTAGGCAAGAATAATCCATGGTCATATCTGTCGGTGCACTTGATGAGACCCTAATAGAGTGCCTCGACTCACTGGGCTTTACAAGGGCTCTCTTCAGCACTACAAAGCCTCTTAAGCCTCTTGGCTCTAAGAGCCTTGTCTATTATCCATAATGCAAACTCCGCCGTCCCTCTCATGACCATGGGAGGCCAAATGGCCAGATTGCTTGCTCTCAGCTAAGGGCTCTCCAATATTTATTCTTCAAAATCGCTCGAGCTCATGAGTTATGGATATGTCACACAGTAATGAAGCATATCTCAAAGGGTGCCTCAAAGTAAATATTGCTGCAGCTTTACCTTCTCTTCTTTTCATTTGTTTGTTTACTTTGTCTTTTATCGTGCTTCTGAGAATAAACCTAGCACCATATTCAGGCCAGGAATGTGTTGAACAATGGAGAGGCATCAACAGCCTTCTTTTTACTTTTAATTTTGGAGCTGTTTGATACTGGATCTCTTTGAACTAAATCTGTGACCCAAGCAAGCATTGAATTTGTCATTCTTTTGCTTAAGTCTTTAAGTAGATAGGATAATATGACTGTACTACCAACAGATAACTAACAAAAATAGACATGACATATTTATTTCACCTCAGTTGCTAAACTATAATGGTACTATCTCTAATAACAATTATACAATTAACAGAACCAATAGAGTATTAATAATTAATATTATTTAGTAGAAATATAAATCTTCCTTATATAGTCCTTTTTAGCCTCTGTGTCATACCTAGAAGTAGGCATCAGATTGTTCTGTTTCTCAGAGTGCTGCAGTGCTGACCCAAAAATACCTCATTATCCCTTTGTTCTCTATAATGGAATTTACTGAGAACTGCCAATTAATTATTGTGTTTCCACGTAGTCTGAAACCTAAACCCCAAATGCTACTTAAAACATTGGTAAAATGTGTGGCTTCTGAAATTAAATTATACATTGAGGGTGTTGCCTTTATGAACGAAGTTAAAACCTCTAGTAAAGATACTAAACAGATCCCTTCTGCTTGTCAAGCATCTGTGACTGGGTCTAGAAGGTGTCATTTTTGAGTCAAAGACACCAACAGAAACTGCATCATCCAGGGTTCCTTTCTTATCTACGGATTGCCTGACCTACCATATCACTCCAACATAAGGCGTCTCCATATTTACATTGTTCAATATGACAGATGCAGTGTGTAGGTCTACAACCTACATGCATGTTGCATCTATGCTCATATTTAAATATGTAGGGATATTTCTATAGGTACAGATATAAAGGGATAAGTAACATAGTATGTAATGTTCGTACACATAAATATCTACATATATACAGATCAATATAAAATGCTACACCTTTCATGCTCAACATTATGCCCTAGAAATCAATAAAGCTACCTTCCACTTTCTTCCCATAGCTGCATAATAGAAAGCAATGTTGATTTATCAGGATCATTAAACCAATCTCCAGAGAAAAGACACATAAACTGTTCTTAATATTTGAACAGTACAAACCCGATGAGCATATACTTTTCTTCTTCCTGGACAGAAGTTTGGGGGTATGCATGTCTTTGTTAGTTATGGCTGAGCTTTAATCCATAGGATTGTACCATTTTAAGTTTTCATGAACAAAGTACACTACTCTTCATACTAATGTGACATTCATGCTGCCTTATTTTATTTTATTTTTATTTATTTGGTAGTGTATTAACTAGCTGAGGGATTTTCAGTTATAAGTTTTTATTAATGTCAAACTACTGTTCACTGTCTGGCTTCCTTTGAAATACAGGCAAAAGCTTCCAAAATGCCATGAGGTACACTCTTAAAACAAGTATAATGAAGACAATGTAAGCAATTACCAGGCCCTCTTGGACTGTCTATGACTGGTAGCCAAATGAGACAAAAGCCCTTACCTGAGCATCCTTCTATAATCAGGGTTATTAGGAGTTGTCGTCTCAAAGCAAACTCTTTCAAGTGTGCTAAAACCTGTCCACTTGAGTCTGCGGTAATTTGTGGGATCTGTCCAATGCCTGAGTGTACTCAAAGATTTTTCTCTTTTACCAGAGAAAAGATTTCATGTTTATTAGCCATTAATATATTACTATTGTTAGTGTACACATATGCAGGTTCTCTCTCTCTCTCTCTCTCCCTCCCTCCCTCCCTCTATGCCTCTCTCTCCCTAGTGCATGTATGGATGTCAGAGGATAGTTTGTAAGAATCAATTGTTTTCTTCAATCTTATCAGAGTAATTTATATGTATTAGTTAAATCTGACTGACAAGGCTACTACTGTATGATGCTTTAGTTCAAATGTTTGGTGAAATTTTGAATTAATTTATGTATCAGATTGTATTTTTTATATATTTCTCTTCCAATCATGCTTTCTAATTTTTAAGCTTCCTACTAATGTGCATAAATATTTACATACTTTAGTTAAATTTTTCACTTGTCATATCCATATAAGGTATTTTACACCTTGTGATATTATTTGTTTTATTGGATTAGTTAAATATTTTAACAAGAGTTTGATGGAACTCTCGGTCTTCTTCATGGTAAGCAGTATTCTAGAGCTAAATACCAGCATGTTCATAGAGCAGATGCCAACCCTGCAGACAGGAGCATTCAGGAACTCAGCAAATATTTGTGTAATGCTGTATATAATAGACAAAGAAGAACGTTATTAACTCTGACAAAAAAAGACATAACTAATGCCTGACACTTAATCAGGAAGCAAATTGTTAAACAAGATTTTGTAGCTCAAAAACTGTCTATGCTGATTGTTCTTGAGAAACTTTAATTGTAAATGTAAACGATATGATAAATCAGCAAGCAAACATGGCCCCATGTATAGAAACTCCTTTGCATGTTTGGGGGTTTTGTTCCATATGTATTTGGTCAATTTTGACATGCAATTTGCATGGTTTTCTTGCCATTAAACATTTTGTCATAAATAACATTATAAGATTAAATATTTTATTATCTCACTTGTATTTCTAACATTATAAAATTATTAAAATAAAGCCAAAATTTCACATAAAGACAATGTTAGATTTAGGATCTCTATGTTTATTTGATCATCAATTTCAAAATTTACATTTATGATAGAAAATAGACTTGTGGTATATATAATTTAATGTCTTCTGACATCTTTGAAAAGGGAAGAAGTATTCACAACAAAACCAAGCAAGTACCAGGTTACTAAAATTTCCCCTATGCTTGCCTGCACTGGCTTATAATAAATTAAAAGTTGACAACTCCATAAAGTGCTACATGAGGTCTACAGCTTATGTTCTCCTGCTTTGTATTATCCTATGTCCTAGATTGCTTTCTGTTCCTTAAATAAAGATCATGACTAAACACAAATTGTGGAGGAAAGGGCTTATGTGTCTTATCTGCCCAAGTCACAGTCCATCACTGACAGAAATCGAGGCAGGAACTCAAACAGAGCAGGAACCTGGAGACAGGCAGGAACTGACACAGAGGCATTGAATGACTGCTTGCTGACTATCACCGAATGGCTTGTTTATCCTGCTGTTCTACACATTCAGGACTACCTACACAATAATGGCACTGCCCACAAAGGACTGTGTCTCCTACATAAATTATTGATGAAGATAAGAGCCCATAGATGTAGTCATGGGCCAATAAGATGGAAGCCTTTTCTCCATGAGATTTCTTCCCAGATGACCCTAGCTTGTGTCAAGTTGACAACATTAGCCAGAAAAATCCATCTGCCTGATGTTTCCTCCAGAGTATTTTAAAACTACTTGATTTATGACTTTCTTTGCTCTGTCACTATTGTGGGTGAAAAAAAAAAATAACTCTCACCTCAAAAGGAAAGAAAGAGATGGTTTAATTTGAAGTCAATCTGACTGACAATCGAAGTATCATGTTGCAGGAATGTAGCAATTTTATGAATGTTTTTATATTAATATTATAAAGAAAATTATCAAATTTATTAGTGGAAATATCAAGAAGGTAGACCGTAGGAGAATGGAGGGAATTCTGTTATAGACTTTAGATGCTGGCTAGCAGCATTCTTAGTACTACAGTGGTAGGAAATAGGGGTCTGTCTGTGCATTGCAAATGATTTTCTACTGATAAAAAAGATGCTAAGTCATGTACAGAAAAAGGAAGTAAGTGGCTCATATGGCATCTAATGATGTGCCATGTTAATTTGACAATTGACTTTGTAACATTGAAATCTCTCCGCATCATTAGAGTTTTAAGCAGTCAAACAGCCATTGCCGTCACATCCTATTTCCAGGAAATCTCATTCACACTAAACGCACCTTAAAAACTACTACCATATTGGACTGTAGTATGTGGGCAACTTCAGGCCTTGTCACTCATATTTGACTCTAAAATGTAATGTAATTTATTTCTTTTGAGATGAGAGCTGTCTTCACATCAACAATGAAAAGCTGACAGAATAAAGGCATGTGAATATAATATACATAACATGATCAAGAAATGTTCTTATTTATACACTATCACATCTGGAGCTTTACCATATAAAATGACAAAAAAAGATTCACTTTGACATCTCTGACATTTGCAATCAGTACACTTTACAAGAGAAGCATACATTTGTGCTGCCTTGCTATTTAAAACTTAGTTTACATATTTTTGCTTTACCTAAATAAGAATTTTGGGGCTGTATATTCAAGAAACATAGTTGAAATTCAGAAAACGGACTGTATTTGTGGTTATCAAAATTATTTAAAATGTGTAAAAATGGTTTAAAACTTTTGATTTTTGTTATTGCTGTAGATGACTCTTCCTACTAATGCAAAGGTTTTCAAATTTTGTTTCAAAAGCGGGTGGTGTGTGTGCTTACACGTATATGTATTTGTGATGCCAATTGCTCTGACTTTTTTTGCATGTTAAATATGTTTATGTTTCCTCGGTTTTCCTCCAAAAATGCAAAAGTAGAGAATATATTGATAAGCTGGTGTCATTTAAGCTAAAATTACTAGTGGTACAATTTTTTTCCAGGCTTATGTTACATGATGGTTTTTTCCTCTGGGCATAACATGATGATATGTTGGACTTAGTCTAGTAGCTATGCCATCTAAAATGGAAAAATACAGAAATATTACAGACCATGTCAATGGTAATATAGTTATTGATTAGTATGAACAAAATTATTCAGGAGACTCTCCTCTGGGATACTAAATATTGTATGTATTACTAAGATTCTAGCCATCTTGGATGATGCTAGATTATACAGGAAGTAAAAGGTTAAATGAGCATGTTATTTCCATTATTCAACTATCATTAAGATCAACATCAATGATGAGATGGAACTTTGTTTATTCCAAATTATCTTGGTGTTGCCCCTGTTCCTGTAAGTAGCCATTGACCTTATACACCACACATTAACGTTTTTAACATATTGATTTGTTAAGCCAAACCTTGGTGAAACATGTCATGGTTTGTCATTGTTGGCATCTCTAATGAATATATTTTTGTTCATATCTCCTGAAGAAAATTAAAAACAATATCTGTGTCCATGTATATCTAATTGAAGTATCTTTAAACAACTTATCAGGAAATGTCATATCACAGTGCATTCCAATTTGATGATTAAAATTATTAATGGTTAAAATTATTAGAAATTACAGAATACATCTGTAAACATGTTCAATCTACCTTATCTGGAACACATTTTCATTTATTCTTAAAAGACAAGTTAAACAAGATTTATGTATAACAACATATACTTACAAACAAATTGTGTCACTCTTTAAATCACAAAAAAACTGAAATGTGTTCCTGAAAAGAACATCATAAGTGCTTCAATGTTCTAACATGATATTGTCAATAATTATTGGTGTGTTAAAATACTATGTCAAATTGAAATAGACTGCTTTGTCATTTGTCTCACTATCAAGGCATAAGTCTCAGACTGGACCAGACATTGGCTGGTCGTTTCCACAATTTCTTTGTCATCCTTACCTGAGCACATCTCCTATGCAAGACAGAATCTAAGTTGAAGTTTATGTGGCTTTGTTTGTGTCTCAATCCCTCCATTGGGATATTTGTCTGGTACAGGAAATGGTCAGTTGAGGCTTCCTATCTTTTACTGCTAAAAGAATTAGCTAAGGTCATCCTTGTAGATTCCTATAGTTTCCCTTGCACCAGGATTTTAACTGACACCAAAATCAGTTCCCCCTTTAAGGTAGTCTTTTCCACTACTCTCCCCAACCCTTCTACACGGAACTAGAAAAAAATCATCCTGAATGAGATAAACCACATACAGAAAGATAAACATGGTATGAACTCACTTGTAAGTGTATAGTAGCTATAAAGTAAAGAAGAACCATGCTACAACCCACAGTCCCAGTGAGGCTACATAACAATGAGGGTTCAAAGGGGGTCACTTGAATCTCCCTGGGAGGGGAATAGAAGAGAATTCATAGGTGGGCTAGTTCCAAAAATTTTCCTTTGAATTTCTTGGTGTCATTTTTGTAACAGCTAATTAATACTCCATTGTATAGAGAACCACATTGGAGCACTGGACTGAGATCCCAAGGTCCAAATGAGCAGCAGAAAGAGGGAGAACATGAACAAGGAAGTCAGGACCACAAAGGGGGCTGATCTAATGGGAGCTCACCAAGACTGGACTGGGACTGATGGAGCATGTGATCAAACCGGACTCTCTGAATGTAGCTGACAATGAGGGCTAACTGAGAAGCCAAGGACAATGGCACTGGGTTTTGATTCTACTGCATGTACTGTCTTTGTGGGAGCCTAGCCTGTTTGGATGCTCACCTTCCTAGACCTGAATGGAGGGTGGAGGACCTTGGACTTCCCACAGGGCAGGGAACCCTGACTGCTCTTTAGACTGGAGAGGGAGGGGGAGAGGAAGTGGGGGGGAGGGAGGGAAGTGGGAGGAGGGGAGGAGGTGGAGATTTTTAATTTAAAAAAAGAACATTTTCTTTATCCATTCTTTAGTTGAGGAACATCTATCCCCCTTTTTGTTTCTGATATTGTTGATTTGATTGTTCCCCCTCTCTGCTATTTATTTATTTTGAATAAGTGTTTGTCTTTCTTGTTAATTTTTTTTAAGAACAAACCCTTTCTTTCATTGATTCTTTGTATTGCTTTCTTTGTTTTTATTTTATTGTTATCAGTCCTCAGTTTGGTTATTTTCCTTTTGGGTATGCTTCCTTCTTTTCCTCCTAGAGTTTTCAGGGGTGTTGTTAAGTTGCTAGTAGGAGATCTAAACTTCTTATGAAGACTCTTAGAGCTATAAACTTTCCTCTTGTCATGGATTTCATTGTGCCCTATAAGTTTGGGTATGTTGTATATTCATTTTTATTGAATTCTAGGATTTTTTTAATTTCTTTATTTCTTCATTGATAAAGTGGTAATTCAGTAGTTAATTGTTCAGTTTCTATGAGTTTATAGGCTTTCTGTTGATTTTGTTGTTGAAATCCAGCTTCAATCCATGGTAAACTGATAAGATAGAGTGGGTTATTTCATTTTTTTATATATATATTGAAATTGCTATGTGACTGAGTCAATTTTGGAGAAAGTTCTATACGGTGCTTTGAAGAAGGTATATCCTTTTGTGTTTGGGTAAAATGTTCTGTAGATATCTGTTAGGTCCATTTGAGTCATGATGTTTGTTAGTTCCCATCTTGCTTGGTTAGTTTCTGTCTAGATGACCTGTCCCTTAGTGAGAAATGGGTATTGAAGTGTTTCACTATCAATGTGTGGTGCTTGATGTATAAAAGTAATGTTTCTTTCATAAATGTGGGTGCCTTGCATTTGGGGTACAAATGTTAAGAATTAAAACATCATCTTGGTGGATTTTCCCTTTGATGAGAACAAAATATCCTTCTCCATCTCTTTTGATTAATTTTGATTTGAAGAATATTTTGTCAGATATTAGGATAACTACACTACCTTGCTTATTAGGTCATTTAAATGGAAAAATTTTGATCAATCTTTACTCTGAGGTAATGTTTATCTTTGATGTTTAGGTATATTTCTTGTATGCTGGAGAATCATGGATCCTGTATCCATTCTTTTAGCCTTTGTATTTTTATTGGTAAACTGAGTTCCTTGATATTGAAAAATATTAATGACCAATGATTGTTAATTCTTTTGGTCTTGCTGGTATGAGATTATCTATTGCCTTTGTTTTTGTTTATAACTCTTTGGCTTGGAGGTTTTGTCTTTTGTTTACTGCATTCTGTAGGACTGAATTTGTGAGAGAAAATTTCTAATATTGACTTTGTCATGAAATATCTTGTTTTCTTGATCTATGGTGATTGAATGTTTTGATGGATATAGTAGTCTGGGCCAGCATCTGTGGTCCTTTAAAGTCAAAATATCAGTCTTCTGGCATTTAAGTATTAAATGGTGTTATTCTAACAAGTCTGCCTTTATACCTGGCTTTCTTTGTTCTGTTTGTTTAATATTTTGATTATTATATGACATGGAGAATTTATTTTCTGATGCAGTATATTTGTTGTTCTGTAAGCTTTTTGTGTCTTTATCAGCATGTCCCTTTTTTAGCTTAGGAAAATTTTCTTCTTGATTTTGTTAAAAATGTTCTCTGGGTTTTTGAACTCTAATGGATCTATTTCTTCTATCATGTATTCAATGCTTGAGATTCTCTCTTCCATCTCTTGGATTCTATTAGTAATATTTGTGTCTGTAACTCCTGTTTGCTTACTTAAATTTTCATGTCCAGAATTCCCTCAGGTTGTACTTCTCTTTATTGTTTCTATTTCAATTTTCATGCCTTGAATTGTTTCCTTTTTCTCTCTGATCTGCATTCGCTAAGAGATTTATTGATTTTTCTCCAATTTTTAATATATTTTCTTTGAGGGAGCTTTTAATTTTTTCTTTAAGGACATTTATAATCTTCATAAAATTGTTTTTGTGGCCATTTACTTATGCTTCATCAGTATAGGAATAATCAGACCTTGCAATGATGGGAGAGCTGGGGTTTAGTGGTGTCATATTGCTCTGGTTCTTATTGATTGTGATCTTACACTCATTTTTAGGCACCTAGTTTTGGAATGATTATGTGTAGGTCCTGATTTCTGAGTTTGGCTCTGTTGGATGTATGTTTTGTTCCTTGGTTTCTGTTTTCTTTTATTCTTCTATTCATTGTCACCTGGATTTCTAGTGTCTGACTGACATGGAATGTCCTGTATGTGTGTTACTTTCATTTGTTGATTAAAAAAAAAAAAAAAGCTGTTTCAGACAATGACTCAACAGAGTAAATCTGGTGAGATATCCAAACAGAGAGAGAGTAGGCAGAGTCGGGTGATATGCCATGTAGCCAAGAATGAGAGAGATACCAGAACATTACCATTAAGTGACAGCATTGTGGAGATACATAGATTAATAAAAATTGATTAATTTAATTTAAGATGTGAGAGCTAGCTAGGAATATGCCTAAGCCATTGGCCAAACATTATTGTGATTAATATAATCTCTGTGTGTCTGCTGGGCCAGAAAATGAAAGTGCAGTCTCTGTTTACAGCTGACTTGACTTCTGGTCTAGTAAGGAATCACAATCAAAATTGGGAGTTGGCCTTCTTAACTGTTAAAGTGGGGCTCTCTGTTCTTATGACAGGTTTGCCCTATTTTTATGATTGCTATGGTCTGTAATTAAGCCACCGAAGTCTCCTTCACAGGCTGGTCTGTTCTGTATCACAGCAGTGGAATTCTGCTCAAGTCGGGGCAGGACCCAGTTCTTATGATGGAGTGGGAAGGAAAGAGCCTCAGAATGGGTCCTGAGAATCAGAATCTAGGGATGGGGTACATAAGGGAATGAGAAGTGGCAGGCAGGTCACTCACCTGTTTTTATGACTCGTGGTGACCGTACCTGAGCAGATGTAGTTGGTCAGAGTTAAGGAAGAGGGCTGACTATGCAGAAAATGAAGACATGGGGAGGTTTAGATAGTGGAATTGGTCTTGGGGGAAGCATAATCCAGAGAGTTTGGCCATCCAGCTGGCAGGTGGATCACTCAGCAGATCTTTTGCCTCATGGATTTTTTTCTAAGGAAAAAATTAAGAATGACTTACGTTGCTGAGACACTCTATATATAATTATTATCATAAAATATATGCAATGGAAATAGCTTGAATGTTTTGCAAGTTTCTAAGCTTTCCTTGATTTGGTTTGTAATTTCCTTATAAAGCTGGATAGTTATTGTACGTTGATATTATTCAGAGAAAGAACAAAGCAACTCATTTCTTCCAGTTAGAAACTTAATGGATTTTGTTGGAGCTGTAAGATACTGAGTTGAAAACTGACATTCAGAGAGGAATAAACAAGGAAAATTTTCTATACAGCCTTCCCATGAAATAATGTAAAATGAATAGACATAGAAAAGAATTCCAATGAAGTAAAATAAAAAAATAGGGAAATCTGTCTACCTGAAACTCAATTGTCTTAAAATTTAAGAATAGAGTCTGGCCTAGGAGACATAGGAAAGCCATATGACATCACAGAAAAGCTTTTTGATACACAGAAAAAATATGTTTGAGGTGTGTTTAAATACTAATTCCTGTACTACATGACTATATTTTTAAGTGCTTGTCTATTGAGCTACTTCATTGCCAATGCTTTTAACTTCTGTCATGTTTTAAAAGTAATGTTGCCCTGATGCTTTATGTAAAAATTAATTGCATATCTTCTACATAGTACATTTTTCTGTCATTTTTTCTTTGTACCTTTTGGATCTCCGATTTTTTTTAGCATTTTTGATAACTAAGTTTACAAACATTTCCAAGCAATTTTCTATTATTCATTTAGCTTAGGTTTTTGTTTTCATCGCATAGATTTTCAGAGAAAATTAGATCACAGCAAATTGTGGAGAAGTTACCTGATTGTTATGCAGCCCACCACATGCATAAAGTTTCACTTTTATAATTAGATACATAATTAATCACATTATTCTTGGATATTGAATTGGGTATGGATTTTCCATAACACAAAGATGTCAAATTAATTGCTTGTGACAATATACATATTGCTGTGAGTTGTCAGTTTACATAGAAAAAAAGTATAGAACACACTGAGAAGTGAATCTATAGACCACAAGCAAATGCTGCATGTCTTGAAACAGTTTCTCTTTCTTGATTTGCTAAGCGGTAGTTAATTCATTGCTACTAATATCTTATAGATAAAATCCTATCAAATAAGAGTTAGAAGGAAATTCTTGCTAAGTTAACTTTTGTTCTTAGGTTTAAATTATCATTAAAAAATACTTAAGATAACATACATGCACTTCTTTAAGGAAATGTTTATTTGAACATTTGGTTCTCTGTTTCCAAGCCAAATTAGGAATACATATTCATCTTTTGGGGACAAAAGAAGCATCGGTTCCCAAGTGTTCCTGAGTACTATTTTTCTCTTTGGATTTTCAGTGTTCACAAAGCCTTTCTTTCCACATCTCTTGCCAAAGTGGTTTTTTAATCATCTTGGCAATAATGAAGATATTCTAACAAGACAATTTTGCCCCTTGGTTTGACTATGAGTAACAATGAATCCTAAAAAAAAAAAAAAAAAAAAAAAAAAAAAAAAAGTGCCAAACTACAGGGGATATTCATTTCTCAGAAAGGAATTTTTACAGTTTTATTAACTAAAAAGAATATTTTTTTCCACAGTATATTTTGTTCAAGGTTGCTCTTCCCCCAGCTCCTCCCAGATCTTTTCCACCTCTCTACTCACCTAACTTATTTCCTCTTCTCTAGTTCTCTTTCAAAAACAAAAATAAAACAAAAAACAGAAAACATAATAAAAACACAACAAAAAGAAAAAATACCTAACAAAATCTCAAAATAAGTAAAAAAAAAAAAAAAGAACCCAAGCAAAGCAAAATGAAATAAAAACTCCACAAAATATCATTGAATTCATATTTTATTTATCAGCTACTCCTGTTCATGGGGCCTGCTCTGAAGCATGAAGATATTTCTAATAAAACTCTACCATAATACACTGATTTTTCTTTGCCAGCGAGTATCAATTGTGGATAGCTCCTTGGTTAAGGGTGGGACACTGTGTCCATTTCCCTTTCTCAGTGCTAAGGCTTCCTCTGACTTCAACTCTTGCAGGTCATATGTATGCAGCCACATTCTCTGTGACTTCATATGTGCCTCGTTATATGTGTCTGAATCCTATGGAGTTCACCATCTCCTTTGACTCTTACAAGCTTTGTGTCTCCTCTTCCACATAGATCCTTGAGTCTTGAGGAGTTTGATGAAGACATTCCTTTTAGGAGCTATTGAGCTACTTCATTGCCAATGCTTTTAACTTATGTCACATGTCATGTTTTGAAAGCCATGATGTTTTATGTAAAAATTATTTACAAGTCTCTTCTCTCTCTCTCTCTCTCTCTCTCTCTCTCTCTCTCTCTCTCTCTCTCTCTTCTCCTGTTTAAATCACTCCAGTATCTCTATGCCTTACTATTTCCCATGTTTTCTGTGTTCAGAGCTTCTTAATTGCCTCACACATCTCCTTTCTTGTTACCTACCTTCTAGAGATATGACAACTTAAATACAGAAAATGTAAAAACCTAAAGGCTGAATTTGCATATGAGAAAGACCATATCATGTCTGTTTCTCTGGGCCTAGATTATTATCTCACTCTGTTTAATATTTCTAATACCCTTTAAAATTTCTACAAATTTCATTATGGGTGCTTAATTGAATTACATTGTGTATACTACCATTTTTTTTAATTTTCTCGATGTTCTATCCATGTTTATTCTACTTTTATCCTTTAATCTCACACAGAAAATGTGAATAATAATAGTACTTATCTGGTCAAATTGTCCAAGGAATTGGGATGCATATTGATCAATGCCTAACGCTGACTAAAACAATAAAAAAGCTGTAAAATCTAATTTTTTTGTTTTATTATTGTACCCTACTCTGTTCATTATCACATCAAATATTTCTCCAAATTACCCTACTGCTATGGAATTTAAGTGTTTATTTTTATCTTCTAGACATTTAATTTTGCCTCCAAACAGAGCATCGATTTTGCTGTCTTTTATTGAAACAGCCACCATTAAAAATAAAAGCCTATTCATTATCAAAAGCTAAAGAGGCACAGACTATATCAAATATAAACCCACATCTAATTTTTCTAAAGATTCACTGCAGATGTAAAAAAAAATATGCTTTTGAAGTTTTATGTAAAACTTAAATTACTTTTCAATTTAAGTGTCATTATTTGTCTTTTATCATAGGATAATTTAGAGTTGAATTTAAACTACTTAAATGTCTTTAGAAAAGTATAAATGTTGTTTAATTATTTCCTAGAACTCTATTTTACATATCTTCTAAAACTTCTGATTCCTGATAGAAAGAGTTTTGTTCATTGTGTAGGTAGTATTGTGAATACAGATCTTCCTAAGGTCATTTAGGTTTCATTCCAAAAATAGAATTTTTAATGCTGTTGTTTTTTTATTTAAAAAGGTAATTTTATTGTAGTAGTTTCCATATCTTTATGATGGATACATTTTAAACATACAATATATAAGCCTGATGGTAATACTTTTATAATATTCTTTATATTAATTAAAATATAATTCCATCAGAGCATCATATTCCCTTCTCTTTCCTCCCTCCAATCCTTTCCATGTCCCCTGCCTCCAGCACTCCTATGTCCCACCTTCATTTTCGCAAAATTTGAAGTTCTCTTTTTAGATCATTATTCTTACTTATAACTTCTAAATTTTAAACATGCACATGTACTCAATCATGTATGTATATGTACATGTATACATACACCAGATATATGACTCAGTGAAGACAGCAAAATTGATGTTGTTTGTAGCCTAAACAAACAATATCCAGTTGAATATATATATATATCCTCTTTAGTCTGTTTAGTGTTATATATAATTTTACAGCTGACCACTTGGTATACTTGATATTGGGTAACCAGTTAAGGGACTCATTTTCAGGAGAGGCTAATTCTCCCTCTCTCACGAGTAATTTTTCCCCTTCCACATTAATATAACTATTGCTATTGCCATATTTAGGGTCCTCTTTAGGCAGCCATGAAATATCATGTGAGTAGCTTTCCTCTCATTCCTAGGAGTCACAATCTCACATCAGACTAATTCTGGAAATCATTTCCCGCCCTCTAGCAATTTTCCATCACCATTAGGTGCATGAGTTATGTTGTAAATACATGAACTTACCTCTTCATTTTAACCAATTATCTTTCACTGAATATTTTTGTTTTGTATGTTTTCTGATATTACTAATGACTCATTGGGGCTTGTTCAGGTTAGTCAACTATTCTACCCAGATCCTTCTTTGCTTTTTATTTTGAGACAGGATCTCACATAGTTGTCTAAAATGGCTTTCTACTGTCACCCTTCTTCATCTCCTCCAGAGTAACTGGGATTAAAGGCCTGCACTATTAATCTTAGCGCAAAGTAAAATGTTTCTTATTCTTTTTTATTCTTGATAACCAAAAATTATAAAATAGTTGTTTATTTACTGAAGCATCACAGAGAGCACACTGCCACGCAACTCAGGTTGGTCATTTTACCAAATGATGAAATTTTATCAACCACCAGAAATTTGTTTCATGTTCTCAATTCCTCTCTCTGTTTCTTCTCTCTCAACTTCCTCTGTCCATTTCTTAATTTTCCTACTAGAAGGTATATATTGAGGCATTAAGGTACTACTTGTCATATTTTGCAAGAGATGACTACATTTAATTATTTCTTGATTTTACAAATAATATTTCTAATGTTGACTGTTTTCAAAGAAATTAAATGAGACTATATATGTTCAAATATTGATGGACTTTTCTAAGTCCAAATAGGATTTCAATTAGAAAAATCACAAGTTTTACTTAAGTCTATGTGGAAAAAATCAAAACAAAGAAAAATAATAATTGAGAAGGAAAATGTAACCTTATTGAGTAGGTATATTGGCAATATTAAATACAATTAAACTTTCCTTTTCTGGTAGATCCATAAAATGTTTAAAAAGACAAAAATAACTATACAACTTTAATATATCTTACTGCTTTAGTGATAAGTTAAAGCTCATCTATCTTAGTTTACATTTTTGTTTCTGTAATTTTCATCTTGTTCCTCATTTTTTATGTTTTCTTATATCTGAGGAAATATATAATCACATTTGAATTTTTTAGTGATCTGATAATATTTTTTCCTTATGCTAATAATATGGTGGCTTCCTATTTACATAAAAAAGACTACTGGCGTCAACATTTTGACAGTGTATGAAAAGCATAGAGATCACAAGTCACCCTTGAATAATTTTATTTGCCACAACTTGAAATATAATTATCCTTGTCAGCTTTTCTACGTACATGAAGAGCCATACTGTACAATGTAATAACATTTTAATTTGGCCCTGAAATAGAATTTACAAACCTCAAGATAAGAAAAAATATTTTATCCACGCACAAATAAAATAGGTACTCTAAATTTACCCATCTTTTTAGAATGATTTCCTTAAGTTAATCTTTCACTGTATACTTGTAAATCTACTGATATCAGACTCTCACAATTTTTATTTATCTTAATCCTTGTTTTTTCAATAAATGAGTTTTCCTTTAATTTAATAAATACATATACTCACTTGACATATAATTACTGGTTGATTCTTCTTTCGGCAGTGTAATGTACTATTTCTCTCTCGTGATCTTAGTTCATCAGGAGAAACCTTGTTACTCATTACTTTCCCCCAAAGTGAAGTGCCATATTTTCTCCCATTTTATATTCATCATATGCCTCAATTTAAAAATTAATAACCAATTCATTTTGAGATTGGTGATATTAGTATTACTGCAATAAATATTTGACTATTGTGAAATATATATTGCATGTGTATTGTGTTTATTTACAAACTATAATAGGAAAAGGTGAGTGAATCAACATTTTAGACCTTTCTAAACATTGTTTTATGCTTGGAAAGATGTATTATTTAGTACATCTTTAAATATTTTAGATTATAAAATATCATTCCAAATGAATTGCAGCAATTAGTTACTTGTTGAAAATAATTGCCAGAAATTTGACAAATGAAATTAGCATGCACTCCCTTCCTCAGTTTCTATAGGCTGGAATGGCAAGTCTGGCTAATATGGGGTCTCTGTGATCTCACAGGTATATCATCATGATGTTGCTGGCTTCAGTTCCTATACAGAGCTCTTGGATTTTTTGAAAGATTGTATGCTGGTGGCAGAGTCCATTGAATTAAAGAGCAAATGTTTTCATCTTCTTTTTTACTGTAATCTGGGCATTATCTTTAGCATCTTACCATGTGTTTCTTACAGTCTATTTCATAAGATGCAATTATTTCTTCAAAACCAGAGGCTAAGCCGGGCGATGGTGGCGCATGCCTTTAATCCCAGCACTCGGGAGGCAGAGGCAGGCGGATCTCTGTGAGTTCGAGACCAGCCTGGTCTACAGAGCTAGTTCCAGGACAGGCTCAAAAAGCCACAGAGAAACCCTGTCTTGAAAAACCAAAAAAAAAAAAAAAAAAAAAAAAACCAGAGGCTACCATACTTTAAAAAGACCCAAGCCCTACCTTTTTGACTTTCACTCAATTAGGTCAGGACTGCCTTGACTATTCTATACACCTGTTTATTCTAAGTAACTAAATTGACATTTCCCTTACATTTGTATTGTATAATGACATCCAGTTTTATGTCCAACTATTGATTGATGGGAAAAGGCTTGTCTTTAAACATAAATGCAAATGATTAAATAAATAAAAGCATGGTGTAGATTAGCATGTTACTTCAAAAAGAAGAGTGGAATACAAATTAATTTATGCAGGAAGTGAGTTTTAGAAATAGATACTAAAGAAGATTAGGGAATGTGAACCAGAGCCAGGGCATATTAGCTGAATAAGTCACTATTCATGAAACATCAGGATGTGCCTATAAATGCTTTGTTTTGTGTCAAAATTCCATATTAATCAAAGATCATAATAGGCATACCCTAGACAGAATTTTGCAATTAGTTGTTCTCTTGGTATTGTATGTCAGATTTTGAATTTTTTTTGTTTCATTTGTTTTTCAATCTTTATAACCGGAATAGGATGGGACATAGTTGGATGGGCTCTTGCTACTTACCACAGACTTTGGCACTAGAATCTGTTCTCAAAAAGTATTGATTAAATACACCATTATCATATTGATATCAAAACCAAAAAATTAAATGTAAGAAACAAAGAAAGAGAAAAAGAAAGAAAGAAAACTACAATTACTCTGATGAACATAGATGTAAATATTCTTACTAAAATACCTTCAAATTGAATTTAGGAGCACATTTAGAAGATTCTATATTATTACCACGTGGGCCTCATCCAAAAGACAATGTTGGCTAGAAATCCATAAATCACTAACTGATAATAAACTACATAAAGACACTGAATAACAGAAAACATATAAATTATTTCACTTGATACTGGAAAGATCTTTGGCAAACTCAAACGTACTTTCATCATAAAAGTTCTGGAGACTTTACTAATAGATGAAATATATCTCAAAAATATAAATGTCATTTATAACAATACCATAACAAACATCTTAAATGAAGACAAATTGAGAATATTTTGTGTAAAATTATGAATGAGACAAGGATGGTCACTATCTTGTCTCTAACTTGACACAGTGCTAAAAGTCTTAGCTATAGCAATTAGACAAGAAAAAGACATAAAAAAGACAATAGGAAAAGAAGAAGCCAAATGATCTCTATATACAGAAATATTATTTACTGAAAAGACCCTATTGAATCTACTAGAAAACTTATGAAACTAATAAACACTTGCAGTAAAGTTGCAAAGTGAAACCTCCCCCCTAAATACAAAATCCATTACCAAACAGAACAAAAATCTTAGCCTTTATTTTTGCATGCTGTCTATTATTTGAGAAAAATTGGAAAAATATTCCATTCTAAATATTCTCCCAAAAATTATTTAGGAATATATGTAATCAAAGAAATGAAAGATTTCTACAATGAAATTTCAATACACAGAAAAGAAAAAAATGATACTAAATGATGTGAAACTATTGTCTATTCCTGGATAAGCACAATTAATATTACAAAAAAAATCTATTCTACCAAAGTTAATATACAGGATTAATACAATGCTATTAAACTTCTCATGACATCCATCATGTGAACATGTTTATCATTCTGAACTTGAATTATCATATTCAGTATAATATTGTTCAGATTCCATTTATAGTCATACACATTTCTCAAGTTTATTTTTCTCTAATGTAGAATAATATCTCATTTTGTTTATATACCAAATTTTCATTGTCCACGCATCAACTGATAGACAAGTAGGTTGGTTCAATTTCCTGGTTATTGTAAATGCAGATGCAGTGGATGCGGATGTGCAGGTAAAATGTAGAATTTTTGGTTATCTTTCCTGGAATTCTATGCCTGGGTCATATTGTATATCTAATTTAGCTTTTTAAGAAATCTCCATGCTGAATTTTATTGGCTGCATTAATTTACACTCCCAGTAAACAATGGTTCTACTTTCCCCATGATCTGGCAACATTTGCTGTCATTTGTTTTCTGGATAATAGCCTTTTTGACTGGTATGAGATGGAATCTCAAAGTAGTTTTAATTTTCATTTCCCTCATGGCTAATGATGTTGAACATTTATTAAAGTATTTATTAGTCATTTGTATTTTTTATGAACTCTCTCTTCAGTTATAAAGGCTATTTTTCAGTTGGGTTGTTTGTTTTCTTGATACTTAGTATTCTGAGTTCTTTGGATAGTCTAGATATTAATGTTCTGTCAGATGTATAGCTAGGAAAGATTTTCTTCCATTTTGTCATGCCTAAAACCTTTGAGGTTTTCTTAACGAAATAAAACACTTTCTGTTTAGGATAAGATCACTTTCTCCTAAATATTGTTAAGTAGCCTCTTTCTGGCTCATAGTTTGAGGATGTATGTGTTTTGTTCTCATATAAGACACATTTTTCTTGGTAAATAGTCAAATTAACTTTGTGCAATACTGCATCAGTCTAACCTAACTTCTTTTATTCTCATGGCATCTGGCAAATGGGTAACTTAGACTAAGGCCCAGGTTTTTGGAAACAATTGACAAGGCAGACAGGAAATTCCAGTTTGGTCTTCTAAACTCCATGTGGGTAGAAATGTTGTTCATTTGTTAAGGGCTGTGGATCACCATGTGAATTTTGAGACATCTTAAAATAATAACTGGTTTTAGCCTACAGAGACAGCTGATCCATGGTTGTGGGAGCTCACAGACTCTAGACTGACAGCTTGGTCCCCAGCTAACTAGAGATTAAATAGGTCCTCTGTTAGTGGACGACAGTTGTGTAGCTTGGTCTGTTTGAGGGGCCCCAGGCAGTGGGACCTGGTGCGTGAGGTGGCATTTTGGAACCCATTCCTTATGGCTGGATGCCTTGCTCAGCCTTGAAGCAGTGAAGAAGGTCTTGGTCCCGCCTCAACTTAATATGCTAGACTTTGTTGACTCCCTTACCCTTTCTGAAGAGTGAAGGGAGGTGGGTTTCAGGAGGAGGTGAGGGAGCGGAAACTATAGTTACTATGTAAAATGAATTAAAAAATCAAATAAAACAAATGATAGCTCGCTTCGGGACTGCTTAACCCATTATACCAAGCAAGGACAGCAGCTTGCTGTATTGGGATGGTGTTGTTAGCCACCTGTCAGTTGACTGGCTGCCGAAGAGAATCTGAAAACACTAGATGAAGTAAATGTAACAGAGATATATGTCTCTCTATAGGATAACAGGATGAGAGGTAGGAGGGAGAACTTGAAGCTGAGGTAAAAGAGGATGGATACTCGTCACCTGTGAAACGTGACTTACTTTTCTCACTCTTTGCTCACCTCTTACCACAGCGTTCATTGAAGAAGCAGCATATGAATGAAAGGCCCTTCCCCTTCAAGAAACTGAGTGGTGATATATGATGGCACAGTTGTTAGACATTGTCTAACCTTCCAAAAGAGGCTTCCTGTCTGGAAGGTAAGACTCTTGGACGCAGACTGAAATTTCTCAGAAGGGAAATGAAGCTGATAAATGATCAATAGTATAACCATCAGGTCGTATGCAGTGTTTATACGATGCCTGCCAGAACCAGGAAATCATCGCCTTACAGAGTGGCCTATCTTGGATATGAGACAGGCCACATACATCTGCAAACCTAGCGAAGCTCCCTCCTTTATGGTCAGGATGAAAAATAAACTTAAGAAAACATCCTCTCAATATGATATTGCTCTCCTCTATTCCTGTTCAGCCAAGTTGCTGGACAAAATGTTTATGACAGAGCAACCTCTCAACCAGAAAAAAAAAGAGTAAATATGATCAGGACAGAATATCATAAACCATGACTAGAACGAGGAGCAAATACAAACGCAAGGTAAAATATGGTTCCGGCAAGGCACCCAGAGAACAGAAATGGCATGGATTGCTACACGTCAGCACCCCAGAAGAAAGAGAGACAACTAATGTAATCACAATAGACTGTGCAATAAACCAAAGACAGATTAGAAGTTTTCACATTTTTCCTTTTCTCTTAGAGAATTGGGAGAGGAATCCCCATTCTCTGATATTTTTGGGTCAATGAAGTGAGTTCCCTTCTATACCTGGTATTACGTTAGGGATGAAAGTCACTGCCTAGTTTGGGCTAAAGAAGGAATCAGTTAACCGCCTCCTAAGGGACTGCTTATTGGTCTCCTAAGATCAAGGAGAATGTATCTTTTAGATATAGATGCTAAATGTGCCTTACTACAGAGCAGCCAGTAACATTTGTTGTACTCCCTGGTAGGTATGAGGTGGTTTTAATGTTAACAATGTGAGCAAAGGAGGTGCTGAACTTGAGAATCTAGAGGTCCCTATTTCACATTTGGGATTAACAATTTAGGGTAAGATATTCTATTACATAGCACCCTGCAGGCCTCTATGGAAGAGACCCATCTGAAAGTTTAAGTATCAGATAAGTAATGAGCAGAGAAACAGTAGAACCTGACTAGCCTTTCTGTCCCTTTGAATGTAGTAAACACAGGGCAGTGCAAGCTGCTATGTGGTTTCACTGAAATTATTTAAATCTTAAAAGAGTTATGGCAGGTTACAATGTTACAAAGCTGTCTTCAACAGCTTTTTCATGCATTTAAAAATCTGTACTTTTAGATAACTATAAGCTATAAAAACATGAACATGGTAGTACCTTGTGACTGCCTGGGAGGAAACACCTTCAGGGCCAATCGCACATGCCCATTGGTATTCTGCCAAAGAGTCCAGACACTGATGATGATACCATGGCATTAGATGGCTGGAGCAAAGGAAAGGGAGACATCACAGCGTTCCAGATGACTCTGCCCACTGGGTCCTGGGAAGGGGTATAAAGGTCTGCCTAAATTGCACTAAACGAGTCTCCTTTACCACTTGCCTGACTCCCGCCTAGAGTCTGTGATGTTAACTCTGCGCCATCTTACACCCACCCCCCGGATGTCGTAGCAGGAGGCTAGCGACAGTACCTAAATTTCTCAGAATGGATATCATCCTTCCTTGACATGGCTCATATTATTCTGTGCTTACATAGTTCTCTTTTCAACATCCCACAAAAAAACAGTCATAAGAACCAGTTTCTTTCCTTGGGATGAAGAAATAGAGATTCCATGAACTGCCCTTGTAGACCCTATGTAATCACATTGTCTGTTGCAGCTTAGTAGTTTATATATGCACTATGTTCTCCCTTCCTACTTGCATTGCCTGGTGGCTTTATATTGACCACCTTGTACTAAAATGAGTAGATTACACTCTCTTCTAGGACATAGTAGAATATGCTCTCTAGCACACATGAAAGTAAGGATGGGCTTTCCCATGGTGGCTTGAAAAAAATTGTCTTCTATAGATTCAGATGGTTTTTGTTGTTGCTCTTTTATGTTTTTGTTTTTCTGTTTGTTTTTGTTTTTGTTTTGTGCAGGGTTTCTCTGTGTACCCTTGACTGTCCTGCAACTTGCTCTGTAGACCTGCCTGGCCTAGAACTCACAAATATCTTTTGGCATCTGCCTCCGAGTGCTGATATTAAAGGTGTGCACTACTAACAACTGGCTAGGCTCAAATGTTTTAATAGCATATCTTCAGTGGGTAGCATTATTAGGATAGGTTTAGGGATATGGCCTCAATGGAGAAAGTATGACTCTGTCAGTGGGCTTAAGGGTTTTAGAAACCACAGATCATTACCAATTTAGTCGCTTTTGGTGTCTAGCATTCAAAATGTGAGCCTTCATCTTCTACTCTAGCCACCGGCTTTCCTACCTTGCCACATTTTTATCTCTTTGGAACCATAAGAAAACTACACCCTCTCTTCTATAAGTGGCTTTGGTCATGGTGTTGTATTACATCAATATAAAATATTAATAACTTCCCCAATGTTGACAGCTCTGGTTTTTAAGATTAATCTGATAATTATTAAATCCCATTTGATTCTAGGCATAGTATGAAAGATGCACTCCTTCCCAACAGGAGAAGAATAGTTACATTTTAGAGGTCTTCTGGGCTCTTTTATTATTAGTTCTCTCTCTACCTCCCTCCCTCCCTCTCTTCCTCCCTCCCTCCCTCTCTATCTACACACACACACACACACACACACATATATATATATATGTATGTATATATAATGCTTATAGTATCTTTCTTTGCCTCTAAGTGCATCCTGGCTTTCTCAGCGCTCTTGATTCTTGATCTGCAATGCTTTATGAACACTGAAGGAACAGATATTTGTTCCAATCTGGCATTGTCCCTAACTTTCCAAAGACTCTGCGTAGGCTACTCTTTTTCTCTGAGTCTATGGTTAATTCATGCTTTTCAATACTAGATGGTGCTCTCAATCAAGGGATGCTATAATACCATCTTTAGTGTGTTGTCACTGTGTCAACACTAGAGGGCAATCCAGTCTCAGAATTGTCCCAAATCACAGGTTTATGACTTGTATAGGATGATTTGAAAGAATATATGTAAAGGGTAGTTCCTCCCATCAGCGTGGGGCAGGTCTTGATGTCTCATGTATAATCTATTGTTGTCACGTACCGTGAAGTGGTGCCTGGTTTGAGGCAGAATCCTTATGAATGGACTGGCCCTAGGGTCTGTAAGCACCATAACACAAACGCCACAGTGCCAATATCTATAGGTCTCATAGGCTTGGGTTTCATTTAGATTTACCTTATGTTAGACTAAACCAAATAAGCACTGGGTTTCAAAGCAAGGATTCATGCTTACTCTCCTGTCATGTGCCTAGCAAATGGAACATAGTTTCAAATGATGTTGCCTTTGTTTGGAGCAGTGTTGGTGAATCAGTCCCTTACTAAGCAAGATGGACTAAAAATGAGGTCTCCTCATTAACAGTCCCAAGAGCTTGTCCAGTTTTATATGTATTACCACACCCATGCTGTAACAAGAAGAAATACAGAAAAAAAAAATCATGTGATTATTAGTTTTTTTTTTTTTTTTTTTTTTTAAATTCTCAGTGATTTCTTGATTGAGCCATGTATTTAGACTAATTTGAAGTCTGGGGGCGGGGCGGTGGTTCAGCAGTTAAGAGTGCCTCCTATACTTCCAGAGAGTCTAAATTCATTTTGAAGTACCTATGTCAGGTGACTCACATTTACCTGTCATACAGCTCCGGATGATCAGACACTCTCTTTGGGTTTCGGTCAGAATTTGCCTTCCCATGCACATATATTTTCTGTCATATGTGTATATACATTATTAAAAATAAGACTAAAGGTATTTATTTGATCTCTATATAGTTTACTTTTTTACCTATTTTTTATTTGAATGTATTGTGGTTTGAGAACATAATTACTGGCTGAAGAAGTGAGGCACACAAACAAAAATATAAGAAAATATACTTTACGTATTTTCAAATATGCAAAATTTATATCATCTGGAGAATGTCTTCATAGGTTATTGTTCATATGTGAATGATGAGAATATCTATTCTTTTTGAGGTGAATAGGATGTATGATTAGTATCAATTAGCAGCAATCTGATACTGATAATCAGGTCAACTATGTGAGTGTTTGTGTCATCGACAGATGACATAATGCACATATATATATATATAAACATATATGTATATCATGTCTGTACACATACAGAGATGTTTTTCCTGCTTTGTCAGATATCAAAATAGGCATTTCCATGACTTCAAAAATAATCATGGACTTAACCTAAATTATTTTAGAGCTATAAGGTTTTATCTCTTTTAACATGACACTGTGTCAAGAGCATTCTGTGGAATAATGCTAAGTACTACAGGAATATTATTTGCTATAACATAAAGCCCCTCTTGACTTTGTGGAAGATGTGATATCCATATTTATAATCCCTTCTCAGTCCCTTGTACTATTGTGGTTATCATCTTATTTAAAAGATGCTTTAGTTGCCAAATACATTGCTGTTAATAATATAGATATATTTTAGATGCATTCATAAGGAAAATAATGTATTTTTATTTTTATCATTTCCAACATTGGCTTTAAGTAGACAGATTTTAATTTCAATTATTTTCAGTGTTCTCCTAGAATTTGTCTTTTTTAATTATTTATTTATTTATTTTTTTTTTTTTGGTTTTTCGAGACAGGGTTTCTCTGTGGTTTTGGAGCCTGTCCTGGAACTAGCTCTTGTAGACCAGGCTGGTCTCGAACTCACAGAGATCCGCCTGCCTCTGCCTCCCGAGTGCTGGGATTAAAGGCGTGCGCCACCACCGCCCGGCTTAATTATTTATTTTTAAAAAACAATCTTTTCTCATTTTACATATGAACCCAAGTTCCCACTTTCTTCTCTCCTCCCCCTGCCTCCATGGATAATACCATGGTTTTGTAGATTTTGTTTTAGTTTGGTTTGGGGGACAGAATTTCCCTATGTATCCCTGGGTAGATTTAAACTCATAACCTCCTGTTTCATCCTTACTAGTGTTGCAATTACAGATGTACACAGTCACAGAAGGCTCAAATCTCATGGTTTTTACTTTAACATTTTTGCTATATTAATTCATTTTCATTCTACTTACATGGTTTCTGATGATAATCTGGTTTAGTATTTTTCTTCCACAAGACAGGAAATTTGTTTTCTTTCTGTGATTTCTGAATATTCTTTTTGGTTTTGTGAATGGTCTTACAGCTTGGGTATTTTTATTGATGTTGATGTTTTTAATACAATACACACTGATACTCTTCAATCTTCTAGAAATTTAAGTCTATAATGAATGAAGTATGTTCTCACAATTGTAACTTCAAATGTTTCTCTGTTTTTGTCCCTGATTCTCTATTTTTTTCTGGTGTTTCAGATTTTGTATGTTGTTTGTTTTATGATTAACCCAGTGTTCTTATATATTTTAATATTCCATTTTCTTTTTTCTTTTCTTGACTGTGTTCATCTTAGCTTAGTACTCAAATTGTCTCACTTTTTTCTCATTCCTGTCCAGCCCAAGGATCCCTAGGATGCTATATCTGTCCCTCTGTTTTTGCTACAAACATTCCCATCTGACTCTGAGTTTCTGTCTCTGATTATCTCACCCAGTCATTTCTCCATGTTGCCTACTTTTATTCACTAAACACTAATTTGAATATATACATATATATGTACATATGCATGTGTGCTAGTATATATACATATGTATATAATATATTGCCTATCTCATACTTTCAATATTCATGTCCATCTCACTCACAGAAAATGTCCTGAAAGTGTTTTATAATGATTATCTTTTTTCCTTCTGCTGTAGAAGTTAGGTAAGAGCCAGCTGTAGGCCCTTATTAGTGATGCTGATAGAGTATGTGGACTTAAATTCCTATTATAATAGCTCTGGGGAAGCTTCTCACTTCTGCATCTGATTGTTTGCTTCTATCAATTAATCAAATTATCATCGTTTCTGCCACTTCTTACTCAGAAGCTTATATCCAGGTAAGTCTGTTTCTGTGTACTACTGTCTGAGTTAAAATATTTTGTGACATTCTGGGCTCTCAGTTGCCTTGAAACACACATTTTGGAACTGGTTTTAAAAGACAGGTTTTAGCATGCTTAAACCTGTTGTACTTCTAAGATTAAAAAAATACTGAATTTCAAAGTCTAAATGTGTCAGAACTGAAATTAGATAGTTTTTAAGATGTGGAATAGAAAAAAAAATGTCACTATGCTCAAACTCAAAGAGGAGCTTTTTTATGCACTGAGCATGGTAAGAAATTTAATTCCTGTTCACTAGTTTAAAAATGACTTTGTGGTAGATAATATGTTCACAGCATTTAATTCTATTAGTATTATATAAGGTAAGTAATACCAAATCTCTCACCTGTGTTTTATAGAATTTTATTTTATAATTTAGAGTGAACAGTTTGTTGATAAATCATTATAGTGACATAATTCTGTATTTTGTGATATATGTATCCCTCAAGCTCCCCAGAGTTTTTAAAACATCACAAATACCTTGAAACATTCATAACTATTTTCATCATTCTTTTTAAATCTGGGTAGTTTAAATTATAATTATACAAGAAAACTAGCAAACAAATAAAATAAGAAAATAGACAAAATAAAGTGAAATATAAGTTAAGTTATTTTTATACTGACTGGGAAACAAAGTGTGTTATTTAATAGTTATGCATTCACTAATTTCTTGTTCGGTATTATCTTTCAGAAACAATGTAAATGATAAGCCTTGTCCTATTTATACGTGTTAACAGATACAGACTTAGTAAGGTCTACATTCAAGCGTTTTAAAGCCTTAATTGGTAGCTGTATCGCATGAATAACCTCCTATTGCTTTTTGCACTTTTACCAAATAGTATAATAATCCTGCTCTCTTAAATGAGAAAAACCTCTTTCAAGATTTATATGCTCATGACCTGGGATTGTTCTTTTCAAGCTACCGTGACCTTCTTGGCTCATCATTCTTTTAATAAAATAAATTCTCTTTTATGATGGTACTAAGTCTTTGTGTTTAGAAAACCAGTGACCTTTTCTCTCAAAAATAACTGTTTTTACAAGTTTAGCCTTCTTAAAACTGAAATTGGCCAAGATATTTTGCATCTTTTCTTAACTGTAGGAGAGTGAACAGCATCAATCGCTACAGACTGAAACACTGACAAGTTATATAAAGGATGAGGATGTACTTGTTGTGTCAGTTTTATTAAATAAAATGTCATTCACTGTCTGTCAAAGGTCAGTTTCCATAAATGTATACTTCATATCCCAGGAATATTTGCAGTCTCTAAGACTGTCAAAACTGTGCGATATGTAGACTTGTTCTATAGACAATTGTCCCAGTAGCTTTACTTCTGAGTGTGTTTGTTTCTTCATGGCTAACAGCAACATTAATATTTTTATAATGCACTTATTCTGTATACATTATTTTAAATAGAATTATATTGCTTCATATAATGAGATTTGGTAATAGTTTAAGCTGTCCTTTGTACCCACATTGCCGGTAATAGATATGTCTTCCAAGTAGTAGTTGCATTAAAAAAAAGGAAGCTATCTTGAAACAGGTACTTACCAATAATAGCCATTATGATCTGTACTCCTCTTTCTTGTAATGATCAATTAGTATTACAGAGCTTCCCTTAATTGAAAACGAACTTGTTCGTACCCTTTCAAAAATATCTATGAGTATAAATTAATTCATTTTACTCTCCCAAAGTGAAATTTACTTAGAAATGTTAAATGATAAATCCCAGAAATAAATATTCCATAATTTTAAATGTCTGGTGTGGGACAATTGTCTATATTCTGTCAATTATGTTTTAAATAATTGCTCATTGGCCAGTAGCCAGGCAGGAAGTATAGGCGGGACAACTATGTAGGAATTAGAGGTAGGTCAATGAGAACAGAAGAATTCTGGGAAGGAGGAAGCCCATTGCTCCCCAGTCCTGTCCAGACACAGAAGAAGGAAGATGTGACCTACCCCACTGAAAAAGGTACTGAGCCATGTGGTTAACATATACTAGAATAATAGGCTAATATAAGTTATGAGTTAATAAAAAGCCTGAGCTAATGGGCCAATCAGTTTACCATTAATATAGACCTCATGTGATTTCTTTGGGGCTAAACAGCTGTGGGTACTGGACAAGACAGAAATCCCAGTCAACAATGTGTCATTTTAGGAGGTATGATAAATTCTGGCATCACCATTTCCCTCCTTTATGGAATGTCCATTTTCCTTTGTCCAGTATGTTCAGGCTGAACAAATTGCATGCCTATTTGTTTCTTAGTAGTTATGTTCATTATCAATTCTATTGATCTACTATTGTAGTATTTGGCTTTATTTAAGTTAAACATAAATAGTAGGCTCATACTATCCCATAGTACTTACATAATTCAAAAGACTATACCCTAGTCTGCAGGCATTGCATAATCATACAAAGCAGAGTAAATATACTATAATAAGTCATTTGGAGAGACACAACACATTTATCTAAATTTTATTACAGTAGTTTCTTTTACTTGTGCTATTTCATTATGTATACTATTGCTGATGTATATTTATATTATATACATTAATATACATCAGTAATAGTAATTGCTATTAAATATTAGTAGTAAAAACAGTAATAGTATTTATAACCTTAATTAATAATAATATTTTTATACATTTGTAATTCTTTTTTATTGGGTTTTTTTTTTTTGTTTGTTTGTTTTTGAAACAGGGTTTCTCTGTAGCTTTGGAGCCTGTCCTGGAACTAGCTCTTGTAAACCAAGCTGGCCTCGAACTCACAGAGATCCACCTGTCTCTGCCTCCTGAGTGCTGGTATTAAAGGCGTGTGCCGCTCCCACCCAGCTATATTTGTATTTCTTAATAGTCGCATAGGTATGTGTTATATGTACATACATATACATATGTATGTACAAGTATGTATGTATATACATACTTGTAGTGATTGAATAAGAATGTCTCCCAAAAGGCTCATGTATTTGAACATTTAATTGTTAGGGAGTAGTATTACTTGAGAGGGATTAGGAGATATTGCTTGGTTGGAGTAGGTATTACCTTGTTGGAGAAAGTGTGTCACTGTGGTTGATTTGGGGTCTCAAATGCTCAAGCTAGGCCAAAATGACTTGCTCTCTTCCTGATGACCACAGATTGGCTGTAAAACTCTCAGCTCTTTCTCCAGCACCATGTCTGCCTGCATGTCACTGTTTCCCACCATGCTGATAATAGACTAAAGTTCTAAAACCGAAACAAACGCCAATTAAACAGTTCCCTTTATAACAGTTGCCATGGTCATAGAGTCTTTTCACAGCAATGGAACATTGACTGAGACAATACCAAATCTATAAATTAAAACTTATTAAAGGTACATACATATATACAGAATTAGAAATAGTATATACAGGATTTAGTCTTATATAACATTTTAAACATCCACTTAGCACCTAGAAATGTATGCCTTATAGTTAGGGAGGCGCCATTATGTTCAGAATTTTTGACAACTAAAGATAGGGAAAATTGCAGGATATTTTAAATGAAATAAAAAATGATTCTTGTAAAGTTTCAGGTCATTTTGATCTTAATACTATTTCTTAAACATTTTTCTTTCAAATTCTTAAGTGGATATTTGGGAGAAAGTGAGTATGTCTAGATAGCAATAATTTGTCAGTAGGGTCTAAATTACAATTAAAATATTTCAGAAAAAAATAAGCAAAATATTCACAAGAGCTAGTTCCAGGACAGGAACCAAAAAGCTATGGAGAAACCCTGTCTCTAAAAATCTAAAACAAATAAAGAAAATATAAAAGTATTCATAAATTTGCCTTCTGAAATACATAACAGTAAGAGTTGGTAAGATGGCAAAGCAGGTAAACATGCTGACCAGGAAGCACAATGAACTGAGTTCAACTCCTTGGACTCATTGTGGAGAGAGATATGTGGCTCCCACAAGCTGTTCTTTAAGGTCTACACTTGCACTATGACATATACCACACCAACACCACAACACACACACACACACTAGGGAAGATCACAACTTATAATTAAGATCAATTGATTAGGTATTTCTACATGTGGAAGCATCTCAAAGCTCTGTCATGTGTCACTGATATCATCAAACACATTTTATACATGACGAGAACCATGTTCTACCTGCTTATCGTAGCCTTCCTCTTGTCTGGAATGCAGTAAACAAGAAGCAAAGTGTTCATTTGAGAACCTGACCATCAATCTCCTTCCTTGTCTAATTACTTGCTCATCTTTGCTGTGCAGGGAGATCACTTGTAAGGGATTCATTTCCAGAAGTTCACCTGATTTTCTGAAGTAAGTATCATAATTATGCTGTTTTCTTAGTAATAGAGATAAGAAAACTAAATTTCCAAGTAGTTAAATACATTATGTCGGATACAACCTGCTAGTGAATATAAACTAAGAAACTTAATCTAGTTTTTCAGTTCATAGTCAGTGTTCTGACACTCTATAGTGACTGCTTTGTTAAACATGTATTCTGTGTTCAAAGAAAGCTCCATCTTAACCCGCTTGGTCTTCCTAAGAAGATGCTACAAACATTCCAGTAATGCAGTGACCCATTCTACTTTGTTTTTTTTTTTTACAATGGTTTATTGAAAAGAATAAAGCATCAAAATGTATACTTACTTATATTTACCAGTCCTTGTATACTACCGTGTTTATTTCTTTTGCTTCTGAGATTATAATTATTTCATTTCTCTCCTCTCTCTACTCTCCAAAATTCCCATATACCCTTTCTTGCTCTCTTTCAAACTTATGGCCCCTCCATTTCATTAATTGTTGTCATATGCATATATGTATATTCATAAATATTCATAAATAAAGCTTGTTTAGCATGATAAGATTATTTTTATTCATGTTTTCATGACTGATCATTTGGTACTAGATAACACATTGGTGTTCTCTTCCCAAGGGAACACATTTTCCCAGTTCTCAGCAGTCCTTTGTTTCCTGCAGTTCTTTGTGTGAGGTTGATTCCTTGAAGCCTCATGGTATCCACTCTTCAGTTCGTCATGTCTACTGTTTTGTCCAGATTGTGTGTAGGCAGTTATGTTAGTGAGATTATATAGGAATAGCTTCTTACATTCGCAAGTGACAGAGTCTCACAGCAAACTTCCTGATCTTTTCTTTTAATAAGAAAATGAAAAGTTACAATAATAAATATATAAGTAACAGCTATAATTTCAATTAGTTATTTTATGGTACTTATTACTTTAGCATTTAAGAATAAAAATCATCTAACAACAGTAAATGTGTCTAAATATTCAAAAAAGTTAAACGATTATGTACTTTTGAAATCATAACTGTCTTGTTTTGTCCTCTTATACAATGCTGGAAGAGTTGTTAGTAATTAAATTAATGGGTGGAATTCATGGATTTAAGGTGATGGAATGGCACAAGCTAAGAATGAGCTTGTCATCTGAACCACGATATTCTGGAAAGTTATTGATTATAGTTTCCAGAGCAGGAACACTTTATACATCATTTATTATTACCAGCAACCATTTTTATTACCTATATGTCAAATAAATGGAAAGTTTCATCAAGCTGAGATGCTGTTGACAGGAGTGTATGTTACAATTGTGCTAGATTCTATCAGAAATTACAGTAAAGAGAGCCCCTGGGCCTGAGGTTGAGGGCAAGTTTTAAAGCAGAGGAATGTGCTGACAATAGTATTACAAGGTGGAATTTATATTCCATATCTAGTTCATGTAGCTATTGATTATTTGAAAGATATTCTTTCTAACAGAGTCCTGGGATCCCACTTGTCTTCTCATTGCTTTGAAACCAGCTCTGTTTCAACAGGCAAAATATGTTCCAGGAAAATTGATGAGGGTGAAATAGGATGCTGAATCTTATACTGCTTATATTGGCTTCCCAGATGCTTGCTGACTAACACACTTCTTCAGATTAGATCCTAAAAATTAAAATACATATCAACCATATATATGTGCATATATACATACATGCACATACATACATACACACACACACACACACACACACACACACACACACACACACATATATATATATATATATGTAAAATTAAATTAGGCCACTTTGGTGTACAATGCTCCCCATCAGTGTTGTATGTAATTTTTTGGTAACTGGCATGAGCAATCTCTTTTATTAATGTTGGTCTGTCAGGGTGGCTCAGGAGACTTCCAAAGCAATTTTTGCTGTGCATGGTTGTCTCCTAGACCCTGAAGTAGCTCCTGTTGCTGATAATACCATGTATTTCATACACTGATTACAGAAGATTTGAGCTGGATATAGGCAGAGAACCTTCTTCCTGTGATCTAGCTTTCGCAGTACCAGTAGGTGCTATTCAAGTTGCCACAGTGAGGGAGGCAATCAATTGTCTTATATCTTACCTAGCTGTGATGCCTATGAATCACAACTGTAATCATCATGGTAAGATATCACTAAACATGCAGGAGTGGCATTCATGTATGCTGGTAACCAACAGCTGTCTAATTGGATTTAACCCTAGCTCAACAGGAGATAAATCATGCCAGTTACTAGAAATCTAGCGAAGTATGTTGGGTTAGCGAGATGGTGGTTCTTAAAGGAGAATCTACTACTGCAGCTTTAACAAACCTTTATAATTCCTAACTGTACATATCTGTATTCCCTGAGTTACGTGCAGTTCTTATTCCTCCAAACAAGTCTCTCTTTGTACTAGATTTCACCAAGACAGTAAACCACAACTGGTCAAAATGCAACCAGATGTGGGATTTCTGTCCGGAAGAAAAGCTGAGACCCAGAAAACAGCAATGAAGAGGAGGCAGAAATATTTTAAGAGCCAAAGGACCAGGAAGTCTGTTGTGAGATCATTTTTCCTAGAAGTGAGAGGGAGGTTTCATTTATAATACCTCAATAATATGACTATCTAAACATGATTTGAACAATCACAACACCAATAGACATACTAATACTGAAAAAGAAAATATCACAGGAAGCCCATACCTAGACAGAGAAGTATAAGCAACTTTAGCATTTCTGACAGTGAGAGAAATATTTTTCCTCAGGATTGAGGCCCTAATTGTTTATTTAATATTAAGCGGTCAGCCCTGAATTTTCACAGTCAAGCCACAAGCAAAAAGGAATGGATTAAGTAGGTTTTATTTTTATATTTATGCATATATATGTATATGTAAAACAGCAGTAACCAAAGGAAAAAGACTGTCAATTTGAGAACAAATAAGAGGGCATGGATGGGACTGGATGGAAGAAAAATAGGAGAAGAAATGATACATTTATATTTCAATTAGAAGAGAAAATCATTGAAAAGAGGGAATACAAGTTTTAGAGGCTGATTAGCTCTCCATCATCTCCTAAGCAAGTAGAGGATAAGTAAATTTCAAGGTCAAATATACTATATTTCAGAATTGTAAGACTGCAAACTTTTTTTGTATCCCAATCACATTTGCAAAGAAATTCTGTCAGACTTTTTATCATTTTTGCTACTGTAATCTTGTGTGTTTAAAAGGAGACTTGGAATACTAGGCTCAAGCTAATTCTGATAGTATTAGAAAACTGGGATTGGGATCTCCTGTACATTTTTAATTAGCACCATAGATAAGCTTTAGGTTGATGGGCTTGACAATGGTAATGTTAAAAGTGTTGGCACCTATGGCTGGGATGAAGAAATGACCAGCTGATGGTAGAACACAAAGATGGTAAAACACATCTTTGATCTTCATACTTAAGAGTAAAAGTCTAGGTCATTTATAGTTATAGGAGTTACATATTTGTTGACTACCCTGGTTTAGTTGAGACTTTGCCACCAACAAAAAAGAAGGAAGAAGAACAAAAGGAGGCAGGGAGGGAGGGAGGCAGGGAGAGAAGGAGGGAGGGAGGGAGGGAGGGAGAGAGGGAGGGAGGAAGAGAGGGACGGAGAGAGGAATGAAAGTAAACTCTGAAAAACAGAAGTAGTTTACAATCTCTTTAAATGTATTACTTTTTATTTTAGTTATGTATATATGTATGTGTCCTTTTGCTTCTGTGTGTTCATGAGGGCATTGTCCATGGTAAGCTAGAAGGGATTGAAGGATCCCCTGAAATTGAAGTCACAGGTGGTTGTGAGCTGCCTATGTAGATGTTTGAAAACTAAACTCTGATCTTTTGCAAATCCAGCATGTGCTCTTAACTGCTAAGTCGTTTTTCTCATACATAATTTACATAGTCTCCTGTTTATTTATGTAGTTACTTGTTTATTTGGTTGCTTGGAACTCGACCCAAGGACTTTTGCATGCTAAGCAAGCACCCTTCTCAACCTAATCAATTTTTAAATTCAATGTTTAAAAATCTTTCAGTAATAGTTAAAAAAGAAAGCAATAAAAATGCTTGAAAGCTGTATTTGCTTATTGCTCTATCAACAATCTTAACACCATGCCCATTTCAGCCCTTTCCCCAAGCAAATTACCCAATCTCTTAAAATAGGATAGGCACTGCTGCCCTTCTCATGAAAGTGAACCATGTCTTTTATCTATACGCTCTCCTTCTAAATTCATCACAGGTCAAGTCATTCACTCATCACAACCTGTGCTCATATCTGTCAAAATGTCATTCACTTGTATTCTTTGCATTTTCTTTTTTCCGGGATCTATTCGTTGATTCCACATAGCCTTGATTACTTGTGAATATCTATTCACTTTTATACTTGTTGCCAGTTTGTTTAATGCATATATTCACCACAACACTTTAATATCCAAGAAGACATAAAGCAATTTGTTTTACTCTCTACTGTATTCCCTGGGGCAGGCAAGTCCACAAAGCCATTAGGTATTCATCACACAAATTCAGACTAGATGATGGGACACTTCAGATGTCCTTTCAAGTGTATGTTTTATGCTTATCAACTTGATACTCCTTAGTGCAAATTGAGTTTCTAAAATAATTTTTAAAAACTTTGTTCTTGTGAAGAAAATGTGCCAGAGCAACAAAGCTATCATTTTAATAAAAGGCAAGAAAACTTGCAGAATTTCCAGATCCTCAGAGCTTTTATGCTTTCCTTTGGGCAATACTCTTTTCAGATGTTGACAGCATAAAATTGGTTCGGCACTCAAGTCTTCTTTCTGCAGATTATTTCTATGGATAAATCAGTGGGCTGAATAATTTTTTCTCCTTTAGCTGGTACTGTGGGACAAGTATTCCAATTACTCCAGGGGTTTTCGTGACATTAAGTGAGGCAATTCAAGAAATCACTCACAATACCCTCTTTTAAGATCTCAAAGTATCTTGTATTTAAACCCTGAATGCTTTCTTCTTACTATCCCTTTTTCTCTTTCTTTTTATTATCCTTTCAGTTCTCAGCATTTAAGCACATGTTTTCAGGAGAGGGTGAAGTTAGTCGTGCTTTGTGTGTGAGCGGTTGCATCCATGAAAGTATATGAAGTTCTTAATCTCTGAAGACATTGATTTTGTTCCTGTCTTTAAATATAGTGTATAAGCACAATATATCACATGCATTTTTATGTGTTTTCACCATAAGACATTTGTTGTTGTTTTTATTTTATTTTATTTTTTTCATCTTATAGAAAATTTTATAGATAATACTGAGACTAAAGGGTTGGAGAATAGGATGATTAACTTTATTATCAACTTACAAGACCCTAGAAATACCTGGAAAGAGAGTATTCCTCAGGGATTATCTATCTCAGCATGGCATATACTAATATCTATGGAAGACTGTATTAATTACATTAACCAATGTGGGAATACCCAGACCATTTTAGGTGCCAGCATTCCCGAGGCAGGAGGCGGTCTTTATCTGAAGCAACGTTGAGATCGAACTCTTCACTAACTGGCATGAGTGAATTCATTCTCTCAATGCTCTTAACTGTGGATGTGACCACTTCATCACTTGAAATCCCTGTCATAACATTTGAAATGATATGCTGTGACCTGAAATTTGAACTAAACATAAACTTTTTCTTCCCTAAGTTTTCTTTTTCTTTTTGTGGTATTATATTACGGCAACAGAAATGGAATTGGGACAGTTGACATGTTTTATATACTTCACATATTCATTGTACTCGTTTATCTCCAATGAACTCTATGAAGTGCTGAACTATGAAAGTAAATAAAATTCAGGCTTGTCCCAGACATGGTGCTGTTGGAAAACTAGAGAAGAAGGTAACTTGGGAGAGCTGGACTTGCCCCTCACCAGCTACCAAACTCAGCAGAGTGTCCCTACAACTACAGGGGCAACATATTAGAACTGATGTTGTTGTCTGGGGTGCAGATGAACTGGTCCTGACATCCTGGAAGTAGAAGAGCTTACCCTGCCCCAGTGGCATAGATGAGGAAAAGATGTCCTCCCCTGACCCTGTTTTTAGTCACCCTCCGGAAGGCAGGAGAGCAGGCCTGGGTACCACGGGAGTGGGAGATCTGGACCTATATCTCATCAACTGCAGCACTCGGGAGAATGGGCCCTACACCTTTCCTGGGTAAAACAGCAGAGCTGGCCCTGGTGGTGTGGGTGTCAGCTCACCTCTAGGGAATAAGAGCAGAACTGGTAATGCTCCTTGCTGCCTGTTTGCAGTGAGTGAGCTAAAACGGATAAGGGTGGTGAGCTTGCCCAGGTGATGATGATGGGAGAAACCTGGTGGGCTGACCAATCCAGCTACCACCCAGGCCCAGAATCAGAGCTATAAGATGGACCACTCCAACATCCAACTCATCTGTGAACTGCTGGAGCATGGCAAGGGGCTGGTCCTATAGATATAAAGGATCACGGGGCAGTGATGATACATGTCTTTAATCTCAGCACTCTGGAGGCAGAGGCAGGGGGATCTCATAGAGTTCGAGGCCAGCCTGGTCTAAAAAAGCCAGTTTACAGGATACATTCCAAAACTACAGAGAATCCCTGTCTCAACAAACCAAGAAGAGCCCCCGTGAGAACCCATTACTGGTGGCATAGCAGAAACCAGAGACGGCAAGAAGATCAATGACTTATAGCAAACAACAATTACATGTAAAAATGTATGGACCCAAGGGTCCACTGTGTGACTCACTGTGTCACACTACATTTTCCACTTTTATTTTTATACTGTTAGTTAATTTGCTTGGTTTTGGTTTTTGATTTTTTTTTTTTTGCTTTCCTTTTAAATATCATTTTATTTCAACAGGGATAGATACGGTGCAACAGCAAAAGGTAGATATGAAGGAATTGGGGAGATGAATGGGGTCAGGATAAATGATATGAAATTCACAAAGATTCAACAAAAAATTTAAAAGGGGAGGAGAAACAAAATCAGGTCATGTTTTATTGCTTGGATGGAGAACAGAGTAAAATGTTACATAAGGAATTCTGCATGAAATATTAAGAAGTCCTGAGGACAGTGAAAAGGAAGTATAATTATGTAGATAGATCAGTAATTGAAAGTGGCAAGACAATATACGAAGAATGTTGTATTTTGTGTTCAGGAGAGGCGTCACTAATTCTTTTGTACTTAGAAAGAAATTTGGACTGAAAAAGAATATATAGTTTGGTCTGTGGCTCACACTTGTAATGCCAACATCTGAGAAGGCTTGGCATAACAAGTTGAGACCAACATGGGATACTTGTAATACTGCCGGGGGAGGGGGATAGAGTAAGAGAGAGAAAGCAAAGTGAGAGTGATTGACAGTTAGAGTAATTATGAGATATCTGACCAAATGAAGGCTTGTAGGTTTTCCATTGGCATAATAAACCACCAGAGTATTCAGTTTATTGATAGAAAAGACTTTGTTCTTGCTAACAGTTTTGGAGTTTTTGGTATTTCAAGAAGTAACTCTATTTTTCTGAGATTGTGACAAGGGAGGCCATCATGACATCAAGGGAGTTTTTGGGAAAAAAGTGAAAGTGTTAACTGCATGGCCAGGAAGAAAAAGAAGATGCAGGAGACAGTGTTTCATGATGTCTTGATCTGTGTATCTTCAGGTGACCTAAAGACTACCCATTGGGCAACACGTTCAAAAGGTTCTCCTTATTAGCAGTACACGTAGAACAAAGTCTTTATACTTCGGCATTTGGGGATAAGCAACATCCAAACCAAAGCAATGACTTTCCAAGAAAGAAAGAGCAAAGAAGTTATTAAGGCAGTGACTTGCAATTAAAAAACAGAAATGTTAAGTGTCTAGACAGACCTGTTTAGCAAGGCACACAAGAGCAATAGTTGGTTGACAATACAAAACTAGTAAATGTCACTGGAGGGAGGGTTTTGAGCCACAAAGTTGTACTTGTGGTTATTGTCTGAGTGACAGTGTCCCTCTTCGCAACTCACAGTACACTTGCCTCAGATTCCCAAGTCCTAGGATGAATTCCAGATCAATCTGATTTGCTTCCTTTTATTCCCACCCTCACACAAACACTTTCCTGAGATTCCGTTGACAGGAAATTTACATTTTTAAAAATATAATTAGTGATATTTTAATGTTCCAAATTGTGCAACCATGACTAAGCACAATATTCACATCATCCCCAAAAGAAACACAGTAGTTCAACCATCTTCTTCTACCTCCCAATAGCCAATGATTTTCAGTACAAGCGATATTATTTGTGTGATTCATGATTTGATGTCAGCCCCTCCCTTAATACAACAAAACCGTAAGAAGGCATCAAGTAGCCATAGATAATTATTGGTGGACCACACAAGTGGATTTTCCAAAGAAAATGATTTTTAAATTTTGCAATTAAATCTGAAACAAAGTCTTAACACTTATATTTATACCTCATTTATTCATAGTGTATTTTACAGTCTGTTATACTTTCTTTTAAGCTACAGTTTTAAGAGTAATATGTTCTACAATTTACATTTCCATATAAGTTTTCTCTTTCATTTAATGAAGCTTTTTTCTTTGGTTATAATGTTCATTAGACTTACAATGAAAATAGATTTTGTATTTTTTAAATAAAATGTCTATGGTGTTTTTATTATGGCATAAGTCTTAGCCAGTAATGAAGGTAAGTTTTCTTTTTTTTTTTTTTGTTTTTTTTTGTTTTTTTTGTTTTTTTTGTTTTTTTTGTTTTTTCGAGACAGGGTTTCTCTGTGGTTTTGGAGCCTGTCCTGGAACTAGCTCTTGTAGACCAGGCTGGTCTCGAACTCACAGAGATCCGCCTGCCTCTGCGTGCGCCACCACCGCCCGACTGAAGGTAAGTTTTCATAATTAAACACATCACTTTCTAGATGTGTTCACTATTCCTCATCTTTTATGATGAGAAGTAAGTTGGATTTGTCTTTGAGGTCACTTTTTAAAGTAATTATTTTTACTATTGCTTGTTTTTCATTTATTTTTGTGTGTTTTAGTTTATCTTAGGGTGAGCTGGAAAATATTTATTTGAATGAAGGAAATAGAAATGGGCTGCATGCAGTCTCATGATCAGTGCTGTTATAGTATTGTGTAGCAGACATGAAGGGCAGATTGGTTCTCAGTTCTCAGCATCATCTTGTTCCATATACCAGAATCTCAAATTTTTCCTACTGGTAACAAAGCTATGAACATGACATGTTTCGAGCTTCAGTTTTTATTGCAGATGCAGAAGGGTCTGCACCTTAGACCCACTAGTCTCAAGTTTTTAGGTTAATATGACTATATGGCAGCCAACTGTGGGACCTTCTGCCATAGAAGCCATGAAAAAATGCAGATTCAATATCACCATGTAAGATATTGTTAAAAGACACACTCGAAATTTAGACTTTCTAAACTGTGGTTTCATCCGTTTCAAACACTGTCAATTTTAAAAAATATTATCAAACCTCTATTTCTTAATACTCCATATTCCACACTTCATAAATATAGGTGAAGTCAAGTGAACTATGTTGTCTTATGGAAGATAGCTGTTAAATTTTATTTGGAGGTATGATAAATGAGTTACAGTGTATAAAAATGAACAGGGTTGTCTAAGGTAGAATTCTTTGAGAGAAACCTCAATGGCTTTTGAATATAAAGGAAGGGGATAATTAAAAGGAGAAAACACTTTATATTGCATAAATAATTCCTCTCCTTAAAAAAGAGGCAATTCTATCTTTATCAACAGCAGTGCTTTCTAAGCCCCAAGGAAAACATCTCTGAGCTTGTGGAGGTATTGAACCTTATCATTGCATGCAAAGCATTAGCCTTTGGCAAAAAAAAAAAAAAAAAAAAAAAAAAAAAAAAAAAAAAAGGAGTGAGAATTAAATCTTCAAAATAGCTTCAATTATAGCAGTGGGATTAGTATGTACTGTTTCTCTCTGAGTCCTCACATGGATTTAAGATCTATTGCTTTTTTTTCCCCCATAAAGTTTTAAAGTGTCTGTTTCCTGAAGAGAAGAGCATTATCCTTAATTAAAACTCCAGAGAGAGACCTTTGGAGGTCTGCAGTTCAGATTATGTTGTTTGAGTCATTTAAGAATTTTAGCTCATCTTGCCATGTTTCTCATTTGGTTTCAAGATTGCTTATTTGAGGGGCATAGGAATCAATTTAGTTCCAAGTATTTGGGTAACTTTTGATATGGTTTATAATAACACCTTAGTAGTCAGATATATGGTGAGTGAGATTTTACTGTCAATATGAACACAACAGATTCATTATTAGCAGGAATGTTTATATCAAATATATATATGCACTAGAAAACACTCCATAAAATTATATTTCTTAGCCAGTTGGCACTGATATTTTTCTTAAATTTATTCAAGTAAGTATAACAATGTTTACTGGATCAAATAAATATTTTTAATAAAAGCAAATATAAGCAGCCTACATAGTCAGATGTTCATATGTAAGTCAAAGAGCTTGCTTCTAGTTCTACATCAGTCATTTTCCTTAAGTAACTACCAATTATTTCACTAAACTTGATTCTTTCATTTAGAAAATAAATGTTTAAATTTGACCTCTCTAAAGGTCCTGTAAATCTAACATAATGAGCCCCATTCTCTCCAGTAGAATATTTGAGCTATAGAAGTGTTCAGTAAATAATCAGTTGGGTAAGGAATAAGCTTTTAAAGTGGAAGAGATTTTTTCTAGTTGCATAATTGATAGAAAATTAACATCCAGAATATAGAGTTCAAAAAAGAGTTAATAGTGAAATAAAATGTTCAAAAAGAGTCATAAATCTAAACAGAGTCCTCAAAAGATGAAATAAAAACGACTAATATCTCAAGATCCATAGCAATTAGGAAAATGATAATCAAAAGAAATTTGAGATTTTATCTTATGCTTCTTAGAATGTCTAAGAAGAGGAAAAATATGACAGAAAATGTTGGAAAAGATGTAAAAAGAGGAAGACTCATTCTCTGTTGATGTGAATGCGAACTGGCAAATCTACTCTGAAATGCCTAAACAAGAGCTGAACAAAAACAAACCAACAGATATGCTAATATCGACAGGGGAAATATCATGAGGCTCCATCCCTAGACAATGAACTACAGGAAAACAAGGAATGCTGAGAGAAGAACTAGACCTAACCAGAGGTGAGCCCCATAATTGGTTTCAATACCAAGCAGTCACCCTTGAAATAACATACATACTAATATCACTAAAGGAACTGAGAATGGTGCATTTATATATTTATAGATAAGTATCCCCAACCTCTCTCCCTGCCAACACAACAGTCTTCTATGAAAATGAAATGAAGAGACAACTAAAAATTGAGAGGAAATATCTGCAAACTGTACACTCAGTAGAGAGTGAATTACAACAACATACAACAACTCAAATATTCAATAGTAAGAAAAAATAACCCTGTTTAGAATGGGCAAAGGCTTTGAATAGATTATGCACCGAAGAAGACAAACAACATCTGACAGGTATATGTAAAGACACGCAATATTAATAAGAACAAGAAAAGCATCAATATCCCAATGATACCCATCTGCTTTAGGTCAGAATGGTGATTACCAAGAACACTAAATGCTAGTGTAGGAGATGTGGAGTAAACGGGACCTTTATTCACCACTGTTGAGAATGAAATCTACTGTAGTCATTACAGGAAACAGAATGGAAGTGGATCAAAAAAAAAAAAAAAAACCATAATTTTCATTTGATCCTGAAATTCACTGCTGAGTTTGTATTTCAAGAAAGGAAATCAGTACATAAAACAAACTCATATAATACCATGTTTAATGCAACACTAATTACAATAACAAGATCACATGACTCTACCCAATCATCATGGGGTGAGCAGTGACTTTTTATCATCTCACTTGCATATACTTTGCAGCAACCCAAGGTGGTTTTCTTTCACTTCCTTGTCAAAAAGTTTCCTATATTATTGTGGCATTCACTCTACTTCCTGTTTGAGAGCAATGATTATATTTGCCTGATTCACCAGGTAATTTAACAGGTGTTGATGAGTAGAAGAATAGAGCAGCTTTAAGAGAAGTCACTGCCACTGAAATCCTATGTCTTCCTAGACTGGCCTCTAATTTCTATCAATGCCAGCTTTCTTGCAGTCAAGATTTAAAAGGGATAAACCCAACTAATCAACTTATGAGACCACTCTTCTCACGTCTGTACGGCTAAGGTGCATTTTATTTCAACATTTTTTTTTTTTACCTCTTCATCAGACAATTTTATTCTGGATATTCTCCATGAAGGTGGAAATGATGTAAGTCCAAATGCAGCATGATCTTTTGTTTTCTTTAATTCTTTGAAATAGGATGTCATTTTTTGACCCAGTCGGAACATGACTATTTGTCTCCCTGCTCCATGGCATCAGAGTGCTGGGATTAGAGGTGTCTTACTCTGGCATAAGGTCTATAATGCTCCTGTCCTGTCTAAAACATGTCAGGAAGTGCATCAGCTTCTCCCATATCTCATTTAGCCCTTTGTAAAAGAAATATTTCAAGTTTAAGGAAGCAATGAAGAAAATATATTTGCATTCTACTCAGTGTAATTTATTAAATTCAAATTTATCTAAAGCACAATAAGTTTAATTCTGGTGAAATGATAATTTTCTGTTATTTATTTTATCTCAATCTTGAATCTTTGTAAAACAAGTACCTACATACATATTTGCTTGAAATATATCTTTGTTTGAAAAGCTATAACATTAACTTTCCATATTCCTTCTCTTTCTTCAACAAAGTCCTATTGCCGTACTAGTGTTCTCATATCTTAATTTATAGTATTTTATCCAGAGAAGTACATTTTTTTCTCACAGTTCTATCCTTTGCAAGAGTACAAATAACTTGAAAAATTTATTTTTGACAAACTAGCCAAACACAGTGCGATAGATCGATGAAGACTATGGCAATAGTCACTGAAAAACTGAACCAAAAAAACAGAAACTAAGAGTCATTTTTCTTCATATCTTACAAATTTATTCTAGAGATCAATACAGTGCTGAACTCTCCTAACCTCTTCATATCTGTTTACTTTGAGAGTCTAGGGAAAACAAAGAAGGGAGCACGTATCCACTCCTATGTCTCTTCCCCTAATACAGTTGTTAATTACTTGAAAACATAGGAACCACATCTCACAAAATAAATACTAGGAGACAGCAAAACACAAACAATCAGCTCCTAGGTTAAAAAATGAAAGGAAAACACATGGCCTCAAACTGACTAAGTTTCCTTTTATCCACCATTTATTCAACATTGTTTACATGAGAAACTAGACCAAAAGACTTCCAACACAGCCTAATTCTATTGTTCTTAGTTATCCCCCAGAGGTAAGGTAAATCTTTACTGCTGAAGTTGACAGTAACAGGTCCTGGAGTCCCATCAGCTTGAACTGTCCTGAATGCCAACTCCCTGAATGATAGAAGACACCAACAGTCCTAACTATTTGTGGCACCTAGAAAGCTCAAAAACAGCAAGCATGGCACAGCACCCCTTAGAGTATAGTTGTAGCAGTAACCAATACCTCTCTAATTGGACTTGAGACCTGATCTACAATAAGGAAACCATATCTGAAACTGAAAATTTAGTCGGATACTCATTGATAGTGAAACCCTGGATCTTGGAGGATAATGTGCTACCACACTTTACTAAACTAGTATTATACCTATCAACAATCTAAACATTTGTTCTTCTACTCACAGATAAATGTAGTCCTTGCTCCTCATCAAAGAAACTTCTTAACAGATAGAAAGTCACAATCAATAGACTAAATGCAAGGTTTTAGACCCCAGTCCCAATGAAAATGTTTCTGCTCAAACATGTAGGACTCATGGAACATTGCAGAGGAGTAAGTGAAAAGATTGGAAGGCACAGAGGATCAGCGAGTTTTCTGTGAGATTTTATCTCCTAGTAATGTCATACGCTACACCCATAGAGTCTCATGAACATGACAGGCTAAACATGAACTGAACAAGGACAACAACAATAGACATACCAAAGTGGTTGCGAAAAGCCCATCAGACTTCCAACCTACAGAAAGAACTATAGGCAACTAAAGAATACTGAGGATGGAAAAAATTTTGTCCAGGAAAGAACACATTAATTGGTTTCTGAGGACCAAATGATCTGCTCTGTAAACATACATACAGGTAACAGGATACAAACTGAGCATGTCTAATTGAAGACTAAATATGCAGCGACAAATATTCATACGTACATGACAATAATTGATGAAAGAAGAAGCCACAAATTTGAGAGAGAAAGAACAGGCATGTAATAAAGTTTAGAGAGAGAAAAGGAAAGGTAGAAATGGTGTGATCATATTATAATCTCTAAAATAAGGGGAAACTTTTTTAAAAAAGCAGTTACAAAATTATGAATAGAATGATATAAATCAATCCTTTCAGTATGTCAATTATCTTAATATATGATGTTCACCTGCCTGTGGAAGAGTTATTTTTCTTATTGCTTTAGCCAAATCCCACATTAAAGCAATTTGAGGAAGGAGACATTTATTTTTGTCCTGTTTAGGGGGAAATAGTTTATCATAATGGGAAAGTCATGGTAGTGGGTGGCTTTGGCTTTGTGGCATGGAGAGCATATAACAGATGTTAATATCTATGGGATCCCAGAAGCAAAGAAAGGAGAAAGGACTTTTACTCATTTCAACCCAACCCTGTACGGCAGAACTGTATTCATTCCAGGTGGATCTTCACTTTAGTTAATTATTTCTGGGAATGCTTTCCTAGACATTCACAAACACCTCTCTAATGCTGTGTGTGTGTGTGTGTGTGTGTGTGTGTGTGTGTGTGATACACATGGATCAAGTTGTGCACTTCTGGAGACCATCATATTTCAAGATCAGAGAAGGATGTTGAAACTAGAGAAAATGTTGGGTATCCTATCTATCACTCTGAGCTATATATATATATATATATATATATATATATATATATATATATATTATTTTCTCATTTTCCCTGTCTTTTCTCCTGTCATTGAAAATATAATTCTCCCACATAATATATCCAATACAATTTCCTCTACTTATCCTCCTTCCATCCCTCTGCCTATCCAGTTCCAACCCTTTTCTGTCTCTTGTTAGAGAATAAGCAGGCTTCTATGGGATTATAATATGGTAAGATAAAATATAATAAGATGAAACAAAAGCTAGCATATCAGGATTGAACAAAACAAACATAAGGAAAAGAGCTGAAAGGGCATAATAAACATAGATCCACTAGTTCACAAACTCAGACATGCCATAAAAACAATAAAGTAGGAGATATAATATGTACTCAAAGGACATGAGGGGAAAAAAGAGAAGAAAAATATCATACATTAGATTAAATGTATATTAATATTAACTATATATGGCATATTACACATATATGTATTAAAATAAATATCTTAAAAGATAAAATTAAAACATAAGATCCCTGACATGACTTGTGAATCAAGGAACCTCCAAGAATGCTTTGAGTTAATTTTCTATTGGCCATCTACAACTGGGCATGAAGTCTACCCTTAAGAATAGTATGTTTCTCCAGTGAGACTCTCTTGGAGGTAAGTAAAGTTTCATTCATAAGTGGCTATCAACTGGAGATTGTTTCTGGGTTAGAAATGGGGACATACATCCACTCTTCTTTTCAATTCTATGACACCAACTAATGCAGGCCTGAGCAGCCCTGCGCACACTGTCTCTGCCTCTGTGAGTTCATATGTGTTTTACTCATGTTGATTTATAGAGCCTTCTTTTCATGGTGTACTCCACCCTCTCTTATTCTTACATTCTTTCTTCCTGCACCTCTGAGGGCTTCCTTGACCGTAAGACGAGGGATATAATGGAGGCATCCCATTTAGAGCACAATATCTGGCTATGGGTCTCTTATTTATACTCATCTGCTGCAGGAGAAAGTTTCTCTGGTGATGGCTGAGCAAGAGTTTAATCTATGAGTATAGGAGCAATTTCATCATGATGCGTTTTTTTGTTTTGTTTTGTTTTGTTTTGTTTTGTTTTAGTAGTATTTTATTTTAGCTAGTTTCCTAGACTACCTAGTCCCTGGTTTTCAACCACCAAAGCAGTGCTGTGTATGTTTTCAATTTCTATGAGTGGGCCGTAGTCACACCAGATCTTTGTTGTTTACTCCCACATGTTTTGTGTGCCATTGTACTAGTATATCCTGTGAAGTCATCTCTGATCTCCTATAGACATTTCTTAATCAAATTAAGTTGACATTCCAAGCTTAATCATCAAGAAATCCACCAGTTTTCAACCTAAATACACAAGCATATCACTTTAAATGCCAAAGTTTTACATTTGACCTCTAAAGTCTCATGTTCACTTTATAATGCACGATATATTTAGTTTATTTGTAGGATTCGGCCAAACTCTGGATTTCTAAACAGTTTTAACACTGTTAGAAGTCCGGAGTTTCTACTGAGACCCAAAGAATTTCTTAACTCTGAGCTTTCATGAAATAAAAACTTATGTACTTCCAATATATAATAACACAGATTAACCAGTTGAATTTTCTAAAGATTTATTTATTTTCTTGATTATGCATGTGTAACTTAGCATATGCATGTGTGCCTGAGCATTTGTCTTCACTATGTGCATAGGTGTGGTTGCAGAGACCAGAAGAGGTTATCAGACCACTGAGATTGGTGTTACTGGCTGTTTTACTCCCCATAGTGCTGGCAACTGAACTCGGTTCTTCAGAAAGGACAGCAAGTGTGCTTAATTGTTGAGTCATCTCCTCATTACCTTAACATTTGCATTTTCAAGGAAAAGAATTAGAGTAAAGCGAGAGAGAAATTGGACTAAACCAAAACCAAGACTCATTATCAAAAAACACTAACTCCTGCAATTCTGTCTCTGACATCTGGATTCTGGATGACAATGTTTGCGCTGTAGTGTACTTTAAGAGCCCTACCCTCCAGCTCTCTTGCCTGTGGTGTCTCCACTTCATTTCCGAGGCTTTGTTTAGTAGAATTACTACATTCCCAGCAGTGTTACCTTAGAAGTTAGGTTTACCTTTATAGCTAGAAGAAATGTCTTCTTAGGAATTATTTACAAGGAAGTCAACTTTGCCACACATTGAATAGTCTCTGTGGCTTTTCGGGACTTTGGTGCAAGCCACTATGATCCCTGATTTATGGCTCTAGCGTCCTATGTATGACTTTGAAGCAGAATCAGAGGAAGCTTTTCTTTAAGATGTATATTTTCTTGATCTTAAATTTATTTATGCTATTATTATTACAACTGCATGTGATATGTATATACACATACGCATATACATACATACATACATACACACACGCACACATACACACATACATATGAGATGTTTCTTCTTTCTTATTGTAAATCTTGATAACAGTTGTAAGCAATAACCATGCTAGAGCCACAATACTATTTTGTTTTGAAATTTTCTCCACTAAACAAATCAGTCTTTCATTGGACCAAACATAGATATTTTTTCCAGAATATAACAAAAGTAGCCTTTTGTTTTCTTCCTTGTAGAAATTTTGTTCCCTTCTGAAACTTCATGAATCAGGTTTTTAATTCCTGCTTTTCTTCTGGTACTCTGTTCTTCTGACCTTCTACTAAATCATCCTTTACATTCTGCTTACAGCATTCCAGAACTTTTCAAGTGGGCATTTCCCAAATCCTCAGCATTCTTCCAATAAAGTAATAACTTAATAAACCACATGATAAAACAGCAACAACAACCACAAAAAAAAAAAAACAAAATATAAACAAAAAACACGAACAAACAAAAAATACACATGGTTAGATTTCTCACAATACTACTTCTCGATACCAATTTTATGCTAGTTACTTCTTTTATTTCTGTGATCAATAATATCTTACAGCTTGTTTTGGCTCATGTTTTTAAGGAACATAGTCAATCATGGGTGACAACTTGATGGAAGACACCTGTGTAGCAATGGAGCCATGCCACAGTGCCTCGATCACATCTCAGTGGGCAAACAGTATTTAATATAAGGCAAAGAGGAAACAGAAAATGAACCTGTAGCGCTGTCTGTACTTAAAAAGTCACTAGCTTTAGCTAAATGGTAGTAGCTATTTGGTCTGCTTAAAATGGCAGACATGCTAATTGATTAGCAGAAAGTTTTGCAAACTTGTCCTTGAAAGATGTGGTTTAATTTTAATGCTTTGGGGCCCATATTGTCTTTGATGCAAATACTTAACAACCTCTTGAAATCGTAAAATATGTGAAAATGTCTAACAAATTAGCATGTCTGTCTATGTCTCCCATTGACTCTATGATAAATTCTAAAGATGTATGTTAGATGTAGGATAACCTTTGTCCATAAGACTTTCTTTTTATTATTGTCAATTATTCTTAGTTTCTGTCATTAGGATTTTGGTGAGTTTTTCAGTATTTTCTCCCATTTAATGTCTATTTATTGCTCTTTCACAGTTTTTTTTCACTGTAAATATTTTTAATTAAGACAAAAGTTAACAAAGCAATTAAATATATAAAGACTAGTTATATTTTATAGAACTCAAAAAGATAGATTTAATTCATTGGGTGCTTTATAGATAGTGAATCATCTGTCTAAGGCTTTAAATACTAGCTAGTTCTGTTAGCTGATAGACTGGTATATCTAATTTTATACCAGCATTTCATTGATATAAACTGTGTTTCTGTGGGTAGACTAAGTATGCTATCATAGTTTGACTCAAAGGTAGACCTCCCCTTACTTCATACTTAATTTATTTTGCTCACTTGGTTGATTAAGCCTTAATGAAGGAAGTAATTTGTACTTAATTGAAATAATTCAAAGTGCATCTGTTCTGAAGAAAATCTTACTAGAAAGGCCTCTTCCCACATAGAAGCGTGAAATAAAAATAACTCCTAATACATCTTAAAGTAAGGAAGCTTCTTCTGAAATAAAGAAAAGATGAACTGCAGATGACATTTAAGCTATACTCATAGCTGAAAATGAACTGATACAAACTCTTGGTGAATAAACATTTTGATTATAGACCGTGCAATTTTACCAAAAGCCTAAAAGTAATTATTTAAACCAATATTATTTTTAATATACCAATACTATGTCACATACATTGTTACTACCTGAATATGTCCTTGATTTCCCAATATTTCTAAAATAAAATGTGTCTAAAATAACAAGAATTGGAAATTTAATCTTTCTCCCAATACCACCAGATAAAATAACAACGTTCTTTTAAGAAAATCTTTTGTAGTAAAAACTACTTTGTAAAACCTTAATTAAAATAGTGTCATAAGCAAAACAGATATTGATTAATTAAATCACTTATACTTTCAACTAAATAAAAAAATTCTTGAGCAGAGTAATTAACAGTCCTCAAAGTGAAATAAGTTGTCATTTTCTCACAAAACTTGGAGAGAGAGAGTAATATTTTCTGTTCTTTATAAATAACCCACCCAGAAGATCTGACCACCTCTAAATATAAACTCTGAATAGTTGCAAAGAGCCCAGCTTTCATTTTAAGTGACATATTGTTCAAAATATAACAGAATATTTTGTGTTTTGAAGCAGAATTTGACTTTCATTTTTATACCTTCAAATAATAGCCACAATCTTTTAGGTTATCTCCTAAACAATTAATTAATTTGTCTTTTTTTTATTTATTTTTCAATTCAAAAATTTACACTTTCTCCCATCCTCCCATTCCCCTCCTGCTCCCCCACTCACCTTCCTCCCTCCCCCTCCATCCTTAAGAGAGGGCAGGGAACCCTGCCCCATGGGAAGTCCAAACCCCCTCCCCACATCCAGGCCTAAGAAACTTCGCATCCAAACAGACTAGGGTACCAAAATGCCACTACATGCAGTAGAAACAAGTCCCAGTGCCTTTATCAATGGCTTCTCAGTCAGCCCCCATTTTCAGCCACATTAAGAGAGTCCCGATTGATTGCATGCTCATTCAGTCCAGCTGGATTTGATGAGCTCCCATTAGAACAGGCACACTGTCTCAGTGGGTGGACCAACCTCTCACAGTCCAGACGACTTTGCTCATCTTCTCCCTCCTCCTGCTCTTCAACTGGACCTTGGGGGCTCAGTCCATTGCTCTGATGAGGGACTTTGTCTCTATCTCCATCCGTCGCTGGACAAAGATTCTATGGTGATATTCGAAGATAATCATCAGTGTGATAGTGGGACAAAGCCAGTTCAGGCACCCTCTACTCTGTTGTCCAAAGACCTAGCTGGGGACATCCCCATGGACACCTGGGATCCCCTCTAGAACCAAGTCTCTTGCCTACCCTAAAATGGCTCCGTTAATGTAGATATCTTCTTCCCTGCTCCTATCTCTGTCCTTCCTCCATCTCCACCCTCCCACTCCCCCAAGCACTCGCCAGTCTTTCCCTTTTCCCTTCTCTCTCCCCCTCTCCTTTTCCCCCAACCCCACCCACACTCCCATGCTCCCAACTTTTGCCTGGCAATCTTGTTTGCTTCCAATTTCCAAGAGGATCTATATATGTTTTTCTTTGGGTTCACCTTGTTATTTGGCTTCTCTAGGCTTGTGAACTAAAGGCTTAATCTCCTTTGTTTATGGCTAGAGTCCACTAATGAGTGAGTACATACCATATTTATCTTTTTGGGTCTAAGCAATTAATTAATTTGTCTTAAAGTATAATATTCATGATTTCTGATTCAGAATAATCTAGAAATCTTTTCTGATGACATATGCTATTTAATATGTACATATCTAATTGGCAGAACTACCAGATACAAAATATCTGCATTTGAAATAAATATGTCACATGATTAATATGTTTATAATCTTTGTGACAATACTGTTTCTTCCTTGTGCACTGGTTGACCTCTGCTTTAAACTCTATTGGTCATGAGTCCCTCAGCATTACAAAACATGGCTCTACTTACATAGTTTCACTAATCTTTCTCTTATCACCCCAATTCTAGAACATTATTTTAAACTGTATACACAAAAGAGATCGGTTCAACAATAAAGCTTGTGGGAGAGAGTGCAGTAAGGAACAGAGGTAGACGCTTTCCAGGCGTCTCTGTGATGGGATGAAGTATCCTGTGGTTATATACCCAAGAGTTGTATAGCTGGAGCTTAAGGGAAATTAATACCCATAGTCCTGAAGAACTACCATTTTGATTTTCATAGTGGATATTCAAGTTTGGACTCCCAGCAGCAATGGATGAGTGTACTTTTTAATCCACATGCTTGATAGAATGAATTGTCATTTGTTAAGTTGATCTGGGCTATTCTGACTGGGGTAAGATGGAATCTCAATGTAGTTTTGACTTAGACTAATGACGCTGGACCTTCGTTTAAGTGCTTCTCAGTCATTTGAGTTGCCTCTTTAGGAAATTCTCTGTTTAGATATGTTCCCCATTTTAATTGGGTAATTTGTTTTCTTGATTCCTAGTTTTAAGTTCTTTATGTATTTGTGGTATTAACCCTCTACTGGATGTACAGTTGTTAAAAATATTTCCCATTTCATAGCCTGACACAATGATGTCATTTGCCATACAGAAGCTTTTCAGGTTGATGAGATCCAGTTTATTTGTTGCTTTTTCTTATTGCCTGTTCTATTGATGTTCTGCTGAGAATTTTTCTTTGCCAATGAGTTTAATACTGCCTTTCTATTGGATACAGTGAATCTTGTGTCATGCTGAGGGCTTTGATGTATTTGGAGTTGTGTTTTGTACAGAGTGTTAAGTATGAGCCTACTTGCATCTTTCTACATGCAGTCAACCAACTTGACAAGTATTATGAACAAAACAGAGGATTTCACTACTATATTCATGCAGACTATATACTGTGAACTTATACAACTAATTTAAAATTATCTAGAGGAAAAATGAGAGTGTGGAAATTAATTGTGATGTATGGAGTGAAAGAACTCAATGTATATAGTGTGTGAAATGATGAAAGAACCACCAAATAAAGGAAAAAATGACACTTAAATGTTTCCAAACCTCATTTTAGGAGATTTGAATGAATATAATATTATCTAATTATATGATTCATATTAGACTCATACGTTTTTAAAGACACACAGACTTAAGGTAAAATGATGGACTTAATATTTTATGAAAATGGCAAAATAAAACATATGTAGTTTTGATGCAAATAAGATTTCAACGCTGAAAATATCTCTAGAGAATATGGTCAGGTCATGAACAGTACTTAAACAATAAGGAACTAAATCAAATGAAAAATGTAAAATTACACACATAGGTTCATACATCAAAATCCCTAAATATATTGAGAAAAATGTTAAATATCCAAAGAAATATTGATAAGGAACATCAGTACACATACAACACTGTATAGAAAAACAATAGAAAAAAACCCATAAAGAAATACCTGAGTTCAACAGCACTGAAAAAAAATTTGACTTTATTGTAGTCCAAATGAATACACATTAATAACTGAGACATGTCACTAAAGCAGTTCTAAAAGGGCAGCTTATTGCATCAAGTAAAAAAGATGAAATAACTTAAATAAATAGTGCATATCTATGCCTAAGGTATAAACAAAATGAGCCTAATGCTAGAAATTAGATAATTATGAAAGTTAGACCAGATAGACATAAAATTGAGAAAAAATAAAGCAATAAAAATAATCTAAAACAAAGAATCACCTCCTTAAAGGGTTAAACAAAATCAATAAATATTTTCCTCAAGTCAGAGAAGAAAGAAAACTCAAATACAATCAGAAATCAAATATTAAAGTTTCAAAGTGATACAACTGAATGCTAGGTGTTTTTTAAAAAACTACAATGGGCAATTTATACTCATAAATTATATAACTTAGAGGAAATGAAAGATTTCTTAGAAACATGAAACTTGCTAAAATGGAATCTTAGGGTGTACTAAATTCAAACAGATTAATTAGCAAAGGCTTTGTATTAGCAAAGATTACTCCTCTCCTTCCCACCCTCACAGGGGTAGTTTGGACTTCGCTGCTTGCTTTTACTCTTCCAAATCACTGCTAATCATTGTCAGGACTTGGGGCAGGAATTCATATTGAGGCTTGAAGAAAAAGAAAAAAACATGGAAGAACATTGTTTCCTGACTTTCTGGTTTTTTCTCTTTAGGCTTATATTTAACGATTTTCCTACAAATATCAGGACTACCTACATAAAGATGGCTGTGACTGCATTGGTTTAGGCCCTCCAGCATCAATGAATAGTCAGGAAAGTCCCCAGAGATATGCCCAAAATCTAACTGGATATGGACAATTCTTAAGTATAGGTTTCCTCTCAGGTAAACTTAGTCTCTGTCAAGTTGACAAAGCTCAGTAAGACAACTTTTACACTCTTCTAAAAATGACAACTAGAAAGAGGAATGTTACTGAAAGAATAGAGAGCTACCTTTCATAAGTGAATGGTAAATTTAGATAAAGGAGAAGCAAATAGATAAACAAATAATTCCAGATTAGTGGACAGTAAAATAATTTCTAAGACTGGTACTGTAGACACATATCCTGCAGTTATCTGAGATATACTTTCAAACCTACATGTATAGCTGTTACTTAATATTTTAAAGGCAAGAAAAATCATATATAGTCTATGGTATACTTGAACTAGTTATGTAACTGAGGTTGGCATTATATTGACTCTCCTGCTTCCTCCTCTCAAAGCTTGAAATATAGGTGTGTGTTATCATATCTGGTTAACATTTATGTTATGAAAATACAGAGAGGAAAGTTGAGAACAATCACTGATATTGTAATAAGCCATTTGGTTGCCTAACTCAATATATCTCCTATTTAAAATGGTTATCTGTGTTCTCTATAATCGAGTAAATAGTTTTAAGTAGACATGAGGACATATTTAGCAGCATCTTTAACCTAACCGTGCATATATTTCCACTATGACTATATATCAAAGCTCACTTTATTATGACAAACCCAAAATACATGTTTTTTTTGTTTTTTTTTTTTGTTTTTTTTTTTTAATTTTTTCAAGACAGGGTTTCTCCGTAGCTTTTTGGTTCCTATCCTGGAACTAGCTCTTGTAGACCAGGCTGACCAAAATACATGTTATCGCAACTTTCAAATTAATTGTAAGTGGCCGCTGTCACCTTGGCACCAAAACTAGTTAATGACACTACAAGAACAAATATATTGCTTAACAATTTTGACGAATACAGATAAACCAATCTAAATCAAGTAATGTTGCATGGACCTGCAAAAGGACACCCAACATGGTTATGTGACATTTATACCCTGGAAGCAAGCCCTATCTGATACATACTACACAGTCAATATGATAAGATGTAGTAATTCAATTAATAGGCAAATCATGTTCATGTATATAAACACTAATAAAGCACATGACAATATTAAACATATATTCATAATTTGAAACTTCATAAAATAGATAATAAGGAATTAATTGCAAAATTATGAAGGCATTATTTCCAGCTAACATAGTTATCATAATCTCTGACTAAAACTTAAAACATCCCCCTTGTAATGTCTGCTTCCAGAAGCCTGAAATGGAAAAGGAAGTTCCATTCACTGAATAGAGTCTCAAAATCTATATACCCACTTGCAAAAAGGAAAGGCTAAGTGCTTACCTCAGACCACTGACTTAGTTTAGCTTTCTATTGCTTTGCTGGAACACCATGACCAAAAAGCAAGTTAAACAGTAAAGGGTTTATTTGCTCACACTTCTGCATTGTAGTGCATCATTGAAAGAAGCCAGTTCAGAAACCCAAATAGAATAGGGAGCTTTAAGCAGGAACTGTTGCAGAGGCCATAGAGTGGTGCTGCTTACTAGTTTGCTCTGTCTACTTTCTTATCTAACCCAGAACCACCAGGCAAGGGATGGCATCACCCACAGTGGGTTTGGCCCTCCTCCATCAAACACTAGTTTGGAAAACGCCTACAAGCAGATCTTGTGAAGGCAGTTTTTTAACTGGGGTTTCCTCTTCTCGTGTGACTTTTGCTTGTATCAAGTTGACATAAAACTAGCCAGCACAACCATATACCTATGTAGTTAAACTGGGTACCTAGTTTTTCATTTCTGTGACTAAATACCTGAGCACCACATCTAAAAAGAGGAAAGAATTATGCTCTCTCAGGTTTCAGTCAGTTGTTCACTGACTCCATATTTCTGCCAGCAAAAATCAGAGAGGAAAATGGGCTTTTTCTGAAGACACTTCCCACCTAAACCATAAGAAAAGTAAATTAAAAGGTGAGGAATTTATTTCCAAAATTTCAAGATATTTACACAACTCAGTAGCAAATATAACAAGCAAAATATGATTTGAGCTAGAAGAGATTTCTTTTTTTTAATTAATAATTTATTTAATTATTAAAGATTTCTGCCTCTTCCCCGCCACCACCTCCCATTCCCTCCCCCTCCCCCAATCAAGTCTTCCTCCCTCCTCAGCCCAAAGAACAAGCAGGTTTCTCTACCCTGTGGGAGGTCCAAGGACCAACCACCTCCATCCAGGTCTATTAAGGTGAGCATCCAAACTACCTGGGCTCCCACAAAGCCATTACGTGCAATAGGATCAAGAACCCATTGCCATTGTTCTTCAGTTCTCAGTAGTCCTCATTGTCCGTTATGTTCAGCGAGACCGGTTTTGTCCCATGCTTTTTCAGACCCCGGCCAGCTGGATTTCTAAATCATTTTTGAAAGAATGCAGAGAGCCAGCAGGTGTAGAAATGGTCTCAGTATCACTCTCATCAGGGAACTGCAAGTCAAAACGTCAGTGAGTAACTAATTTATGTGCATATTTACTTACTAATTTACAATGAATATTATGGGGAAATGTTTATGAGAAGGTATAGGAACACTGGGTAGTATGAAATTAAGAACATCTGAATGATCATCTCTAAATACAGAACTATACAAATACTAATAATGTATGTTTATTCAAAGGAAATTCCATTTAAGAGACACCTAGACTTCCATGTTTATAGCAGTACTATTCATAAAAGCAAGGCATAAAAATGGCTGATGAATAAATAAACATAATATCACTTATATACAAAAAGAATACTATTTACCCATAAAAAGAATGAAATTCTATGGAATGGGGGATCATTGTGCTAACTGAATTAATTCTGATACAGAAAAAGAAGCAACAGTTGACTCATATCATAGGAAAATTTGGAAAAGCACTGAAAGAGAAGTTCGGAGTAGAGTGCTGGTTGCTGGATGCTGGAGTAAAGTTATCAATATATTTAAGCATTCTATAGTGAAAAGATGTAAAAAAAATTATACTTCTGTTAGCGTATACTGCCTTGTTTTGTGAATAGTTAAGAAAATTTAATTTGAAATTTTAGGAATTTATACTTGGTTTCAGAGAAATCGTGTTCTCTTCAGGATGTTCAGATAGGTCTCATAGCAAGTAAGATATTGAGTAGTGTCTGCAGAGGACTATTACCTTAAAAGGAGGGCTAAATTGGCATTTGATTATAGCCAAAAAACAGCTATCTAACAGTAAATGATAAAAATTGGCTGCACTCCAAGTCACTTAATTGTGTATTAGAACAAATTCATCACTGTAATAATGATCTTTCCTCACTGCATTGTCCACGAATAACCAGAGAGAGAGGGAAAGAGACAGAGGTTGGATTCATTTCTGGCCCTAAGATCACAGTCTACAGTGACAGGAAAGACACAAACCTCTGAGAAATAAAATAGTTAAATAGCTCCTGGCTATGACATTGGGAGATTGAGGTAGGTAGTCGCATCTGTTGGCAGATAGAATGCAGAAAGAATGGAGTTAGAACAAAGCTGTATGTCCCAATGTCTGCCCCTAGGAACCTACTTTCTCCAACTAAGGTCCACTTCTTGAAATTCCCACGGCTACAAAAATAGTGCCACCACGTGGAGACTATAAATTCAAGCCTGTTAGTCTATGAGGGGCATTTATAGTAAACACACACACATGCTTTTTTCGCGTGTGCACACGCGCGCGCGCACACACACACACACACACATTAAAATATGTAATAGCTCATGTGGTGGAGTACTTGCTTAGCATGTTGAAACCATGGGTTTGAGCTCCAGCAACCATATATATAGTGGTTGTGTAATGACAACTTTTGAGAGTGATGATCAGAAGTTCAAGAATATCCTATGCTGTGTATTTAAGAACAGTCTGACATACCTTTGATTTTCTTTCAAAAACAAAACAAAATAACAAGTGTCTTACTTGGGATTTTCTATTGTTGTGAAGAGACACCATGGCCACAGAAACACTTATAAAGTAACACATTTATTGGGGTGCCTGCTTACAGTTTCAGAGGTTCAGTTCACTATCATCATGGCAGGGAGCATGGTGGCACGCAAGCCGATGTGGTGCTGAACAGTGCTAAAACTTCAGGAAACAGCCAGTTGACTGAGACACTGGGTGGTATCCTAAGCGTAGAAAACTTTAAAGCCCTCCCCTCAGTGACACACTTCTTCCAAGAAAGCCACACCTCCTTGTAGGGCCACTCCCAATGAGATTATGGGGGCCAATTATATTCAAACAACCACAACAGGTTAAATTATTAATAAGAAAATAAAAGTACTCCACAGACAGCAGAGACAGAAAGTTAGACCTGGTATGAGAAATAGTATTAAAAGTCCCAAACTCTCTAAAATGAAAAATGATGTTCCAAAAATGTCGGGTTCTCAAATTTTAAAATGGCACAATGTTGTCATATAGGTTATCATTCGATGACTATTTTAGTACAAAAATATTTATAACAGTAACTACTATGTATTGAAAGTTTCTTATGAAATGCCCTATATTTACCAACACTTCATATTTCATCTCATGCAATATTCATAATATAAATTCTACAAGGTTTATTATAGTAGTATCTAGCTTGTAAGGGGACAGAGCACAAAGTAAATTCAGTATTTTTTCCAGGATCACATTGTTAATAAATTGCAGCTGACACTGGACCCATGAGAATCCCAAATCCTTTGAGAACTTGAGAAGGAAAAAAAATACATTTATGAAGGCTTTCCATCAAAAAAGGAACAAATATTGAAGGTGATGCCTCAAGTAAAGGTGTGTTTCAGAGACTGAGCAGCAATTCTCTCTGCTTAAAGAGTCATTGAATCACTTCAGAAGAAAATGTGATACAGAAGAAAGAATCTGTAAAGTGAGATTTATCTATGTCCTATGTAATTTTCATCTCTTCCGAATAAAGATGCAACTGATCTTACATTTCATTTTACTCATAAATCTTTGACATTTATTAATTAGATCAAATAACTTGTGATAAAATTTGCCTAGTGGGCTGATTAACTATGATTATTTATATTTTCTTAATGCTGGCACTTATCAATTGATAGATTGGATGTAGATTAAAAGTTTCACTTAACTTGTAGTTTTTCCTTGTATTTTACTTATTAAGAAAGCAGCATCAATGTTCTCTAAACTACCATAATATCTGAATTTGGTTCTTTCACTAACTTGCTTCCATTCCTCCAATACCTGACATTTCTATGAATTGTAATATACATTGTCTTGATTGGATGTGGATTAGATTTATTTTTCAGTATCACAAGGCCATTAAGATGAACATTGTAATGCTAATTTTAGTCATCAACTTTATTGATATCAAATAAGAGATATCAATCTGGGTAGGTCTATAAGGGTTTTTTGTTGGAAAGATTAACTAAGGCAGAAAGACTCTCCCTTAGAGCGGGAAGCATTTTCCCACACTTGTCCAGATAGAAAGAAGTTCGATGGAAATGTTCTGGCTTTTTGTCTGCTCTCCTTTGACCCTTCTTGATGAATTTATTTGCTACTTATACTGCCAGCATCTTTTACTCACTTGGCATGCAACCCAGTTTCTAGTGACTTACTAGGAGCCCACCAGACCATGAGTACCAGATTGCTTCTGTTGAAGAATTTAAACTTATGAACCATTCAGTGGGTGGGTATCAGTCTTTTTAGTATGCAGTCAGCCATTATGACACTATTTATTCTCTATCATGTAAGTCAACTTAATATGTCCCCTTTGTAATACATATTTTATATCTTTCTTATTGAGAATTGTGGGTAATATAAACATGATAATAATCACTTCTTCTTTGGTAGAGTGAATAGCCATTGGTATTATATTAAATAATAGTTTCACTGAGGTGTGTGGAGTCAATAACTAAATTTTATTTCATCATGTTAGCTGACATACCTACATTCAATATTGATTCAGCTTCATTTTATTTACAAGATAAATAATTTTGTGTTTTCCTGTATTAAGGGACCCTCAAATATTTATTTGATTCCTCAATAGCCTAATAAGAGTGATTAATTAGTCATGAAGTTTTCTAGTATCATTGACTAATAGATACAAACAGAATTAATGTTTAATGTCAGTGGAGGCTGCTTCAGTATATAGTGGAATTATGCTTATAGTTACTTCAAAATTTCTTTTGATAGGAACTCCAGTATCTGGTTGCTGTTTCAATTTATTTTGTCATGAAACTTATTCCAAATATATTTTGTATACTTTCCATCCTAATTTTAGAATGAAGAATATTTTTCTGATTTTTTTTCCTTTTTGTAGTAATGGATACATGGAAATCACAAACTAGTCATTATAAAGATATTCTTCTTATCGTTGTTTTAGGTTTTGGGGTATACAGAGAAGTAATATACTTAGTTACAAGGCTAAAAGCAGTGAAGAAACTCCTATATGAAGTAGAAAATTCCAGCAGCCATTTCTACCCTAGGCATTAGGAGAAAGCATGCCTCTTTTAACAGCATCATTTTGGCTCTGTGATTCTATTTTCAGACCTCTGTCCTCCAGAACTTCAGGAGAATAAGTGTGTGTGAGTGTGTGTGTGTGTTTTAAAACACAATGTTAGCAGAAGTTTGCTGTTAGAGACAAATAAACTAATGCAATTTGGAGTACCATATTGGGTTACTCCACAAAATACCAAAAAAAGCTGGCATTGCTTTGCAATTGGGTAGGAGATACAGACTGAAAGAAATTTGAAGAAGATAATAGAGAAATTCTAGCATCCCTGAAATGAGAGATAGTGAAAGATAGAAACTGGAAATTCTGTCAATGAGGGTTTAAGATGAAATAAGGAATGTTATGGGAAAAGATTACATCACCTTAGACATTATCTTGTTTATAAATACTTTTTAGAAAAATATGAAAATTAATTATGTTAAACTATGTTAAGCAAGTTGAGTAGAATTTATCCCTACACTTAACTTTTATTTTAGTCTATTATATACATATATACACATACACACATAAAAATATGAATATATACAGATATACACACCCTTTTAAACAATAAGTCTGAACATAGATGAGGAAGTTTCCAAATACATGTTAAGGTTTAAACTGATTTATTATCAAAGTATGTTGAAAAAAATGTGAAAGGAAAATGGAAAAAAAACAGAAGACCTATTAAGTAAAATTTAACTGGACTTTGGAAATTATGCTGTGTTTACAAAGATATGTAAATTAAGAATTACATTGACAGTAAAGCTTAGAGGGTAAGCAAATGCTGAGCTGAACACATATCCAGTGTTCAAAAGATTAACAGAGCAATTAACAGTCCCTTCAGCCATCTCAGCAAAAGCCAAAATTAGACACAGAAATTTAACACTCTGTGAAGGAACCATTTGTCTAACTGGGTGAACCATCATAATATACATGAGACACATATACTCATAGATCAGGGAACTTTCATGTTACTATCAGAGAGTCTACCCATGGCAGCAGAAAGAAGTGGGTGAAGAGACTCCCAACCAGACATTATGAAGAGAGTCTACATAGGAGTCCTCCATTTGGTCCCTACCCTTGTTCACTCCTTTGGGAAGGTAACTGTTATCGTATCTTTGGAAATCAATATGAGGGTTGCTCAGAAAACTAAATACTGTAAATCCAGATGTGCCACTCCTGTGTATGTAATTTAAGGATTATAAGTCATCGGACCAAAAAGATGCTTGTACAAACAAGTCATGCCTGCTCTATGTCTTGCGCATTGTCCAATATAAGGCATCCTCATATATATATATATATATATATATATATATATATATATATATATAGAGAGAGAGAGAGAGAGAGAGAGATAAGAACATGTGGTACATACATATAAGAAAATTTCATCTATCTGTAAAGAAGATTGAAGTTCTAACATTAGCAGTAAGGGAAGAATGGAGTCATATTAATAGGAATAAGCAAGAATCAGGAAGATAAATTTCACATTTTCTCCATACTTGGAATGTGGATTATGTATTATGTAGTGTATACTATAGATCATGAAAGCAGAGTGAAAACTATCACAGGGTAGGAAGAGGTCTAAGGAATGGAAAGAAGGAGGAGCAGAAAATGAGGATGCGGAGAGAAGAGGGGGTGGGAAAAATAGTGAGTGGTTTATATGTATTTTCATAATGAAACCAATTTATCTGTATGCTCTAGATGAGTAATTACAAATAATTATGCTCTAACAATCAATACTTGTATGGTCTGTTACTATCTTTGATTTGGTTGTATATACATATACTGTGGGATTCATGTTCTGTAGCATCCCAAGAATGATTTATGATATCCATGGTTTTCGTTCTGAACAAATGAGCTTATAAGTATACAACAAGCAAAGATAAAAGAATAAATAACAAGTAGTAGGTGGAAGCACTAGAGAGAAGAACCACAAAACACTGGCTTTCACAACATCCATCAGAGAAAGCTACAGTAGCTAAGCCAAAAGAGTAAACAAAGGTAACATCAACAAATCATGGGTTTACAAACATCTAACATGAATCAGCTGAGGAAGGTTCCCAAACGAGCATTCTCTCCTTGGATAATCTTATCATGGCTAAACATTGGGCTTCTTGTTCCTGCTGAAGAAGTTTTCTAGACCATGGGATAAACAATAGTACATCTTTTGCAAAGAAGCTTACATTCAAGTTGTTCTCAAATACGCAATGTTTTTATCTTCGGCTTATTTTGCTGATTTCCCAAACCCTGTCACAGACCTAGGGAATCTAGTGCACATCATGGCAAAGGATTTTGGATAACATATTCAGACAAACAAGTTAGCATCCAAAGCCAGCTTTCTAGTGAGCTCAAATATCACACTGAAATTTACCTATAAAATGTATGTTACATTGGGCCTATTCTTCTATTTGATTTTATTGCAAGTTGGCTGGAGTCTTTCTCTATTTTAGTTTATCTTAATGCTATATTTTATATGACTACCTCTTTACATGTTAAAGTTAAATTTTTGAAGGCTTAAATTTCCTGATATTAAAATTGCATTAACAAATAAAAAACCACTCCAAAGTTAACTCGAAGACTCACATGTAGTCAAAGAAGCAATATGAACTACATGACCCTGCCATAAATCAACTATTGTTTATTACAAATAACACAAATAAAATGTGGAAGAAGCTGGATAACTGATATAGACCCTAATACCCCAGTTTTCTTCAGTTGTCCCTTATGATTAGTGAACTAGCAAGTTTTATATCTGTACGTCAAACAAGGAGGCACTTGGGCTTACATGGGAAAAGTTCACACACTGCAATCTTTTCACATATAGAAGAAATATTGTAAATTATTTTGCAACACTAGCTTAGTGAAATTCAATTATACTGTATAAATTTGATCACAGACAAGGAATTACTAACTGAATAAATACATGTACCTAATATGTATTATGTACAAGGAGAATGTGGGAAGAGAGCTAACTAAAGCAAGGAATCAGGATTACTCATCACGTCTGCTACTCATCCATCTGCCCACACAACTGCAGGCGTGATGAGTCTGGGCAATTCTCTGGAGCAATCTAATGACAACTAGACCATGCCACCACATTTCAGGAGCAGATACAAGAAAGAAAAGCTTTCCATTCATAGATTTGGAAAATTCTTTTGCTTTTAATATTAAGATACATTTTAAGACCACTAATATAGGAAATTTCTGAAATACATGTTTTCCTTGTTCTGTTTTTTTTTTTTTTAAGCTGACACCTGGCTCTCTGCCTTCATTAGTTGCTGATACTGAGGAAGAGGAAGAAAATGAAATAGCATAGGCAGTCCTCTTTTTGTCACCAAGGTAGACTCTTTGTACCTTATGCCTTGTTTCCTTTTTTTAAAGTTAGAATAAGAAAAAACATTTGATATACTTATTTGTTGCTATTGTTAATGTTAGGATGGGACACAGGGTGGGTCTCATGTATACAATGCATACACTCTACTACCTGAGCAATCTATCTAGCATCTCAACTGAAATTATTTAAGTAAGTTAAATTTTGAAGATAGAATTATAATAGTGTTGATTACATTTTTTGACCTAACCGAAGAATTCATTACCTGGCTTTAAAAACATCAAGACTAAACAAAAGTATTTCTTATTTGAATGATAGATACATTTGTGTAAATATAGAACTATGTTATTCAGTCTTTTTGTAAGCAGAAATTCTTAGTTTTCAACATTTTTCAAGATTCTTGTTCGTTTCTGTTTGGTTTTGGAAGTCAACACAGCAACCATGTAAAGTTTAGCATGGCACAGATCAAGATGAATGCAGTAATTTTTGTTAAGCGGGGTGTTGTTTGCTCTATGGAAAGAAGATATATTGCCAGGATGAAATGATTTACCTGTTTCCACAACATCTTGTAACCACACTTTGTTAGAAATGATCACCTATACATGGCTGCATGGACAGAACAGCATCATAGTTCATTAAGTCACAAGAGTGAAAAACAGGTCAGCTGCCAAGACAGTATAACCCAGTCTACTGCTCTGCCTGACTTATGCCAGGAGTAATCTCAGTTAAAGTCATAGCTGCCACCATGATAGCCAGAGTGATATAACACTGGTGATTTGTTACAACATTGAGCTAAAAATAACAAATGTCTATCAGTGTCATTACATGAAAAATTGAATCTCATCAAAATTCAAAAAAATTGTATACTCCACTACTATCACAGAATAAAGTCAGTCCTGTGGCATAATTCGCTCTCTCTCTGAGAACAAGTGGACAGTCTTCTGAAAATCATTTACCATTTTTTAACCAGAGGATAAATGATAGAAGATTATTTTCAAAATTTCTAAATATCTCAACATGAACAGCAGAATAGTTAATATATTAATTGGAAATAATTCACCATTGAAAAGTGCTTTCTCCTAATTTTGTATGCAGTTGATGGCTAATACACACTTGAATGCATTTTTCTTTATGAAGAAGCTATTTAATAAATAAATAGCTCTAATATTCAGTCTAAAAGTATACTAAACCATCTATTCATTAGAATCTAGTGCTCAATACCAATAAACTCCGCTGTGGCTTTAAATATGAAGTGTTCTCCTGAAAAGTTTATTTATAGTTTGAATCTTAGCACATACCCTCTCCCCTCCCATATTCAAGTACTATGTTCAAGTAGTGGGAGTTTGAGGAAATGGAAAGATTTTTCAGTGGTTAATAATATATATTGAATATGAAGAAGTCCTGAATTTGTCTCCCAACTCTAGAGATGGATGGCTTCAATAGCCTGTAACTCCAGTTCCAAGGCCTCTGATGTCCTCTACATCTTCTTAAGCAATTGTATTGACCTTCATTTATTGACATACAGCTATGCACATAAATATAAGGAAAAAATAAAACAAATCTCTAAAATAAGTAGAGCTTTGAGGGAGTGACTAAATAAATGATAGGGTTCAGTCTTCATGAATGGATTCATGAGTGATTCATAATTTAGTGATTGTATGGGGAGGAAATAGAACTAATAAGAAGTTGAAGGAAATAGTCACCAAGAAGCATGCCTTTGAGTATATATCATGTCTATTCTACCTTCCACCCTGTCTCTCACTCTTTTCTTCTCACCTGAGATGCTGAGCTTCTTTGATCCCCAAGAGTCCAAGCTGTGATGTTCAGTCTTATCATACAGCCAGAAGCAACTATGGGCTGGAACATCTGCAATATGGATTCAAATCTCTGAAATTGTGAGTCAAAGTAACTGTGTCCTTTAATTCATTTCCTAAATTATTTTTATGGTTATGAAAGTCCACTCATGGAATGTTTTACAAATGTGTCCTCATATACTCAGTTTGACTCATAGAAGTAAAAGTGTGAGATTTGAAAATATAAAGGTTTATACAGACATTGATTTGGAGTATGTCTTAGTAATTCTAAGTAACTGAGATTTTGTAAGCAAAATTATTGAAGCAAGTCTTTTTAATGTGCTTTAAAATCAGTCTACCCCAATAGTAGAAATAACTGAATCAAATGATCAGTGAATAATTTTAAGAAAATAGCTCAAAACATTAAAATAGACCATTTTTCTTATTATTATTTTGATTCATTTCAACTGCTTCCTTTGCATTTTATAATTTTGAGTTTCACAATACCATTCAGGTTATTCAAAGTAGCTATTTATTAAAATTTAAAACAAGAGCCAGCAACCAAGGCCAGAGCAGGCCTGAGATTGCAAGCTCCACAGGAGCAGAGCCAATCCTGGAGCCCCAGGTCACCTCCAGGAACACAGAGTGACTAATGGGGTAACAGTAACCATGACACTGACTACATCACAAGGAGATATCATCTGAGCCCTTGATCCACTGGCACCTGAAATATTGATCACCAGAATTACAGACAACCACAACTACACCAATCATAAGAAAAGATGAGTAGACAAAGTAATAATACTTGCAACCACACAAAGAGCAACAGGACACCAGTAAAATCTAGTGACCCTACAACAGCAAGACTTGAACAACCAAATATAGATGAAGCAAAAGAAAATGACCTAAAAAATAACTTTAGGAAAATGTTTGAGGCCCTTCAAGAAGAAATGACAATTCCCTCAAAGAAATGGAGGAAAAGACAAACAAAAAATTGGAAGAAATCAACAAATCCCTTAAAACCAAAAAAGCAATCAAACATATGAAAGAAACAATAATAGACTTAAAAACTGAAATAGAGACAATAAAGAAATCACAAGCCAATAAAATTATAAAAACAGAATTTATGAAAAACACAATAAAGAACCATAAATGCAAGTATAAACAGCAGAATACAAGAGATAGAAGAGAGAATCTTAAGGGCTAGGATTCTCTAGAGGAAATAGACTCATAAGTCAAAGAAAACATTAAATCTAATAAAATTTTAACACAAAATATATAGGAAATATGGAACACCATGAAAAGACCAAACATATGAATAATCAATATAGAAGAAGGACAAGAAGATCAACTCAAAAGCAGAGAAAATATATTTAACAAAATCATAGAAGAAAACTTTCTCAATCTGAAAAACATTATGCCTATGAAGATACATGAAGCTTACAGAACACCAAATAGACTGTATCAAAAAAAAAAAAAAAAACCTGCTATATAGTAATCAAAACACTAAACACAAAATAAAGAAAGATTATTAAGAGCTACAAGGGGAAAAGGCTAAGTAACATATAAAGGTAGACCTATCAGAATTACACATGACACATTAAAAACAATGAAATCCAGAAGGTTCTGCTCAAGTATTAGGTAGACATTAAGAGACCATGGATGCCAGCTCAGACTACTATGCCCAGCAAAATTTTAACCACCATAGAAAGACAAAACAAGATACTCCATTATTTATTATTCAAAATTATAGTTTATTTGACTGATTTTACACAATGTAATGACTGCAAATTATTTTATATAGTTGAGAATGAAATATTATTTAAAAATTCTAAGTCATAATTTTCTGTCATTAAAATGCATGACTCCATGTATGTGTACACACATATCACACACACACAAACACAGGGCCATAAAAATAAACACTTTTTTCCTGATATTAAAAAAAACAGTAAAAATAAAATAATAAAACTCTAGAAATAAAATGTCTCTAATAATTATTATTTTATTATTGAAATAAAATTAGTTTAATTGCGTGTTTGTCCAGCTTAGTGTGTGATTATAAGAAAAAACAATTTATCAGCAAATTTGATCAAAGAAAAAACTTCATTCTTCCAAAAATGACTTTGATAGTAGTGTCTACTGGCCCATATCTGCAACCAGCCTTTGGATTCAGGATTGAGATTTTCAGGTTAGCCTTTGCAAAAAGCAAGACTCTATATAAACAAAGAAAACAAAAAAGGGAAGCAAAGAAGATGTAAATAAAATCATATTAAGCTTGTTCAAACACACATATAGATAAATAGAATGTTACAGGGAATAATTCAAGTAGACTTTGATCTAAACTCAAAACAGAATTGACTGGTCTATTCATTTTAGCATACACTTATAATTCTACAAAAGCTAGGGATCAGTATATTTCCACAAACTGGAAGTATTTGTGCTTTTATTTTAAAGTGATTAAATAAGGAAGCACAATCATCAAAACAGATATATCACAAAGAATTTGGGCTTGTGGCCTGAGAGTATAGCTCAAAGGAAGAATGCTTGCGTAGCATGTTCTGGAATCCAGCATCAGCAACCTTCCTCCCCGACCCACCAGAAATGCCTAGATTATACATCTGAGTCTCTAAAGGGTTAATTAATGTCAGCTAATCCAATCATTGATAGCATAAATTCTGATTTAAATTTAGAATACTTTAATTTAATCTAAGACTAATCTTCAAACAGAATTTTGTTCCTTTCCCTTCATATCATTAAAAATAACGTTTCTGTCCATTTATGCAGCTCTTGTAAAATATCTGATATTAAAAAAGAGGCTTTCTCTGTCATCAGATGGAAGCAGTGTGTAGATACCCACAAAGACATTATGTAGAAAAAGAATCTAAATTAGAGGTCCCCTCCGAGCTCAAGTAACCCCACACAAGAAAGTGAGAAATGATTGTAGAAATCAGGGGGAATGGAGGACACCAGGAGAACATGGCCTACTTAATCAACTAAGTCGGGCACATATGTGCTCACAAAGATGGAATTGGCAAGCACTGGACCTACATGGATCTGCAGTCAGTCCTCTTGGCTTGTGTAGTTGCTGATAGTTTCATGGTTTTGTCGGACTGTGCTTGCAGATGAATCTCTGATTCTTTTGCCTGCTCCTGGGACTCTTTTTCTCCTGCTAGGTTGCCTTGTCCAACTTCCACGTGAGGGATTTATCCTTGTCTTATTGTATGTTGCTTTGTTGTGTATTAGCATTTTGGTTGTTGTCTCTTGGAGACCAACTCCAAGGGAGAGGAAGATGGAGCTGATCCAAAAGAGAGGGAAAGAGAGGTTTGTATGTGAGGAGTGGAGGGAGAGAAATCTGTGGTTGGGATGTAAGAAGAATCTACCTTCAATTTAAAAAGAAAGAAAAGCTTAAATTTAATCAAAGAAGAAGCAAATTTATTATATTTCTATTCTCTGAAAAATGGCATCAATTTTGTAGGAAAGAATATATAAAGTATGGTTACAAAATAAAAGGTATAAAAAAAAGAAAAAAGAAATATACCAAGACAAAATGTTGATTGTACTGAATAATATGGTAGTTGAGGATTCAAATTGAGGTTAGTATAAACCAAACACTTAACTCTGAGCTTAAATATTTTATGCATCATGAGTACATATATTGTTTTCCTTATCCTTATTTCCCATATAGATCTAATTTATCATCTCTCTTGTCTCGGGTACCTTCATGAGTCCCTTAATACTTACTGATGATGTATTAGTGGGAAATAGTTCTTGTAAAATAATGTTCAGAAGAGGAGAAGGTTTAAAGTGTTAGGAGTTTTGAGCGAAAAGAAGAGATTATTTCAAAGAAATGTGTCTTCACACCATCCTCAGAAGGTGAGTACTATCTAGGGGTGTGGGAACTAGATGTAAGCCATGAATAATGATTTAATATTTGCTTAACAAATTATAAATCACTATAGAAGAAAATGTATTTTTCAACTAATTCATTTTGTTTTAAACTTCAACAAATACATAACTTCTACAATTCGACTTTTGTTTCTCTGTTGATAGTTATAAACCTTAACTTTGTGAGAAGAGCATATATCAATAATTAATTATCAATGAGTTACGTCTTAGTCTGAAAGTTACAAAATTGTAGTTTGACAGAGCTAGAGAAATTTTCAGCAATCAACACTACATGGTGTTCTTGCAGAGGACCCAAGTCTGGTCCCCAGAACCCATGTCAGACATACTGTATTTGATGTCTTCTTCTTCTTTTTTTTTTTTTTTTTTTTTTTTTTTTGGTTTTTCGAGACAGGGTTTCTCTGTGTTTTTGGAGCCTGTCCTGGAACTAGCTCTTGTAGACCAGGCTGGTCTCAAACTCACAGAGATTTGTCTGCCTCTGCCTCCCAAGTGCTGGGATTAAAGGCGTGCACCACCACCGCCCGGCTGATGTCTTCTTTTAAACCGCTTAGCCTCAGTTGCCACTGCACCAATATGTAAAAACCCACACCCAGGCACATACATATACTTGCAATTTAAAAAGAAAATTAAATATTGTTGCCATATAATAAAAGTAAATTAAAAATGTTCGAAGATTTGTTGATTTGCAGACCCAAAGTCATGATGAAGCAGAGCCCAGTGGTAATAGCTGTAATCCAGTTCTTGGAAGACTCAGATAGAACAATTAAGACTTCAAGGTCCACCTCAGTCTCAGCAAATTCTAGACTAGTCAATGCTCGATAATGAGATTTTGACTCAAAACCTATTTTATTTTCATCATCCTCATACTGATCTGTGTAAATTAAAATGTGAAAATGTGTATACTCAATTTTGGAAACATTAGGATTATTTTAAGAGTTTTCTTCCTAGAAAACCCTGAATATTTGTACTTATTGACCCATATATTAATATCTATTTTCTGAAGGCTAAAATTGGAGAATCTTGTGTCTCTCTGGGACCATGTAATAAGCTAGATGAATTAACCACTGCCTCAATTTGTAGGCTTATTAGTAAATGAATTAAATAACAACTCTATTTATAAGCCTGTTGACATTTAGCCTTATGTAGGATGTTTGAAATTAATTGGTGATTTTTATCCACTTCACTCTAAAACTACTATAGCACAAATTAACGTAATAACTATAATTTCTAATTAATTTCTGCAGGAACCTACTTTGTACAATGGAAAGTACAGAACTCAGAAATATCTAACTATTGCTTTTTACTCCATTATTTTTTAAATGCCACTTAGTATGTTTTAAATATTCATTCCAAAAACTTAAATAAACATTATCTGGTCAGTTTCATCCTCAACACTAGAAATATAAAGAAGAGAAGGACTCCAGGTCCTAAAACCTTGTCTTAGTTTGCTTTCAGTTACTATGACACATACCAGGAGCAAAGAAACATGAGGAGAAAAGGGTTTATTTTAGCTTCCATTTCCAGGTAACAGCAGATCAGAGAGAAAAGTCAGGGCAAAAAACCTGAAAGAAACCATGGATGGACATGCTTATTGGATTGCTTAGCCAACTTTCTTTTTCTTTCTATTTTCTTTTTAGGTATTTATTTGCTTACTAATTTATTTATTTCATGTACTGACCCTAGTTTTTCATCCTTTATCCTCAAGGTCCTCCACCTGCATTAAACAAGCCAAGACTATCTTTCCGGAGACAGCACCATACACAGCGGCATGTGCCCTGCCACACCAATCAGAACTCAAGACAGTTCCACACAGACGTGACATACACCAACTTGACCTGGGCAATCACTCAGTTGTGAAAAATGAGGAATTATATAATTTAAAGGAAAATGAATTATATTTAGTTATATCTTTAAATTCATGTTGTTTTCTTTTAAATTAAGTACATTTTGACCTCAGTACAAAAGTAACAAGACATGGTTAGCTTACCTTACAAGGGCATCGTGGGTATCAAGTTTAAGAATTAATTTAAATACGTTTAGTAAATTCTACTCAAATACATGCATTTTAACAAAGGTTATAAAGTTAAAGTTAAGACATCTTTGTACACTGTATAACACTGAGGCTGGGTACTTCAACACAGCAGAAAAAGGTGAAATTTTCATAGAGATGACCATAAGAAATCCACTACACTGGTCCACTGTCCTTAGTGCATTATTCGTAATTATTACACAATTATATCACACAGTATTTGTGAAGTCAAGTTATTTTTACATCATTTTTGTAATAAAGCCCTGTACGGGGGAGGGTAGGAGCACATGGTTATGTTGTTTTCTTTATGCCAATATATAAATATGAGTATATTTAATGAAAACAAAAGACTCTGGGAAAGAAAGTGGATCAGAATGATGGAGTCAAGGGACAAAGAAAGATATGTGAGGCTAAATATGAGCAAAGCATGTTGTTAAAACTTACAAAGACATGTAAAAATCTATTATTTATTAACTTAAAATGATAAACAAAGCACCTTGTGTATAGTGCTATTTTGTTTATGTTTTAACAAATAAGCTTGCCTGAAGGTCAGAGTACAGAGCTAAACCACAAGAGAGCAGGGAGTGGTGACATGTAACTTTAATTCCAGGCCTTAGGAGACAAAGGCAACAGGAGTTTTGTTTTGTTGGTTCAAAGCCACCCTGGACTATACAGAAATGAATCTGTCAAAAAAAAAAAAAAACAAACAAACAAAAACAAAAACAAAACCTAGAGCTCATACAAAGGTGATCCCAGAACTTGACATCACACACTTTTAACCCCAGCACTAGGGAGGTGGAGAAGAGTGGTATGGCTGGGTGGAGAGAGGAATATAAGACTATAAGACGGAAGGAGACAGAAACTCAGGGCTGTCTAAGGTTTGATGGCGACAGTTGCTGTCTGAACTATGGTGGAGGTAGATGAAATCTGGAGATGCAGTCCGAGGGCAGGATTGCCCCTTCTGTTTGATCGCAGTAAAGGAAAAAGAACTCTCTGGTGACTGGACTCTGCTTCTCTTATCTTCAACATTAAACCCTATATCTAACTCTGGGTTTTAATTAAGACCAACTAGAATTTGTGCAACATATGTGCAAGAAAGTACAAGTACAAAGGGCTTCTTGTCATAGTACATTTTGATGTAATTTAATTAAAAATTAAAATTTATTAATGTCATTTCCAAAACAATGGTGTATTAGTAGTTTGTAGTTATTCGAAGACAAAAAAATATCATATGATTCTATCCATATAGTTAAGGCATTGGGTGAAAAGTTATTCTTTTTTTGCTTATTACTGAAAATATTTCTTTCTCACATAATACATCCTGATTAGTTTCCTCTCCCTGGTTATTAAGTTTCTGTTTCTGGGTCACCAAAGAGATGTCTGGTATGACATATGTCTAATAGAGTGGGCCTTCAGTCAATTCAGATATAGGTTGGTTACTCCTACAATATTTGAGCCACCATTGCGCTATAATAACTAGAAGGCAGGAAACTACTGCAGATTCAAGGTTTTATGGCTAAGTTTGTGTTTATGTTTCTCCTTTGGTAGTGTGCACAGCTGTATTGAAGAGGCTAATGTATGTGGGTGTAAACTTTACATGGGCAGCATCTCAATTTCTCTGTCTAATGAGTTGTATAGGTATTGTCCACAGCAACGGTGTCTTGTGATCAGTTTGCCAAAAGCAACCTTTAGATTTGTCAAATGTGGAGGGAGATCCATGGGATCCCTTAGAGCAACAAGTCTGTTAGAATAATGCTGTTCTGGTACTGGAAATTTCATTTGGTGATAAGAGATGTCCAATTGAGGTTCTCTCTCTCTCACTCTCTCTCTCTCTCTCTCTCTCTCTCTCTCTCTCTCCATTATTTGGCAATTTCATTCAGATCTTTTTCATATTTGTATACATATAAGGAGGCTTCTACTGTATTATGCCTCTACACAACTTTTCATATGGATCTTTATTTTAATTGATTCTCCTCTTATCCCATCCTCAAACCCCTCTTCCCTTCTAATCTCTAGCCTCCCATTCCAGTCACATCCTCCATGTAGTCCATAACTAGCTATTCTATTCCTCTTTCCTGGGCATATCTATCTGTCCTAATCTTTTTCCTTACTCTATACCTACACTCTGTGGTTCTACAGTTTATAGCTTGGTGTTTTGATTATGAATAGTATTGCTATAATGAAACACTGTGACCAAAGCAACCTGCAGAGGAGGTGTATACTTCCGTGTCACTGTTCATCATCTAAGAAAGTAAGGACAGAAACTCAAACAGGGCAGAGATCTAGAGTCAGGAACTGATACAGAGGCCATGGAGGAGTTCTGCTTACTGCTTTGATCACCCTGCTCAGTCTCCATTCTTGTAGAACCTAGTACCACCAACCCAAGAATGGCACCATCCATAGCGGTTGAACCTTCTCCTGGCAATACCTAATTTTAAAAAATGCCCTACATCTTGATTTTACAGAGGCATTATTCAACTGAGGTTCCTTCATTTCAGATATCTCTAGCTTGTGTCAAGTTTACTTAAAACTATTCATCACACTTGTTTAGTACTGATCTTATAGTTAATATCCACAAATAAGCAAATAAATACCATATTTGTCTTTCAGGGTCTGGGTTACTTCATTCAGGATGATTCTCCTAGTTCCATTTATTTACCTGTGAATTTTGTGATTTCATTTCTTTAATGGCTGAGTAATGCTCTGTTGTGTAAATGTATCACTTTTTCTTTACCTATTTTTCTTTTGGGGAGCATTAAGTTTTTTCCAGTTTCTACCTATTGTGAATAGAGCCGCAATGAACATGTGGTGGGATGAGGCATCCTTTAGGTATATTCCCAATAGTGGTATAGCTGGATCTTGAAGTAGATCTAGCCTCTTTTTCCTGAGGATGTGCCACACTAATTTCCATACTAGCTGTCCAAGTTTACACTTCCAGCAGCAATAGATAATTGTTCCCCTGACTCTGTCTCTTTCCAAGTGTGTGCTGTCATTGCTTTATTGATCTTAGTCATTCCAACTGGCATAAGATGAAATCTCAAAGGACTTTTTATTTGCGTATCCTTGATGACCTAGGATGTTGAACATTACTTTAATTATTTCTCCCCCATTTGGGTTTACTCTTTTGAAAATTCTCTATCTCGATTTATATTTCATATTTTATTCAGATTTTTTTAGTTCTATATGTATATTTTGGATATTAGCCCTCTATTGGATCTGTAGTTGATAAAAATTATTTTTAAAAAATTCAAGCCATTGACAAAAGTAACCAAAGAAGATATCAAAAGGTGGAGAGCATTCCCATGCTCATGGATCTATGGAATTAATAAAGTAAACATGTTATCCTACAGAAATCAATCTATATATTCAGTACAATACTAATCAAAATTCATACACAATTCTTAATTTATCACGAAGGGACAATCATCTGCCTGTGAAAAGACGAAAGAATCTATGATAGCTAAAAAATAATCCTGAATAATAAAAGATATCAGGTTTTGTCATACCTTATTTTCATTTCTATTACAAAATAAAACAACATTCTGTTGGTTAAAAAAAAGGAAGAAAAACTATTCTTTTAACATAAGCAGTTACAAATGCTTTGTTTTCACTTAGTAAAAATATACAGTGTATGTGTTCCTAGATTATATAGCTTATCCTAAAATTTTCCCAGTGAAATTATTTTCCTTTCTGCACAAAAGCACTTGTATTAAATAATGAAATTGTCAAATGTATCTGTAATATGGCACGACCTAAAGTTTTCTCTGTTGTCCATGCAGTATTTGTCACTATGGCAATCTTACGGGAGTGTGCTTGTTACTGTGTTTATATATAACTTATTCTGAAAAATAAACATGATCTTTACTATATAATGAGTTGAAGTCTGGGATTTTATGATAGACGAGTCTTAGAGACCATTTCTCTATAGTAAACTAAGCATTCTTATACAGTGTTATATATTAAATGATACATGTATAATACTGAGAGAGCAACACGTACTTTATAGAAAAACATCACAATGTCTAAAGCATACTATAATCTCATTTAAGCTTCATTATGTTATCAATTTTCAATATATATAATGGAACTAAAATTTCCATTATTATTGCTTTTTCAGCATTTAATGATTAACATGTTCAATATACATACCCCAAAGATGTTTTAAAAAGATGAGTTTGTCTTGACATATTCAATCTACGAAAATAGAAATGAAGAGTTACAAGCACAAGGAGACCCAATGATAGTATACATCAATTAATTTTAATTTTAAAAGATCAAATGAAAAATTGCTATTAATTAGTAGATACTAAATTTGAAATTTGAATTATTCATATTTGTATTAGTTCTCATTATCTGAAGTCACTTTGTTAATCTCTGCACATGAACACTTCTAAATTATTCTTATTCCCATGTCAGTTAACTCAGAATACACAGAGAAGCAGAGTAATGTTACATTGCGTTTTCAAAAGCCTTGTTATAATAAACAGATAATAATGTTTTTCCACACACTATTCCAGAACTGATCTGATTTATTCTGATTGTAGGTTTCAAATATTAACTATACACCTCTCATGAGTCTAGATATTTAAAATAAAACAGAGAACAGAATCCAAAGATTTTTCCTCTTGGTTTACTCAAAGAATAAATCTCACAATTGTATTATCATCAGCAACTGAAGTTGATTTTTAAATATAGGGTATTTTTTCTATATAAAGCATCCTGTGACTTACCAGTAATGCTCTGACATCATACTCCTTTGGCGGATGCTGTTATCTACCTGAATCTGCCTCCTTTCTCCCTGTATCTCTGTTTGGATTTCCCACCTAGCTATATTTTTGTCCTGCCACAGGCTAAATCAGTTTTGTTATTAACTATGGTAATAAACGTATTCACAGCATATAGAGAGACATTCCACATCAGTAACTGGCATAAGACAGATGCCTAGCAGCATCTGTTTAGGTTTCTTGTCAATTATCAGCAGTACCTGCATTGATTAACCTTTTTTTTTTTTTCAACTAAATGAAGGCAGTATTATATAGCAGGGGCACTCACTCTGAGTTTTCCAAATAAAAGAGAACTGAAAAAATGTTGAAAAATTTTGAAAGTGCTACCTAACTTATTTACCCAGTATCAGACTGAATTGGTGGAGTCTTGAGATCCATAAAATAAAATGTAGATGTATTTAAGTGTAAAATACTACTTGGCTTAGAACCGTGACACTGAAATCCAGAATTTCTGATTATTCCTGTTATTTGTCTGCAAAATAAATAAATAAATAATAAAAAATAAAAAATATACACAAGAAAAAACCTATATCTTTTCATATTAAAGTATGGTGTCATCAACAAACAACAAAGAGTTATAGAACATTTCAACCCTTTTTTCACAGAAATTTGTTGAATGATTCATTGTTATATTGAATAAGGATCCTCTTAACTGACACATCCAAGTTAAGAAGAGAAATCTCAGAGTGAAATGCTTCCAGAAGGAAAGCAGTGAAATGGAAGGAAGGACCATAAATCCATATCAAAAGTTTCCTCAAGATGAATAATCTTCCCAAACAGAAAAGGGCAGCTTATCATTCTGGCAAAGTGAATGTCACAGAGGTACTGAAAAGGAAAAAGGAACACATTTCCAAGAAAATAGTTCTCAATATTTTCAAAGGATAGATGTTAAAATAAAGCTTGACTCTTTCCAGAAGCCAAATTTCACCGGATTTTTGTTTACTCAACATTACAATTATTTTCAAGTAGAGAGTGAGCCAGGTGGTGGTGGTGCACACCTTTAATCCCAGCACTTGGGAGACAAAGGCAGGCATATCTCTGTGAGACTGAGGCCATCCTGTTCTACAAAACTAGTTCCAAGACAGGTAGGGCTACACAGAGAAACAAAGTCTCAAAAAACAAACAAACAAAGAGTGTAGCTGTGGCCATAAAAGAAGGACATCAAGGGTCAATTTTATAGAATTTCCCTTGACCTGAAGGTTACTTTTCTCCCATATCTTAGTAATCTTTATCACGCAATTTTACCTAGAATACCACTCTAAATATTTTAATTATAGTGGTCTCTGAAACTAAAACAAGACAAGACAACAAGCTTTATTAATAAAGCAAAGTTATAGAATAAATTCTCTTCTTCACTCCCCATCTTGATTTATGCTCAGCCCTTTGTACATTCAAGCTCCCTGTGTAAAATTTGCATGGTAGATCATATAAAGAACCAATGTGTCGGTAAGACCAAGCGACTTTAATAGATTCCTTCCCCCATGAACTTTAACTTTGAAAATATCTTACATCTTCTAGTTAACTTGTTGATTCTTCCATAAAATTTATATTCCTCAATCTGTCTACGTTATCATATAAATAAGCATGTCCCCATGTTTCTTCTTCAATCTAGCCCATATGGTTTTACTTAGATTCATATTTTTTAGTATAATTCTCTGAGATACTTACCTCTTTTATTTCTAGAGTTTGTCCCTTTACATTGTTCCCATCTTGGCTAATTGGACCCAATTTGCTCATACTAGATATTTTACTATCTAGACAGAACTCTATTGGAAATAATTAGAAAATAAAAGTAAAATCTTAAATTCATATAATAGTACCAACACATAATACAAACAGCATTTTTCTGAAAATGATATGTGTCAGCAAATAAATGGGTATAGACTCCCACAAAGTCAGTTTATGGCCTACCCAAAAGAATTTATATATTATCTAGTTTTCTTAATATTTTTAAGATTAAGCAATTAGAAAGCCAGACAACGCAAGAGTTTGATGAACTCAGGGTCACTCACTAGGCTGCTGTATACATGTCAGACTTGATTTGTATCTAAAAATAAAATAAAAGAAGAAGGAAGGTTTCTATTTGTACATTCACAGGTTGCTATACACAATGAAGAGAGTTGAATTTATTGGATTTCTTATCTACTTGTATCACAGACAGTTTTATATTTTATTTGACATTCTCTATAAATTGCTGTTTTCCCCTGAAGCAATTCTAATCTAGAGACAATCCTTAAGATCTTTACAGAGACAATGACAAAGATTGTCTTACGGACGTGAGATTATAATCTAAAACACAACTGAACAATTTCAGAATTTTGACTTAATTGCTAAATCTAGTCTGAGCATTCCCCCAAAATATACATATGTTGAACTTTAATGTGTGTGTGTGTGTGCGTGTGTGCGTGTGTGTGTGTGTTTTTGATATAATTTGGAATACATGGTTAGGATTTTTAAAAATTTACCTTTGTGTTCTCTAATTGAACCTCCATGTTTAAAGCTTTTCTTTCTTTCCTCCTTTCTTCCTCCCTTCCTTCCCTTCTTCCTTTTGTTTTTTTCCTTTTCTTTCAGTGATATTTTCAAACTGGGTTTTCAGCCCTATAGGGAATTTTTATATACAAGGATCTAGATTTGGTCCTTCACATCTTACTTTGTAGCTGACTTTGTCTTATAGTTGACTAAGCTTCCTGATGTTTTTGGAAGTTACATGCTGATGTTGCCAATGTTTTAAATTCTGTATTCCCAGGTGGTGTTTCTGATATTTTTAGCTCTGTTTTCTCAATAAATATCTCTCTTCCTAAGGATTCTACAAAACCACACCCCCTTGTTTAATGGAATGCACTCTCTGCTCCATTGATGGAGAGCTATATATATATGAGGATTATCTAAATGAACCTGAGATTAGATAAACCAGGGACCTACGGTAAAACCAAATAATACTGTACTAAAAAAAAGCCCATAAATCACAATCCCAGAGAACCTAAACAACAATGAGGACTCTAAGAGAGACTTACATAGATCTAATCTACATGGGAAGTAGAAAAAGACAAGATCTCCTAAGTAAACTGAGATCATGGGGACCTTGGGGGGAGGGGAGAGGCAGGATGGCAGAGTGGTGAGCAGAGAAAAATGTAGGGCTCAATAAAAATCAATAAAAAATAATAATAAAAAGGCAATAAAATGATTTCTAAGGACAGCTGCTATACTCATTGATCAAAGCCTTGTTCAGCCATCTTCAGAAAAGTTTCCTTTTGTAGCAGATGTCACCAAATACAGAGACTCACAATCAATATTATGAAGAGAATGAGAGACCTTGGAACATTCAACCCTAAATGTGCAGTCTTCAACCCCCTCTCCTTAGGTCTTAGGAAACCTCCTTGGTTGTAGAGGCAGAAAGAGTGTAAGTCAGCAAGAATGCAGGACACCAAGAAAACAAGACCCTCGAAACAACAGGACCGGAGTACATTTGAAATCACAGAGACATCATATAGAACCTGTATAGATCTGCACCAGATTGGGTTCTAGAGCTGAAAGATGTGTACATATGTTCCCTACCTAACCCAGAAGCAATCTCCAATAAATCACACCTTGCAAATGAAAATTTAGTATCTTCCAAGAGTGTCTCACTAGTGAAGCACACTACATATGCCCAACAGTAGGTGGCCAACAGAAAATGAACTCAAAAGTATCTTTGCGGGCCCCTGTCTCATAATATAGTGTCAGTGCTTTCCTTTTAAAAATTATCTTATTATCAATTCTTTTAATTATATATGTATTATGGAAATATACTACCTTTGTATGTATGTTATGGCTTCCAATTTAGTGTTTTCATAGGATTTCTGAGTGTGTAAGCAAATGGCTTTCTGGGTTTTTTTTTTTAAACTTCTCTTGCATGTTTTTCTTGTTCTTGGTTTGTTTTGTTCAAATTTGATGTGTTAGTTTTTATCTTATCTTATTATATGATATATTTTATTTTATTAATATCCTTTAGAAGCCAGTTTTTCCTAATAAGAGATATAATAATGGATCTCAATGTCAGGGGATGTGGGAAGAAACTAGGAGGAGTAGAGGGAGAAAATAATCAGGATATATTATAATATATCCTGTATATATGATATACCTATACATATATATAGTAATTAGGATTCATTATGTGAAATTCAAAATCTTAATTTTTAAAATTAGAGTGGGAAATAAAGATCTCTTCCCTCTCCTCCCGGTCCCTGATCAAAGTCCTGCTTCCTTTTGACTTTAATTGGTCCTTCCTGGCCCTGTTCTTATGTATGTGAATGGTGTAGACAAATGATAGAATATTATGTTGACAATTCTAAACTATTATATTCTAGTCAGTAACCTGAAAAGGTGGAATATTAAATCTAAAATATGTTTAAGAGTAAGCAAATGAGTAAAGAATCTCTAACTCCTGGCCTATCTTAACAGGACTTAAGTCAGATCCTGCCCATTAAGTGATTTTTTTTAAAGTATGAAACAAAAGGCAAATTCTAGTTTTATTCTTATTACAGGAAGGGGAACTTTTGAAACCTGTTGGTGTCAGTATTGAAATGAATTTTCCTGAAGAAAAAAAAAAAACCCTTATCAGCATATTAAAACTGTAAGGCTAATGCAATACACAAGCACACAGACATGTATGCATGTGAATAGCTATCACTCATCTGTATATGCTTCAAAAGCTGCCCTAGTAATATGCAGTGACTTCTAGAGTAATAGGCATAAACTCAAGTAAACCAAATTTCAAGCCATAATCCTAATGAGCAGATAAAGATGTATCAGCATGATCCAAGAACCTCTGGGCATTCAGCAAATTGGCCATATGCTAATTTCACTCTCATGCCGCTTTCAGAACTAAAGTGTAGCTGGACTGAGAAATACTTGAATTGTACTGTGGCAAGGTTGGTATATCTGTCTTTCTAGACATCTCGACACACATCAATCAGACACAGAAAGGTTTGTTTAATCTTTCCAGTAATTGTAAATCCAATCTATGCTGTACAGACTATCAAGTTAAGTGACTGACCATTGAAACTGATTTTCTTAGGCCACTCTATTCATTTTACAAAGTTAAGAAAAGCAATACGAAGCACTGCATAGCACAATAATTATTTCTAATACAGGGACTCAAAGCTGTATTTATTTCAAAACATAGTTCCCTTTGATTATCTTGATGATAATTTTCTCGAGGACATAATTTATTATTAACACTCTTTAGAAGCAAGTGGACATAGAGAGGTTAAGGACTGAAGCCAGGATACTTTCATTCAGATTGCATTTGCTGAACAATTAATAGGCATGAAAAATGAGATTCAAGATTAAAAATAGTCTTTCAATTAAGCACGCCACGATAAATAAAAATGCTACTTGTAAAATACTGAGTGAAAGTCCTAAAAGAACAATTTCTCAAACCATTCTGAAACCCAAAGAAGGATGTGAGAGCCTATGAAAGGGTTTTCTGGGAATAGCTTTAGAGTTAGATCTAAGCGGGTATGCAAAAGCTTACAGAAAAACAGAACAAGGACATTCTAGACAAAGAAACATTTTCTTGTTGCTTTGGCAGGTATGAAGTTCTGCAGGTGCTTTGTTCTCCATCATTTGAGCTTTCTGGAATATGGTAAATAAGTTATTTTGCTTCTAAGAGATCCGTTTGTGGCACTTCGTTATAGAAGCATAAATGGATTCAGAATAGGAGGCATGGTAGGCATCAGGAGAGTAGGAATTATTACCTAAAGGTAATCAGCCTGCCTTGGATGAAATCATAGAAGCGATAGAAATCTAGATCTGCTTTAGCTACTGTAACTTTTTGCTGTTTGAAGGTATGCCTGGGCCTAAAGAGGTTTCTTCAGGAAGGGAATGATTTCAAGTTGAAAGTGGATTAAGCACAGACCCCTAGAGTTCAATTAGGGTTCCCTAGGGTGTATTTGCAAGATTCTTGGAAGTCTCAACATTGAATCAATCTGGATGCACCCCACTGGGCCCAAAGGATTGCACTCCAGAGTCATCTGTCAATCAATTTCCTTTTCCCAGTAGCTGGCTGCAGAAGAAAGTAATTGGATGCCCATAGGGGGTTACCTCCTGAAACATCTGTGTTGATAAACATCAATTTCTTTGATAGTAATAAGGATCAAAGATAATCAGACTACAAGCAAACCAGATGGGAGTAAGTCCTTGAGGAGTTCACAGGATTGCACCTTTCGTGTGTGCTGCGTGAAAACTGGTACTCACTTTTGCAATTGCAGCTCCTGTCCTAAGTGATTGCTCCTAATCCCCACACCTGCTTAGCCACGGTACAGACCTATCTTCCACAATCATTGCATTTGTCAAAATCTGCTTTTGAAGAACTAGATTTAGAGAGTTCATTCTCCAAAAATCAATACTTCAGGCAGTTGTCTTTATATATAAGAAAAAAGGCATTTCTTCCTGCTGATAAATGTTTCTCCCCAAATGTCCGAAGCCATGGTGACTGTAGAACTGCACATTCTCTTAAGCAAATTCATTTCAACATATCCAAGCACATATTAACTCTGCTTTCAACAATATACGTAACAGTTTTCAGTTCGATAGTGAAGGCTGACAAAGGTCAGTCTCATTTTATCTTTACAGGTATTATAAAATGCAGTAACGGACTTGAGGTATGGCATTTGTGGTACAGGGTGATTTTTGTCACAGAAAAAATATTTCTCTTGTATAAGCTGTACTACTGTTTTAAAATATAGATGGTGTGTTTGCTGGTGTTAGAAGGATACTGTGTGTGTGTGTGTGTGTGTGTGTGTGTGTGTGTGTGTGTGTGCAGTGCAGGGCCACACTTGCCACAGTTCCTCTATGGACATGACAGGCCAACTTCTAGAAGTTTGTTTTCGCCTTCCACTTGTTGGGAGGGGAGCTCTAATGTTTTTGCCATGCTAAGTATTCCAGACTAGTTAGCCCTGACTTTTACTGACCGTACCCCTGTCCCCACCTTCCATTTCACTGTAGAATTACTGATGCATGTTGCTTGCATCTGGTTTTTTTTTTTTTCTTTTTTTTTCCATATCTGGGTTCCAGAGACCAAACTCAGATCCTGGGGCTTTCAGGAGAAATCTCCTTCTGCACTGAGCCATATCACCTGCCCACCATTATTATCCCTAATATTACATGGATAACGCAAACTTTTAATACTGTTTTGTCTATTTGCTTGCATGTGCTGAAGAATTATTTAAGGATTTCTCTAAAACGATATTCAATCTACATTCTGAAACTACATTCAAACTACAACCTATATTCAATTCCTACCATTACACTGAAAGAGAGTCATTTTTAAAACATTAATTTTGCTATTACATAAAACTGAGCATATAATTGGAATATTGATATGCTTGAACCAGTTTACTTCCACAGTGCATATTTCCTTCCTAAAGCCATTTTTACTGTGTTAACTTAGAAATAAAACACTCATTTAGTCTGAGGGGAAAATGTTTTTCTTCAGCAATGAAAGGACATATTTTACTATGTACTTCAATTTTCTTCCCAGTGAATATGAAATCAAGTCATTTTAATCAAAATTATTTAACATCAAAGAACTTTTCTAGGGGTTTAATTTCATAGAGTAGATTAAGTCATCAAGTGGAAACTGCATCCAGTTGCTGGTAAGAGCACCTTGCAATTTTTCAAGTGTCTTAGAATTTTGTTTTAATCTCAAAAACAATCCAAGGATAGGTAGTCAGACTCTTGGACAACTGTCTTGGTGGAGTTAACCTCAAATTCATCCTGTCATGAAGGTTCTCAGATACAGGTGTATCTGCTTTTTTTTCAAGTTAGATTAAGGAGTGATGCATATATCACCAAAAATATATTTCTTCCATGAACCATTCCGGAATCCTACCCAACTACTTCTCTTGTATCACATTGTTTAAAACTGTCTCACATAGCTATCGATAGCCATATGAATAACTCTCAAATGCATTATCTTGTGATTTTATGAAACACTAACATTAAAATAAAAATAAATACCAAAAATTAGGCCAAAGTAAAAACTTAGAATGGAAAAAAAAATCTGGTACCTACGTCTTAGGAGTTGTACTATAATAGTAAAATAATTAAAGCTTTGTTTAGGTTAGGACAGACCTGAATTTTAAATCTTGGTTCTTTCTTCTGAGATATATGGTAATTATTTGGCTAACATGTAAGGTTGCTCCAATCATAGTGTAATATCAAATGTGCAAAATAGCATCTCATTGCCTGGCATAAAAGGAGACTTTAATAAAGTTTAGTTATTATATTGCGATATGATGAAATTTGAAACTTTAACTCAGCTTTGTAAAAATATGGAGAGGACATTCTCCTTACAAAAAAAAAAAAAGGTCAATCTCAGCTTTAGTAATATCACAGCAATAGTCTCCTAGTGTCCTCTATATTTCCATGAATTTATGATACGACCAAACTTTGACCCTGGAATCGAGGATAAGTACTGAACGATGTTGACACATGCCTTTCCTGTGCAGACAGAATGGCCAACAGAGAAAATTCTGCAGTTTATTCCTACCAGAACCCCTCACATCACATAAATATCACTAGACATGTGAATATCCTAATATAAACTATCTTTCACATATTTTAATTGTCTAACATGTAAAGTAGATACCAAAGATTTCAATATTTAAATATAGTATCATAACTATTTTGATGGTTTAGAATATGTATTTTGAATTCATGATTACTGATAATGAGATATTCTGAGATGAATATTAGAGATCATCATCTGTCATTGACCTTGAAAAACTGAAAAAAAAAACTGACTTTAAATTCACTACATTGGTAAGAAGGGAATACATTTGTGATATGGATGTCCCCTAGTGTCAGTGCGACTATAGAAAAGTAATTGGCAAGACAAGAATCACTTACAAATAACATCAGCATACTGCCTTAGTGGAGCTAAGAAATGAACTGGGACCATAGAGTTATGAGTTTCCCTAGAACTGCTTTTGAGTGTGTGTGTGTGTGTGTGTGTGTGTGTGTGGTATGTGTGGTGTCGTGTTGTGTGTGTGTGTGTGTGTGGCATGTGTGGTGTGTGGGTGGGTGCATGTGCACATGTTCAAGCATGCCCACATGTGTGCATGTATGGTGAAGGGGCCTGAAAAATGCATAATCACTTCATATTACTTATTACAAAATTAAGAAAATGGGAAAGTTTTACTAATGATACACATTAAAAATTTTGATTTCCCGATCATGTTGAAAGATGTATTTATTTCTTGCAATTTGAGTAGTTATTTTTGATGGAGGAATTACTTTTATTTAATAAAGAAACTGCCTTGGCCCATTTATAGGCCAGCCCTTAGGTGGGTGGAGTAAACAGACAAAATGCTGGGAAAAAGAAGCCAAGTCAGAGAGTCGCCATGATTCTCCCACTCCAGACAGACGCAGGTTAAGATCTTTCCTGGTAAGCCAGCTCGTGGTACTACACAGAATATTAGAAATGGGTTAGATCAATAAGTAAGAGCTAGCCAATAAGAGGCTGGAACTAATGGGCCAGGCAATGATCAAAAAAATACAGTTTCCGTGTAATTATTTCGGGGCATAAGCTAGCCATGCGGGCGGCCGGGTGCCGGGGACGCAGCCCCGCCGCTCCTATTACAACAGAGTGGCACCCAACGTGCTAATGAACTCCACGTAAAACCTGAGAGGGCTTAAAAAGGACACAGGCTTTCTTTCTTATAGAGTCCACAGCCATTCCCCTGTGGGAGGAATGATGCCACCTTCAGTGAACTGGACCTTTCTGGATCAATTAAGATTGCGAAGACTATTCCCAACAGTTGTGACTACAGGAAAATCTATTCCCTCAATTAAGTCTTCCTTTTCATTTGATTCTAGACCATGTCAATCAAATTCATGGCAAAAACTAAGGACAGCTACTCAGTGAATGTCAGGCTATCTTGACTACAGTGCTAAAAATCTTGTATTAATGTGAGAAAAAAAGGGGGATGGTTTTAGAAAATGTTACTGGAGATCACACTCAGCCCTGAAGAAAAATGATGAAAATAATTTATTTGAGAAAGAATATGTGTAGAGAATTTCTGTTGAATGTGGTAAGTTCTAGATGCACGAACCTTGCAGTAGAAACTCTGCAATACCCACTGCTTGTGACATAAGCATTTTTATGCATGTCACAATTATTTATGCTGTAAACATCTTTATTTTTCATTCTTCCTCTGACAAATTAATTCCAATTCTAATGCTGAGAGATTCTGGTGAGTCTGCTATGCCCTAGTGCTCTTGTGACCAGTACCTAATATGCTGCTGCTTCTTAATCATTTCTTCATGGATTTGTGGCCCTTGCTATGCTCTATGATATTGTCCCTCTTAAACAATGACAGAAGGTGTATTCCTAAGGCTCTTCCCTGTTTGTCTGTCCTACATTTAATCTCAACTCTCACATCAAAACTACTACCAAATTCTTCTGTTTCAAAAATTTAAATTTTAACTCTCACATTCCTAAATGGAGGAGCTGGCAGAATTCTACCTCGTCCTGTCTACTCACCAAGCTCTGCAATGAGCTACACTCCTCAAACCCTAGAGATAACTGGTCGGCACAGCAAGTCTCCTTGGTGCTTCACACAGGGAAACTCAAGTCCAGATGGTTTTTGAATAGCAGAATTTCTTTTGGGGAGGTATATTTTCTTTTCTTTTTCGTGAAAATGATTTTCTCCACACAATACATTCTAATTATGGTTTGCACATATCCTCCCCATCTTCCCACCCACTCAAATCTATACCCTTTGTTTCTCATTAAAAAACAACAGATGGCTAGAAAGAAAAGTAAATGCACAAACTAAAATATATGAATGGGAATAGGACAAAACATGCAAACAAACAACAACAAATAGGAAGAATAAAGCACAAGAAACAGTTACAGAGTCAGACACACATACATGCACATACGCACCTCCCACATATAGAAATTCCTTAAAAACACAAAACTGGAAACCATAATTTGTAAATAAAAGGTCTGAATGTTAAAAATAAGTAATGGTCAAGCAAAGAATCAGGCAGAGAATTATGAAGTTAAACAAAACAAAACAAAATTATATATATATATATATATATATATTTGAGTTTGTTTTGTATTTGTACTTTATTGCTGGACATGGGGGCTGCCTTTAAGTATAGTTTGTGTGGCCAATGAAACTCTTAGTTTTTCTTCAACAAATGATTGTCAATTGGAGTTAGGTTCTGGGTTGGGATGGGGTCTTGTGTCTGCTTCCTTTCTCAAGACTGAGACTTCATCTGATTCAGACTGTGCCGGTTTGCTCAGGAAGCACTTGCACATGTATTTAAAATTATGGAACAATTTATATCTGTACATCACTTCCTTAAATGATATATGTGGTGACATTATATACTAAATAAAATTAATTATCTTCTGAATACCTTGCATAGTCCTAACAATGTAAACTCAGGTGAAAGGTAATTTTACTATAGTATGTTAACACAGACACAAGAAAAGTCAATCATTGTAGGTACATCCAACATAGTGGATATAGGGTCCTTCAGCAAATGGCTTACTTCTTGTAGAAAAAATGATATTTTCATTAAAAATGGCATATTTCTGGGTATTTTATAAATCTAAAGTTGTTTAAGCATTTGTCACAATCCAGGAAAACTCATTAAATAAACACTGAAAATTTTTCTATTACTTTGCTTTTTTGATATTAAGCTACATGGAATTGTTTCAAGTAACTTATTACTTTTTCCAGAGGACTTTATTAATAAGTGTTGTATCTACACCTGCTGCTGAGAAGCAATAACAAGCTGATGGTGTGATTATATATATGAATTCCATAGAGACAATGCAAAGATGAAGATGGTAAAGTGTCAGAAAGAATAGCCCTTGCCAGAACTGACCACGTTCCTTCAATTAAAGCATGACACATTCAAGAACAGTTTGTTATGTGTCAACGTAATATATTTTGTGAGAAAGTTTTCAAGAAATTATAAAGAATGTTCAAGGCTTTCACTGAATCGGTGGAAGTCCTGTGTAGAAACAGAAGCCAAGGAGAAAGCTAAAAATCACTGCCTTAGATGCGAGGAGGGGAAAGGCACAGAAGTCTCATGAAATCTTTCAGGGAAGTACAGTGAGAGTGGTCAATGACACTTTGGTTTCAGTCATTTTTATGAAATCTCAAAATTAATAAAAATTAAAAATAATGTATACTACCCAGAAAACTAATGTCTGCTACAGTAGATGGTTTCAGCAAAATCTTGTATGTGTGGCAAGAATAAAGAGGATCTTTTCGTGACAATCATGATTTAAGCAGGGCACAAAAAAGATAAGATATAGGACAGCTTTATATGCCCACAGCTGTGTTTGGAGTTTACCTTGGTAATAAATTCTTCTAAAGATTCACTTATACAACAAATTACATGAGCAGAGGCCACACATTAGGTTTTTTGAGAGAACATTTTGTATTCAAAACTTAATATAAATAAGGATTGAGGATATAGTTTAGATGGGCAACATCTGCCTAGCATGGGAAATATCTAGTTTCCAATCTTCAGTAGCATATAAAACATGAAAAAAAAATTGTTGAATGTGCGATTCTCTACCTGTAATTGTATTTGGAAGAGAGTTGAGAGTTCTAGTGCAGCCCAAGCTATATGGTGACCTCAAAACCAACCTAGTATATTTAAAATTTAAAGAGATGTCCGAATAAACACATAACCAAATAAAAAAATCACAGATGTGAATTCTAAAAATGGTCAAAATGCAGAGCAATTGGATGACATGAAATGTGCAGTGAGTACAGACTAAGTACTTAAAATGTAGCAGGGTCACTTACCTTGAACTTTTGTACTCAGAAGGAAAGTATTGGTGGCATGGAAAACAAGTATGGCAGAAATCCTTCTTAGCTTACTTTCTGTTTTTTTTTTTTCAATACCTGCTGATTATGTAAGAGGGAACTTAACACAGTGCATTGTTACTCAACGTCTGATCTTCAGAGCAGTAGCCCAAACAACTAGAAGTTCTTTTCGTATGCATAGATTCTGCCTGGTGCTCAACCCATTCAACTAGAATCTGTATTCAAGGTCTGAGTGTGGCACTGCACGTTAGCTGGTTTCCATTGATCTTTTTACTTACTAGATGGGGAATCTCAGAGAATATACTGAATATGCCTATGCCTTGTTTTTATCTGAAAATTGAAGAAATAAAAACAAAATCAGAAACCCTATTATAAAATCCTAAAATCAAAATATTTCAAAATACCCAACTTGTGTGTGCTGATAGGAGGCGACATTGGCAGAAAACCTCACACTTGATCCTTTTATTGTTGTTCATGGAGGTCCCTGTGGCCTCCAAAACAATATAAGTTATTGCTACTGGTATTTGTACAAATTGCTATTTGTACACCAGGACTAGAGGGTATAAAACTTTATTCCTGATGACATTGCATACTTCAGTCATAGGACATAGAGAAATCAACTGGAAACAAGCTGGAAGCTTCCTTCCTGTTGGCCAGTTTCCATAGCTCTGGAAGGTGCCATGCAGACTGCTGGGAGAGAAAAATTAATGCCAGCCTTGCTCAGCTGTGAACCCTGCATGCTACTCTATTGACCTGTCTGACAATATGTCTCCACAGATATAATATTTATATGACTGATAAGGGGCAACTAACCCTTTATTGATTGAATTTGATGACCCCTCCCCAAGAGAGAATTCATGTTTAATACTATAAGCTTTGTAAGAAGTCCATGGCTAAGTAAGTGGTAGCCCTTAGTGGGAAAGCTATCACTGTTGCCTCATGAAATGAACATCCTGTGCCTATCAAACTATTTATGTTCATGTCCATAGATTAGTGATGCTCTCAGCCTTGGTAAGAGAGGACCTTTCTGCAGTAATTACTCCATAGTCCCTACCAAGGATACTTTTAATATTGACTTACCAAAATTAAAACCACTAAGTGGAGAGCCTGGCATGAAGAATTGTCATGATTGCCTTGCTGGATGTGGGAAGGCTTAAAAAGTTATGATCAGAAACGTGTTAGCAAGTTAGCACTCCAGATCAAAATGACTTGTCAGAAGAAATATTATCTATTTCTTTACTTGCTTGCTCTACTCTCTACCCACCAAGGTGATTTGGGACATGGCTACTGCTTCTGATTTCTCCTCTGACACCCTTAAAGGAGCTTTCATCTTGTCGTAGGGACTATCAGGTCTCTAGGAACCTGCCATTCTTGGGTCAGATTGAGAGTGCTGAGAAACCTGGATTTGAGGACTGAGTAATTACTGGCTATCCCATCTCAGTGAAGTAAATGTCAAGGCACTCAGCCTCAAGGATCAAGTAACTGCAGAATTCTCATCTCAGGTGTATTTTTTATACTACCATTTTAAGTTAACTTTTAAAGTATATATAAATATATATATGCAAGCGTATTTATATGTATATATACATATAGATACACACATATACATATCATATATGTGTGTGTAATCTGTTCCTCTAGAGAACTCTGACTAAAACAGAGTCATAATTGGCTGAAGTGCTGAGAATATGTGAATGTTAAGTGCTCATCTTTAAATGTGGCATCTAGAGTCCATCAGTATTTAGAGAACACCACAGAAGAAAGAATAGAAGGAATGTAAATACCAGAGAAAAGGCTGGAGGTTTGCAGAAGCTTGTTTTCCAAACACAATATGGCACTGAATTCTCAATAGCTACTCAAGACCTGCGAAAGATTAAGTCTGCCACCATTCTGTCATACACAGGGTCCTCACGCAAGAGTGTAACCCCTGGTTAGATGTCCATACTCTTTTAAACCCTAATGTCCATAACCGAAATTAAACTCATTGGGCTACATAAACATGTGTAAGAAGTGATTTTAAAACATTTATTTTTTGTCTTATTTATTTATTTTGCGTTTTTTCAGACAAGAGCCTACGCTGTATAATAGGCATGCTTAGAGCTCACTATGTGGCTCATGTTAGTCAGTGAACTCATGGCAATCCTGCCTCAGCCTCCAGAATATACAGATTACCACCGCAAGTCATTGCATCCAGTTAAATACTCATTTGTATTTATCTAAATCAAGTTTAAGAATATCCATTTATTAATTGATGGATGCTCACTTAATTCTGAATATATGACCCAGTGCTATGGAATTTCCCTGTAGGTGTTCCAAAGCTCTTGATTTTGTGCAGGCAACCCTCACCCTTTGTGCTCACGTGATCAATTGTGCACAAAGTAAGCAGTAATAAATGATGATAAAAGTCTTCAATTTCACATTAAAACATTTAAACTTCTAAGGTTTTGTTTTTTCTAGCATTACCCCATGAAGTCTTACATATTTAGCCTTTGTCTATGAAATAAATTGAAAAATAATTTTCTGGAATCATTTATGTATGAATTCTGTGTTCAAACCTCACCTTTAAAAGATGTGTGTGTGTATTTGTGATCAATTTACTTCAATTTTACCTTGTTGATTTCAATATTCTGAAGTTAGAATGTTGAATATTAATATTCCAGAGAAATAAAGTAGCATGCTGAAATATTGATCCAGAATTTAAATTCCTTTACTGCCAGTTATGTGATGTCTTCAATAGTACCACAGTAAACAATCTACTTCAAAACATAGACTACTTTGGCTTTGATTTATGCTTTAATTGTGTTTACACTGTTATGGTAAAATACCAGGTCAAAAGTAAGAAAGAGTAGAAAACTGTGATTGTATAACATGTAGGGTGAGACGTGCCTTCAAAGAAACTACCAATGGATTTGTTTCTGGAGGAAAAGAAAGACATTTGGGTTTCTGCAGTTTGACATAGAGAGTCTTTAAATTTTTTTCACTGAGTTCAGATCTGAGATGCCAGAACTGCTCAGATATCTGTACATACACAGTTAGCATTGAGCATATTTAACCTGCAATAATCATTTTCATCGTTTCCATATAGATACATATTTATATGTGTCAAAACACAGTTTGTAGACTTAAAATATATACCATCTAAGTTAACTTAGAATACATTTTTGGCAGCACTTTATTATAGGACACATCTGTAGGCTAATTTGTTGAACCAGTTTTTAGGGACAATCATTGAGTAAACTTATTAAAATGTGTTCTAATGTTCTTATAATGACTGGAAATGACCATTGTTTTAGTAATTCTTTAAAAATTACATACGTGTATACAATGTATTTTGATGCTCTTCTTCCCTTCCATTATCTCCTGCCTGCTTCTACCCACACTAAATTTCCTCTTCTGAAGAAGAAGTCCCCTCCTGCTTTCTGTCTGTGGTCCACTACCTTAATGGCTTCAAAGTGTGGGTGGGTGGGATTTACTTAAGCAAATGTAGCTAAAGCACTGAGATATATGACTCCCTCTCTCACAGCCTCATTAACTGCCTAAAGTTTCTCAGGGAGATTCCTATGGGGCCTTGCTAGCATCTCCTCCAGTAGTGGTAAAATTCTGGTGAGGCCAGAAAGTTGATCTTTAGGGCAATAGAAAACTGAACTATGAAGGTAAAGAATTAGATACCTTAAAAATTAGCATTTGGGCATAATCCCAACCCTGATACTTTTTATTAACATGCTGACCTCCTGTCTCAAATTAAGGGAGTTAATTAAATAAAAGTTATCTAGAAACACACAATTAAAAACTTCAGAGCAATTCAGGTGGTGGTGGTGGTGCACACCTTTAATCCCAGCACTCAGGCACAGAGGCTGGCAGATCTCTGTGACTTTAAGGCAAGCCTGGTCTATAGAGTGAGTTCCAGGACAGCCACGGTTACATAATGAAACTCTGTCAAGAAAACAAATATACAAAAATTCCTTCAAAACCAGTGTTATGAATTAGACTTAAAATTAAAGTTTTCCTTTTTAGCCTTATTGAATAATAAAGCTTTGTCTTAATATTCTGAATATATTCAGAAATAAGTATAAAATGACTTATTCATTAAGTATCAGCAGATACATTTTAACTGATTTCAAAGCATAAAAATAATCTTAGAGAAATGCTGATTTCTTTAGGAATATGTAATTATGCCTGGGTTGACATAATTAATGATATAAGATTATAAATTATAAACATTTGTGTGAGAACAATTAAATTTCACTTCATTATGTATTATTTACATTGTATATTCATTCACAAGTAGAATATTGGATGCATGTTTGAAGTCACTAATATTGTTTGCTCTTTAAGTCATTTAAGTCTGTCTTAGTTAGGGCTTCTATTTCTGTGAAGAGACACCATGGCCATAATAACTTTTATAAAAGAAAACATTTAATTGAAGCTACTTTGCAGTTTCAGAAGTTTAGTCCATTATCATCATGGTAGGACATAGCAGTGTGCAGACATGGTGCTGGAGAAGGAGCTGAGAGTTCTACATCTTGATCCACAGGCAGCAGAAGCACTTGTGTGCCACACAGAGTATAGCTAGAGTATAAAAGACCTCAAAGCCCACCCCCACAGTGACACACTTCTTCCAAGAAGGCCACACCTATCCCAACAAAGCCACAACTTCTAGTATTGCCAGTCCCTACAATGACCATTTTCTGGCAAATCAACAAAAAGTCCACATCAAACACACACATAACTGATTGGTTCTAGTGAGAAGCTCAAGTTGGATTTCCCAATATCAGCTGCCACTTAAGTTTAATAAAACTGCTAAAATAATATTAAATATTGAGTAAAAGTGGTAAGCTGTACTCATAACCCAGGATCTGCCATTTTCATGAAGGCACCAAGGGGTCAAAGAAGCGTGGGGACAGGCTCTGCAGGGAAAGCATCTCAGGTGATGAAAAGAACATGTTTGTAAGAGCTGGAAAAGCGTTCTTCCTGCTGCAGCAGCAGAACTGGGGGGGTGGGGGTGGGGGCAAAAACCAGCCTGGGAAATTCATGAAACAGCCTCAAAACCATATGAAGACATTGGTTCTTACCATGAGTAATACGGAATGCCACATGATTCTTGGAATTAGTTATTAAGGTGTACATGTTCACTCAGGGAGAAAACACCTTGAAGAATCCCGCTGGAGCAGAGAGCTTTGCGGTGATTTAAAGTGTGAATTCAGTTAGCCCCATGCGGCAGTGCCAGGAGCAGGGACACACCCTCAGACTGTCGATATGCTCTAAAAGCTAGCGCCAAGAGAACTGAGTGATAAATTGGATGTGTTGAGTTCATCATTTATAAAACAACTTTAAAATTGCAAACCTACTCATTTCAGGTTCTTGTTTGTTGACATCGATTTTTTAAGTAATAACTACCTTTTACAGCTTTCCTGCTAAAATGAAATGATTGTTATGATTCAATAACTGAAAAAAAATGGATCAGTTTATGGGACAGCCACCTCCCAGATGAAAAATAGGAACAAAACATGGCAGGGTGACAACAATAAGCAGGAGAAGAGTGGAGGGACAACGTAAATTGAAAATCTGTGCGCACTAAGTTGAGTTTGAAGTGAAACACTTATTAAGATGACTAATTTTCTATAATTTTTATTTCTCAAGCCAATCTGGTTAATTTTCCTGTGTGCTTTATTTTAGCCTTCCACAAGAGTTTCTCCATATGCCTCTGGGAAGGACACTAAGATATTTATTTCTTGATTTTCTTCACTTAATGAGTTTTCTGATTTTTATAGCTATACTTACTTTACCTGTCAGACAAATCCTGTTTTTAAAATCCCTTTCACATCATTATCTTTTCACAAAGTGGCCCAGAGAGCAATGTTTATTTATTAAACCACTTGAAAATACCACTTTGTTACCATTTGTTCTAATCTGAGAGCTTCGGAAGTTTCTACCATGTTAGATTTATGAAGTATTTCCTCATAAATCCTAATTAGGTTGTAATATACCTAAATTCTCTTCCTTATATGTTTAATTTTGGACATGAAGTACCTACATTTGTATTTTCAATCATCCCTTATGGTGAACGATTGAGGAAAATTAATAAATCAGAATGGCAGGGAAAAATCTTAACTGCAGGTTTTCTGCCCAGCACACTGTGTTGATCCAGCTACTCTGGCGTAGAAAACACCCCTAAGTCCACAGCAGTGCCTTGTGTTTGAAATGCCTCATTGGGTGATTAGAGAACACTCATCTCCACTTATGTTCCTAGAAACCATCAAATCTCTTAACCATGTACTTTTTTGCCTGTTTGCAGAATCTTCCAACTTACTGGGCTTTCTCTGCCATGTACCAACCTGTCTTAAAAGTTATTCGATGAAGAACAGGGGGGTGATAGAGAGTAAGAGAGCTTTGTGTAGTAAAAGAGAGTAGCTCGCACCCATGAAGAGCCCAGTCAGAGAGTGGCATTTTTTTTCTACCCTACCTCTGACCGCTTTAGCACCCTGTTGTCAGCTGCTTCTTCTGGTTGTTTCTCGCTGATACTTAATTCTGAAGAGAGCTGTGAGCCAAAAACAAACCTTTTCTCTTTACAATTTAGCCAAAGTTGAAACCAGGCACATACAGCAAGTACTTAGATTCAATGAAAGGCCAGTGATATCCTTCAAGAAAAGGCGGCTCATTTAGAGTTCTCACCAATCAGTACATGTGGCAAAGAGTGGAACAAATGGGAGAGAGAATTGCAGAAACCTGCAACTGAATGGAAGGAAATGAAATGATAGAGGCTGAGGAATACAACTCACTAAAAGCCAAGAGATAAATGAGCTGAAAGGGGGGAAGTATGTGTGTCTACTTTTCAGTACCTGGGTCATTAAAAAGCACTATGGAAGATACATAGTATGCGTGTCACCAAGAAAGAATTCTAGGAAATGCTACAGGCAAATTGTTAATATACAAGGTTTCTGGTGACTAATTCGATTGACTTGAGCAAAGTATAATTTGAGTTTGTGATTTATAATGCTGGGAATTTTGTTCTGTGTGCTATGCATGCATATATTTATGTATATTTACATATTTGTGAACACACATGCCTGTGGGATTATACACACACACACACACACACACACACACGATAAGTTGATGTCAGGTTCCTTTCCTCTGTTCGACAGCTTATTTATGGAGGCAGTATCTTTATTGGTCCTAGATTTTGTCAATTCAGCTAGCTAGCCTCTCTTGTCCTTCTGAGGCACCGTGCCTACCCAGATTTCATGTAGGTATTGGTGATCCTCAGGGCCTCGTGCTTGTACAGCAAGCACATTATCCAGTGAGAAATCTCCTCAGTTCTGAACTTGTATTTTTGGAAATTACAGAGAATCACTCCTTCCAAGCTTACATTTTCAATCTCCTAAATCAATACATGTTTTTTTTTCCTTTGCGTTTGATTGCAATTGGCTTTTAGACATTCTAGAATCAACATGCTGCTATGAAGATCTTGCTGTAGGAGATAAAAGTGCATTTTATTCTCTAGAAATTGGCTCACTCTGTTCTCATTTCACCTAAATGGTTGGCTAAGACAAAACATGGATCGACTGCATTTTATCTAACTCTCTAATCTCCAGAAAATTATTTTGGGAAAATATATCCCAGCAGATGGAATGGTATTGTGGAGAACTTCAGTATAGAAAAACCTGTTTTCTGTCCATTACAGACTGTATCAAAAGTGTTTAAAAGTATTCAGTGCTTTCGTGATAGTATAGGAAACTCAAATTGCTTTGATTTAAAATGTCATCCTGAAGAAAAAGTCAGAATTTATAAGCTGTGGGGCCTATGAACATCCAGCTAATCACAGTCAGTACCTTTGAGGTCAGCATTCATAGCTGAGTCTGAATCAATATTAACACTCCTTCTCGGCACATAGTAAATGAAAAATGTTTTCTATAAAAGGAGTTGCTTCTTTATCATTTATTAAAGAGTAGTCAGTTGTCTGTCCTTTCCTTGGACTTAAAAATGATAGTGTAGAAATGGTTTATACTTATATTTTCATGGTTTAGAAGTGCTTTTTAAAAAAAAGATATTTAGATTTTAAGGGAATTGTATGATCTTGTGATAAGATTATTTTCACTTACACCAGTCTGTGTCTTCCGTAGAAATCAAGGTTATAAAGAACCCTATCATACTGATATTTGGGACTATCGCATTGAGAGCAATAAATTCTGATTTGATAAATATTACAAAAATCCACTTGAGATGAAATGCTCCTATCGTTTTCCAAGTTAAGAACTGATGCAGTCTTCACTTATTCTCCATATGACAACAGAGTCCAGGGGGCGTCACGTCTAAGCTCAGAGGCATGGCCTCCTTCTGAGTTTGTTTTACTGTCCCTACAAGAATTGCTATCACAAGTATTGAGGCATTAGATAACTGGTGCTACTTCACAGTCTCTTCCCTAATTTACCAGTCAGTTTCCCTCAGCTCTTTTCTATTTTGTAAGTAAAACAAAGAATTCAGAGAAAGAGGAAATTATCTGATCTTTTTTAGTTTTCATTTCAGACCATTTGAAATAATTAATATTACTCAATACATTAAATCTCAAAGTACAGCAGAGAAGCAAGCTCACATATCTTATTCTTCAGCCTATATTACAGTATCTTAGTTCCATCAGCTGTGGAAAAATACTTTAGTTTGAGCTTGCTGTAGAGTGTGAAATTATTTGCATATCATTTATGCTGCCAAGAATGTTCCCAACTGCCCTTCCGTTCCTTCCAGCGTAAGCAAGAGAGTGGCTCCTGACAGGACACACTGGCCCAGCAATTGCTTTACGTCCTTAGGAATTTGTAAAGGACATTATCTTCATGTCCTAATTTGCTCTCAGTAATACTTTACTTCTCAGAAAAGATTTCAAGCTGGGAGATAAAAGCAAAAAGACCTTTGAGGGTTGTTCTGTACTATGACTTGGGGTTGAGGGAATTTTTTTTTGTCATAATTTGGGTTCTCATAGCTTAACGTTTTGCCTCCTTTTTTCTTGTTTAATGTTCAGCTAGCCCTTTAAACTGAGCTACATCTTGTTATATCTGTTTGTTTGTTTATTTTTACACAACATTTTGTTATGAAGCCTAGCCTGGCCCAGAACTCACAGTCTTTCTGCTTGAGACTTTGAATGCTAGAATTTGGGTATATATTGGCACACCTGGCAAATATGTTGCTTTTTAGATTGATTTATTAAAGCAACATTTCTAATTTGTACAAAATAATTTCAGTTGAACATCAAGATATGTCCCTCCTTCATAGATATTTAGTTCTCAATGCTAAGACAAATCATTTGAGCAATACAATTGGGAAATATCGTAGCTATGCTTTGCATCATATAATTTTTTGAGATATTTGTGTAATGCAAGAGCAGAAACAAACTGAGTATGTCCATTTAACAGAGTCTCTGAGTGTGCTGTCGTTCTGTTATTGAAGACAAGAGCTGTCAGGAAGCAAAGACTGAAAGGATGCCTGCTGCCCTCTGATCAGTGATGTAGGAAAAATCCTGGAGAGGCCAGCATCAGACAATAGCACAGCTAGCACTGAGTGGGAAGACAATTAACGTCTCAGATGCTAATTCAAAGTCCCAAAGAAGAATGAAAGGAAGACAATAGCATTCCAGCTGTGTTGTAAACATAATGCAGATGATAGACTAACGAAAAGGATAAAAATTAAAAGTAGAAATAGATTTTCAATTCACCTCATGCTCTATCTGACTGCAAACAGCATTGTATGGTAAATTGTTTTATATTTACCTTTTCTAATAAGAGAAAAAGAAGCTTTATGTTTCAATATAAATAATTCATCTTTACCCCAAAACAAGCTTAGATAAAGAACATATTTTAGGAATGAAAATTGTTTGAAGACTTATGTGGGCTTACAAGTTAAACCAGTAATTATGTAAATCTTTCTAACTAATATTAATTTTAAATCAGGTTAAATCACAGTCTCTAGCAACATGTTCAGAAGACAGTGTCTCAGGACAAATGAACTCCTATTAGGGCTACACTTTTAGCGGGTGATACCACACTAGTTCTTTCAAACTTTTCTCCTGCCTTCCACCCCAGCATCCTCTTATCATCCACATTTATAAACTATTTCAGAAACTTAACCATTTTGTCTTTTTTTTTTTAGATTTATAATTTTATTTTTTTTAAGACTGTGTCGATGTATATGGGTGACTATGTAGCAAAATGAGAGTATGGGATTCTTTGGAACTAGAGTTACAGGATGTTGTGAACTACTCTGCATGGGTGCTGGAATCATGAGTGCTCTCAGGTCTGCCTGATAAAGAACAATTTTCTTAACCACTGAGCGATCTTACAGTACGTGCTACCATTTTGCTTTATTTTAAAGCAAGACACAACTATTTGCACATTCTGCTATAAAAGTTCAAAGTGTCTTTAAAAGTCAGAAGTTACATTAAAAAAAAAATGGTGTGGGGATCAATGATTTCTCCGCTAATGCTGTCAGGTTTACATTCCGCCATGACATCAGTAAGCAAATAAAGCTTTGGAGGAGAATTAAAATTGCCACCTCTAGAAATCATAACCTAGATTTCTCTGTGTCCTGTCAGAAAACAAGAGAATGGAGGAAGTTTAAGAAACATTTGAAAGTGGAGAGAAACACATTTTCTACTCACTGGAGGCAAGGAAAGGCTTCTCAGCTTACACAAATTTAAATTTACATAGTGCACATTGATGAACGTTTTTTTTCACTTCTCCTCAAATTCATATTAATGTTTTCTGTAAAAACAAGTGGTGACATCTGAGACTCAAGCTGTTTCTACATAAATCTCATGAGCACAGTACAGAAGAATCACTGAAGGAGAAACTCACATTCTTCTTACAGTCACTACAGGACCACCAATGATCATTTTCTTAGTATTTCTGAGTCCCTTCAAAAGCAATAATTATTTCAAATATTATATGATTTAATCCAGAAGCCCATCAGTTCATTCTTGAAACCACAAGACAGTGTAAGGTTTTAAATTTACGCTAGTCAACTGCTTTTAAAAATGGTTGACCCAATGGATCTGTGCATCATTTTTGGAACATAGAAAATAACTAAAGTTGTGAACTACACAGTCACCATTATTAATGTCTCTTTTATGAGTGAAGTAAAAAGTTCTTAAGGTTTAGGTATTTCAGGGTAGAGTGTGAACATTTAGGTATTTCAGGGTAGAGCATTATTTTGCCCTAGATTTCAAAATTTTAAACTAATGTGTTATGTAGTCCTATCCAAATTCAATCAATCAATCTTAGCTCCATAGCTCAAATGGTAAGTTTTAAATCATGTTAAAGGAGGCAGGGCATCTAAGGTCATTAACTGTAATAAAATGTCTGATAAGAGCTAACATTCATTGTATTGTGAAATTAAATAGTTTCAAATACAATTATTTCATATCATTTGTCTTCACTGTAATATGGAAAAAATTTCAAACGTTATATCATGAGTATATGATGTTCATTTTATTCATCTTAGGAAAGTAGACAAGAGCATGTGTATAACTGTTTTTAACAATATAACATTATTACTTGATTTTATTTTGGTGGCAATTAATGCTCACCTCAGGCAACTACAACATTTCAGCACTAGCTTCATGAATCATCAAATACGGATGGTGTTTATTAAGACATCACTAAAATATCCATATCCTCTGTATCTTAGGAATTTATTTACAATATGTGTGTGCATGTATCTGACAAGCAGTCACTTGGGAAGGACCATTAATTAAACTGATGATAAATAATCCAATTCCTGCTATCAAAAATAGAATAGGTGAAAGAAAACATTTTCTTCAAGTACTATGTCTGTTCAGTCTGCTCACTTCTGCCTGTGCTTCTAGGTTCTTTTTTTTTTTTTACTGTAGGCCACAATTACACTTAACTACTCCCTAGGCTTATATTCCTATATGAAGTTGGCAATTAATTAATGCCTTTTTGAGAAATTTGTAATTAGAAACAATATTCATCTTATTCATTGATGCTTATGCAATATAAAGCATCATTCTGTTATGAGTACTGTTGTATGATTAGAATGACATCCGAGGTTATACAGTGTTCACTGGCACTGCTGATTTAAAGTAAAAGTTTAACAGCATATGGCTTGTATATTTTGATTTTTAAACATTTGATGAGTTGCTTTAATGTTATTGCAAGTATTGATATGGGTTTCTTCCTCTTCAATTTGCAATAACTGCTTTTTATAAAGAGGAGACTAATCAGAGAATGCAAAAAAAGTAATTTTGGAATCATACATAATGATATTTTGTAACAATCATTGCGTATTTCTTACAGATTGGACTATAATATTTGTTAAATTTTTTATTATGCAATAATGTAAGTCTTTCCTATATGATTAACTCTCTATTCAAGTAAGCTACCATCAGATAACTAATTTTCCACATCATATATACATACACTGTATTAAGTAATGGTTGTTGTAAATTTAAAATTGTTTCAGGTATACTTATCATTTGTGGCAGAGGTGGGGGTTATTTATTGGAACATAGGCAACTTATTGGAAGTATTGTCACTGAAGAAAATGACACTTTCCCCCCAAGCAATTACTGACTGTTAATAGACCCTCGGGAAGTAATAGGGCCTTTTGTGTCCCTTCCCAATCTCCGATGAAATATTGAGGGGCCTAATCTTGCGCAAGTGGTAAGTACAACTGCTAAAGTCATCATATTTTTAAATTGTTGTCCACTCAAATCTCTCCCTGAAAATATTTCAAGGCAATAATTGTAACATTTGGCAACTGCAATTCTTATTCTTCTACTTAATGAAACACTGGGGAATGAGTAAGGCAGCCCAACATGCCCATCTAAATACATGTTTTACTTTTCAATTCCATTTGCCTTTTTATTGCCTTCTTATTCATCCCAAAGAAAGACTGAAGGTAAGGTTAGATAGGCAGAGCTTTGGTGCAGCTTACAATAGGTTCCAGAGATGGACAATGAGGTGATATGTAGAAAACTCTCTGAGTCACTAAACCCATGTACATATCTCACTGCTATAAAAAGACTATGGAGAGTAAAAGAGAAAAATGATAATAGTGACTGGAAGACTAAGCCTGCAGTACATTTCTAAGAGCCTTTCCCCGGGGCCAGATATTAATCCATCAGAGGTATCCAGTGCGTAATAGGAACAGGCTTATCTTAGCATCTCACATTTACTCACTGGTTCATGTGTGGTCCTGGAGAACGCCTGACTTAGCATCAACACTCCAATAAGCTTTAGATGGCAGGATTATGGGGTCATCAGTCATTGAAGCAACCCAAACAGAGATATTAGAGATATATGTTTCTGGAAGCCCCACGTGGCATTGATGCTACTTATGTTGAGACATTTTTTAGATTTAAATTCCTATTTTCAGACTACATTTTCTTCAATTAACAGGTATGCTGCCAGTGTCATTGTTAAGGCTTTTAGTTTTGTAAACATGATTAAAATGAATAGCTATACTGGGCAGCTTTGATTAATGGATTATATAAATGTAATACACACACACACAAGGAAGAAGAATCAAAGACAGAAATTTGATTTTGGATCTTAAATGGTACAAGTTGAAGATCTGCTGGTAAGAGGAAAACGGATGAAATGAGGGTCCTCGAGAAGTACAGAGACTTTCTATAAGGTTCAGGAATTTGTAGGGTGTTTGGTTGTTCATTGTCATCAAGGAAACCTTACTGGGTCTGTGTCTCCGTTGCCTTTGTCATGAAAATTCAAAGAGTGACTTTCCTTTTTAAAGTGTGAGTTTCTTTTTAAATGAGTTTTATTTGTGAAAGAAGAAAGATTTACTGCAGAAAGAAATCATACAGAGTTCTCGAGAGTGGAACATTTGTAGAACACATTAAACTCAAAGATATAATGAGAATATTACCAAAGAGCTGCAGTAACTGAGGGGCTTTCTTAAATGTTAAATAGTGTTGAATTTTTTGCTATTTTTTTCTGAGGAAGGAGATTGAGTCTTTCAAATGGGCTGACATATGGGGAGTTGGGCTTGTCAATCCAGTTCAACCAACCACTGATCTCCGTGAGATGTCCATGTGTCTCTCCAAGTCAGTGATGGCACTGGGGATCAACACACTCTTCTAAAGACCAGTGACACATCTGATTACACATAAATTCTTTGTATCTGTACTTACTAAGTCACTGCGTTAAAAAAAGAAGAGGAAATAAAACAAAACACCAAGGATATGAGGCAGTACCTCTGGCTAAGAAACCTCTGATTGAGATCAGAACTGCTGACAGAACCAAGAACCCTGATGTAGGAGGGTCATCTGTCTCGTGTTACTTTCATTGGTTAACAAAGAAACTGTCTTGGTCTTTTGATAGTTCAGCCCTTAGGTGGGTGGAGTAGACAGAACAGAATGCTGGGAGAAAGTAGCAGAGTAAGGCAGACACCATGGAGCCAGCCACCAGGTCAGACATGCTGAATCTTTCCCAGTAAGCCACCACCTCGTGGTGCTACACAGATTAATAGAAATGGGTTAATCAAGATGTGAGAGTTAGCCAGTAAGAGGATAGAGCTAATTGGCCAAGCAGTGTTTAAAAGAATACAGTTTCTGTGTAATTATTTTGGGGCATAAGCTAGCCAAGCAGCCAGGAGCTGGGTCGGCGGAATGCAGCCCGCCACTCCTCATCACTATAGAACCCTTTGATCACAACAGAACTACTTGTTTTCAAGGTGTCTGTTCTAACTGCCTAGCAAATTTCTTTCTCCACTTCTTGAGGGCACCAAACAATTATAAAGTTAGGCATCTGGTGGTATTAAGGGTGGCATTTGGATTATTATTAGCCATATAGAATAACCAAATTATAAAATGGTTAATTCAATGGATTTTCCAAAATTAGCTCTGCTTAATATGAGGAAGCTTTCATTTTAAACCTGTGACTTGAGGTCTGTGTCATTTCATAGTACATACAATGTAAGTTTGTATTAAAATATTTTAATTTGTAAACAAAAGGCAAAATTTGTCCTATATAAAATTCATTTTAAACTATATGTCCTATTGCACACTGCCAAGATACTAGCGTTCTGCCCACATAGTATTTTTTAAAGTAATGCTGAAGAGCCTGTGAGTCCATCTGTCATACAGAAAAAATTAAAATAAATAGACACCTCAGCAGTAGATTCAGAACTAACAAAATACATTGGTTAAGAATTCAGGTGTCTCTGTAAGAAAATAGTGAAATGGTTTTCAACAAATTGATACCAAATAATTTTAATCAAGTAAATTTCAGTGGAAATAATTGCATATGTGAAAATATTTTAGGTGGCCTTAAGAGAATTTGGCTTTATTATACATTGGGCAAAATATACTTGCTTCTATGTTAAGATAATGACTTTAGTCCCTTATAAGCACTTAATAAGGAGTTATATACTGCCCATGTGTTTGTTTGTCTTAACTCTGATGTGTGGAAGGCTGATGACCCCAGAGAATCTACAGATGGTTTTAAATAAAGGGCATCAGTAACACAGGATTAGTGAGTCTGAGCACTGTATATTAAATTTCTGTATAAGGTTCTGAAGCCATACATAAAAATCTTTAGTGTTCCAAAGCTCATTGACTTCCATTTCAAGGACAATGACAAGAAAGCCACCTTTTCCACTATAATTAATCAGCGGAAAAGCAACACATTGTCCATTTAGTTATATGTCTACTTTTAACACTGTAGGAAGAAACAGAGGTGAATTTGTTTAAATTATTATTATAGCATTGTAGTAATAATGTGATAACCAAACGTGCAATATTTAGGGACTGGAAAGATGTTAAGAGTACATGCTGTTTTTGCACAGGACGATTCCCAGCCCCTACATGGTCTGGCTCACCACTACCTTTAATACGAGACTCAGGAATGAGAAGCCTTATTCTGACTCCACAGAAGCTGCACCCTTCCTTGTAGTGCTTAAACCAATAAGTAGGGACACATATACACATGAATAAAAGTAAATGGATTTTTTTTCTCTAATGAAAGCATGATTATACATCATTTCTTCACAGTTCTTTCCTTTAACTCTTCCTATGTCTCCCAACTCTTTTTCAAATTCATGTAATCGTATTATTATTGTTACTTACACGCATATGTGGGAATAAGTGTGACCTGAAAAATTTATTAGTGATAACTGATATTTATATTTGCTTAGATCACATGGAATTTGATAATCATTGAGTCTGCTCATCACTGAGGAAGACTTACTTTCCTCTCTTTATATTTTTATTTGTAGCTCATCTGTGTGTGGATCCCACACAATTTACACCACATTCATCCACATTGTCATGTGAACTGTTGTTCTCAGTCCCTTTTTTGAGATTTTAGGTAGTATCTGTTTAATGAATGCAATGTTTAAAAACAAAATGCATACATTACATATTCTTGACTCAGAGAATAACTTTTCATGAAAAAAGAGAAAACTTTAGAAGACTAGAAGGCTCAGTTATTAAAGCAATGGAGATAAATACATGTGTTTTGAATGGAAGTGATTTTATTTATTTGGATACTCATATTGAATACTGCACAGGCTTTTATTCCACTATGTAGGTTACCTTTAGAGGGGGTTGAACCTGCAGAATAGTATTTTATTACATGACTCCAATGGAAATAGGTTAGAGTACATTGTGTGTGTCTATTGTATGTGGGTATGCACATCATAGTGTTAGTGTGAAGATCAGAGGGCACGCCAGCGCTACTCCAAACCAAGCAATATTCATCTCCTCACTTCCTACTAACAATATCTTTTCTTATGCACCTACCCCTGGCCCCTCCAGAAAGCCCCAGTAACCCAATGTACCCCACATTTGTTTCAGTAGAGTTGAGCTCATTTCTATTCTATTGCAAAAATCATAAGGAAAATAATAATCTCTCTTATATTTAACTGGTCTGATTCAATTTTGTTTGATCAGTGGTTAAACATTACCACAAAAATCAACCATCTCATGTTCCCTGTTTCTCAGTCAATGAAAAATAGAAGCTTTTCTCAGTTAAACAAACCTGAAGATGTCCAAAAATGAAAGAATGAAAGAAAGAGAAAAAAAAAAAAAAAAACAGGCAGCATTCCTGGGTCACATCAAATGAACCATATTTGCTTTGTAATTAAATGTAAGTGCACAGTAGTCTTTCTCAGGCTGAGTATTGTTGAGAAAGCAAGTATTGAATCTGTTTCTTCTCCTTTGTATATACACGTATATTTCAATAGCCAATACAAACAAAACCCTGCTGGCCAAATAGGAAGGATAACAATCTAGAGTTGTTTACTAGAGGTTTGGGAGATAATATTCAGAGCTCGATAGTTGACTTTTAAATGTTTAAACCCTTATTGAAGAAAGGCACACAGATGAGCCCACTGTTCATTCAGTATGCTACCTACCACCAAGAGAAATGTTCCATTGTTAATAACTTCAGCTTAAAACCTGAAAAATCAATCCTGTTTCCTTGCCTGAAAACATTACATATCAAATGAAATATTAGCTTCCATGGAGAAAACAAAAGGGCAAATTGAAATATGCAATAAAATCTGGTTTCAGAAGGTAATGCCAGAAAAAAAAAATCAGCAAATGAAAGCTGGTAAATTTTTATGTAGAAATTCTATATTAGCTTGTATTAGATTTTTTTCCTATTGCTAAATAAATTTATTCTATGCTTACTTTTTAAAATTTAGAATACGTATAATATTCTACAGAAGAGTATGAAAAGTCATTAGTGCATCAATTATGTACGTGTTAAGCAATTTCAGCCTACCAGATGTAGCTTACACTAAGCATACTCTATGGCAAATGGTTGGAGGTGATCCAGGGCCCCAGAGACTTGCACATAGCATGGTCGATAGCAAAAACAGTGACAAAAAAAAAAATTGATACTGTATCCTTGATTCCTTCATTGTATTCCAGATAAGCCTCTTAGGTGATATGTACTCTATTTATTTATTATAAATGATCTAGAAACAGATGAGATAGAAAATAAAAGTTGAAAAGTTTTGTTCCCATTTGTTTTCTTTTTATATAATTTCTCTGTAAATTTCCAAATCATCAGTTTTATTCACTCTTCACATTAATGGATAAAAAACTGGCATATCTCACAATCATGCAGTTTAGGGCCAATAAAGGTTTAATGTAGTCAAACTCAGTGAAGCAGATTCATATAATGAATTCAAAATGTACAGAAGTGAAACTGACTTGACTTGGTGAGTCTCTCTATGTAGTTAGTGGATATAGTGGATGAAAACGGATAAAATAAACAACATATTTATTTTCTTCCAAAATTAAATATGTATTAAGTATCAAATCTTAACCCAATTCACAGTCCATATACCTAAGAACATATTTATTTTCACTCTCATGTAATTTTATTCATCTTCTTTCTCTAAGAGATAGAATGTCTGTCTAAAGTAACAATTTCAGAATCTATAACACAATACTTTTAAGAGTGCTGGTGTGTACATTGCCCTTGAACTTATAAAAGCTGACTACCTCCACAGGCATTTTCTTCATTCGCTATAAAAACTAACTTGACTGGCATTTTTTACTTAGTTTAACTCAAATATCCACTTCTCCCATCACTTAACGCTTCTGTTTACCATGGGAGTACATGATCCTTATTATTGCATCTCATTTTGAGGTACCTAAGCACTTTTTCAAACCTTCCTGCCAGCTGACTGCTTTCTCCTTACTGGTTCTTTGAGGATTGTTTGTGGATTCTTTGTCTTAGACTAAGTTCCTGCTTTATTCTCTCCATACAAATAAGCAACAGAAACCCAAAACACTAACATCCTTAATGTCATTTTGCTAGTACAGTTTAACTTGCCTACATGCCTTGGAAAATAAAAAGTAATTAATTTTTTAATATAAAGAGGGTAATATTAGAAAATTCATAGATTATTAAATATTTAAGTGACCAGTAGAATGAATTTCCAGGTTTAAGAAAAGGCATATGCAAGTTTTAGAATGACATTAAAACTCCAACAACAACAAAAAAACATGATTTTATAAAGAAGAATAAAGGTTTCAAATTGGGGCTATAAGCCTTGCCTATCTAAAATATATGCAAGTAAAGAAATTGAATAGACATTGAGGAAATATATCAGCTAAAAAAGAGAAAACAGCTAAGTCATCATGGTGTACTTCAATTAATTATTGTACAACAGAACAATAATTAATGGTCAAGAAACATGGAAGAAAAAGAATTAAAAAGTTTATGACCCCTAAAAATAGTTTATCATAATTTCTGCTGTTTTATTATTATTTGTATGGAATGGTTTAAGAATGAGACTCACCAATGAAAGCAATCTTATTGGGAAACTGTGTACTTTTTCTTTTTAACCTGCATTTTAACCAGAAAAAGAAAAAATGCATCAGGCAAGACTTCACTCAACAGAATTGTAACAGCCATTGGAACTCAGATTAACTCTGCTGTTACAAAATAGGAACATCGTTAAGTGTTGACATGAAGTCCCTGAGAAGCACTATCAGATTTGAGTAGATAGGCTGTTTCCTACGATTAGACCATGTACATTTGTTAATTCACACTTATTCTAAGTTAGGTCCCAACTCTCTCACAGACACTGGAAAATAGGCATGCTATGTACTTCCTTGATTATACACCAAAGGGCTGGCTCACTATTCTAAAAGGATTCTTAAGTGACAGGAGGTGAAATCTCCATTTAAATCTCAAAGGAGCATTCAAAGAAAGAATTTGAGACTGAGAGTTCTCAGGGCCAATGTTGTAGATGGGGAAAATTAGGCTCTTTTTTTTTTTTACTGATTTTTATTGAGCTCTAAATTTTTCTCTTCTCTCCTCCCTGCCTCTCTCCTCCTCACTTCAACTCTCACCCAAGGTCCCCATGCTCCCAATTTACTCAGAAGATCAAGACAAGATCTCCTGAGTTAGGCTCTTATTAGCTGAAACTTACCTAGAATTTACTTGAACTGAAAGCCTGCTAAGTGCTATGGTCATTGGGGAAGATGTCATTCAATGACATGAATTGATAAGCAAACTAGAATCCATTCATATGATAGATTATTATTAATAATAGTTACAAAAATATGTGTATAGAAAGCATGCAACTCTTGGAAATAGGATGAAAATCAGAGAATTGTTTAGTAGCCCAGAAAATCAATAGCAGAAAAATTTAATGAACTAAGAGATAAATGAGAAGTCTTTTAATGATTTTGATACAGAGCTAGTACTGCAAATGCATATTTAATAAAATACGTGAACATTTAAAATCAATGTTCTGGAGTTTAATAGAAAATAAAGAAAATTGCAATGTTTGGTGACTGACCAAGGCTATGACTAGACAGACCAGGTACCTAGGGGAAACCCATATGCTGCTCATTTACTGCCCTCCTAAAGTAACCTAGGCATAAAAATGTCTCCTATAGACATTCTGCTATACTTATAGATAATTGTCTTGCTCCATCATCGTCAGAGAAGCTTTTTGCTGCAGTAGATGGGAAGGACTACAGAGACCCACAGCCTGACAGTGAACAGAATGAGAGAGAAACCTGAAAACACCCAGGCCTACAAGGGATGCCTACATCAAATCCCTTCCTCCGGGGCTCTGGGAATCCTGCTGAAGAGGAGATAGAAGGAGTGCAAGAACCAAAGAAAGGAGGGCACCAAGAAAAGAAGGTCTGCTCTCTTAGCAATCAGGCACTTCCACTCTCATGCCCTCAGGGACCAAGGGACAGGAGGACACATCAGCAGCAGCCACCAAAATGGACACTGTCACTATGACCACCATGAGTATGCACTGTCCCCATGCTCATGTGTTATATACCCTTATAAAAAGCAAGAGGCTTTTCTCCCCACTGTCTTTTCCTTCTGTTTTCCCTCAATGGTGGCCTCCCCACCTGCCCGAAAATCTCTCACTTGGGATCTGTTGCCTGGTGTGACTTTGTGAAACCCCTTGGCTCTGACCCACCAGCTTAGCTTCTGCCATTAAACCATTACATTCTGAACACAGAAGGACTCATGCTCAAATGAACTCACAAGTAGTGAAGGAACAGAAGCAGGACCAATAAGGTCCTAGAGCTGATAAAGAAAAATGTCCCTGTCTTTATTCGGGATAACCATTTATCTCCAATTGATAACCATTTACAAATAAAAGATTAGTTTCCTTCAAATAAATCTTACTGGGGGGGGGGAGGGAATAACTCTATTCTTATGAGTAGCCCCCATGTACTGTTGAAGATGGCTAATTAAAAAGTAACTCTAAATAGCATCTTTGGTGGCTCTTTGCCTCCTAACAACATTGTACCAGGACATTTTTAAAAAAGTCTTACATGTCCTTGGTCCATATATTTTGGGTTCTAGTTTTGTGGTTTTTATGGGATAACTGTGAACACTATGTTTTTCTGTTGTCTGTATGTATTTTTCATGCCTTCTCTTTGGATCTTTTCCTTCTTTGTTTGTTTTGTCCTATTCCAATTTGGTTTTTTTGCTTGTGTTTTATCTTACTTATTAATTCTTTCAACACATATTTGTTTTTAAAGAAGAACAGAAAGGGTATGGATCCGAATGGGAGAGGAAGAGAGAAGGAACTTGGATGGCTTGGAGGAAGTAAAATCCTAATCAAAACACAGCATATAAAAAAATCTATTTTGAACTGAAAAATATATATGTTTATTAAGTCTTTTAGAATTTTATAAAATCTATTTTGGTCAAAACTATCCCTCACTTTCCCTCTAATTTTTCTCAGATCAACTCCCAGTTCCACAACTATGTTCATCTTAATGTCCCGAAATTATGAGGAGTTAGAGACAGTTGATGGTTGTTGGCAGAGGTTTTTTGTTTATTTGTTTTGTTTTTTGTTTGGTTGGTTGGTTTTGGTTTGCATTTTTTGTTTTGGTTTTTTGAAACAGGGTTTCTCTGTAGCTTTGGAACTTGTCCTGGAACCAGCTCTTGTAGACCAAGCTAGCCTTGAACTCACAGAGATTCATCTGCCTCTGCCTGTCTGCTGGGATAAAAGGCATGCACCACCACTGCCTGACAAAACCTGATTTTCTTTAAGGGTGTGACTCTTGGTAATTTGACAATGCTTAATGGCCTTCCTTATGAGACATGAAAATGACATAAGTTTTTAGTACATTTGAATTTATGTGACCAAGACACTTTCAGATTCCATGTCTCCTTGAAGTTTGTTTTCTTCAAATTTTCCTGTGAATGTTCATTTTGTTGATCTGATGAAATTTAAAAAATCTAGAAAATCAGTAAAAACATGTCTCCAGATGGATCTGTGATGTTGTTTATGAAGGTAATTGGTCGAGGGAAGAAGATTTGCTTTATTTCTCACTTGCTTCTCATCTTGCCTTTATGTTAGTAAGAAAAGTCATAATGTAACCCAGTCAGGGACTCTCTAAGACTGTTACATGGCAATTGGCATTTTCCCATTGGCAGATACTAAGTGTTTAATAAAAATGGCTCATAGTAAGTGACATTATTTAAAAGGTATAGGACATGTGTCCTTGTTGGAGTAGATGTGGCCTTGCTGTAGAAAATGTGTTGCTATGGGTGACCTTTGAGGATGCAGAAACTCAAGCCAGCCATAGGGACTCAGTCTCTCTTGCTTGTCCATCTGATTGTAGAAATCTCAGCCCCTTGACCAGCACCATTTCTCCTGTGTGCTGTCATGCTTCCTACCATGCAGACAATGGACTAAACCTCTTAACTCTAAGCCAGCCCCAATTAAATATTTTCCTTTATAAAACTGAGAACTCAAGAACAATGGCAATGGGTTTTTGATCCTACTGCACGTACTGGCTTTGTGGGAGCCTAGGCAGTTTGGAGGCTCACCTTACTAGACCTGGATGGAGGTGGGTGGTCCTTGGACTTCCCACAGGGCAGGGAACCTGGATTACTCTTAGGGATGACGAGGGAGGGGGACTTGATGGGGGAGGAGGAGGGAAATGAGAGGCGGTGGCAGGGAAAAGGCAGAAATCTTAAATAAATAAATAAATAAATAAATAAATAAATAAATAAATAAATAAATAAAAAGAGTTACTGTGGTCATGGCATCTCTTCACAGTATTAAACACTAAGTCACTAAGTTAATCAGGATGTGGGAAATGTAGTTTGGGTACATATTTGATTGAGGGTAGTTTTCAATATTGAAGCCTTCTTCCTGCGTAAATAATGTAATATGCTGACTAATATAGAAAGATAGAATACAAATATGCTGCTAGATTTCCCAAGAAACATGCAGTAAAGGAACCCTAAACACTATATAGAGTTGAGTATCAAGTGGTAGAAAGGGGATTTAAGCAACGAAATAGTAAAATCTAAGCAGATTCATTAAGTTGTTTACCAATAAATAGTTTACTCCAGGAATAGTCTCAAACATTTTATCATTTTAATGTGTTAGAAAATCTCTGGAGAGAAGACAGGAACATATCTGAGAGCTTTGGCAAAGGTTCATCACTGACAGCTAAGGAGTACAGTCATCTTACATTCTGAGACACCTTGTCTCAAAAGTGATCCAGCCATGAGTATAAAATATCATGCAATGGCTAACTAGCCCCAAAGGTTAATGTTTTATAATTAGAAATTAGGTGAGTAAAGTATTACAATTATTGTAAGTTGAAAAGATTTGAAGTCCAGATAGGGAAACTTATCACTATGCATTCAAGCCAGCATCTTCTGTCAGGAGAATCTTGCACATTCTGGATTACCAGAAATAAGGATAGAGGCACAGCATGATAAGGGCAAAGCTCTCATTAGAAATTCATAAACATCTTTCCCATTTGAAGAAATGCATCATCTTTACAACTGGAAGATAATGAACGAGAAGAAAATTTTCTCAGAGAAACATTATGTAGGTACACACAATAACAATAACCTCATACCTTCCTAAATGGACCAAAGGGAAGTTAGCTGGAGAAGTGCGCAGATGAAAAGGGAACAATTACAGTGCTTTAAGACCTTTTTTCTTTTTACTCATGTCATACTTGATATTCATATGTAGAAAGTAGAATACTGATATATTTTGGTTCATTGGAACATTGCAATCTGATAATAAGTGAAGTCCAAGTCAAACTTTATCTCACAGAGCATCCACTGAGTGTGGACATTCACCTCTCAGGCACTTTCACAACCATGTAGTCACTAAGGTAGATTATTACCACTGATACATTTGATATTTATCATAGATACATATAGTGATTGGAAATATATATCTGCAACTCTCTGTCCCCACTTCTGGCCTTTAACATAGTCAAAGGTTAGTGAGAGAAAAGTTTGGATGTCTGGTGCTTATCTAGATACTGGAAAGCTGACTGCTTTATTTGCCAATTTGTTCCTCCAGAAACTGCACAGATCTTGAAGGATTGAAGTAACTATGGATGCTTTAAAATAATATTGCTGCCTTTTTGCTGCATGTAAAATCTTCCATAGAGTTGATGAATACCTCCTTAGGCACATGGTATATGGCTACTATCATAGTGAATTTTTCTGTCCTATAATATTGGTAAGGATGATCTGAAACACTTCATGTCTGCTTGACATGATGACTGTATGTCCAAATAATTGCTTCAAGCTATGTTCGCCTTTCGTCTTTCTCTCTTAATAGCATATGACAGGACTTTGACATTACAACACCTCAAAGAAAATCAAACTGAACTGGTATATTAATGGCATAGCCCAGAGAAAATGTGACTAGTACATTAGAAATCATAAGAGAATAAAACATTGCATACAACTGGCTATGAATTTTACAAAGTGCTGTTTGTGTCTCAAAGTTTATGTGTTGAAAACTTAATCCATAGTGAATTAGTGTTAAGAGATGAGGTTTCACAGAAAGTACTTAGTTCATGGGGCCCTGTGTTCATGGATGAACAAATGTTAATGTGGGCATATTAAGGAGATATGTCCTTAATAGCATGTAAGTTCAGTACATCTCTAATATAATCATTAAAATTATCTATTTTATTCAAAGTTTATGTGTTTTAATTAAAAAACACTTGGATAACCATGTTGTTAACAATAAGTCATATAAAAGACAACTAATTGTCACAAAGTATACACTAAAGACACATATCCCTGATCCAACAGGCGTGGTCCTGTTCCCATAAGGTAGGCTGTTTCTATTTGGTCACTAGCTGGTCGTTTGCAGTCCTGTGGTTTCTGAGATCTTCCCCCAAGTCACTGGAACAAATGATTCATCAGTTGTTACTATACAGTGGGTTGAAATACAGACAATCATTCCAAAAGGCATTTGGAGAGCAGTTCTGGGTAGAGATTCCTGGTTTTGGACTCCTTGGTTCCTGAATCTATAAAAATTATTTTGAGTTTGAGGCTTTGAACATATGATCACTGTGAAAATGCCTGGTTCTTTGTGGATATAACTCTTATCTTTAAAGTTATTCTCAGATGTCATGTCCTGCAGAAAATCCTTCCTAATTTCTCTGCATACACGGGTCTGAATTACAATTACACCTATCCCTTAATACTTCTTCTCATGATTAAACTTAAAACTGTGTTAAAATCTTCTATTCTCTCAGGAACAGGACATGTGATTCAATTTCTTCTACTTGAAATCTAACATAATGCCTGTCATAAAGCATGGGCATTATGTCCTTTATTGCTCAATTTACTGGAGAACCATTTAGGATATTATTCAAGTAGAAGAATGTCCTTTTCACTCTTCAAAATCCAGATGTAATGCCCATGAATAACCCAGAAAGTCAAACATCACACCCTCACCCCACCTTTCAAGAGAAATGTTTCTCTTTTTTTGCTGGCAAAATTCTAAAGAATATCTTCTTTTTGTGGTTTATGTACTGCTAGCACAGATTCTACTAAATATTTCTGGGGAACAATGTCATAAATTACATCTAAAGCATTTTGTTGTTTTTTTATTGTTCAATAACATTAAACATAGATATATTGAGACTAGGTCTTTTCCACTCTCAACTATCTTATCTTTCCCCTTAACTTCTCCTACCAAATCCTCTTTTCCAATCAGTTTTTTTTCTAATTGGATGGGTATTTTTGCTTTTATTTGTTTTCTTTTTATCCATTTAGTTTGGTTACAGTTATCTGTCAGAGCATGGGTAGGAGGTTGTTTACTAGAACATGGGAAGTTTGTACTGTACTTTTCAAGGAAATGATCCAATGTCCTGCCCCCCCCCAACACCAGTAAATTCTTATTATACTCCCTTAAGAGCTTCTCTCTGTTTTTTTTTATTTCTTTGCTGTTCATCTTTCCATCATGAGATAATGTAATAAAAAAATCTGTCTGCATTAACTCCTTGATTACAGACTCTCAAGATTCCAAAACTCCAAATGTGGAAGCTAATACATCTTCATTGATTATAAGTAACCCATTTTGTGATATTCTTTTATAGAAATGCAAATTAACCAAAACAAAATATTCAAAGACCTAGAACAGTAGAAAAATATTAATCACATGGCCTTAGGCATCCTTAAATCCCCTCCATTGTAAAGAACAAATTCCTGCATGTGTAATACACTCTATGGCCCTATAGGAAGAACACTGATTTGATTCTTTCTCCTACAAAACGATTGGAAAACACAGAAAAGGAATTCAGGATTTCAGCATATTTACCTGCAACGGATTATTTACATGATTCTGGGAGTTTTGTAGTGTCCCTTAAGGACACATTCTTTCTTTGAGAATTTTCAATTCTGAACTCACAGTTTTAAAAAAAATCAATATTCCAAGGTGGTCATGACAAGTGGAAACACTCATGCTGTGGTGAAGTCAATGAGAATGGGCCCCACAGGACTGCATGTCTGAATATTTGGTTTCCAGCTGGTGAAACCCTTTGTGAAAGATTGGGAGGTGTGGCCTTCTTAGGGAAGATGTATCTTTTGGGGGTGGGCTTAGAGATTGCAAAAGCATCTCACAACCAAAGCCTTATGAGACAGTTTTTCTTCCGTTCATTCTTCCAATTTCTTCCCTTCTATTCTCATTTACCTCTATTCTCTCTTTTCATCTTCTCCTTTATCTTTTTTCTACCCCTTTCATTTTTCCTCTCCTTTTCACCTTTCCATTTCCTTTCCATTTTTTTTTTACTTATTATGCTTTTTTTCATGGTCTGTAGCTCCCCTTATCTGAGTAAAATAGGGAATTGATAAGTTTAATTTCACTGCTCAATCTTTTTTAAGCTAGTACCTGGGCATTTTCAGTGTCTCTATGTGACGTACAATAATATATAAAATTCAAGAGTTATTTTATTTACATGCCTAAGTGTAACATAAAAATATTTGAAAGAATCTCATTATTGGAAACTTTCTTTATTAAAGGTACTATCTCCGGTTCCTGCTCTTGCTCTCATTATTGGAAACTTTCTTTATTAAATGTACTATCTCTGGTTCCTGCTCTTGCTCTGAACTCACTCTTTCATTTTGAATGAGATAAAAGTTTTGTGGGTAAACTGTAAGACGGTAGGGGTGCAGCTCATTGTACTAGAGTACTGCCTCTTGACTGTAGTGCCTTCTTTATGTATAGATATGTGTGGCCTATTGATCAATTTCCTGTGTGTCCTATTCTTCCAGAATCCTGACACAGATATAATATAGTGAACCAAACAGAGTTAATCAATCTCAACTTTTCCTCAAGATCAAATTAGCTCAGTAGAGATTCATTCTCCTGAATGATTAATTAAGAAAATGTTTTCTTTCTTTCGGATTAAGTTAGATTGGAGACATGAATGCGGTTTAGGGTAGATTTGTTACCACACTTTTCTCATCTTTTCCCTAGAATCATCTGCTCACCCATGCTGCACAGCATCAGAGACAACTTGACTTTTTCTTTTTTTTCCTTCTAAAAGTTCTGCTTGCAGACAGTAGTAGGAGTTTATTCTGTTATACCTTGGTGATACATTGGGATTCAATGATTTCAAATAAAGTCTCCATTCATACCTACTGAATCAGCTCTATATTATATGTGTGTGTGTGTGTGTATGCCAGGCAAATACAGAGACATTCATTAAATATTTATTTGTGTTGTTATTGAAGATAATACTTTAAAATGACTATTTCTAATCTGAATTTCTACAACTTCTTAACAATTTTGAGTGAATCAAGTTTCATTCACTTTGGATTGCTTTATCTACCAGGGAGGACATGGATTGAAGCCAACTGAAACTCTTTATTAGCCAGCAAGCTACTGCACTGGGTATTTGGGACGTCAAAGCAGTCCCAAGCCTTTCTCGGGGCAAACTTTCAAACATGAAAACCACATCTGGGTTGACACAGTTCATCTAGCAAGTACAGTTAGCCAGAAGTGGAACTAGAGAAGTCGAAGAACAAGACTGAATGTTTAGGGATTTTCTGAGAACTATGGACTTTGTCTGATTATTTTTTTTGCTCTCGTTTGGGCAGGCATTGCTGCCCATGTACTGAGTTCCAAGGCATCAGGTGTGCTAAGGTCTGGGTGCCTATTAAGTTGCGGAGGCCTATTAAGTGGTTTGAGCCTTTTGGTTAGTGATGGACAGACTTGCAGGGTTGGGTGATCTGTGATTTGGATTAGTTGATTATGTGAAAAATAACATATTTGCTTGTTGCCCCTCTTATTTATTCTGGCATTTTAAGTGCTTATCCCAACCAAGGTTCATTCTGTAACAAGTATAGAATCCTTAACTTACCATGTAAATGAAAGTTCCTTTTTCACTTGTCTTTTACCAGTCTTCAAGTTATGCCACTTAGCAGCTTTGAATTCTCTAATCAATGGCTCGTGAAGAAGAGAAAATCTGCAAGCCTATTTGCCGTTGGAGCATACTTAAGGCCACTCTTACATTGAGGAGAACTTTGTCCTTATTTCTAAGCAAGATTATGTAAGTCAAGCATGAGAAAAAAAATCTTAGGGAAGCTTCTTAGAGCACAAGGAATTCAACTTTACCTTTTTCATGATAATTAAAAGGGAGTCACCTAACATTCTAAGCACCATGGAAAAAGCAGACTTTCTTTGAGATGTACTATTGTTTGTTCTGGTTGTTTACATATCACAAGGGCCATATATGGTAAAGAAAGAGATGCTGAGTAAAGATGAAATTGAATGTACTCAGGGCTTCTTCTCCCCTCATCTTCCTCCTTCTCCTCCTTCTTTTTCCAAATTTAGCTACTACTATAGAATATAATCTAAACTCTATTTTTTTTATGAAGCTCATGAACACATTTAGTAAATGTTCATGTGCAGTAACATATATTTAATCTTTAAGTTTCCCTGAAGCAGTTCTAGGAAGTATCGTTTCAATTTGAGATCAAACACTTGAAATGCCATACTATATTCTGGCCTCCGCTGGTCAATAGAATACAGCTGCAGAGCTTCTAACTCGGTGGTTCATGATCACTGTACTTTCCTTTAAGTTATAATGGATTCTAAAAGTGTACAGATTTCAGGAAGTAGTGAGCCCATTATTTTCATTAATTCCATGAGGGAAATGTGAAGTAGCATGGTCAATGATGACAAAAAGAGAAAACTTTTAAGTACTTAGATTTTTATGTAGAGGGGGGAAAGTAACTAACAAATTCAATGTATAAAAGGTACAAGAACAAATACTATCGATTTTCTTCCTCTAGATTGGAAAGTTGAATCCACATATGATTGGAAAGTAGAAGTAACAATGGTAATATATCCTCATAGCAAATTTAAAGTAATTTAGGACAAGTGCTTTGGAAAATTACTTCACATAGAAATAACTTACAATGTTCTATTTTGTACAACTTGAAGCAGCAAATGATTTCAAGGTTTTTTTTTCTTTGTTTTGTTGACTCTTAGATGTAGATAAAATTTATATAAGCTAATGGTGGTGTTGAGAGCAGTTTGTCATATGTTCTAAGTGCCTGATTGGCATAGTCAGTCATTTCACAAATTTTTGTATAAAACTTAAAAACATGATTCAATATACTAACTGTAAGAAAATAATAGAGAATAGAAGAAATTTTTTGGGTTTTTTTTTTTTTTTTTTTTTTTTTTTTTTTTTTTTTTTCCGAGACAGGGTTTCTCTGTGGTTTTTGGAGCCTGTCCTGGAACTAGCTCTTGTAGACCAGGCTGGTCTCGAACTCACAGAGATCCGCCTGCCTCTGCCTCCCGAGTGCTGATATTAAAGGCGTGCGCCACCACCACCCGGCTAGAAGAAATTTTTGTTACTATTCTTCCTGTTTGGTGACCAAAATGAATGTGCCAGCAACTTCCTGTTTAAAATAGTAGAGAGAATAATGTAGCTTCAAGTATGGGAGGGGACGGCTTAACAGTGCATGATGAGGTCATCTCTTCTGGTGAGGTATTATACTTGGGTGTGAAAAAATAAGGGAGAATTGGGTGTCCTATAGCAGTGGGAGTACTTAATAAAACTGATTTGTGCAGATATTTGGGGGTGAAAAGTGTTTGTAATTTGCAAAGAACTGAATTCAGGTTAGTGACATGAGGATCAAAGGGGCTTGGGACACAAAAGAGAACAAAATTAATTTGGGACAAATGCTAAATAAGACCTTACCGGACTCTCTGAGCATGGCGGTCAATGAAGACTGATGAGAAGCCAAGGACAATGGCACTAGGTTTCGATCCTAATACATGAACTGGCTTTGTGGGAGCTTAGCCTGTTTGAACGCTCACCTTTCTGGACGTAGATAGAAGGACCTTGGTCTTCCCGCAGGGCAGGGAATTTGGACTGCTCTTCAGTAACGAGAGGGAGGGGGAATGGAGTGGGGGGAGGAGAAGAGGAGTGGGGATAGGGGGAGGGAAGTGGGGGGAGGGCAATATTTGGGAGGAGGGGAGGGAAATGGGAAATGGGGAGCAGGTGGAAATTTTAATTAAAAAAGAATAAAAATAAATAAATAAGTAAAAAAAAAAAAAAAAAAAAGACCTTACAAACAAAAGAAAGAGTGCAATGTATACTTTTGTGTATTTGGTGTGTACATACTCAGGGTAGGAACAAGCATCACTTTACATTTTTAAATGTTGTTAAGTAACTTATGAACAATTAGCTGGGGAAGACAATTGATAGGGTGAAGAGACTTGGTGGAGCTTATGAAGAATGGCAAATTCCTTCCATGTAGTTTTGAAAAGAAATAAAATCCCTCTGTAAAAATCAAATGCAATATCTTCCTGTAATATATTTACATATGTTTTATTTCATTTTGAGACACTTATATTTTACATATTGATGGATTCGGATAATATGGTAAATTAAAAATAATTCACCTCTCACATTTTAACTTTTATATATCATGAAATATTTCTCATAGTATGAACAGTAGAAATAAAAGCTGTCCTATTTTTCCTATTTCAAAAGCTATGTAATTCAAATACATCTGATTTATATCGATTTTAAATTTAGCACTGAGAGAAAACACTTACATGCTCTATAACATTGTTAAGCATCACAAATAAAATTAGAAGATAAATTGTCATTGCTTTCTCATGCTGTAAATTAGATGACTCACCATGTAGAGAAAATGACTCCATGATGATTGGCTAGTTTATAATTTGAATTATAATTTAGACCCTGTGATGCGCTTCCTGTCACAAATTCATGAGTTATCATTAGATCACACGTTTTTATCTTCAGTTCAGTTAGGCAACAGAAGACTGGGCTCATTTATTAAATAAAAGTCAGGAAGCAGCAGCTGCCTTCTCACTATCATGGGTCCATGTCATCTAGGAAAATCATTTTGTTCCCCTAATGTCACAATAACCAACATACACCAAAAATTGCCCTATTGTGACATTCATAAACTCCTTTAATTGTATGTTAAAATCCAACTGTGTTTCATTTTGGAAGATTGATTGTAGCCAGAAATAGCTTTAAAAGTGAGCTTCATTGAAAGAAATGAGGTCGGGGGACTTGAAGATCTTCAACTAAACACAGCTGTTGCAGCCTTGTCTTGGTCTCTGAGTCATGTTACCACCAGAAGGATGAATTTTTAAGTCTGTGTTTTCTCAGAAATTTCTGGTTGTACCTGTGCATTGATTCTAGAGCTCAGTATCTCTTTCATGTTCAGGCACGCTGTATCTCTCACTTTACTTTGTGCTGCGGTACTAGGTATAAATAGTACTGCTAGGTGTTGCCATTACCTGTGGTCTGAACCCCAAAGTTATTGCTGTTTTTACAAATGTCTGCTTTTTAAATATATATGCTACTTAAAAGGATTTTCTGGCAGGTTCACTGGGTTTTGTGTAGAAGCTGGTGTGTATGGCTGCTAGTACATGTGAATTGGTGTGCTTTAATTTTTTTAGTCAGGAAGAACCGTCACATAGGTATCATAATGTGCTAGCATTGAAATCTGTATTACAGCATATACTCGTTTTTATGAAAATATTTCTCCCCCTAACCCTACTCTCTCATAGAATATCCCAGAGAAATGGCCATGAAAGAATTGACAAACACTGCTGCCCCACTCCGCAAAAGTATGATCAACAAATAACAGGTTTCCAGTGCTTTGGACTGAATGCTGAGAAGAATGAAAAAGGAAACATTTTAAGAAGACATTCTATAATGAAAAATATTCTTGCAAATCACTTAATGGAGTTTCTCTAATTTGAAATGTGAAAACATTATACTATGAGTAAAACTCTCTGCTATAGAAATAAAGGACAGTACACAGAAGCCAACTTTGAATTCTAAGCCTTGTGGGATAGGAGAACAGAAAGAAAGAAGTAAAAAGTACCAACAAAAGAGAATCATATAAATAACAACCATAAGCAAGACTAGAACTCTGGCATATTTCAGGGAAATTAGAGTAACAGTTTCTGTAGTTTTTTTTTTTAAGTAAGGAAAAATTGTCACAGTCATTCTGACGTAAGTCATAGGTATTTGAATAATATATATGTATGTATAATGCATAATATATGTAGTATATAGAGAGAGTCAGACTAGCACTAATTTGCAATTCATTTTATTTTCTTTACATAAAGCCTGCCTTTTATTATTGCGTTGTGTGTGTGTGTTGGGTGTACATGGTGTGAGGGTGTGTGTGCGTTTCTGTGTGTGTGTTGTATGCAAGACACTTGTGTGCCGGTGTACTCACCTGTACATGTCTGTGTAGAGATCAGAGATAGTTATATTGTATTTCTTAATCTGTTACTCATCTTGTTTTTTGACACTATATCACTCACTGAACCTGAAGATAAACAACTGACTAGGCTGACCAGCCAATGAGCCTTGGGGATCCTACTTTCTCATTCAACCTAGGGCTGGGACTTTGGGTAACCCCCGTCTCTTTATGGTGATGCTAGGGATCTGCACTCAGCTCCCTATGCTTGAGTAGAAAGCATATTAATCCCCAAAACATCTCTCCACCTCCTATTAGCCTTTCAGATAGAAAATTTTGCTACCATATTGTTGAGTATAACAACAAAATTCGAGACTACTATGATGCTTATGTATACATTGGAGCAGAGGGAGCATTGATGCTAACAACAAGCTTTATAAGTATTTATGATATAAATATGTACATAGCCAAGTTTATAAAATCAGGTGAGTGGAATGCTAGAAGAGAATAAACAAGGATCAGATCCCAGCTTAGCTCAGGTTTTCAAAAGGGACCATTAGTTTTTTTTTTTTTTTTTTTTTAAATAAGGCAGTGGGGTGAAACCTAGATGAAAAGAAAGAGGCAGGTCATACCATAACATCTAACAGAGTATTTAAAGAGCAGGGTAAATAATTCCAAGACAGTGAAAAGAGTTAACATCAGAAAAAAAATGTAAGTAGAGCATAATTCAAAGATAAAACTGGCTTGATAAATATCAAAGAGAAGATACCGGAACTCTGATAAGAGACATTTAAAGACAAGCAATTATACCAGAATTTTTTAGAAATCCAGTGAAAAACAATATACAGTTTGTGAGCATAGGCATTACTAATGAAACAGAGGTCGCAATGACATTTCACAGGAGCTTGCTTGTAGACAGTCAACGTGAAACTTAAAAGACTATGATCTATATTTATGTCTAGAAAAGGACATTGAGCATATAATTTGTGATCCTAGAGAAGCTAAATAAGAAAGTGAACCCAAAGAAAATCGTATAGTCATCCGCCTGGATAGGGGAAGTAGACAAGATTGCCCGGCAAAAACTGGGAACTAGCAGGTGAGGTGGCTTGGGGCTAAGGGGAAATGGGATGAGAAACGTGAGAAGGGGAGGATGGGAGGAGCTTGAGGGATTGGGATGGTTGGGATATAGGAAGGGGGGATACGGGAGCCGCGAAGTATATATCCTAACTAAGGGAGCCATCTTAGGGTTGGCAAGAGACTTGACTCTAGAGGGGTTCGCAGGTGTCCAGGGAGATGTCCCCAGCTGGTACCTTGGGCATCTGAGGAGAGGGAACCTGAAATGACCCTATCCTATACTGATGAATGTCTTACATATCACCTTAGAACCTTCATCTGGCGATGGATCGAGGTAGAGACAGAGTCTCAATTTGGAGCAACGGTCTGAGCTCTTAAGGTCCAAATGAGGAGCAGAAGGAGGGAGAACATGAGCAAGGAAATCAGGACCACGAGGGATGCACCCAACCACTGTGACAGTGGAACTGATTTATTGGGAGCCCACCAAGGCCAGCTGGTCTGGGACTGAATAAGCATGGGTTGAAACTGGACTCTCTGAGCATGGCGGACAATGAAGGCTGATGAGAAGCCAAGGACAATGGCACTAGGTTTCGATCCTAATACATGAACTGGCTTTGTGGGAGCTTAGCCTGTTTAGACGCTCACCTTCCTGGACGTAGATAGAAGACCTTCGTCTTCCCGCAGGGCAGAGAATTTGGACTGCTCTTCAATATCGAAAGGGAGGGGGAATGGTGTGGGGGGTGGAGAAGAGGAGTGGGGATAAAGGGAGGGGAGTGGGGGGAGGGGGCAATATTTGGGAGGAGGGGAGGGAAATGGGAAACGGGGAGCAGGTGGAAATATCAATTAAAAAAGAATAAAAAAAAATATCACCACAAAAAAAAGTCTATGATCTAAGTGGGACTTGAATTAGATTCTTTTCAATATTTTAACTTTCAGGATATAGTGGAGTACTTAAGAATAAGTAACAAATATATGTGATTGATAAGCAGAAATGCGGAACAGAGGCAAAGTAGAAAGAGGGAGGATTAAAAAATGAAATGGGCAATATATCCTGTTCACGATCATGAGACAATAAACTGGAGAAAAATAACATTGGAGTGAGTATGGATCTTGGGACCAATTGAGTCCTGGCCTTTAGCTGCTTTTCCCTGTCTAGAACCTTCTAATTGAAGTTACTAGAAGCTGTGCCTAGCCTAGAGGATCAGAGGATGGGATTTTCACCTGTTGACCATTGACTGCAGGGTATTTAAGCCTCCATGATGCTATTAAAGAAGGGCTTTTGTACCAGCGATTAGAGGTCCGTGTGTTGGTCTGTCTCTGCTTGTGTTTCCTCAACCTCCAGCCCCTTGCCCTAAGCTCGCGAATTGAGTTCTAGCGCAGAAAGTGCAGACGTGGGGCGCAGTGTGCGGCATATGGACAAAGGTCATAAAGCAAGAGAAGGTAGCATGAGAAGAGAAAGGAGGTTTTAGAGATGATGAGGAGGGTAACTGCACACATGTGATATGAAGGGGAATTCATGAAGAGACAGAATGAAGGAAGACTAAGGACAGGAGTTTGGGGGAGGAGTCTGAAAGGAGAATCAACTCAGACAAAGTACGTATGCTATTAAGGACACCTGTTATTTTGAATCATAGTCATCTTTTAATTAATATAAAGAGCGGGTCACACACCCACAGTAACACACATGCACATAGAACCTCCTGTGTTTTGAAAAACAATGTGGGGAGATTGAAGAAGCGCTCTACATTTAAATATTCATGGTCTACTATTAATATTTCATAAGCATCTGATCTAAATGGGAAGAAATTTAACCTCATTGAACATTAGTTCCACTGTTTATAAGATGGGAGCAGCAATAATATCTACCTCATTGGTTACATCTGAATAATATTTCTACATTGCTTAATGTACTGGCAGACATATAAAAAGAGAGTATCAATAACAAAGATGATAATGGATTCAAAATGATGATAAAATAAAATGGAAATGTCCTCTTTTTGTGCAATGAGACATTTTCTTTACAATAAAGAACATTTTAAATTGTGTTCACTGAAATTAAAATTCTAGTCACAATCCAGCTCCTTTTTAACATTCAGAATTTGTTCTTTTTGTTATTCAAAAATATCTACTAAATACTTAGTAAATTACAGAATATGTGAAATATGCCCTATTTTTAAAGAAAATGACAATTTTGTCTAACAGACTTATGAATGTCTGTATCGGCCTTTGTCAGAAGCTCACCATCAGTGGAGTCATGACAAGAACGAAGGGCCTGCTGTAATCATCTACAACTGTAGAGAGTCACTGGGTTAAAAACAGAAGGTTTCGGGTTTCATTAATCATATTGTTTATGGAGCTGCAACACAGTGAGAATGTAAAAATAAATGAGTAAACTTAACTATTGACAACTTGATATTGTCTCATAGCAGGCAAGAAGGGAAATGCTATTATAGCCACCCAAATTGATAGCATATATTTGTTCAAAATTCAATCTCTTCTGGAAGGGTTTTAGAAATGGAGAATTTTTGTTAGATAATTCAATTTTTAATATGTATTTATTTTATGTGTATGAGTGTTTGTGTGCATGAATGTTTATAAAACATGTGGGTCCTGGATGCCTTAAGAGTCCCCCCAAAAAAGTGCCATAAGATCTTTGGAGAGGAAGTTACAGACTATTGTGAATCACCACATGGGTGCTGAGAACAAAACCCATAACCACTGAACCATTTCTCCACCCTCATTTAAAAAATTTTACTATGTAGTTGTATGTAAGACAATTTTAAGTATGTTAAATAGGTATTAATAACTGAAAAAAATGGTGAAGTACCCTGAAGTTGAAACAAAAGTACCATCTGTTTTAAACACACTTTGAATTCAATATGCTGTGTTCCTGAAATAGCTAACCAGTGTTATCATCAAATGGGGATAAGTCCTTGTCTTTTTCATGACAGCTTGTGTTCACATCTGTTTTCCCTATCATTTCTCATCTATTCTTACATTCTTTCATGTTATGCTTTCTACATAATCTGAATCAGTTTCACTATTGAGATTTTATGGAAACACAATGGTTTTGACAGCAAGGTCCAAATTTCAAGAATTCAAATTGTTGTCTTTTTAATCTTTAAGGAGGAAAAGACTTCAAGAAAGTAGTGTCTACATAAATCACAAAGGACCCTTTAGCTCCTACAGTGGTCAAATATTTATGAGCATAGTGGGTTTCATTTGGACATCCAAAACTGAGTCATGATAAAGAGGATTTGGAAAGAAACCAAGAATAGGTAATAAAAAAATGACTAGCAATTTGATATATGACCCTTAGGGGAACAGGCTTAAGGAACCTTGTTTGCAAAGCTTGGAGACTTGATGTTAGCACCACGGGGCAGAGTTCAGCACTAACATTGAAAGCAGTGATAGAGAGCACATGTTCTGTCCAGAAAGACACAGTGAATGCAAAGTTCACAGAAGGCCACTGGGCCTCAGAAAGAAAACAGTCGATTATAATTGAATGGGCTGTTTCTTTTCTCTGCTTTTATTAGCTAACATTTTTCCCTTGCTGCTTGTGTGTATATGGTTTCAGAACTGATCTGTTTGTATTGGTTAACCAATGATGAAGCTCATCACTGGTAAAACCTAATTCACTCTATTTCAGCAGTCATTAATTGCCTCTAGTTCTTTGTCTAGAAAAGGAGGCCCCAAGAGAATTTTCCCCTTCTACAATAACATGTCTATTGATTGGTTTTCTTCCAGTCTTGTTTGTGCAGACATTCTAGGTGAGACTGTTTCACAGCAGACTTCCTGGTATTTTAGCCCTTACTGTCATTTCACTTCTCTCCTGTGATGTTTGATATGGGCTAGGTTATAAATTCAGGATCTTCGAAGCAGATGGATCCAGTGCAGATAGGCACCCTATGATCCACTGATCTCTGGATTGCTTCTAGCTGTTTTTTTTTTTTTTTTCTTTTGGTGATGGTCAAGAGAAGCTTCTTTGTTAATGAATGATAACTACACTTTTTGTTGTAACAAAGATTAGAATTGTAATATAGTTAGAAAGTATGGTGATCTAGTAAAGTGGTAGCAGTAAATTCTCTTTCCAATCTATTCTAAGACCGTACTAGCCTTGGGAAGTTAGGTAGATTCTAGAATCAGGTGAGATTTCTCTCCTGAGGAGTGAATTGCAAATCCAATTAGACAGCTATTGGTTATGATCAACACGTGAGTGATACTTACTGAAAGTTCATTGGGTCTTGTTATTATGATCATTGCTGTTAGTTCATAGGTAACCTGCTGGGTTAGGATATTAATTGAGTCCGTCCTTTGGTTGCTTACATAGCATTTTCTGACACAGTGGAAGCAAGGTTACAGGAATGAAGCTTTGATTAGATCCGACTCAAACATTTGAGTCCTAAGTCCTAAGCGTGTATTGTCTTCGGTGATAGGTTATTACCTTCTACCTCTGAGAAGTAATCAAGGACAATGATAATAGTCCGTATTGTTTTGGGAGTTACTTGGGCTACCCTGACCACTCAAAATGAAGTTTCTTGTATCAAAGACTGAGATTTTTCTATCTATTATGCTACTGTTCTTGTGGAGATCATTGTCAGCCCAAGTGGAATAGCTTTGTTTACACACACACACATGCACAAACACATACTCATAATATATATGCATATATGTATTGTATATGATTTTTAGTAGATATAAAGTAATATGATTCTATAAAACTTTATCTAAGAATATTACTTGCATTTGGCTCATCTTCATTCTGTATTGACTTCCTCTCTCTCCAGGTGGAGACATGCCTTCTCAGATGTTTTTTCCATTTTCTGTTTCATATCACCTACATTATTCTATTTGTTCTTTGAGAATTTTATATGATTTTTTAACTTATCTATTCCTTTTCCCCATCTTCTGTCAGACCATCTCCTACCTCCTGCACTGTTGGAGGAGAGCCACATATTGGTTTCTGGCCGCTTAGGCCAGAAATAACCTCACAGATACTAGATTAATTAAATCACTGCTTGGCCCATTAGCTCTAGCTTCTTATTAGCTAACTCTTACACCTGGATTTAACCCATTCTAGTAATCTGTGTATCGCTACGTGGCTGTGGCTTACTGGCAAAGTTCCGCCTGACAACTGTCTCTGGCGGGGGCTACATAGTTTCTCCCTACTCAGCCCTTCTTTCTCCCAGCATTTAGTTCCTTCTTCCCTGCCTACCTCTGCTCTGCTGTGTCAGAAGCTCAAGCCAGCTTTCTTTATTAACCAAGTGTATCCACATCATACAGAGGGGAATTCCTCACCACTGAACTTTCCAACCTCATGTTTTTCTCTCACTCTTAACAACAAAATGAAGAAAAATGTAAAAAGTATCTTGGAATCTAGTTTATTTGGTTCATCTGCTACTAGGTGTGTTGCTAGTCCTTGAGTGTGGTTGATCTACCAAGTGTAGTATAATAAACAAAACTAATTTCCTTCACCTACATTGACCAAATGAGAATAGCTCCTTGATCAGAGGTAGGAATTCACAACTACTTCATCTTCTTCTCGTTGAGACTATATGTGGGTTAATCTGATCTTCTGCAGATATTGTGCATGCTTCCACAACCACTGTGAATTCATATTGGCAGCTGCCCTGTCATGGCTCATAAGCATGATATTTTTTATTCACACACCACATCTGTCTCTTAAAAATCTTTCTGACCACTCTTCTGCACCAATTCCTGAACCTCAAGGAGAGGAGTGTGGTGTCCACATCCCACGTAAGGATGAGCATTGCAAAGTCTGCTATTTTTTAAATATTTATCACTTGTGGATTTCTGTATTGATTGCCATGAACTGCAAGATGAAGCACCTGTAATTAAGATTGAGCAAGTTATTGAGATAGAATCATGTCTTTAGAAGTCATTTTATTACTATGCTCCTATAGCAAAATAATAGTAATAGATTTTCCCCTAGGCTCAATGACCTGTCTGTTGTCAGGTTCTCAGCTTCTTGAACTGTAAATTCCATTTTATGGAGTTGCCTTAAATCCAAACAAAAAGTATTTGATTATAACCCTATCATTCACAGCACTTTTGAACTAGTGAGTGTATCTTACCAGGGAGGTTGTTACTGTATATTTTAGAGTTCATAATTGGACGATATTTTTAATGATTTTTCTCCTCCAGTAATTCACAGCCCCTTCCAGCATTATAAACAATAGCCAGTTAGAGACACAGCTTCCGGTTGATACTCAGCTAAGTTTCTCTATATTTATAACATAAATATGTGCTGTGTTCAGTGATAATGTTTTAGTGTCAAATTCTTGAAACAACTGATATTTTGGGCAATAGCCTGTTTTGTTCAAAGAGTCTAAGGGACATTTGGCAACATCTCAGAAAGAGGTAACCCATTCTTGGTCCTGGAGATTTTATTTGAGAGCACATGATGTTTGATTGAGATAAGATAACCCCATTTAAACTCCTTTATGTATGTTATATTACAGGAAGCTTCTGCATCAGTAAGTTTATACATAGATTTTCTTCAAAAAATATTTAGTGTTAGTTGCCATTCCTCATAGTTCCTCATATGCCTTGACTTCCCATATCTATTCCACTTAATCCTTCCCATTCCAAATTCTCCTTTTTCCCCTTATAACACTGTATTATATTTTCTATTCATTCATTGGCAATATGGATCTGAACAGCTATGACTTAATAACTGGTAAAGAAGGATAAAATTATCACCATATAGAGTATTTCATGTTTGCCCATTTTATTTAACTGTATCAGTCTTCAAATTGTCTTTAAACTACCACTATAAATGGAAGAAAGAATGTCTATGACTTTTACATCCCTCTTCTCTGTTCTTGAGCCCAGGAATTTCCTCAGTATCTACTTGCAAAATATTTTCAAAAGACAATGAAAGATAATTTAAATCTAAAATCTATAGTGTGTTTTAACCTTTAAGTCTGCAACAGTATGAATGAGTTAAAACCGTTGTTTTCCACCTTTGAGATTTGGTTTCGCATATTGTAATTTCCCTGTAATCAAGGTTCGTATTTAAAGCAAAGGTCAATGTATTTTCAGCGCCTGGTACATTCCTTATACTAAATATTGAAATATCTAAACAGCCATATTTGTACAATTCATGGAGAATAATAGTGTGCATTTTATTTACTGACCCAGTTTCTATTAATATTAATGAAGCATTGAGGATTTTTCCACAGAATTACACCCATTTGCAAGTGTTCTTTGACAGACCATTTAGCATCTATCTCTCCTACAAAGTGTTCATAATCAGGATTATATAAATTTAGTGATATGGGGCTATGGAATCAGAAACTGCATGAATATTTAGTGTTCAGGTGAATCATTCTAGGCTCAAATCCACTTTTACTTCATTTATGGAAACAGAAAAATCTACAGGAAGTGCTATACCAAATGGGTTGGTCAGAGGAATTCGTAATAGCTTTTACCAACACCTCTGCCCACGATAGCCCAGAGAGTAATGCGGTCATTCACCACTCAGGACATTAGCCTCGTTATGTAAGAGCCTTAACATCAGATAGGGAGAAACAAGGAATAAATGGCTTTTCCCCCTCCATTTTATATTCAAATGCTTACAACTGTGGTTCCATAAATTTCTCAAACACTTAAAAACATCAAGATCACGAGATGCTAAAATACTACAAAGTCCACTATTGGGAATAATTTCCATAGAAAATAACACTGTCAATAGAAAATTGTTGACTTTTTTTTTTCAAGTATACAGCAAACATTAACAGATGCAAGCTTAGTGTTCTCACAGTGTGTTGCTTAGAACCTGTTCACCATAGTGGCCAAATACCTGAATGTAACAACATAAGAAGGAAGGAAGGATTGTTTTGACTCACTATTTCAGAGAGTTCGTTCTGTGACTGCTGGAAGCTTTGTCTTTTGTAGGAAATTGTGGCAGAAGGAGCACGAGTCATTTCTTGTCCAGGGGCAAGATATCCTCCAGGGCTCAAGGATATGCCTCCAGTGAACTGCTTGTCATTCATACCTCACCTCTCAAAATTTTAAGAGCCTCCCAAGTAAGTTTCTCCACCTGGGAAGCAAGTGTGAGTCTGTGGGAAACATTTTCTACCTGTGCAGCAACAGCAGCATCATTATGACTCTCTGTTTGACTTGTCATCAAAATCCAGATGGTAAATGTGGCTTTCTTACATATACTCAGGTTTCCTATATCTCTTGTAAGCATTTGTTCTATAAGAGAATCTAAGAAAAAAAAAAAACTTAATTGCTACAGCTTCATGCATATGTAACTGGAACCTGATCATATTCACCACCCTAATGGCTCTTCTGTGTTCTTTTCCTCTCAACTCCAGGTTTCTTTTCTCCCTGCCCCAGTTAGGGAAGCTCTGGTTTTATGTTACACACACATGCACGTGCGCGCACACACACACGTGGACATATTTTTCAAAGTTAAGAGTTTTGTGGTAATGTTTTAGGGTCTCTTAAGGATCATAAAATCTGCAAATAGGGATAATTTAACTTTACTTTTCCTCTCCTATTTGTCTACCTTATACTTCTTCTTCTAGAGCTAAAACTCAAAGTTTGATATTGAATAAAACTGGAAATAGTGGACAGAGTTGTTCCATTTCTGATTTTGAAGGAAATGAATTATTGTCCCTATATATAAGTTGGTTTCTAATATGTGCTTTATTATTCTGAGATATATTTTTACAAATACATTTTAAAAAGTATGAGATACCAATAAATATAACAAAAGTAGTAATAATAATATCAACCTAATGACAAAAAATTTTACAAAAATCGATATCTTTGCAATATACCAATTTTGAACTTTCAAGGAAAGAATTATTCAATAAATCACACTCATAATAACCTAACATATTGTAATGATAATGTAATGATAAATATACTAAGTGAATGAATACTACAGAATTTTTTTGAGAATTTTTTAAAACTTTGAAGAATATAATTGAATACAACATTGGAAGAAGGAAAGACCTCCTTGCTCATGGATTGGTAGAATTAATAGTCTGAACATGTCTAAACTATCAAAGCAATCTGAAGGTTTGGTTCAGTCTTTATCAAGATTACAATAAGATTCTTCTCAAAACTATAAGAAAAATATGAGGATTTTATAAATGAAGAAATTCATCAAAGTTTCTTTTTGCATCTATTAAGATGATCATGTGTTTATAGCCTTGAGTCTATTTAAAAGCATCACAATGTTCATTTATTTGCAAAACTTGAACCACGCTAGAACTAAACCAAATTGGCCATTATATATGATCACTTTGAATATTGCCTGAATTATTGTTATAAGAATTTGAGAATTTTTGTATCTGTGTTTCCCAGGGAAATCCATGTATAATTTTATTTTTACCCCACTGTTTTATGTTGTTACGTTAAGATGATAATGCTGGTTTCACGAAGTAAGTTTTGTTTCTGTTCGTAGAAAAGAATTTGGAGGCATTGCTGTTATCTCTTATTTTGAAGTTTTGTTGAATTTGCCTGTAATTTGGTCTTGTCACTGGCTTGTCTTGGTTGGGAACACTCTTATGTGAATGAAATAGCTAATCAGTATGTACATTTTGCCTCTCCTATCATAGCCTGGTATCATTGTCCATGGAGGCAGTCGTGGAGGAACACTGATTATGGACTTTCTTGCTATGGTTTTTTCATCCTACTTTATTATACAGGTGAGGTAACCTTGCCCAGGATTGGCATTGTTCACTATGTGTTGTGCCTTTCTATACCAAATGTTAATTAAGAATATGCACCATAGGCTTGTCGATAAATTAATCTTGTGGGGACATTTTCTCAGTTGAACCTCCTCAAATCTCTCAAGTTTGTATAGAGTTGACATAAAGCCAATCAAACATACCATATGAGGCAGGAGAACATTTTCCTATTCTAAATTCAGTGACGTCAAATCTGAATCAGAGTATAGATGCAAATACATCACTTAGATATATCATTTTGAACACATACCTTTGTGTTAAGTGTTTCTACTTGTCATGTTCTTAAGAGGATGTTCTTGGGTACTGTTTCTTTATCACATTTATTTTTGAGGAGTTGCCTTGAAGTTCTTTACATTTGACATGGTATGTTACTTTACACAACTGAGTTTTATATAAACTATTTATTTAATCATCTTCCTTAAATTTTCAGTTAATTAGTGTGGCCCCTTCAGTTAACTGCTCTGAAAGGAGACCAATCCTCTCTTCTGTAGAGACACCCAGAGCACAGTGGAGAATGTGTCAAAAATTGAGGTGAATTACTGTCCATAAAATCAAGTAAAGTTTATATTTTAGAATTGTGAGAATTTTTCCTATGTTATGAAGGAGAATAATAAAAACAAACTGAGTACTTAATTTTTCAACAGGAGAAAAATAATTACACATAATGTGCAATCCCAGTTCTTGATGTTTTGCTTGTAAACCTGGCTTTCTAATGCCTATATCATATTTCACCTCCTACTTCTTAAGATTTGATAGAATAAGATACTTTGAGCCCTTAATGGTACCTGTCTTCCAAATTATACACAAAGTTTAGTTGGTAGTCCTATAGAACAATTTGGTAATAGCACTGTCATTATCAGGAGCATAAAACAGTACTTCTCTGTTTAGTTTCTGTCTGGATGACTTGTCCATTGGTGAAAGTTGGGTATCAAAGTCTCCCATTATCAGGGAGACTGATACTCCTATTAGTATTTGTTTTAAACTACAATATTATATCTTCTATATACTTTAATTCTTTAGATGAAAAGAATTAAAAAGGTATCTTTGTGGATTTTTCCTTTGATAAGTATGTAGTATCCTTCCCTATCTTTTCTAATCAGTTTAATTTGAAGTCTATTTTGTTAGATATTAAAATGACCACACTACATTGTTTCTTAGTTCCACTTGCTTGATATATCATTTTCCAAACTTTTTTCCTAAGTAATATCAATCCATGATGTTGAGGTGTGTTTCTTGGATGCAACAAAAGGCTGGATATTATCTTTACATCCATTCTGTTAGTTTGTGCCTTTTTATTGTGGAATTGAGGTCATTTATATTGAGAAATATCAATGACCAATGATTGTTGATTCATGTTATTTAGTTGTTCTTGATGATGGTGAGGATGATGTGTGCATTGGGGTAGCTGGGTGTGTGTGTCCCTTCTTATGATGTTGCTGGTATGAGATTATTCCCTATTTTTCTTGTAGTTAATTTTTGTATGTTGAAATTTTATTTCTAGAACCTCTGTAGGGCTGTGTTATGGATATATTATTGTTTAAATTTGTTTTTATCTAGAATATTTTGTTTTCTTCATATATGGTATCTAAAAATTTGCTAGAAATGGTAGTCTGGACTGAAATCTGTAACGGCGTAAACGAATGCAGACATATTGTAAAAATATATACAGCTTTAATGGGGAAATAGACTTACAGAGCCACCGTTCCCGTGGAGACCAGGAAAGCAGAAGCAAGCACGCTCGCCAGATTTATAGGTAAACATTAGCCCGAGGCGAACACGCCCCCTAAGGGGCGGGACTTATCCCTACAGACATCTGTTGTCTCATAGAGTCTGTCTTACCTCTGCCTAGCTCTTCTAGTTTTTAGAGTCTCCATCGAGAAATCAGTTGTGATTCTAATAGCTCTAACTTATATGGTACATTTTTTCCTTTGCAGCTTTTATTATTCTTTCTTTGTTTTCTCGATTTAGTGTTTTGATTATTATATAGTGACGTTAATTTATTCTCAGGTCCAATTTATTTGATGTTCTGTTTGCTTCTTGTATGTTTATAGGCATCTCCTTCTTTAGGTTAAGAAAGTTTTACTCTGTGATTTTGTTGAGAATACTGGCTGGGCCTTTGAATTAGTATTCTCCTTTCTTTGCTGCTATTATTCTTGGGTTTTATCTTTTCATAGTGTCCCAAATTTCCTGGATGCATGGCGTTGGGGGTATTTTAGTTTTAACACTTTCTTTGTTGTATGCCTGAGACTCTCTCTTCCATATCTTGTACTCTGTTGATGAAGCTTGCATCTGTAGTTCCTGTTCAAATTCTAAAACTTTTATCTCCAGAATTCGTTCAGCTTTCATTTTCTTTTTTATTCTATTTCCATTTTCATGTTTTTAACAGTTTTATTTGTTTCCTTCAACTGTGTTTTCTTGGATTTTTCCAAAAGTCTAAGATATTTTAATTAATATGGCAAAGTTAAATAAAACATCCACTTTGTCTGCATGGTTCTTATTATTTTTCTCTCATAGAATACATAGCAATGCATCCCTCCCTCCTGTCCTTACAGTTCCTACCATTTTCCCTCTTCCCCAGATCCATGGCTCCTGTTTCTTTCAGAAAAAGAAAAAAGCTGACTTATCAGTAATATCAACCAAGAACAATATTTTTTAAAAAAACTCAGTAAGACTAGACACAAACCCTCATAACAAGACTGGACAAGGCAAACCAATGGGAGGAAAAGGGTTCCAAGGGCAGGGAAATGATCAGAAATCCCTTCTCATGCTGTTAGGAGTCTCACAAACACCCCAAACTAAACAACTACACTATGTTTTCAGATGGACCTAGCACAGACCCATGCAAGTTCCATGATTGCTGCTTCAGTCTCTGTGACCTCTACAAGTTCTGCTTAGTTGATTCTGTGGGCTGTATTCTGGTGTCCTAACCCCTCAGGCTCCTAAAATTCTTCCTCTTCCTCTTCAGCAGTGTTCCCTGAGCTCCACCTAATGTTTGGGTGTGAGTCTCTGCATCTGCTTCAGCTGATAGAGGAAGCCTTTCTGGTGTCAATCATATATGTATAGCTGAATATCATCAGAGATCATTCTATCAACTTCCTTTGTTTTTTACCAGTCCTTTTTGGTTCTACTCCAGGTCCCTGAGCCACCAAGCTTCAGGTTCCTGGCAATCCAGACAGTATTGCGCATGAGCTACCTATCCTGGCTTGTGCCTCAAGTTTGACTGGTCATTGGTTGGCTATTCTCACAAGGTCTGAGTCACCTGTCTCAGGGCATCTTGTAGGCAGGACAGTCATGGGTTGAAGGTTTTGTGGCTGGCTTGGTGTCTCCATCCCACTTCTGGGAGCCTTGCAAAGTTACCAAAGAAGGCTTCTTCAGGTTCTGTACCCTCCATTCCTAGTAGTCCTTGCTAGCTAGAGTCACCCTCATAACTTCCAGGAAGCTATTACTGAACTAGGTTTTCACATCACCCCGTAAATACACTCCTGTTCTAGTCATTTCTCCCTATACTCCCCCGTTCCATCCCTTCCTCTATAATCTGATGCTCCTGTCTTGAACAGAGGTTTCCTTCAGCTGTTTGTATTCACAGGACTTTCTTTCATAGGTTTATTCATTTCTTGCAGTTTGTGTTTTTCTGTATTCTTTAAGTGATTTATTCATTTCCTTTTAAAGGACACCTATCTTCTTTATATAGTTAATTTTAGGGTATATTTTTTTGTGCTTCAACTATGTTAGAATATTCAGGGTATGCTGTAGTAGGATAGATGGATTCTAGTGAAGACACTTTTTCCTTGCTATTATTAATTTTTTGTCTGGCATCTTGACAGCTGGGTTCGGGATGATTATAGATTTACTTGCCGATTTCTGGGTTTGTCTTTGTTGATTGGATGTTTTTTTCTTTGGTGTGTTTGTTTATTTGTTCTTGTTTTGTTTTTGGCTTTTCTTTAGATTTCTTTTGTTTTGGTTTGGTGTTTTGGTTTTTCAAGGCAAGATTTCTCCATGTAACAGTCCTGACTGTCTTGGAACTCACTTTATAGACCAGGCTGACCTCGATCTCACAAAGACTCGCCTGTCCCTGCCTCCCAAGTGCTGGGATTAAAGGCTTTATGCCACCACTTCCAGGCTGCTCTGTTTTTGCTTACTCTCTTGATTTTTCTTTTTCTTTTTTTTTTTTTACTTATTTATTTATTTTTATTCTTTTTTAATTAAAATTTCCACCTGCTCCCCATTTCCCATTTCCCTCCCCTCCTCCCAAATATTGCCCTCCCCCCACTTCCCTCCCCCTATCCCCACTCCTCTTCTCCTCCCCCCACTCCATTCCCCCTCCCTCTCGATACTGAAGAGCAGTCCAAATTCCCTGCCCTGCGGGAAGACCAAGGTCCTTCTATCTACGTCCAGAAAGGTGAGCGTCCAAACAGGCTAAGCTCCCACAAAGCCAGTTCATGTATTAGGATCGAAACCTAGTGCCATTGTCCTTGGCTTCTCATCAGTCTTCATTGACCGCCATGCTCAGAGAGTCCGGAATCAACCCATGCTTATTCAGTCCCAGACCAGCTGGCCTTGGTGGGCTCCCAATAAATCAGTTCCACTGTCACAGTGGGTGGGTGCATCCCTCGTGGTCCTGATTTTTTGCTCTTGATTTTTCAACAGTGTGATGGCTGTATGTTGCCCGTTTTACTGGCCTGCTCAGCTAGTGTGCTCACAGGGAATGCCTGCTGTTTTTAGAGACTGGTATACAGGAATGAGTTGGGGGAAGGAAGCTTGGAGAAAAACTTTGCGATCTCTTGAGGATGGAGTGAGAAAGGAAAGGGATACCACAACATGTTTTCTGCTACAGAGCTGCGAATGTGATTTGGGGCATTGGATCTCAAGCAACAGGAGAGGTGTGGCTCGGCCTTCAATCTTCAGCCCACTTGTTGCCCTTAGAGTAATGGCCCTGGTCCACCAGTAGATGGAGGAAGGTAGAAGGGGAAGTTCTATGGGATCCACAGAAGATGGGAACAGGAGAACAAAAAAAAAGTGCCAGAGCTGGGAATGAGAATAGGGAATTGAATCTCAGGGAACAAACATAAATTTGCTTATATAACTTAAATATCCATCCGCTTGTCTAAAAATGACTTCATATACATAGCGATATTTCTTTAAAGTGTGTGTACTTACATATTTAATATGGAATAACTATTTTGAAGTTTGTAAAATGAGAGACTTAATTTACCCATTTTCAGAATATATATAGAATATATATAACATATATATATATATATACTTAGAAAAACTTGCACAATAACATGAGTAATGAAAAACTGTAGCATCACTTTAATTTCTATTTATGTGAATTTTTCCATTTCTCAGCACCATGCTCGTAGACAGGATATGTAGATCCTGAAGTGAGTGTTCCCTGATTAGAAACTGAAGCTGCTATACTATTGCTTTGTATCCTGACTTCTATTTTAAGAAACCTTAGATGTCATGCATGACCATTTTCAATAAAAGGTGTTGTATTGTATATGCAAAGGAAATAATTGCCCTTTATCAGTCTCCGACAGTCTTCTGCAGAAGAGGTATCCTGGAGCTTCCAACTCATTTCCCTCCGGTGGAAAGCCTTTCTCTAATTAGTCACACTCACTCAACTCACACCAGCCCCGTTTGTATTGAGCAGGGCACTGTCAGAGGGGCCAAGATCATGACTAGGTGGAAAATGCATACACTCCTGCCACTGCTTACAGGATCATGCTGAGCCTACATTTTTAGAAGTATCAGGACAGTGTGGGTTTGAGCTACTATGACTACACAGAGAATTTTAGAGATGCCAACAGCATGCCTGCTTGTGATGAGTAATTAAACTTTATTTTCTTATTCAGTGTGAAATTGCATGAAATACCATATAGTAAGAGTGAAAAACTGCTGCATAAAAACATACTGGGTTTTCATCATAGCATTTTTTTTTTTAAACAATCAGCAGTACTTACACTGAAGACTTCAAGTCTAACTTGGATTTGATGTCAATTACTTACAGGCTGGGTGAATTTAGGAAGTCTATGAATGCTAGTTTCTCACTCCCTCAGTTAGGCAATAACAGTATTATGACCTGATACTAATAAGCTCAAAACTTGGGAGCCTGAGGAACTCAGCAACTCATTGTCAGACCTGTTCCAAGCTGCAGTGCTTTCTGAGACTCATAATATCAGGCCCAGGGGTTCCCAATCTGATTTCCCTTTTTAATTTTCTTTCTGAGAGTTTTAAAGCAACATGATACTGTGCATCTCAGGATAGCCTGACACTTATGTGCTACCATCTTAGCTCCCAGAATGTGAAAATCACGGCTGTTCGTCGATACATCTGGCTTTCTCATTTATAACCAGTACTACTTTAAATTTCCTTGGCTTTCAAGGTAAGTGGATTTTACTATGACCAAATTTCTCACAAGTCAGCTATAGTGATTTATTTCTTAGCTGCCATTATTTTATTAATCTATATTTCTGTTTTGTAAATTACATGCTATTTGATCATTGTAGATTTATAGTATAGTATATATTTGAAAATATATAAATATGTTGTTTCCAGCTTTTTATTCTTCCTAAAGGCAATTAAAGACATACAAACCACGCAAACCAATGGAATAGAATAGCACATTTGAAAGAAATCTAGATATAAACTATTAACAAATAGTTCCTAAGAGTATCAAGAATATGTGATGGAAATAAAGAATGTCCTCAACAAATAATGGAGGGAAAACTGGATGTTAGCATGCAAGGCAATGAAAGTGTACACTTATGGAAAATAACTCAAATCAGTAGAAACATAGGACTTCAAACTCCCCAAAACGGAACATGGGGAGAGATTAATTATCTCATTCTGCTCAAATGTTTCATGACTATGAAAGCCAATCTATACGCAACAAAAGAAAAACTGACAAGTGAGAGTGAATCAAACTGGAGCTTCTCAGAGCTGGAGAGATGGCCAGTAATTTAAAGTAAATTAAAGTATGCACTGCTCGTGCCCAGGACCTAAGTTCATTCCTCTCATTCTCATCAGGCTGCTCACTACAGGCTGTAACTCCAGCCCCTGTATCTGACCTTGTCTGGATTCTATGGGCATCTTCATAGGAGTACACATACTTACACACAGAGGAAGAGTCCTAGACACATAATAATTTCAAAAAGATTTTACCACTGAAAATCTTGTGCATACAAAAGGAAACAAGGGGCAGAGTGAAAAGATAACCTTGGAATGGGAAAATACTGACAAAGGTTATGCCCAATGACAGAATGAATAATCTTTAGCATATGTTTTTCTGTAATTCATATAAAAAGATTTCTAATAATGCAACTTTAAAATGGGCTAAGAACCTTAATGAGGATTTCTCCAAATTTCGACTATCTGACAAGTGCTCAGCATTACTGGTCACCAGGATAATACAAGTCAGGACAACTCCTACCTGATACCGTGGACATTGTCAAAATAAAAGTGTTTGTAAAGCTGAGGGGAAATTAGAACCCTGAATATTATAGTTGGGGATCCCAATGATAGCTAAGACGGGAGAATAACAAATTCAGTAGATCGATAGAGAAGCACATCATTCAGAATTTCTATAATAAGCAATGCAGCAGATAAATATTAAAGATATTGCTGTAAATGAAATATACCAATCACAGGAAACGAAAGACTGTATGATTTTAATACTATGAGGCATCTGGTGTTTAAAATAGAGAAAAGTAAAGAATGGAATGATTGTTGTCAGGGATTAATAGAAAGAAGAAATGATCATGCATAGATTTTAAGAAGCAAATGAAAATGTTTTGACCAGTTTTTAATATATCTTTATGCATGTGCCTATATATACATATATATTTATAAAGAAAGAAGTCACAAAAAGAAGTGTATCAAATAATAAAAGTATTGGGTAATATTGCTAACAGTACAGTATAGAATTATATATTAACAAATAAATTGATATTAAACAAGTCTTTTCTATTCAATGTATTTTTCTATTAAAGTCAGATAACAAGTATTTTTATTTAGAAGGCTATATAATCTCTGCTACAACTATATAACTCTACCATTGCAGCTGCAATGAAGCCATAGATTTCGCATATATGAACAAACATCTCTATATTAATTCTATAAGCAATCATTATGGAAACTGAGTAGGGAGCTAAAAAGTATACATCAGCTGATTTCTTCAACTAAAACATGCAAGATAAAATTATCTGAATCTTTACATTTAAAACTGAATTTACTGCCAATAGGAACTTTTTTAGGATAGTAAATTATAGTCAGAATTGAAAATAGATAGGCTAGAGATGAGAAGCATTTGAGCATTCACAAGCCCTGGTTTCAATCCTACAAAAAAATGGTGGTACAAGACTGAAATCCCAGCTCTCTGGAGGGGGAGGCAGCTGGCTCAGAAGTTTGAAATCATTATAGGATATAAAGTGAACCTAAGGACTTCTAGGGGAGCATGAGCTCAAGTTTAGAAAAGGGTGAATATTGAAAGCAGTCACCTAGGTAATGAGTAAATGTACTGAAAAGATTAGTGAACTGGGTGTTGGGTAAAAGAGTTATAAACATTTAACAACAGGAAACCTGGAAAGTAAAAGAGCATGATTGTAAATCTCTCCCATGCTTAAACTCTCTCCAGAGCAGATTTGTATAAGAACATCTGAGAGCCAGTATCAAGGCTTCCAGTCTGGCTCCTGGCAAGAAGCATAACCCTGGATGTAGGCATTCTTTGTTTCTTCTCAGGGATTGCCTTCAAAATCTTAAGAGGGAGCCTTTATATCTTAAATCTGGTGTCTGCTGCTAAAATGAGACAGGAATGTAGATTGTAAGAGTAATTCCTGAAACACAAGTATCTATGACACATCAAAACAGTGACCAGTAGATTGGCAACCAGCGGTCTAGAGCTATTTCCGCTGAACATGAAGACACGGGATGTAAAAAGTAATAGAAGCTTAGAAGTTGATAAGATAATAGCTTGAAAATCTGATAATAAAATCAGATTTAAAACTCATTCCAAGACTTTTCTATGTGTTTCCACTCCTTTGGCCTGCTGTCGATCTTGACAATGCATTTCTAATCCATATTATCACTTTGTTTTAAATAAAGTTTTGTAATATTTTGCAAAACAAAAACATCTTATCAAGTTAAATATTTACACAAGGATATCATAGCTAGAGATAATACATAGTTTTGCCTATAAGCAGGGAAAATATTTAACATCAAGAATAATAAAAAAAAATCTTTATCAACAATTTACCTCATTGTGGAATTGAGGGAAATAGAAAAGATAAATCTAGAAGAATTTCATCAAGTGAGAGACAAAAGACATTTTCAAAATAAGGAGAAAAAAGACTAAAATGTTAACACATTAAGAAAAAGGAGGGGCTGTGAAGACTCGGTAGTCAATTTAGAAGTTGGTCACAGGAACTGACATTAAGAAAGCTGGAGGAATGAGGGAGTAAAAGGGAGACTAAAAAGCCTTTGAATCTCACTGCTGCAGGAGCCTGCCTGAGTGTACTAGAACATCCCTGAGCTAGCTTCATACTTTGCATAATCATCTACTGGAGATGCTAATTAATCCTTCAACTCCCATCACCCACCAGTTGAAGACACACCAAGAGCCTTAACCCTAGCACTCCCAAACCAAAGTGCACATTGGCTGCACAGCATTTTAGAAGGACAAGATGCAGACAAATCCACCTGTGGTCCACTTGGGTCTGGAGGACTTAGATAAGCCCAACTTGCCTGGACGTATTCAGTGCCGCTGTTATTGCTGCTCTCCACTTCTCATGGAGCCCAGGTTCACTAATGGGATAGAGCCTAACTTTTCACAATCTAGTTCTCTTTTGCTTCAGTGAGTAATAATATTAGTTGATTGTTTTGTTTTATAATTTTTCAAACAATATAATTAATCATGTTCTTCCCCCCCCATGACTCTTCCGCACTTTTCTACCCATATAAATTCGAATTCTCTCTCTCCTAAAACCAAAGAAAACAAGCTAAAAACCAAGAACACACACACAATCAAGCCAAAGCATATAGAGCCAATCTTGACATCTGTACTAGAGTGTGGTTGAAATACCCCTTGTCATGCCATTGAAGAAAGGTGATTTATGCTTCTCCCAGGAGGTATCAGTCGCAAGTAGCTTCATCATTAGGGATGGAACTTTTGTTTACTTCCATTGCTTTTTGTGGCTTGAACTTGGTCAGTTCTTGGGAACAGCTTCACTGCCTCACATGAACATCAGCCCTGCTCTGTCGAGAAAACCGTGTTACTTTGGAGTTGTTCATGCCAAGAGATACTGTTTATTGATAATAAACATAACATGATTTTTTTCAACCTGATGTTTTAATATCTAAGGTTATTTTCAGCGGATCAGCATAATTAAATATGTGGCATATCCGTTATTTCACTGAGTAACCACCATTTGAAAGTAAACTACTTGTGGTCTACACTCTTATAAAGTATCCATTAATTAGTAGTAGTAGAACCTGAGATATTGTTAAGTCTTTCTACTTATCTCTCTCTTTCACCTAGTGAGGCTTGTTTCAGAAACTAGGGTCAGCTGTGGAAACTGAGATTTCACTGTTGCCCATTAGGTTGGATTTACCAACTTGATAGCTTGCGACTAATAATATATTTCAAATAACTTTTCTTATATACAAATTCCAGAATATGTCATAAACTTAAAGGCTAATCTTCTGCTAGTTTTGGGGGTATTTTGTTTGTTTTTCTTCTATTTTCCACCATTTATAATTTTGTCACCGAAATAAGTATATTTTTGGCATTAGAGAGGGTATCTTTCCATCAGATTTGTGCTGAAAAACTGCAAGTTTATCACCTTTGAAGGCGCAAGTCATAAACAATCCCACACCAGTTTGGAATTGTGATTAATCGGGTGGTATTTATTTAAAGGGGAATAAACTTACAGATCACCGTCCCAGACAACAGCCCTCTGTGCACGCAATTAGGAAGAAGTCTAGTCGCTGGAACCGGAGCAGGAAGTAAAGAGCGAGAGGAGGGAAGTAGCTGCTTTTTTTTAAAGGGAAAGAGACCACGCCCCAATGGGCTGGTATCTCGGCGGCTATTGGTTGGAGGAGCGGAAGGACCTCCCACAACACACCTTTATTTTGATCTTGTTATTTCTAACATATTTTTAAATGCTAAGTGTTCAGACTCTTAATGCTTTCAAAATTGAAAGATAATTATATTTTAAATAGATTCAAATACAAATATTTAATAATATTTGTCTATTTGATGCATTTTGTACAAAGAGTAACACAACACTATTTTTAAAGAATTCTAGTAGCTTCTTGCTTTATTTTTGATAATATCTGTTTTATCAGAAACATATATTCCTAGCTCATCAATGCTCATTTTATATCCACTGTAAAATATTGTCTTCAAAATATTTTTCTTTCACTTCTTTTTTTTTTTTTTTATTTCACTAGTCCGGCTACAGAATCAAGACTTATGACTCAGCTTCATATATATGGTAAATCCTGACCCAGAGAATATTCCTTTTCTCAATGTCTGTCCTAAGGACATAATTGGTCTTTATGACTACCTTTCACCCTAGACAGTTTTTCTTCAAGGACATCAAGAAGCTACCACAGAAGACTTAGCTCATTACAAATCTCAACCAATTTTCTCATGTCACTCTGTATATGCGCCACCATTATGGTATTCATTTACCACTTTCCCTTCCTTCTCTAACCATGTCAGTAATTTCAGCATCCTATAAAATTCCCAACCCCAGCTATATTCTCAAGTGTGGTTTTTACCAAGTATTCTCTCCATCTGCAGCAACACTCAGATACCTGAGAGTGTACCTTTATTTATATCCTCACACCTCTTATCAAAGCTGTGGTTGCCATTTCTTCCAAAACAATGCAAATGGTTTCCTGATACTCACCTCTCTTGCTCTACTTTGCATTTTTTTCCCCACATGTTTGTTGTTACTAAGAATTTCCATTCTATCGAGACAGGCCTTTTACATAATTCATTCACCAAGTACTTTAAGTAGTGCCTGTGAACAATAGGGACATGATAAACGTAAGCTGAATTGTCATTGCTTTTCCCCTTACTTCGATCTTACACCATAAGAGAAAAACTTAGAGAAAGCTTTCAAATAATTGAACTATACTGCATCTGTCACTTAAAGCTTTTAGTGACACCCTATCATCTTAAAAATAAAACGCAATACCTGCTGGCCTGAGAAGAAAGATCCTTCACACTTTATTCTCGGGTTCTCTTGTATTTCACAACTCTTATTTGATATCCTAAATTCCAACTGTGATAAATGGTTACATTCCCCAAAATACGCTATGTTTGTACAAACTCTATGTCCTTTCCCTTAGGTAGAGTGGTTATATAATAATTTATCGTCCAAAGCAAGACACTTCTGAGTTAAAGTGGGTATTATTAATAATTGTACCAGGACATCAGGCACCAAGTAGAATTCTACCAGAGGAAGAATGATGAGTGGTCAGCCACATTACCCTGCGGCTTCCTGTCTGAAGTGTCCTTTATAATTTCTCTGCCTGACTCCTTCAAAACACCTTTCATGTTTCAGCCACTATGTCACACCCTCAAATAGACATTTCTTATCTCTATTTTAGACTGTGAATTCTACTTTGACACCTGATAGTAATAAAAGTCACCTTATAACAATCATCATTTAATTCCTTATATGCCCATAAAATTGTTTTTAATGTTCCCAGAAGATAAATCCACCCTCCCAATAAAAATGCCTCTGTAGTAACCAGAAAATACAGTGAGAGTGTAAACCTTGGAGTTGAGTTTGAGGTCTGCAAGAAGAGATGAGTAATTTTATATTTGAGAGATGCCAAATTTTAGATGTATATTCTTGAGATATTGCAATCTGATCATAGCGATTATATGAAGCTCAAATTAATTAATTCAAAATTAAAGAGACAGCAACATAAAAAAGTAAGCAAACCTGTAATATGTCTACAGTAATGCTATAAAAATCCACTGAATGAACAACTATTTTACCCAAAGGAATACTAACCAGGCAATTATTATAACCCAGAGCCTCACTGGACACAGTTCTAAAAATCCATGCATTTACTATTTCACTTGTTTCACTAAGACACATATTATGAAGAAATGAAGAAAAGGCTGATGTCAATGAGGAAAACCTTCAGAGAAAGAATTAGTTTGCTCAGAACTGGGAGAATTAGCAGATATTCTAAGCTAGCAGGAACACAAACATTCTGTGCACGTTGTGTGCCCCTTATCTATGGTATACCCCCTTTGCCCACTGCTGAGATCCTCTACAGTGGTTTAGCTTGAGATTTTCCTTTATCTTGAAGTAAACCCATCCCTACAAAAACAAATTATTTTAAATGTTAAGAGGGAGGAAGAAGGAAGGGAGGATAGAAAATGATACAGTGGTTCTGTAAAGATGTATTCCTTCACACTTAAATCCGAGAGCTGCAAGACAAAAAAAATGATGCTTTAGGTGGCTTGTGGTTTGATTTATAAATTTTATTTGTGGACTTAAAATAAATTACCAAAGTTTATTTAGAAATGGCCCATATTAAGATTTTAGCTAACTGATATGGTAAAAACCTCCTTAAAACATCTATGAGAGGTATGAAAGACAGTGAAATAGTTAGGATGTGTGGTTCTTTTCTCCTTCCAGTTACATATGCCCGCCTGTAGTCTAGGAAATGTCATAGTCATTGGTTATTAGTAACTTGTAAATTATGTTAATTATTATTACTTATGATGAAGAAGTATCTCTTTGAACGGTCTCATTTTATTTTCAGTCTCTGAATTGCAGCAAGAAATCCTTGTACAAGCATAATTAAATGAATTTGAAATGACAAATATACTCTATTCTGTTTTTCCAAAAGAACTCCCCCCCAAAAACACCAAAACCATTTGAGTCATACTGAAATTGGTTTTGTTGCTATCAGTTAAATTGTTTTATTTTCCTCATCTATCAAAGCAGACAATAGTTCAATTCTATTAACTGGTTTAAAATGCCTATAAATATTGACCACTGAGGTACTGAAGTGTGAAACTGTGGAGGAAAACTCGAGAAATATTCCCTTTAGAATTATTATTTTGTATGGAATAATAATGTAGCATAAATTCAATAGATAAATCTGAGTATAATGAATATTTCTAAAATAATTTTAAGAAGCAAAATAAACAATGGCAGAAAATAGCAATGACAAAAAATTTTGTTAGTGAAATAGTCTCTCTGAGACCATTTATAAATGAATAAATACACATACATATATTATTTCCATTTATTAATATATTTTTATCCATCCATTTATTCAGGAATTCATTCTACAAATTATATATTCTATAAATTAATAATTTTTAACAAAATAAAAACTATAATACGAATGTTCATAAGATTATCAAGATAGTCAATAATTTTGAATCATCGCAAAGATTTTTCCTAAAAGCAATCAACTAAAAGACAATTCTATATTCATTATAAACTGAAAGAACTGTTTGAAACTAGAATTAAAGAATCTTCCTGGCTTTAAAACCAGGACAGAGATGTAAATAAATAAAAATTGTAAAGGCATCATGGTAAGTCAGCTTTTTGCTTGCTCTTATACTCATTGACATTTTGATTTTATAGTCCAAAGATGTTCCAATGCTGTTTCCAATGATTTGTCTTGATCTGTTATATACCCTCATTCTTTATCACAAAAACACTTTCAATAGTTCTTTATACTCATTATCATTATGCCCATGAGAATATAGCTATTTAATCAAAGTCAAAACATTTAGCTGTGAAAGTAAGTTCAGATTTTAAGCACATTCCATCAATATCCACCCTTTACATAGAAACTTTGTAAAAGAAATTCATTTTTTGTTGTTGCTTACAATAGGAAACGTCACCTTTGGAATTGCAATATTGATATTATCTGGTAATAATTTCAAGATTTTTATGTTAATAACTGACTGAAAGAAATGAAATGTCTTATTGTGTGCTTCTATGACTATATCTCATGGATTAATTCATAAATATTTCTTGTTAAATTCGGTGTATCTATTAATTATAAAGAAAAGCTATTACATGATCATAGTTGATTTTGCAAGTCCAGGATTTCCAAACAATATTTCAAACATTAGAAACAGATTCTTAAGAGCAACTTCAACTTAAGCTTAATTTAAATACTTAAAATTGTGTATGCTCATCATACTTGTAAAAGTTAGGACCTGATCAGAGTGTCATTGGTATAAGCAATATATCATCTCTGCTACTGTCATACAGAGAAGGAGAAAGTAAAGCATAATATAAAAGTAAATATGGAGCTGGGCGGTGGTGGCGCACGCCTTTAATCCCAGCACTTGGGAAGCAGAGACAGGCGGATCTCTGTGAGTTCGAGACCAGCCTGGTCTACAAGAGCTAGTTCGAGGACAGGCTCCAAAAAAACCACAGAGAAACCCTGTCTTGAAAAACCAAAAAAAAAAAAAAAAAAAAGTAAATATGGAGAAGAAGGTTTTATTTTAGGAAAGAAGGGCAGACAGAAGAGAAGGGGGAGAAAGAAATCTGAGAAGTCCTAGGGTTATCCATGCCTTTTGTCTCAGATACTGAGTCTATGTGGTCTATTTAAGTGTGCACTATCAAAATGTTCTTCAAGCATATTGTGAAAAATCATGGACATGAGTCTTTTGGAAATTGAAACATATGTGTTTACAAACAAACTAAGACATTGAGTGCCATACACTTAATCCATTAGGAAACAATGTCTAATATGTAAAATATTACACACACATGGTTAAAAGCAGAAGATACTTTGATTTGTTGAACGAAATAGAGGAATGCCGGAACTTAGAACACTAGAAGTGAAATCCTGAAACCTAACTTTATATTATTAAAAATTGCTCTGCGATAAATACTCCTTATTTATATTATTATTATTAATATTATTATTAGGCTTTTGAGACATGGTTTCTCTGTAGCTTTGGAGCCTGTCCTGAAACAAGCTCTTGTTTACCAGCCTGGTCTTGAACTCACAGAGATCTGCCTGCCTCTGCCTCCTGAGTGCTGGGATTAAAGGAGTGCACCACCACCACCTGGCTTATATATGTATATAATGCCTTGAAAATTCATACTTTTCTAATAATTGTGTCCAAATATTTGGCTATAACTACTTAAAGGGGAATAATATACACATTAGTTGCCATTCCTTAAAAAATAGAATCAAAGATAGAATGAATATATATTAAAAGGAGATTTATTACCTTAGTCGGCTTACAGAATGATGACTCAGTGGTCTAACAATAGCTATCTTATGCACTGATGAATCTGAAAATCCAGTATTTGCTCAATCTGTGAAGCTGGAAGCTTCAGCAGTACCAGCCATGCACTGAAGATTAGAGTGCACTGAAAAGACACTGGTCTCTGCTGCCACATTGAAGCTGAATTCATGTCAGAGAAGGACAGTGGTAGCAGCAATATCCTCAAAGGAGCTGCACTAACAAGGAGGGGGCAAAGATGGGCATGGCAAAAGCAAAAGCTTTTCCTTTGGTCATCTTCTATTTGTACCATAAATGGAAGATGACTTCCACTCTACAACAGGAAATACTGGGGCTGGGGAGGTGGCTCAGAGGTTAAGAACACTGACTGCTGTTCCAGAGGTCCTGAGTTCAATTCCCACCAACCACATGATGGATCATAACTATCTGTAAGGAGATCTAGTGCCCTTTTCTGACATGGAGGTGTACATGCAGGAGGAATATTGTATATATAGTAAATAAATCTTTTTTTTTAAAAAAAAAATGGAAATACCTTTCCAGATCCACCTGGAGAATGGTAGGCTGGGTGGTATCAGATCCAGTTAAGCTGACAATCAAGATTAAACATCATGTAATAAAGTGACTTATGGTTTCTAAGATTTCTTTCTCTGGGGTGTTCTCCCTGAGATTTTTAGGTAGTTCAGGTGGAGACAAGAGCTGGTAATAAAGGAGTTTCTTTATGTTCTTGTGGTTAAGGAGAGATAAGAAGAATATACAGCTCCTATGAACACAACTCCACTGACCTTCTTGCCCTAGCTGAGCACGATTACCTGAAGATGCCATATCCTTTCCATATAGTGTCACCACAAGATCACTTATCGGAGGAAAAAGAGTCTATGAGAGACTTTTCATAGTCTGACTACAAAACAAAAACAATAATAGATTTGGATTTTGAGAATTTTTAGATGTTTAGAAAGTTAACTGTGTGTTCTTTTTAAATTATCTACTTCAAGAAAACTTACTTTCTAATTTGTAATTTGGTTTTAGCTTGTTTCAAATTATTGCTTTTCATATACAATATTCAAGTGTGTATATTATATATACATATATATGTGTGTGTATACATGCTCATATTAACACTATAAACTTCTGCATTTCAAAAAATTTTTAAGAAGTCAGGAAATATTCAAATAAAGTTGAGCAAAATATTGCCAAGGTATTTATTTATTCGCTCATTCAAGAATCGTTGGTCATTGCTATGAGTTGAAAAGTGTCTTCTTCACAATCCAAAGGGTGCCATAGTGATAGTGTCAGGCAGTGGCCCTTTGATGAATGATTAAGTCATGATCAAGTCTCCCTTTTCAAGGCTCTTGTAAATGAGGTCTCCTGAAGTCTTTCATTTTCTGCCCTGTGAAACGCCAAATGGAAAGAGTTTTCTCCCTCTGGATGGTGTCTTCTCAAAGTGTCTTCTTAGAAGCCAAGCGTAGCCCTCACAAAACACTCAAATTTACAGGTGCCTTATATTTTAGAAGTCTAGATAACAGAAAGAAAATGAATTGCTTTTTGATAAAAAGCCCTCAGCGTGCGGTACTTTCATCATAGCAGAAACATATTAGATCTTTACAAAAAGGTTAAAGAATTGATGTAATAAAGGACAGACAAAATACAGAATTTTATTAAAGAAGTTTATACTATGTAGCAATCTAGAACTTTCAAGACCTCCAGGGCTTAGGGATCAGTCTTGGTCTTTATCTTGTTTGTTGTTGATTAGCAAGATTAAGCAAACTTGTTTTTCAGAAACTTTCTTTTCCTCTAAGGAATAGTCTAGAAATACTGATATTAGTCAATAAGAACTATGATTCTTTCTATTACTATTATAAAGTCAAACTCTACAGACCTTGGTAGTATTTCTCACCTTAGCAATGAGAAAAGTGCGTCTCTGCAGTGAGTGTACATGTTAATTCTGTGATCAAAGACAAACTCTCAATGAAACAATTTCCTATCTAAAAATGGAAAGTACACTTAACCTATAGAAACATGAACTCTATTGCCAAAGTATATGTATTCTATTCTCTTATTTTTACTAGTCTAAGGTTAAAAACTATATCGAGAAGCAGAAAGCTCATATAAATTCATATGTTAATGTACATTTAACGTCATCATTATCATAGTATTTATACATCCAAGCTTCTTACAAGATATTTGAATTTTTTGAAGCAAGGATATTGGGACGTCTTTTGTCCCTTTAGTTTTCTTAAGAGTGCCCAATCTTGATTTTTAAGTCATTTTAAATGATAATGTTAAATTCACCACAATCACTCTCAATTCACCTGAGCAGCATAATTATAACTATAAATCATTGTGATGACTTCTTATAAATAGTTCTTCAATTTTAATGTGTTCTGTGACATATTATTCAGGGGAAGGAAAGCCAAGGCTTGTGTGGCCAATTCATCTCATGACTCTTCTTCTAGTCTTTGTAAGTGGTAAAGGGGTTGGATAATGCCTGGGATTGCTCTATAGGGGCCATATTGAACACATAATCTATGACTTGCACAAAACAGTAGTTACTACCAGATCCTTTATAAAATTTTAACAGACCCTATTTATATAATTTATTCCTGGAGTTTATCTGTCCAAAGTTAGTTAGGGTCCTCAAGACAACTGTATCAATAAATAAAATCCAGATAACAAAAGGGAACATTAAAAATGACAAATCCATACTGAACACACATGCAAATTTTTTTCTAACTCAAGTAATATAAAACATCAAATTTTGAGACAAATAGGAAAAGTGTGAGGGGAGATATTGAGTATTTATGATTCAAAGTTAGAAAAATGATTTTAAAATTTGTGATTATTTTAGACATTACTAATTTTGTGGTATTAAGATTAATCAATTTCTGTATAATTTTTGAACATAAAAATAAACAGCATGTCACTGTAATTAAGCAACATCATTATTAATATTTAGGTAATTGACATTTAAAAATTAATATTCTCAGTTATCCTTTACTAGTACCCATAATTAATAATTTACAAATAAATAATATTTAAGCTTCATTCCTATATACTTTTCTTTGAGGAAATTGTGAGTGATCATGTTTACATGTGCTCAGCATGTGTTTGTCATTAATATATAGAAAAGTTACTGATCTGTGTATATCAATTTTTGTATATGGATCTTTTGCTGAACATATTGATAATTTCTAGAAGTATCTGGTAGAATGTTTGGATTCACCATTCATCTGAAAACAGAAATAACTTCTTATTTATATCTCTATAATTTCCTTTTCTTATCTTACTGCTTTTGCTAGAGTTAACCATCACTACTATTTATTTTTTTTTAATTTTTTTTTCTTTCTGGGGTATCAAAATCTTGAAACACTATATTGAAAAGAAGTCAGGACAGTTGACAGCCCTACCTTATTCCTGACGTTCACGGGTTTGCTTTGAGATTTTCTCCTTTATGAATGATGTTGACTGCTGGTCATATGAAATTCTTCTTACGTTAAGGAAAGTTCCCTCTACTTCTACACTCTGTAGGACTTTTATCATAAAAGCAAATAATTAGCTTTTCTCAGCGATCCTTTTCTGAATGTGTAGAGATGAACATGTTTTTATATTTAAAAACATTTATATAATTTATTCCATTTATCAACTTATGTATGTTTAATCATCCTTTTATCTCTGGAAAAAAGTCAACTTAAAGGTGATATTTTTTTTCCAGTTTCAAAATTTATATATAATTATATAATTTTCCCCTTCCCTTTTCTCTTTCAAATCTTTTCCATATAACCACCCTTTTTCTATTTCAAATTTATTACTTCTATGTCTTTAATTGTTGTACACACAGACATACACGTGCATACACAAACACACATGCACAAATGCAAAGATAACTGCTTTTTCAATATAAAGTTACTTCTGTGTTCAGGACTGACCACTTGGTATTAACTCCAACTGTAATATCTATAACACAATTCCTATACCTAAAACTCTGGGGATCACAGTGCAAGAACCAGCAAGAAAAAAAAATTGAAGAACTGGAGGAAAAGGAAGCTTGTTGTGAGATTAAGTCTTTTAGAAATGTCAAAGAAGCTACAACCATGTAGTTTAATCAACAGAGATGATCTCTCTAGAATATACCTGTGTTCACATGAGAAGCATTTAGTAGAGAATTTTTGCATCTGCATTTATCATGGATAAACTGATAAGTGATCCACTTGTAGTTTTGTTGTGTTGGTGTTAGAGCAATACTGGTTTCACAGAAGGAGATTGGAAATGCTCTTTTTAACTGTATTTTTACAAATAATTTAAGAAATATTTGCTGCAGTTCTTTATGCATCTAGAAGTATTTACCATGGCTCTATCTGAACCTGGGCTTTTTTTTAGTCAGAAGACTTCATCATCTCAGCCTTCTAATTTGTTAAATTTCAACTATAAAATAATAATCTATTTCCCCAAAGTTTGATCATATTGTTTCTAAGACCAGGGTAATTGCAAAACTGTGTTATTCTAGAAATTAAATAAGAGACAGTTCAGAAATCCATTTAGTCTTAATCCTATACCCATGTCATCCTTTGGCAGTATATTCTAATCAGAGTCCTATGCATTTCTGATGATATTCAGATTGTAAATGCCTCAAGGTAATATTAAACATGATAGAAGTTAGAATCAGGGTGAATCCAGTGTGTACAAAAGCCTAGTGTGAGGACATTTGGAAACAGTTCGAATACTTTAAAGCAATTTGTGAGGTTCAGTGTGAAGCTTCATATGCTTCCTCACATGCAGTAGTTCAAAACACCAGAGTTTTCCAAGGAACAAGTTCATGACCAAACAGTCTAGAACTAGACCTGGGTTACACAAGATAAGATTTAGTCATAGCAATGGCAAACATACTCTAAACTCAGAAACTAAGCTAAAAAGATCAGAGTAAGAAAAGCTGGGTAAAGACTTTAAGTATGCATCAGTTTCTAAGAAATAGGGAGTGACGAGGGAGCTTGCTACTCTCTATGCATTCGGTTTCTCAAAGGATATTGCTGTCACCAAAGACAAAGAGATATTCACATCGTACATTTAGAGAAATTCAGCAAAATTCAGCATCAGATAGAAATCTGGGTTACAGACTTATGAGATAAACTGACAGTTTGAATATTGAGTTGGCTGGTATAATGAGGTTATCATAAATACATGTGGAAAAACAGAAAATCCTAGCCCAAAAGCTTCATTAAGACACAAAAATAGTTATAGAAATGTCCTCAAATCACTCTTTAAAAATAATGTATTATAATGTTTTCATTGTTTCTTAGAGAGTTTCATACAACGTATCTTTGTTGTATTCACTGTCAACATAACTCCCACCTCTGCAGTTTGTCAGTTTATTCTATCAATGTATAGATCTCTTTAGATAGAAATACACCAAAAATCAATTTGTCCTTTTATGGACTACTATCTAAAATATCTACTTCAATAAAATTTATAATGAGTAAGGAAAATGTTAACATTAAGTTAGGTGATATAGCAATTTTGTATTTTAATTCAACTTTGGTTTGGCAACCCATTATTAGAATTGTTGTACAAAGGACCCACATTTTAAAAGGTTAACTGCATACTCTATTTTTCTAGGTTAGGCTTAACCATATAGAAAATTTGACCAGAGAACACTAACAATTTCCATTCAACTTTGTTCACCACAAATACTCAACCTCCCCAAATATCAACATTCTGCACTAACATAATGAATTTGTTGAAATTGATGAATCAGTTCTGACATGGCTTTTAACTAAGTGAACATAAAGTTTCATTATCATTCTCTCTGTTAGACAGTCCAATACTTATGATTAATCCAATCTCCATGTATTCACTGTTAAATAAACATGAGTAATAGTCTCCCTGCCCTTCAAATACCCTGAATAACACCTGTTTATCCTTTCCTTCTGATCAAGCAAGCCTCTGGAAACCACTGAGGTTGTTCAAATTTCTACAGTTTTGCTTTTTCAGGAATGCCTCAACTTTGGAATTATAGAGAATGTAGTCTTTTCAGAATGTCTTCTTTCACTTAATGATGCAAATTTCAACTTCAACATCTTCCATATTTTAAAACTCATTTCTTGAAATTGCTGAGTGGCATTGTGTAGGCAGAAGTTTTCACACTTTAATCACCAGTTTACCTACATAAGAACGTCTTGATTGATTTTTAATCTTGTCAATTACGAACAAAAACGTTTAATATAAACATGTATTCAAGTACTTGAACATCAGTCCCCATTCCGCTTTATAAAGCTAGAAATGAAACCTTTGTGAATTATAGTAACAAGCATAGTTGGTTTCCAAAGAAATTACTTAATTGGACTTTGAAGAAAAACCCTGTCTTAAATACCTCCCAACCTACCCCCTCCAAAAAAAAAAAAAAAAAGAAAGAAAAAAAATGTTCAAATGTCTTTTCGAGCAACTGTCTTAATTTGCATTCACAACAAACACGAATAAAAGCTACTGTTGCTCCACCCAACTGTCCAGGGTCTGGAATTTAGGCATTCAGTAAGTAGGACGTGGTATCTACTCATTGTTTTCACTTGTACTGCATTCACAATGCATGGCATTGTGCATCCTTTTTCTTCATCTTTGAAATATATCCGTTGTGGTGAAATTTCTACATAGATTTATGATTCATTTTAAAGTTAAACATTTGGGGTCTTCCTGTGAGAAGTTTAGAAGTAATTTGTATATGCAAGAAATCCATCAGTGACATTTTTTCTTGTATACCAGGAACAGTTTTCTCGAAGCTTAAATTTGGTTTTATTGTTTTGTTTTTACTTTAATGAAATCTATTTTTTTCATTCATGAGTTATATTGGGGGGATTTTTACCATGCAAGTCATTGCTATTGCGATGCAGTTGGCCCCCTTCATCAGGATTAGGAAATTCTAAGGTTTTTTTTTTTTTTTTTTGCTTTTAGGCCTATGAACCAGTTGTTGGTTTGTGCTACGGATGCAATGTCTCCCTCTCATTTTATTTTTTTCTTCATTTACTCATTTTTTATTAGTTCTTTGAGAACTTCATACAATATATTTTTGCCATCTTCACTCCCTCCCCCAACTTCTCTCAGATCTGTTATCCCCTTAATCACCCACCCTACATTTTATCCTCTGGACTTTATTTAACTTTTCAAATACAGTTAATGTTTCCAGATATTCCTGGATGTTCGACTTTAACTGCAGGGTGGTCTGTCTACCAGGAGATGAAAACTAACTCTTTCTCTACTAGCTCACTCTTAACTAGGAGTAGCACTTTGTTTCCACCTCTCCTCTCCATGCTAAAATTTTATCTGGCCCAAAGCTGAGTGAGTTGTATGTATGCAGTTTCCAATGCTGGTGTTTGTATGTTTAACTGCTGTATTGTATCCATAAAACACGATTTTCTTATAATCATCCACCACAGTCTTTGCCCCTGCTTCTAGAATGATCCTTGAGGTATGAGTTTAGGGAGTGCACTACAGGTTTCCACTTTCAGGATGGACATTATTCTTTCATTTTAATCAGTCATAGACACCTGTGTTGATTGCCCTCTAGGAAACGAGCTTCTCTGTGGAGGGATTAGAGATACACTAAGGACTGGGTGTAATGATAATTTGAAGTCAGATAAGCAGTATGTCCAATTAACATGAAATAATAGTAAGTTCTCCATTAGTAATCATGGCCTGCTTTGCTACAGTTCCTCACTTCCAATAATGGGGATATATATGGGTTCCAACTTGTGGAGTAGGCCTTTAATCCAATCATAAAGTGGTTGGTTGCTCCCATGCTGTTCTTGCCACTATCACACTAACAGGACTGTCCTTCCAAGCTAGTTTATTGTCAGGTGGAGGGTTCACATAAGGGTAAGATTAGCTAGCTATTCCTTCTTTACTTTGTTAGCATACGTAGCCCATTCAGCACTATGAAAGCTGGTCAACAATGATAAACCTTCCAGGTGAGTATCATTTTGATATGTCCATGTTCTATGATGTAAGTGTATTATAATTTCAACAATCAGGTCTTTGCATCAATTTATGGATGGTACTTTGATGTACGTCTATTCTTTTAAAATACTACCTAATCTCACCTTATGCAATTGCCTTTTTGCATGTGTCAAATATCATTTGTTTAATTCCGTGTTGATCTATTTCTTGGCTCTATTTCATTCCATTGATTGCTATCACTCATAAGCCTTCTTTTTCTTTAATTCTTACTGTCTAGTTAATTTTATGAGTTCAGAAATATTGTTTAATAGATTGTGTATAGTTTTCCCTGATGTGAACAAATGCCTACTCAACCCAAAGGGAATCAATGAAATACCAAAGTAAAGATTATACCCAAGTACAACTTGGTAAACCAATGATATTTCTGAAACTATGAGTAATAGATCTGGAACTACTTAGAGGAGTATGAATAATTCAAAGGCAGATGTATCACTGAAATTCTTACCCCAGCAAGGACGATGATTCATGAATGCTCTGACTTTGGCACTTCTGCAGAACTTACGAAAACTAGACTAGGTGAGGTAGAGGGTGTCACGATCCAATGGCCACTTTGAGTGTCTCTTCTTGCCAGTAATGGTTTGCTGTTTCCATATCACTGGAGGAGGATGTTTTTCATTATCGCAGGAACTTTCTGAGTCCTATGAATTGTTTATTTCCTGAGTTTCATGACCTTCTCTGTTCCCTCCAGTATGGAATATTTCAATTCAGAGGAAATTACTACAGAAAAACTATGCTTAAATATTGCTTTTGCCAGTATAGCAGGATACATTCAACATTATTATGTAAAGCTAGAAACTAAGTTCCTCATTTCATGCCTCTCAAGACAAAATAACTGTTCCCTTGGTAGAAAAATATTTGCTAATTAAAACTTATTATTTAGAAAGTCTTGGAACATGTTCAATCCAATGAGAAACACCTGCAAACACAGAGGTTTATCTGTCAACATAAAAACTAAACTTTGAAATAATGCAGAAAAATGAGATAAGGTTTTATAAATATTAAGACTAATAACAACTACTGGCTGTTATTAGGTATATCTTACTTTTGTCTATTTTATTTCTTGACAATATTTTAAAGTAAAAGGTTTTCAATATTTGCAATCATAGATATTTGATAATGAATGATAGCCTTATTTTACAAAAAGGAATTGGAATGTGTTATTGTAAGCAAGTAAATCTGTGCTTATTTCACTGGCTGAGATTTGTCTGTTATATTAAAAAAAAGACAGAAAAAATATGTTGTAAATAACATATAGTAATTGAAATGGTTACCTGTCTTAACAAAATGGTGGAATAAGCATGTATTCTGAGAACTGACATATTAGAACTGCATCCACATTAGGAACTTTATCTCTTTTTTAACAGCATAATAACATTGTGACTATTACTATTACCACATGACCTCCTGCAAAAATAATACAGACCATTTGAAAATTTATTGGGAATATTTAATAAGATGTTTTATTTCAAAATGTATGATTTATTATGATCACTAGCTAACATATTCAATACACTCCCTTTGACAAGAAAGGGGGAGGGAGGGAGAGAGAGAGGGAAAGAGAGAAAGAAAGGACAGGGTAGTAGAGCATGAGAAGGTAAGGGCCGGGAGAGGAGAGCAGAGTAGAGGAAAACAGAGAAGGGGAGAGGAGAGGAGAGGAGAGGAGAGGAGAGGAGAGGAAAGGAGAGGAGGGGAGGGGAGGGGAGAGCAGAGGAGGGGAGAGGAGAGGAGAAGAGAAAGAAGGATAGAGAAGGAAGATGATATTGAAAATTTTGCATCTCCAAACAGTATTGAAGCTTTCTGTTTTGTATCCCTGGTTGACATTAATAAGACACTTCAAGCTGCTGTGGGTGGATATTCCTTCCTGATACAAGGAAAACAAAATCCTCAACAAGGAGCAGCTGGAGAAAAACATTAGAGAGGGGAGTAAACAGAAAGGGAGGCATGGCTTCATCACCGAAATTGTACATTGAATTAGCATAACAGAGAACACTCAAGAGTGTACAATATGTAACTGCCTTGGCATCTTCAAGAGTCATTTTTATTAAGATCAACTAAGGAAACAAACCAAGTGGATAAAATTTTGCATTTCCTGAGCTAGATGTGAATGCTTCAAGGGAAGTGTTTTTATCAATACATTTATGACAATTCCTTATAAAGTCCTCTGAAACAAAATAAAAACAATAACTGTGTCATAGTAAGTACTAATTTCAGCTGTTAACCATCAAATTTCCTTAGATTTTAGTATGGAAACGTATAAGTCAATTTGATTTCACAAATAACCTTTCCTCATCACTTTTGGTAAAATGTGAAAGGCTAAAAAGGAGAATAAAACCCAAATGCACCAGAGAAGTTGACAATTTCCTCTACCTAGAAAAGGTTGAGTAAGAAATCAGGTCCATCACATGGTAACACCGGAATGAGGATTGAAGATAATCTGTTGAAAATGAATTTTTCGAATGACATCAATTCTGGTGTGTAACTTTAAATGTGTGACTGCTGCTACCACAGGCGGCTGCTACCTTCAAGTTTTCAAGTTAATGGTACTAAAGATCACAGGCTCCCCATCTGTCAACATGAAGTCAAGCTGCATACTGTGATGAATCTCTGATACCTTGCTGACATAAAAGTTTCATCTGAGACTCTTTCTCCCTGGTTAATTAATGCAGCAGGGAGTGGACCTGGCCCTAGACAGATACCTTTGCAAAGAATTGCAGGAGAGGATTGTGTCAACTTCAAAATGAATCCACCCTTTGGCATGTTAAAATTTTTATTTATGAATATGTGAGCTTATATGTTGATCAATTATGTATTTCCTTCTTGAGATGCAATAGGAATTTTGCCTTACAAGGAAACGTACTGAAGGGCCTCATAGAAGACTACATTCTGACACAGAGACATTTTTAAAGAGAAGGTGAAGGTCAGTTTCGTGCCTTTTATTTAGCTGTCAGTCACAGAAGTTCCAAGTGACTAACAAAATTACCTTTGCTAACTTTGGTGCTTCTCAGTTTGAACTAAGACAAAGCTTCAAAATGCTCAAGCCGGTGAGAGACCTGCATGTGTGAGACACTGACGCAGCAGAAGCAATCTGCCAGAATGCATTAGTAGCCCACATTAGCATGAAGGCAGATTCACATACAGGAAATCAAAGGAGAATAAGGTGGGATATTATGTGTAGGATTCTTAGATACAAAATTAAGGAGTGTAAATCTCAACTAAAAAAAAAAAGAAAGTAAGGCAGAATAATGAATACTACCTAGCCAGCTCACAAAGGGCTCCATCGTTGGACGAAGGCTTACTGTATGTGTCACACGTTATGCTCCTAGGTCTTAAAATCAATAGATCGTATGTTTAGTCCTTTTCTCCCTTGTGTTTGCAGACTGTCAAAACAGAATGTAAAAACTCACAAATATTTGAATTTTAATCACAGTGCTATATACTATTTAACACATCAGAATTGTTTATCACAATCAGTAGATATTGCTCAAAACAATCATCTATGTATGTATTTACAGTAGGCCAGGGAGAATTGTAGCAAGATAACAATTGAGAACAATTTTCAATGACAAACAATATTGAGAGTAAAATGTTCTGAATGTTACAGAAGTGCTACAGGTTCATTTTATTTATAAACTTGTTGGGGTTACTAAAAGTACTCAGTGGTAAAATGTTTTCCTATCATTAAAAAAAGTGAGCTAAATCGATAACACCAAAAAGAGAAAATAGATTTACAAACAAAAGACAAAAACATGTTCACTCAGATTTGATTCATCAAGGCAAAGAAATGTAATTTTCATGAAATACACATGATAATGTATCAGATTAATTAATTCACAGTAATGATGTTCAATAGCATATTAAGAAGCATCCATCAACTCTATCATAATGTATGAAAAAAAATGAGGCTACTTCTACTAATGTTAGTGAAAAATTACAATTACTAGTATATATTACACTATCATTAAGTGTTCTCTTACAAAGCTATTAGAAGCATTAAAAAGTCAAGAAATTTTTTACTGAAATAAAGGTTTTGTAATGTTTAATACAATAAAATACAATAATATCACTGAAGAAACTATTTAGCAAGATAAAATGATAGATTAAAAGAAATTGTACAAAGTGCTAACAAACTCTAAATTTAAGTGAAAATTCATAAATTTAACCAGAAATGACCAGGCGGTGGTGGTGTATGCCTTTAATCCCAGCACTTAAGGAGCAGAGGTAGACTAATCTCTCAGAGTTTGAGGCCACCCTGGTCTACAGACAAGTTCCAGGATAGACTCCAAAGCTACACAGTGAAACCCTGTCTCGAAAAACAAAACAAAATAAACAAACAAAAAATGTATCTATTTCTAAAAAATAAATTTGTTGATGATTTAACTAAGTAGTAAGACATAAGACATGCTTCAGTCATGGATGTAAAAACCAACAACAAAAGACTATTAATGGGGAGGGTTGACAGCAAAATGTCATGCAAGTCCAGTGACTTTATTTCAATCGTTGGAACACTCAGTACAAGAGGAGAATGAAGTCCACAAACTTGTCCTTTGACCTAAACCTACATCCTCATGTGAGACCTCACTCATCAAACATACACACAATAATAATGAGTATTGTTTTAGAGGAATATTGATAATGATTGCTAAATTTGAAATTGAATACCACTGTACTATAAACAAAAGCTTATGTTTTAATTTGCAGCTGAAAATATCCAATGTATAGTTCTTCTGGTTTAAACAACAAAAAAAAAAAATATTAATGTCTTAGCATTCTCCATCACTATAGTAGCCCAAAGTGCGACATCCTGGCCTTCGTGCGTTTGGAGGCTATGGTGGTTTGAACAGGAAATGTTCATAACAGTTTCAGATGTTTAAACATTTGGCCCCTGATTGGGAGATTTTATTTCTATAGGCTAATTAAAGGTGGTAGACCACTTGGTGCTGGTGTTGAGAGTTTATAGCCACACTCTTCTTCAAGTCTGTTCTTTCTGCTCCTTATCATAGCTGAGATTTGACCTCTCAGCTTTCTGCTCTGACTACCTGCACTTCTGCCATTATGGACTCTTCTTCTGGAACCCATAAGCCAAAATAAACATTCCACCTTCAGTTGCTTTTGGTCATGGTATCTTGCTACAACAAAAGATAAGTGGCTAACACAAGGCGTAAACACTATGTCCCATACACATTCAAAATAAAAGAAAGCAATCTAGGAGACAAAGAAAATATGCAGTTATCTATTGCTTCAGAAACCCTAATTTTTTAGAAATGTATCCCACAGTATGAGACAGATGTAGGACAATATTATGTACAAGGCTATTTTATTGTGGCGTAATATAGTAACAAAGAAATGGAAAGAATTCTGTCTATCAGAGTAGTATGTTATTAGAACAAAGGTATTTAGTAAGAAATCATGGCTTCTCTTTTGTAGTCTCATTGATAATGGTTGAAAAGAGGTTTTACTTACTTCATCAATAAGATACCTGTTGTGCCTCATGTTGACTGTCAATGTGAATGCACAGTAAGTGCTTAGGAGATTGCTAAAGCATAGCTCTGGGTGTTGGCAAGTTGCATATTACTTTCATATACTATTGTTCTATGCATTATCTTCAGGAATATGATCTTACATTCAAGTTCTTAGAAGAAACTTCGGGCAACAGCAACATCTCATATTGTTTTGGGAGCCTCACAGATTCCCTCAACTAACAATTCAAAAGGTGGCACAATACGGCTGTCACTGATTTTTACTTTATGTAGCCTATGGTTTGTTAGGGCTGTACTCATCCTTGAGGCATAACTCCATTTTAAAACACCATTCCTCGTTTTTCTCATGTCTCCCTTCATTGGACCCGTGTCTTTACTATTCCTCAGCTTCTTTTCTGTCACTCTACCAACACTTTTTATTTTCTTGGATTCTGTGATAATTCCAGGGTATATTATTATATAGAAGGATTTGAAGTTAGAGTCTACAACTAAGAGAGAACATGTGAGGACTGGAGAGAAGACTCACCAGTTAAGAGCACTGTTTGCTCTTTCTGAGGACCTAGGTACAATTACCAGCACTGGCATGTTTGTAACTCCAGTTTCAGGGCATCTAACATCTTCACATAGACATACATGAAGGGAAACACCAAGGCATATGAAACAAAAAAATAATAAATAAACTGTCAGAGAGAGAGAGAGGGAGGGAGGGAGGGAGGGAGGGAGGGAGGGAGGGAGGGAGGGAAGGGAGGGGAGGGGAGAGAGAGAGAGCATATGGCATTTGTCTTTATCAGTCTGGATTACCTCACTCAGTATAATGTGTTCTATTCTACACATGTTCTTGTCATTTCACTCATCAACTTAAAGACAGTTAGATTGTTTCTCTTCGCTATTCATTGTGAACATGGCAACGATGACCATGGCTGAGAGCGTATCTGTGAAGTAGGATGCTAAGTCTTTAGGATATGTCAAATGGATACTTTTAGATTTATGAGAATTCTCTACATTGATTTCCGTAGTGGTTACACCAGTATGCAATCCCACCAGCAGCAAATGAGGAGTCCCCCTTTCCCCACCTCTTCTCCAGAATTTGTTCTCAGTTGTTTCCTTGAGCTCAGAAATTTTGACTATTTTGTAAGAAGACAGATTAAAAGACTATATTTAAGAATTGTTTGAACGTAAATGCATGAGATAATGGAGAGCAAGTTAAATGGGTGGAGGGGAGGAAGAGATGGTAGGAAAGGGCAGAGACTAACATGGCCAGAAGCAATCCTTTACCAAAAGATATCAAGAACCCATAAGCAAATGCCACAGTGAATGATCTTTCCAAAGAACACTCAAGCTATATTCTGTAATTTTCAGAGAACATACAGAACCCAGATCCCCTGCCCACTGCACCAGCAATGATCATGACTGTTGTTTTTGGTTTTCTTCCTTCCTTTCTCACCCTCAGTCATGGAGGATCCTTAATACCCCCTATCTAAACTGCAAGAGCTTAAGTCATTCTATCTCATTTTGAACTGGGGGCAACTCAGTGTAAGGCACTGAAGAATTTACAATAGAGGGATCAGGTTTTAATGAGAGAATTTCCTAGCCAGATTTAACTGTCACTACGTTTTGAACAATAAGATAGAAAGTATATATGTAACACAAAATTAAGGACACATTTTTATCCCAGTTTACTTGCCACACAAATTCATTATAATCAACACCTTCCAAGACTATTTCCATATAGAGAACGTGTGAACAAAACTATAGTTTGATAGATGATAGATAGATATAGATAGATAGATAGATAGATAGATAGATAGATAGATAGATAGATAGATAGATAGCTTAAAAATCAAGCAATTGGAGCATGTTCTTAGCTCATGGGCATTGCCAGGGATGACAGTAATCCCAGCACTAGAAAATGGGAGCCAGAGAAATCAAGAATTCAAAGTGATTCTTAACTACATAAGGAACTGGTGCCAGTTTGAACTTCAGGAAACCTTGTCTCCAAAAGTGAAAAAGAAAAACAAGTGCAAAGAAAAATAGGTGTGATTTTCTCAACATCAAAAAAGGGAAAGAGGACAAACTTATATCAAAAGAATTCCAAGAAATATGATTAAATTAAATGAATAGTTTTGCTGGTATCTGAATTTAAATAAATAAAATTAGTTTTTGCGCTAAAAAGAAATCAAAATTGCATTGCAATTACACAAGAAAATCCCCATATACTTTAAAGATTCAGATGTGAGTCATGTACCTTGAATATATAAACTGAAATACATACATAAGTCAAACTATAGGTTGGGGGTTTGTCAAAACACTGTATTAAAAAAGAAGGGAGGTGTTGGCAGGTAATAAAAGTCAGGGAAGGAATGACTTGTCTTTTTTATAAAAAGCACATACATACATGCAACTTTATAAGGAATGAGAAGGCTTTATTTATTTATTTATTTATTTATAAATAAACACATATACATCTATCACAAAATTTGAGAAATAGATGAATTTGAGAGAGAGCAAGAGTGTCACATGGAAAGGCTGGAAGTGTAAAGGGAAGGCGGAAAATGTAATTATATTTTAATTTCAAACACTAAAAATAAGAAGCCATTTCATTGCTACATCTCTTTGGTCCTGAGTATATTAACCACACTCCAGGCCAGGCCTCAAGGCCAGGAGAAGTTGGCCAACAAAAAATTAACTCTGTGTTTCTTTTTTGTGGTTTTATATCTTTGTTTTGTTTTGGAATATTTTTGGTCTTGATTTCTTGGTTGTTGGTGTGTATGTTTGATTGGTAGGTTGGTTGGTTGTTGACTTTTGTTTTAGTTTAGAAAGAGAAAGATAGAAGCTGATGTTGGGTAAGGAAGCAAGTGAAGAGGATCTGGGAGAAGTTGAGAAAAGTGACAAACCATGATCAAAATATACTATATGATAGGGAAATTTTAAATCAGCTGTTAGGGTGGCTAATTTCCCAGACACTGACCAAACAAAATGCCAACATGTGAGACAGCAAGAATATGCTTCTGTTTGTCATGCAAACCAGAGCACCACTTGGGTAGGCAGATTGGCAGTTTCGTAAACAGCTAAACATATATTTAACATACACCCTGACACTGATTCTCCCAGGTATTTTCCAGGTAAATCTAAAATTTCAAAATCTGCTCACAAACATTGAGAAAAGCATTATTTATAATTATTAATTTTTGAAGCACCATGATGCCCTTGGCAAGGTCAGTCATGTACTGAAAGTATTACATACATTGAAATATTATTCAGTGATGAGAATGAATGATTTATTAGGTCACAAAACAACAAGGATTTTTTAATGCATATTTTAATTGAAAAAATCTGAAATGATTATAACCTACTTGAGTCTAATCATATGTAGAAAGAACAGATATAATTGTCAGAAGTTGGTAGATATGGGACAAGTGACGTGACAGATGAATAAATGAAAGCCTAGCATTTTCAGGACAGTGAAAAGATTCCTCCAATACTGTAATCATGGATCCATAAATCTTGCTTTTACTATAGCTCTAAACAGCTCAACACAGAGCTGATACCAATGGAAACAATGTGGAAATTGACTAATGCAAAGAATATAGACACAGTTCCTTAATGTTAGATAATCAGTTGCATCAAATATATCCTACTAATGCAATGTGTCATAAGCTGACAACTGTAGGTCTGAGTAAATATATAGGGCACAGATGAATTTACCTCTCAAATTTTGGAAACCAAAGTGCCTCCCAGATTCACTAATTCAGTAATCCATTAGTGGACATTTAGCCACAGAAATTATTAGTGTGCCAAAGAAACCAGTACCAGTACTCCTCTATTTATTGCATCACTATTTACAATAGACAAAAGAAATATAAAAACTTGTTCCAATAAGTAGATAAATAATTTGTAGTTAGAAAATGTGATACACATACATATCTACATATATACATGCATACACACAATATACACAACATGCTCACTCTCACACATACCTCTACAAGCATTTGAGTGTTATTTTGCTATGTAAAGGAATAGAAAGTTGTCATTAGTTTTCGATAGCACTGGTAGTCATGATGTTAAATTAACACATTGTTTACATATGCAAGATAAAATGTTTATATTTTCAAAATGAAGATCAGAATAATTGACATCAGAATCTAGAAAGAGTTAGGAGGAGAAGGCATGAGCAGAGGCTTTGACTAATGTAAATTTTAGTCAGGTACGATAAGGATTTCTGGAGTATTATTTAGTATGGTGGCTGTGGGAATAAAGGCATACAGTATATTCCAAAATACAGTTTTTTAAAGAAAAAGGATTGTTGGTACTTCAACCAAAAATAAGTGATAAATACTTGAGAAGATAAGTTTGTTTAACTTGCTATAAAGACTACATACTTATATAGAAGAATGTCATATACCCCAAGAATCTCTTATATCCCATCCCCATGAACAGCATCATTTCTAAGTTCTCAGTTCCTCATCAAACTACTGATTTACATAATATAAAAGATTTGCTGTATATTTAGTGTCTGTCTTAATTATTTTGCTAATACTGAAAGGGAGTCTGTTCTAATCACACATGAATTTCAAAAGCAGTAAGCACACACACACAAAACTGGCACAACAATGTTGAGCAAGGAGATTTTCAAATATGCTTAGAGTACGGTGATATGATCAGAGGTAATGAGAACACTTTTTAATGAATAAAAAGAAGCACTCATTGTCAAAGAGAAAGCACTAAGTATTTTCAAATTGTTGGACAGCTTGACTTTGAATACACTGGCTTTGGAAGGGAGCTGACTGAAATGAAAACATAAAGTCCCTTCACATAAGAGTCTTCAATTGTGTGCCTGAAAATATTTTGATTTCTTTGTGTAAGTGCTATGGCATATCATTGCCTCTAACTACATGCTTACCACAGTGTTTGGAAATTGAGCTGGCAATTTACATAGCATATCACAAGTGAAGCAAAGCAGGAGAATATTAAATGGATATGCAAATTGATTCATGAATATGAATAGTACCCCAAGTTACAGAGACTGTCATAACATCACGGAACTTAAAATGCGATTTTTTTACAAAGGCTGGAGTGCTCTAGAATAAAGTATAGCAAAGATGACTGACAATCCTAATGTATAGGTACCTAGAATCTAGTTCCGTGAGACATAAACAGTATTATTCCACTCAAAATGAGAAAATGAAGTATGTAATGCACAATACCAGAACCGCGAGAGTTACAAATTCAAATATTTATTTAGTATGAGTAAAATTTCTTAACAGCATCATATTATCTGCATTTTATAAAGTACTGATAAAAATATGTCCTGGGTTCTGTGATATTTCTAGGTAAATAGGTCAGTTGCTGGAGCATCTGTTTACATATGGGTAAACTGTAGCTTATATGATATTATTTTTCAATTAAAATTGCACTCATTTGTGTGTATGTGTGCATGTGCACACTCATCTATAATTATTGTGTGATAACATGTTTGCTGGAGTCAGAAGATAAGTAACAGGAGTCTGTAGTCTTCTACAGTGTTGATTCTGGAGATCGAACTTTGATCTTCAGGCTTGGTAGTTAGTGCACCCACTGAGTCACCACATCAACAGTCAGTGATTTTAGGACATTATTTAATGGGACACTTTGCTGGATTCCAGCTTTGTTGACTAACACTCAGGACCATGAGCATCATTTGACTTTCTGACGGTGTCCTAGATATTAAATTAGTGACCGCCTTTCTTCTTATGCTATAAAGTCTATCACATCATTAGTAGGAAAACAGACAGATACCTAGGAGCACCCAGGTCAGCTCCTTTCTTGAAGGAAAATGCAGGCATCCTTGAGGCATTGGGAATGCCTAAGATTAGGAGGAATTGGGTTGTAATCGTACACTTGAGTGCAGAACATGTGGAAAGAGGAGCTGTAGTAATTCCAGTATACTCTATTGAGAACTGATGTCAGTCCCAGCTTGCCATTGTGAGCAGGCTTACACAACGTATGTTTATGTATAGCTACAAAAAGTTTATCTATCGCGTAAATGTGTGGTTACTTCAATTTCTATCTTCCCTATGTCTTTACAAAACATACATTAGCAACCAATAGAGGACCAGGTCATTAAACAACAATTTTGAGAAACTTTAATTTGTAGTTCTATCCAATTCCAATTAAACATGTGAAAATACTTGCAAGCATGCCACCAACCGTCATCTCGGATTAGGCTCACCCTACACTGTAACTGTATAAAGCCTAGAGATCTTTCATTTGCCATTTTTCATCACTATCTCTGTATCCTTTATACTCTCTTTACTGGAAAGATGATATAAAATGAAAGCCATCTCTTTCTTTCCTAAAGTTATGACACAAAAGCCTTCTACCCATGAAGAGTCTACTCCACCAAAGACACAGTAGTAAACCTAGGATTTCCCTGTGTGTCAACCTATTAGTCTCTTCCATGAACCAACTACCACATTCCTCATAAACATATCTTGCCATTATGTTTTGCAAAGGAAATGTATTGCGGACCTTCCTAGTAAAAGCCACTTTAGTCTTCCCAGAACCTATGAAGAAAATGACTGCATGTTTGCCTGAAAGTCAGGGATTTTCAACACCAGTCCTTTCTCAGCTTCTGGGTTTGCAGCACCATTAGACATTTAGTGATCTGCCTCCACTGTTCTGAACTTCTTGCAGTTCCAGAAGCCAAATAGCTTTTTAAAATAAAAAGTGACAGATAATTATACACATTCACTATATAAAATATAATGTGCTGTAGTATTTATACACTGTGGGCTCATTGCATCTATGTAATTAATAAATGCATTACCTGCCATACTTAATCATGGTGTGGTTCAATAGCTTTAAGGCTGCTTGTTTCCCGGTCTTTCCTTTTGTCTCTAATAGGATTGCCCTTTTGTTCCCAGCTCACCAAGAAATGTTGTACTTATGTTTGAAACTCAGTGCAATTGTCACTTTCTGTGGAAAGCCTTTTACTTCTCCCTTCTTTGTGCTGGAACTGTCCTTTGTGTATAATTCTATTATTGCACCTTTTAGATGGTATTGCCACTATTTGTTCTTATGTCTAAACATGCTTAATTTAATCTAGATGGTCTCTCTGGAAACAGTAAAATAGAGAGACACGTGAGTTCATAGGATCTTGGGCAGTTATTTTAATGAGAAGACCTTAAAATAAACATGAAAAATTACTTAATGTCAAACTGTCTATGTTGGCAGAGGCAGTGCAAAATGGCAGATAATGTCACTTCTGCATTTAAAACTATCCTGGTGTCTGAAAGGTAAAGGGTCAGATGTAAGAAAATGACTAAACACGTCATATCAACATGGTCTGCTTAAAAAGCAAAACTGCATCATATGGGACTTGAAAACATTTTAAAATAAAGAAACATTAAACCTTGCATCATTATATATGTGTGTCAATACAAAGTATTTGCTCAGAATATATCCTACTTATTGTCTAGAAGAGTCTTCAAATGCTTCTTAGAAAGTGTAAATATTTTCCACTCAAGTATAAGCTTCTGAGAAGGCTATAATTAACCAGAATGCAACAGAGAGAACTAAAATATACATGAAGAATAATTGTACCAAGTCTCTACCATAGGTCAAAACTTGATAAACTTACATTTTTCACAAGTACATTTCTAAAGGTTGCTAGGCACTAGTTTAATCTTTCCTATGAAACTTCTGGAGCAGATTATCACTGCATCTTTATTCCTGTATTCTGTGTGTACTGCACTTTATACATGGAAGGATGAGACATTTTTCACCTTCCCCAAGGGAGTACTTTCACTACCACTGTGAAAGCATACTTAAAAAAATATTATTTGCAACAATGTTGCCTAGACATGAAATCAATGGAAACTTTCACTTTCATTACCATAATTTGTGTTATTTCAAAGTAAGACACAGTGAAATATGCCTAAGATTGGTGTACTATAGAGCAGCCAACACCCCAGGGACCTCTCAGTTCCCTCTCAGCTCTTTCAAGGTTCCCCTGAGAATGGGTCCAAGCTGCTTGTCTGTGAAAGTTAAAGTTTCTCACAGCATTGGCCAAGCTGGTAATCAGGCTCTTGGTTCAACATCTTTTTTTTTTTTTTTTTGAGTTTTATTGAGCTCTACATTTTTCTCTGCTCCCCTTCCTGCTTCTCCCCTTCCCCCTTCAACCCTCCCCCAAGGTACCCATGCTCCCAATTTATACAGAAGATCTTGTCTCTTTCTACTTCTAAGAAAGGTCAGCTCAGCATTTTCTCAGCTTATTTATTCCAGGGACACTAGAATATTAGTTCGTGTCCTCAGACTAAAAATTAGCTGTTATTCTTAGTGTCTCAGGTAGGAAAATGGGGAAAGACAGGCTTGAAAACTATCTCAATAAAAGATAAAGGAAGATATTCATGCCAAATTTTTATATAATTTATACTGACTCAGAAGGTCTAGATCTTTTCTCATTCAATAAATTCTTATAAATTTCCCCAGAACTATAGGAGTCTCAATCAGTTCTCCTTACTGACAATCAAAATTAATAAAAAAAACAGATAGATCTACATTTGTTATATAATATAAGGAATTTGTGAATCAACTCAAATCAATTATTTATTGGGAAACCTTTTCATGCCAGTGAACAACAATGACCAGCATGATTTGACAACCCTAAGAGTGGAGCAGTGACATATGCACAAATTGGATTGAAAATTTGTTTGACTTTTTGAATGTGTTCTTGGATTCGGTTTGCCAGTATTTTATTGAGAATTTTTGGATCGATGTTCATGAGTGAGATTGGTCTGTAATTCTCTTTCTTGGTTAAATCTTTTTTTTTTTTTTATTTTTTTATTTTTTGGTTTTTCGAGACAGGGTTTCTCTGTGGTTTTGGAGCCTGTCCTGGAACTAGCTATTGTAGACCAGGCTGGTCTCGAACTCACAGAGATCCGCCTGCCCCTGCCTCCCAAGTGCTGGGATTAAAGGCGTGCGCCACCACCGCCCGGCCCTTGGTTAAATCTTTGTGTGGTTTTGGTATCAGGGTGACTGTGGCTTCATAAAAGGAGTTTGGCAATGACTCCTCTGTTTCTATTTTGTGAAACACACTAAGGAGTATAGGTATTAGCTCTTCTTGGAAGTTCTGGTAGAATTCTGCATTGAAACCATCTGGTCCAGGGCTTTTTTTGGTAGGGAGGTTTCTGATGACAGCTTCCAATTCCTCGCGACTTACAGGTCTATTTAAACCGTTCACCTGGTCTTGATTTAACTTTGGTATATGGTACTTATCTAAAAAAGTGTCCATTTCTTTCACATTTTCCAGTTTTGTGGCATACAGGCTTTTGTAGTAAGATCTAATGATTCTCTGAATTTCCTCTGCGTCTGTGGTTATGTCCCACTTTTGATTTCTGATCTTGTTAATTTGTTTTAGAACTTGGAAAACATGACTCCTCACAATCTGGGCTGAAGGTCTTCTTGCTGCTTAGGAGTTGTTCTTTGTATGTGTATGTGTGTTCAAACAGCTCTTTAAATCCTTTTTCATTTGTTTGGTCACTTAGCCAAAGTTAGGAACTCTGTAGCATTAGTAGTGAAGCCTGAAAACGAAAAGATCAATTTCTTCGAATATTAATGTTAATAGCATATATCCTCGAAAATGACTAGAAATGCAAAAGTAAAATAAGACAAATACCTATGAGATTTCTCTCATATCTGTAGTTCAGACCTAATATTCCACATAAAATTTAATGTTATTTTCACAGTAAATAGATAATTCTAATTTTGAAAATTATTTTACTAACTTATATGGAGAAACAATGCAGAATTAAGAGACCCATTCTCAGTGTACACATCTACAAAACACTCCCACGTCTAAGGCTCAGGGAACATGGTGGAGGAATGGGCAGAAAAAATGTAAGAGCAGAGAACCAAAGAGATTTCTGTGAGATGGTGTCTCCTAGGAATGCCAGAAGATGTACCTATAAAGTCGCAGCAGTGCAACTACCCAAATGGGCTGAACAAGACTAAGAATAACATGTCAAATTGGACAGGGAAAAGTCCATGAGGAAGGAACCCTCCACAAAGAACTATAGGCAAGTAACAAATGCTACAAGTAGGAGAAATCTTTTTCCCAAGAAAGAACAGAGTAATTAGGTATCCAATGCCCAATACTCAGCCCTGAAAATATGCATGCAAGTGACAGTATAAGGACTGAGCTGATGTTATTTAGGAATATATGAATATACAGCACACATATGAAGACAACAACAATGAGAGAAGAGGCCCTGAATTAGGAGGGGAGTGGAGAGGGGTAAGTAGGAGTGTTTGTTGAAAGGAAAGGGAAGGGAAAAATTTTTTAATTATATTATAACATCATTTTTGAAAATTAAAAAGCAGACAGTAAATTAGAGAAATATTTAAAGTTGGTGGTATGTATGTGTACTGTATGTGTGTGTATGTTGTACATGTGTACATTGTGTGTGTACATCTGTGCAAGTGTGGATATGTGTGTTATAAGTGTGTGTGCATTATGTGTGTTTGCTGTCTTTGCAGTGTGTGTGTATGTGTGTTCTCTGTTTATTGTGTGCATGTTGTATGTGTGTGTGGTGTGTGTGCATATGTGTATATATGTTTGTGTGTGTGAAAAATTGATATCAGTTTCTATGGTGAGCCCCAGAGATCTTCTTCTCTCGGCTGTCACATCACTGTGACTACAGGCTTGCACCCCCACACCAGACTATCCATGTTGAGCTAAGCTGTAGACAAACCCAGGTTCTCGTGCTTTAGTGGCAAATGGTTATCAACTGAGCCATCTTTAAACTCTCTTAAAAACTGATACTAAAGCCATGTAAGAAGACAGTTCTTACATTGTGGGGAATGAAACGAGCTCTGACTAGCAGACAAGTGAGGTGGGGTGCGTTCCTTTCAGGTGGTGCCATCCTTGAGACAGAGCTGAAGGCTACAGACCATTCTAAGTAGGAATCTTTCCAGAACCTTTTCTTCTATGTGTCTCAAGCAAAAGTCCCAGTAGTAAAATCCTGCACAGGATGAAAACAGTCTTGGGCAGAAAGTAAGACATAAGTTGTCAAAGTGACCAGGGTAAAGAAAGTCACCTTTAGACCCTACCCCTTGTGCCTAGCTAGATTTTGGGGACTCTTACCCATGCTGGGTTACCTTGTCTAGCCTTGATACAGGGGAAAAACTCAGTCCGGCCTCAACTTGATGTGCCATGCTTTGCTTATGCCTATGGGAAGCTTACCCCTTTCTAAATGGAGGCAGAGGAGAAGTGGAACGGGAAGAGGATGGGGATGACAGGGGACAAGACTAGGAGGAGAGGAGGGAGGGGAAACTGTGATTGGAATGTAAGATAAATGAAAAAAAATGTTATTTAGATTAAAAAAAGAAAGTCACCTTTAAAGCCCACACTAAACTGCAGTCTGAATGAGATCAGTATGTCTACATAGTGACACTAGAGACCTTGCCAAGGCAAGCAAGGACAGATGGTCACTAAAATATGAAAAAAACGTGTGTTAAAACACTGCTGATCAGGCTGAGGCTGACTCCAGTTTAAATCAAACTCCATTCAAAATTCCATTCGAACTGTGTTTTCTCCAATAGTTTACAGCTTTTTAAATTTCACAGAGTCCTAGAAGAGCCAGAAGAGACATGCCCAATAGTTCTCACCACTGACAAAGATGAGCTCAGATCAGATTTCACATACATCTGAGCAACAGCTTCAGATGTTCTGAAGATACCCCTGGAATCCTCATCCTCAAAGACAAAAGAGTCTACTAGTATGGTGATGAAGTCTTGACCATGGCCAAAGCAGAGCTCTGATTGTGTGTGGTCTGACTTTGAAGGTCCAAGGTACATGTAGATTGCAAAGGAAAGAGTTCTTTCCATTTTACTCCTTGAATCTGTGGAAACTAAGAAAACCATAGGAAACAACAAATGATGACTTAATCTCTCCTGGAAAGGCACAAGAATAAAACAGTTTAATACTTCTCAGTGTGCTTCCATCCCCCAAGTGAAGGTGGACACCAGAAGGACGCTATAGGATGAATAATGAAGAACCACAGTTATAAGCCATTTTATCAAAAATATTAGCACAACAGTTTGATTATGAATCAAATCTATGGGCTTTCAGCCCAGAACGTGTTCATATTGGAGCTCAGTGGAATTTCCCTAAGGTCTCATGTTGGTAAATTATAATGTAAAATTGATTGAATTATACTGTATACATCTTGATTACATGGAAAATCTTTTAACACTGTATGGAAAGAAGATGATACTTTTAAATGATAATCAAAGAAAAATAATATATAGCTATCCTAACCAACCATGCTCTGCTTCCTAATTTCTATGAAAACCAACAACAAAATCAATGACCAAAATATTCAAGTTGTCTTCCTTTGTTAATCAAAGGGAAATTTGTCAAACATCATCTTGAGTTTTAAGTCATTTCATTAGAAGCTTTGGTTGCTATGATATAGACAGGGAGTCTACAAAGGAGTCTAAGCCAGGAGTAGTTTCTGCTTTAAGGAAAACATTCAGACCTCAAAGTGATTTACAGAGATCACAGGTTTTGCAAGGGAGACCATGAAAAGGAGCATAACTGTATAACTTTTGAAACATTCAATAATATTCCGGTTATATGGTGCAAATTACTGAAGATAATCTACTGTATATCATTGTTTCCTCTTTCATTGATCAACTTAATAAATCTTTTTGGAAAATATTATTTAATGATGAAACAGATATATTCCATCATTAGTATCATGAACCAAAAAATCAGTAATATACAGAGACATACAAACAGAAAATTCCATAGTACTACCTCCCACAAAAAATACTATTAATCCTCTTGTGTTTTTCCACTTATAATTTACCTTTGATGTTTTCATCTTTGCATGATTATAATCACACTGAACCTATGGTGTGATTTTTATTTGATTTGTTTTTCTGCCACCACAATATTCTTTTATTTTCATATTTGGGACAGAGTTTCATAAAGTCCTGGCTAATACTTGGATTCACTATGTAGCTGAGGATGGCCTGGAATGCTTGATCTTTCTTCTTCTATCTTCCAGTTGCTGGAATTATGCATGCATATTATCACACCTGTTTTAAATATTCATTTTTTTTCTAATTTAACTCTTTATTGATTCTTTGTGGATTTCATGCCATGCATCTCGATCTCCCTTATATCCCTGTTTCTTCACATCTGCCCTTGCAACCTTTCCCACAAGAAAAAACAAAATAAATTTTTTTTTAAAAAAAAGAAATAAAAATAAATATTATATCTTAGAAACTGTAGCATGACACAGTGTGTCACACAGTATAAACTTTGTCCACACATCATCCCTTGAAAGTGTTCTTTGCAATGAGTCATTGGTCTGGTCAAGGTCTCTGGTTTTCGTTACACTGTCAACACTGAGCACTCACTGGAACTCCTCCTGGATGTCCTGTTGTCACCCTGTGTCATGGAGATCCTGCAGCTTTAGGTCTGCAGGACTGGTCCCTTCACATCGTCCAGAAGATTATAGATGGGTTGGATGTTGTGATGGGCCAACACTTAGTCCTAGTTCTGGGCCTAGGTGGTAACTGGCATGGTCCGTTCACCAGCTTTCCCTCATCTTCACCAGCTAGATAAGCTCTCCAGCACCAACCTGGCTAGTAAGCAGAATAGGGCAGGGAGATTCTACTGCTTACATGCCCTCTAGCTGGCTCTCACACACACACATATACAATCAGGGCCAGTTCTACAGTGCTGCCTAGGCAAGGTGTAGGGCCACTCTCGCATTCACCCACATGTACACAGCTAGGACCAGGAGAGATGTAGGGACCCCTTTTCAAAGTGCTGCAGCTGGTGAGAGGAAGGTCCAACTCTCACATTCTTGTGACCTCAGGGACAGCTCTTCTACCTGTCACAGGCTTCAAGTGCTGTGAGTGGCTTTGTCTCCCTCACCCATACCACCATATGCCAGACGAGAGATTGGACCAGCTCTCTCACACTCATTCTAGGGACAAGCCTACTTATACCCCAGCCAGCGAAGTCAGTTCTATTATGCTGCTAGGAGCAAGGGGCGTGACCTGTTCTTCCAAGTGCTGTAGCTGATGAGGGGCAGAACCAGCTCTTCCACTCTTAAGATGCCAGGGGCAAGCTCTTTTGCCTGTTGCAGACTTTAAGGGGTGAGTAACAAGAAGAAGGTATCTCTCACGACTGTCAAGTAGTGAGTCCATCTTTCCCTGCTCAAACCTTCAAAGTCAGCTCACCTGAGCCCCCACCAATAGGGTCATCTCTTTCACGCTTGCCCAGGAGAGGGGCAAGGAATACTCTCTGAAGTGCTGCAGTTCATTAGGGGACAGACCAGTTCTCCCTAGTGTTGCTGTCAGTGAGGATCAGAGCCAACCCTGTGTTGTTTATGGTAGCCAGAGCCATGGACATCAACAGAGATCACAGCTGTGGCAGAGCTTTGGGCCCAGGCCATCCCTTGGCAGCAGCCTCTGTCTGGATATCGCCATGGCCCTGCATGGTAAGCAGGCCACTCACCTTAATCCACTCCTTACCACCACTTCTTCAGATCAGCCTCGCTCCACAGGACATGAGTTATTTTGTCCCTCTGTGTCTTCCATACTTGCTCACCATAATAGTGCCCTGTCACCCAAGCAGACATGTGGGTATTCATCTGTTCAGTCTTATTGTCCACAGTTTTTAAACCAGCTTTTAACAGTAATTCAATGATTTTAAAACGAGTTTAGTATAAAAAATTATCTTGAAGACAAATATTACAGGTAGATGACATATTATCTTTTTCTCTTTAAACAAAAATAAAATTTCAACATTTTTGATGTATATTAAAAAGTGTAGAAAGTAATTCTTATTTCCATAGTAATAAAAATGTGCCTCATGGATCTAGAGAAATGGCTGTAGTTAAACGTACTTGTTGATCTTGCAGAAGACACCCAAATAATGGCTCACCATTATTTATAACTACAGTACCAAGGAACCTAATGCCCTCTTCTGACTTCTGAAGTCTCCAATTGTTTACATGATGCACATACATGTAGAAAAAACACTCAAACACTTTTACATGTTTGATAAATAAATCCATGTGTTTGATAAATAAACATTCTAAAAAGACATTTTTTAAATGCACCTTGTGCAACTGTATGGTCAGGAAGATTTTATGAGAAATTGTTAAGAAGAGGAAATGAAAGAACAAATATTCTTCCGTCATAGTAATTTACTTTAGTAAGTGATGAATTACGCAGGTATTGGCTGCTTTCTGAAAGATTATACATAAGTCGATTGAAGCATATGTAGGATTTAAAGAGAGGAACATAAAAAAAACGTATTTCTTGAATGAAAGAAATGCTCCAAAGGAACTACAATCACCAGAAAGCGTCTAACAACATAAATACCCAGACTTATCGCAGTTACAAAGTAAACGAAGCAGTCTAATCTTTCTAAATAAAATATGTCCCGTCAACACTGCTTTTTTAAATGAGATATTATCTTCAGATAATCTTGCAATACATGAAAATGTTCTCCTGTTTCCTTCACATATCTTAATTTAAAATAGCCTTCATGAAATTTCTTCTTGATCTTTCACGACCTTTAATATATCATTCACTTCTGCAACCATCAAGGGAATTTCGTCAACTACACTCACAGTTTCACTTCCTTTACTCTGCCTTCACAATTCTAATTAGGGCGTGATCTCTTTTAATCTACAAAAAGCCTCTAATTCCAGAAAAGGCACTGTTGTCCCATAACATTGCCCAAGCCAAGGGTCAATTCTTACACACTCTATCAGAAAACTATAGCAGGAACTATGGAGAATTTTGTAAAAGTAAAACTGATGCTGGTAGCTTCTTAGATGACTGTAACGCACAAACGGGAGTTTGTGGTTTGTGTTTGGTTTGGTTTTTAATACGATCTATTCTATGATATGTCTCCTTCATGAAATGTTCATTCAAGGGGGGACTAGGGATTATATAAACTTCCTAGAAGTCTATATAGGTGGCAAATCTCCAAAATGAACAGTTTCTTCATCAACCCCCTTACCTGAGACAGAAGCTGATAGCTTAAAACAAAGAACGTGTAGGCTTCTGGTTCACACCAGCAGGTCCCTTCTGATAGATTGGCTCAGAAAGTTCAATGCCTTCTCTTGACCTGTCACGCAACAGTTATGGGCCAATCAAGACTTCTAGTTTTCTGCCAGGCAGTGGTGGTACACGCCTTTGATCCCAGAACTTGAAGACTGAGGTATGTGGATCTCTGTGAGTTTGAGGCAAGCCTGGTCTACAAGAGCTAGTTCCTGGAAAGGCTCCAAGGCTACAGAGAAACCCTGTCTTGGAAAACCACCCCCCCACCAAAAAGAATGAAATTGTAGTTTTCTTCAAACCGACCAAACCTTAGTGACAAATACTCTTTAGAGACTTTGAAACCACCAGCCCTCATTCCTAGATATTTTGGCTTTCAGAGTATCCTCCCTCACTCAGCACATGTGCACTCTTTAATCCCAAATATGTATGGAGAAAGACCATCTAACCAAATAATCACGGCCAAGTTATTTAAAGAAAGCAATGAACTAATTCTTTTTATCCCCTGTACATTGTCTGGCTCCTTCTAAGATAGGTTCAAGAGGTCCGCATTAGACTTGGGGAAGATAAAGCTTTCATAGCTCAAGGGAAGGGAGTTTCCAAATGACAGATTTGGCATGAAAATGGGTCGAGTTACAGAAACAGAACATAAGCATAGGAGTAACCTTTGAAATGGAGGTATGATTGCAAGGTGGTCATAAGGTAGTCATAACAACAGGTGGTCATAAAAACAGATAGTCACAACAAAGTGATCATAATAACCTTAAATTCCACAGTTCTTCAGAAGGCAGCTTCTGTATGTCTATGTTAGACAGTCACTGGCTTCTCCAATATACCTCCAAATCTTTTCTTCCTTATATCCCCAAAGATACATTGGATTTCACACACAGTTATTAATGTATATACACACACAAACATATATGTATGTATATATATATATATATATATATATATATATATATATATATTTGACAGCTGAATGAGTTAACTGAACCTAAAGTTTCTAGGTGACACTGAATATTTGTTTTCCTGTAAAACCTTTAGGGTTGCTTTAATCTCATTGGGATTTTGTGTTTACAAAAAATTATCCTTTATATAATATTTGCTGCTTAAATTCTTCTTTATTTTGCTCAAGATTAGAGTCCTCATTCCAAGTCTATTAAAGATTTCCTTATTCTTTTGTTTTTAACTTTTTGAATAACTGTTTCAGGTTTGTCTTATATTAAGCATCAAGTTTGATTTGGCTTTAGAGGTCAATTTGAAAATTTGTTCTATTCAGTTCCTTTTAGTTACATGCACTCATGGGGCTAAAGTATAGAGTATCAATTCTTTTCCAACATATTATGTTGGAAAATATCTGTATTGTTCTTTTACTGAAAATATTTTTATATTTTTATGCAATACTTCTTTTTATTGAAATTATTTTTGTACCATATAGCCTGATTATACTTTTCTGCCTCTCAACTTCTACCAGTTACTTCCCATCTCCCTTATGAAATGTACTCATATTATTCTGTCTCTTCTTAGAAGAAAAAGAAAAAGGCATCTAAGGGATAGTAATAAAGTAAAAGATAAAACAGCAATAAACTCATTAAGGAAATAACTAACAAACATTAAGAAAATGCAAAAGAAATAGACATAAACACACTCTTTTTCACACTCAGAAGTTCCTCCCCCCCCAAAAAAAAAACTACAGAAAACAGAAACCATGACACACACACAAACAAAGAAACTATAGGGTAAAACAAAAAATACGAATAAAAAAAATTTAAAGATAAAATTTTTTTTAAAAAAAAGGAAAAGTCCTGGCATGACATTATGAAACCAAGAATATCTACAAATGCCATTAAGTTCCTTTTTGGTTGAACATCTTCTGCTAGGCATGCAGCCTACCCTTAAGAGTAGTTTATTTTCCCAGTAAGACCCTCTTGGAGACCACTAAATTTTAATTTCCTGGTGTTTGTTTATACATTAGTAAGTTTCTGTCTTAGGGATGGGGACATGTATCCACTTTGTCACTCAGCTCTGTAATCCACCTGACATATACTCATGCAGGACCTATGGAATCTCCCTACTCCCACAGTCTCTGTGAGTTTGTATGTGCATCTGTCCTGTTGTGTTTTGAAAGCATTATTTCCTTGATGTATTCTCTCCCCTCAGGTTCTTATACTCTTATTACCTCCTCTTCTACAGGATTTCAGGAACCCTGAGGCAAGATGTACTAGAGACAACCTTTAAGGGAGAAGTGTTCCTAGGTCTGTCGTTCTCTGCATAATACCTGTATTTGGGTCACTGTATTTGTTACCATCTGCTGTAGGAAGAAGTTTCTTTGATGATGGCTGAGCAAGGCACTGATACATGAGTATAGCAGAATGTCACCAGGAGTCATTCTATTGCTTTTTAAAATTTGGTTTCACTGTAGGTCCCTAGACTAACTACGACTGGGTTATTGGCAACTCAATGAATTCCAGGCATGGATTCCATCTCCTGGAGTGCACCTTAAGTCAAAAGAGACATTGATTGGTTATTCCTACAAGCTTAGTTTCACCATTGCACTAGAATATCTTTCAGACTAGAAACCACTATAATTAAAGAGTTTGTAGCCTGAGTTGATGTTTACATTTCTTCTTTGGTAATATATAGAGTATCTTCCAGTACTATGAACAGTAGTCCATATGGATAAAGAACGTAGGTAGGCACAGTTTCACTTATGTGTTTAATGAATTGTGGAGGTGTTGTCTTCAGGATTGGAATTGCTATTAATTAGTAGAAAGCAATGTCTATTTTACATTTTTACGTGTCTATTCATGGCTATAGCTGGTGTTATTTTGAGAGTTCCTATGGAATCTTTTTAGCCAAAATCTCTATTAGATAGAAACTATTTCCACTACTGGGAGCTTTATTTGATGTCAAAAGATGTTTAGTTGGGTCTGTGTCTCCCTTACTGTTTTGTGATTCTATTTAGATCTCATTAATTTGTGGTTTTTTTTTTCATATGAACATGAAATTGTCTTTTTAAAGTCTGTAAAGAATTGTGCTGGAATTTTGATGGAGATTACAGTGAATCTATAAATTGTTTTGAAAGTATGGCAGTTCTTACTATATTAATTCTACCAATCCATTAACATGGTAGTTCTTTCCATCTTCTGATATCTTCTTTAATTTATTTCTCCCATGTCTTAAAGTTTTTATCATACAAGCCTTCCAGTTGCCTTGTTAAACTTATCCCTTGATATCTTATAGCTGTGAGGGTATTGTGAATGATGTTTATTCTTTTATTTCTTTCTCAGTCAGTCATTTTTACATAGAAAGGCTACTGATTTTTGTGAATTAATTTTGCATCTGTCACTTTAAAGAAAGTGTTTATTCAGTAAGAGAAGTTTCATGGTGTAATTTTTAGAGTAATATATGTACACTATCATACCATCCTCAAGTAAAGATACTTTGGTTTTTTGCCTTAAATTGGCTTCCTTTGATACTCTCTAGTTGTCTATTGCACTAGATAGATTATACTCCAAACACTATATTAAATAGTTATGATGAGATTGGATAACCTTGGCTTGCTTCTGATTTTGGTGGAATTGGTTTGTGGATCTCTCATTTCAGTTGATGTTGGATATGGACTTGCTGCAAATGGCCCCTATTATGGTGGACATGTTCCCTGCATTCCTAATCTCTCCAAAAACTTTACAATTAAGAGATATTTGATTTTATTAAAGGGTTCTTCTGCATCTAATGAGATGATCAACTGGTTTTGGTCTTTCGGATTGTTTATATAGTGAAATACATGTATTGATTTATGTTTGTTGAGCCATCACTGCATCTCTTTAATGAAGCGTATTTGATTATGCCAGATAATCTTATTGATGTGTTCTTGGATTCAGTTTAAAAATATTGAGAATTTTTGCAACCTATTCTCACAAGGGAAATTGTTCTGTAATTCTATTTCTTTGTTGAGTCTTTACTGAGTTTATCAGAATAACCATGACCCCATAAAATGAACTGAACAATGCTCCTTTCATTTCATTTCTGTATAATACTTTTAAGCATACTGATGCTAACTCTTCTTTGAAAGCCTGCAAGAATTCTGTACTATAAGAATCTGATGCTGGGCTTATATGTTGCTTGGAAAACTTTTAATGACTGCTTCTATTTCACTAAGGGTTATAGGTCTTTTTAACTTTATTATTTAATCTTGAATTAACTGTAGTAAGTGGTATCTAATTAGAAAATTATCTCTTTCATTTATATTTTTCAATATGGAGGAGTACAGCTTTTTAATGTACTCCTTTTCTCAATGTCTGGTCTCTCTGTTGATTTGAATCTTCTTTCCTCTGCCTTTTAGTTAACTTGGTTAAGGGATTGGTCAATCTTGCTGATTTTCTCAAAGAACTAACTCTGTTTCCATTGACTTTTTGTATTGTTTTTAGTGAACATAGTGTTTCTACTTTATTGATTTCAGATCTGAATTTGATTATATTTGACAATTTAATCCTTTCAAGCATAATTTCTTCTTTTATGTCTAGAAATTTCAGATATGCTGCTAAGTTACTGATCTGAGATCTCTCCTTTATTTATTTATTTTTTTTTTTTTTGGAAAAAAAATGTAGGTATTTATTGCCACAAGCTCAGCTTCTAGAATTTCCTTCATTGTGTCTCATTCGTTTGGGTTTATTTTATTTCCATGTTCATTTAACTCTATACATTTGTAATTACTTTCTTATTTTCTGTCTTAAACCATTTTTCATTTGATAGTTATTTGTTGAGTTTCCTTGAATTTGTAAGCTTTCTATTCCTGCTGTTATTGATATTTAGTTTTTATCCCTGGTGTTCAAACAGGATGTCAGTTGTTAATTCGGTTTTCTTGTATCTATAGAGATTTGCTTTGTGTCCAAATTATGTGGTCAATTTTGGAGAGATTTCCATGAGCTGCTGGAATGCAGTATATTCTTTTTATTTGAGAGAAATTTTCTGTGATATCTGTTAGGGCCATTTAATTTATGAAGTCAACTGGCTCCAGAAATTCTCTTTTTAATTTTTATATGGGTGATCTGCTATCGGCAAGAATGGGGTTTGGAAGACACCAGCTATCAGTGTGTAAGGGTTAATATGTAATTTAGGCTATTGTAGTGCTTCTTTTATGAACTTTGGTTTTGTGTGTAGATGTTAATAATTGCAATGTTCTCTTGATTAATTTTTCCTTTGGTGAGTATGAAGTATTCTTCCCTAGCTCTTCTAATAAGTTTGGCTTTATCTATCTTGTCAGGTATTAATTGGCCACAACAGCTTACTTTGTATGTCTATTTGTTTGGAATGACATTTTATCTTTTAATTCTGAGGTGATTTCCATCTTTTGGTTAGTCTGGATAAAGGTTTGTCTATTTTGTTGATTTTCTTGAAGAACCAACTCTTTTGTCTTATTGATTCTTTGTATTATCTTCTTTGTTTCTATTTTGTTTATTTCATCTTTCAGTTTGATTATTTTCTGCCATCTTGTTCTCCTTGGTGTGTTTGCTTTATTTTGTTCTAGAGTGATGTGAGACTCCCCTTTGTATGCAGTGAATATCATTGCTTAAGGGTAGAACAGAGCTAGCAGTAATGCTGGAGAAAAGAAGGCAGAGTCAGTGAGAAGCCAAGTAACCCTGCCAAAGACAGATGCTGGAACTTTACTGGTAAGCCACAGCCTCATAGAGATACACAGATTAATAGAATTACATTAAATTAAGATGTAAGAAATAGCCAATAAGAATCTAGAGCTAACGGGGTCAAGCAGTGATTTAATTAATTACAGTTTCTATATTGTGAATTCCTAATTTTTTCTTGGTCATGTCCATATGTTCACAACTTTTGAAGTTGTGTTTCTTCTCATTTTTTCCTTATTGATATCTGATACTAATATTCCTTTGATCTTATCATACATCACTGATATCTTTCTCCTGAAGTGCTTTGTTTATTTGTAGTGCTTCTATTATATCGTTTGCTTGGATTCATTGAGTTATTCAGTACCAGTATTTCCATTTATTTCATCCTGTCCAAAACGTTCTGAGATCATGTTGGTTACAAAGTTGATCAATATTACTTGAATTGATTCAAAGCTACATTTCTTTGTTCATCAGAAGCCACTTTTGATCACTTAGAGTTATAGAGTACATATACCAGGTAGAGTCTCACACCACAGGTTTCTTACCTGCGCACTTTGGAGAACGGGGATATATATATATATATATATATATATATATATATATATATATATATCAAAGTCCTAATATGGGAAAACAGGAGGAACACTGAGATCTGTTATTACAGGGCTCTTTTCTATGCTTTGTGGTTTACTGACTACAGATATTTTCACAGCTGGAAACTCCAGCATCCCAGGTTTTTCAGCATCTGTGCATTCAGCCTTCCTTTCCTCTGTACAGCCTCATCGCACAGCCTTTTCTCATACATGATTCTGTGTGAAATAACTGAGACTCCCTGAGTGAAAATTGTCCCCTTTATCATACACTACTACAACTGAGTCTTAAACAATAGTTTCTCCCAAGGAATGTGCCCAGCCAGATCCTTCTGAGACATAAGAATGACACTCAGTCCTCTTTACCACTACCAATCCACCTTGGAGCAGTTGCTGTTTTACAAGTGCCCTGTCTTGGTTTGAGGGATGTGAGGACCATGGACTTGTTCTCTAGCCTGAACTGTAAATATGTTTCACCACCAATGTCCAGTTTATATTTTAGGTGAAGGATCAGTTTCCTCTCTATTCAGTAGAGAGCCACTTGAATGTGTGTGGCTTCCTAGTGTTTTGCAGAGTACTCCTCTTTTGCCTCTCTGTTCAGCTGTTCTATCACAATCGGAGTTATTTCCAATGTCCAATCTTTTTAACTTTAAATGGAAATTCTTTTTCTGTTCACTACTTTCATTTATTGCCTCCTACAAGTGCAGCTTTATCTGGTCTCCTTTCAGTGTTTAATCTCCTTTATATGTTTAAAAATTGCAATATTTCGGGGCTGGAGAGATGGCTCAGTGGTTAAGAGCATTGCCTGCTCTTCCAAAGGTCCTGAGTTCAATTCCCAGCAACCACATGATGGCTCACAACCATCTGTAAAGAGGTCTGGCGCCCTCTTCTGGCCTTCAGGCATACACACAGACAGAATATTGTATACATAATAAATAAATATTTTAAGAAAAAAAATTGCAATATTTCTAAGCATGCACATGAATACTATCTCGGCCTTGCACTAGTGAAATGTGTATATGTTCATTAGCCATAATACTATTTTGACGTCAGGTGTTTATTTTATTATTTAGAAGAAAATTACTTTGAGAACCTTGGCTCCAAAAATTAAAAACAAACTACAGGTACAAAGAGTAAATATTTTTTAGCATGAAAAATATTCCATAAAACATTTTTTTGAGTTACAGTGAAAACTCCCCAATAATATTAAGACATAAAACCAACTTTTCTTCTTAACACCAGTTGAAAGCACTGAACAAACCATCTTATTGATTTTTATTTGCTGGCTTTGGAATGAAATGAGAATGGAAGTGGTGTGTTGCTCAAGGAATGGAGACATTAGAATGAGAAATCAAAATTGGAAAGTTCAGAGTTGACAATCTCTCAGCATACTTCAAGAAGTTTCAGATTCAGGGTTATAGCTTTTTGAATGCATAGTCAATTCTTCAGTAGTAAATAAAACTATGCTCGAGGCTTTATGTGTGCAGATATAAGGCATTTAAGTTCATTGCAATTCAAAACCATACTCTATGACAAAACTTTTATGAAAGTAGCACAAAAATTACTTTTTAAAAATCTCAAGATAAGAGATTCTGGTGTATCACCAGGGAGAACAAAACCCCTGCCATACTTTAGTATATTTGTCCTGTGTTCTCCATTGTCATGGTAGTGAATTCACAGCCTCTACATCATGGCAGTGAGTTCACAACTTCAGTAACAGGCTTTTTAGACAAGTGTGAATAGGAAAGACAAAGATTAGAATCAAAAGTAAATTTTTCTCCTTTGTTTAATTGATATGACATATATTAATTTCTTCTAATAGACAGAAAGAAGAGAAAGAGAAGGAATCATTATATAACAGGATGCACCTAAGAATATCACACAAGAATTGTTTAAGTTGTCATTCTGTTCTTAGTTTTGGAGAAGTAATAACAATTGTTAACCAAAACAAAAGAAAATAAAAAGAAAGAAAGATAAAGGAGACTCAATAAACATTAAAGATTGTTGTATTTTGCTGTTAGCAATATACTGACATGAAGAAAATTGCTGTATTCATATATTCTACTTGTTTCCCACAAGCAAACTTAGAATTCTTCCTCAATTTTGAGCCACTGAAGTGATAGGATTTACTTCAAGTAGTTGTTTCTGAAATCGTTTTCAATTACCTCAATAAGTGTGTTCCTTCAGGCAGCTCAGAGTTTGACTTTCAGAAGGCTTCTATTTGTAGTAAATTGCCTCACCAATGCCGTTGCCTGAAGGATAATACAGCAACTTAGACATTTTCTCAGGGTTAACATTGTTGAGGTGAATGAATGTTTTGTCTATAATAAAACAAGCCGCTTAGCAATACACAAACTCACTCCTTTATTCAATGCTGTTAATTCAATAGATACAGGATCAAACAGATCAAATTCACTTTAGGTAAATAATAATAAAAGTAATTATATAGTATAAAATAAATTATAGGCTTTTTACTTGAAAAGTAGAGAACTCAACTTTATGAAGCTGCATGGAATAGATTTTTTGGTTTATAATCTTAAGTAGAGGAATAACCAAATTTAAAAGATATTAGAAGATTCCTTTTGTCTTAAAGGATACTGTATTTATAAGAGAAGCAATAAAATCCTTTTCAATCTACCCTATTTATGTTACTGAAAGTGATTTTACAACACATTGGATTAATGCACAGTGTTAATTACTAATATTCCAAAATTTAAGGTGATTACCACTACCTAAAAATATTCTTTGGCTTCCATCCACTGTCGCCTCCATTCACATTTCCATTTCCTCACATTGTAACTTAAGAATGTCCTTCTTTTCGAATAACTACACCCTTCACATGAGCAAATGTTTGCACATAATAGACTGTACAAATTTAAAGCATTTGTATTGCCCTTCTGAGTTAGCACACAATCCCACAAGGCTAACACTAAGAGTGGTATTTAATGAGCAGATATATCCAGTCAACACACTTTCACCCACAAAACTCAGTGATTCAGGTACCCAGAAAATTCCTAGCCGATAAACAGCACACATAACCACATGACTTCATGAGACACTCCTCTATCTCTTCACATTTATGCTTCTATGATAGGGCTGTGCAAATTCATACACGTGTGCAGGGTTGAGGAGTTGCCTAGCAACCCAGTTGTCTGCGAGAAAATTAAAGTACGCACAAGATCGCTGCAGCAATAGTGAGCAAAATAACCACTGTGTATGTGTTATGGTATACCAACAATGTCCAAAACCCTGAGTTGGTTCCTTATTTGCATACTGTCCTGTGGAATGGGCATAAGTAAATCAAAGTAGATGCGTCTTACAAAGTTAATCTGCAACACAGGGGAGAAACAAAAACAGAGATGACAGAGACAGAGAAAGACAGAAGAAGAGCACCATTATTTTCAATGGCACATTGTATAAAAACTTTAAGAGCTAAGTAACAACTGTTTAACAAGATTCTATTTTTAAAATGGCAGTTCATTATTTATCATTATTATTTCTTAATTTTGCAGTTCTGAATTAAACCCAGAGCATAAAACACATTCACCACACGGTCAGCGACTAAAAAAAGTTATATTTCTAATTCAAAGCACCCATTTTTCTTACGATGATGTATCAAACAATTTAGTTATTGGCTTTATTATATCAAAAAGAAATTGAAAATACGGGTATGCATTATAGGTCATTTTACCTCAGGATCAAAAGGCTCAAAATAAAAACAAATTGATAGGGAAATATTTTAATTAATGTAATATGATCAATAAGAAGAAGTCCAAAAGGAAATAATATTGAAAATGCAGTAAAAATAATAAAAAATAGTAAGTGCCCCAAAATAGTAATAGATAAAAATGAAGCATTTGCTTTGCTTTATTCCAGGGAGGACTCGTCAGAGGAAGTTAAAAACAATGAAAAACTACATTAATACCATAATCCATATTTTACCGTGTTGAAAAATAACTGACTATAAGCTTTAGTCATTCTCTCTACTATGTTTCACTTTGTTATACACAGTAAACCTGCAGATACTATTACATTAAAATTTAGATGAGAAATGAAGAACATAATAAATACAGAAAGAACGGAAGATAAAAATCTTAAAAAGATGAAGCAAAAACTTTGAAGATGCATCCTCTCTTACTGGGCTCCGAAATTCTGCATTTTTATTGGCTATGGTTTTCTGTAGAGGTCTCTGACTGTTGAAAAGATGAATAGAAGCGAGAACTACGCTTATCTGTGGGGTTAAGGACAAATGTTTGTAGAGTGCTTGTTAGGAATTGGGCTGGTAGTAGCTATAGATTCTCCTCCAGTAACCATGACTTCACTATCACTAAGCAATTACCAAAGTTTCTGAATCCAGTATCGGTTTTGCTCTTGCTGAATAGGTCTTATGTCTGAGTAGGGAGTTTTTCATTGCTGTCAAGGTTTGCATGGCAGTCTTGCACCTTTGGAGTTACTGTGCCATGCTGGCGTTTGATATGATTCATAAGCATCACAACTGAATAGGATTGTTGCTTGCCTTCTTTTGGGAACTTGCATGACGACCTTTGGTACCACAAATGCTAATTTTCAAGGAAGGACATATGAGTTCCAGCTCAGGGATTTCTGGTTGTAGTTTCTGAAATTCATGGTGTCTTCTGCAATAGGCATTTACTTTCTACCTGTGGAGGGGAAGGGAGGTGACAACCAAAGGGAACAGCAGAAAATTTTTTGTTTAGGGAATCACTTGTGCAATCCCACCCAACAATTCGAAAAGAAACTTCTCATGTCTGATATTGGAAGTTTTGTTAGGTGATTTTTGACTCTTGGAAGGAGCCCAATTAATTCATACTTTATCAATAAAGCAAAATTAATTTTAAGAAAAAAGGCAAGACCATCCTGAATATTCTTACATTTTTAACCAACTTAATGAGGCAACAATAAAAATAAAATATAGTTTAAATTTATCAATATAAGTAACACTGTATGGATTAAACTATAGGTTATATTCAGTAATATACACATAAACCAATATACATATATGCATGAAATAACAATTAGAGAAAAGGGGGCCATTTATTTGAATGGCACGAGATACATGAGAGGGTTTACAGGGAAGACAGGGAAGAAGCAAGAAAATACATATTATAATTTTTCAAAAGTTAAATATATTCAAGCATAATTCTAGTTCAGTCTTCAAAGGACAATATAACCAAAATGTATTAATAGGTGAGAGAGTAAGGGAGAGCCCAGATAACTATGAAGAAAACTAAAGGAGAAGCAACCTATCAGCTATTAGATACGATTAGGTTATATTTCTGAAATGCTACTAACTAAAACAAGTAGAACTGAGAATAGATGCACCTTTGTAATTCACAAGCCTTTTAGATCCTTAGTATGTAATGGGATAAGTGCTAATATTTCTCATCCATCCTATTAGGAAGTTGCATGAGTTTCTCTATTCTATATATATATATAGGTGAATTTGATCTAGAATAATTATGTTTTACAAGATCCATGGGGTGCGTATATTCTCCTCAGGAAGCTAGATAGTCCAGGTTTTGGTGTCTTTAGAGAAAAAGAAGAGGTAGCTAACAACTGAATATCAGCATAGGGAAAAAATGTTGATGTTCAAATATGCTGTTAATTTGCATTTATATAATTAAATAACTCCATGTCAATATGCTTTTATGTATTATTTCTAATCAGTTCATTTTCTAAAAGAAAAATATGAATAGTAATCAATTCTATCATTTCATTTTTTGATGCTTGATATAATGAATTAGTATTCTCTCACCTCTGAGAGGGACCAATTAACATTTATGCACATATAGATTTAAATATGTATTATTAATTTTATACCATCCTAATTTCTCTTCATGAGGCTGAAAACATATCATGAACCAATAGAATCCCCTTCCAGTTGGTTGTGGTGACCTTCACATAACTGTAATTGCTTTAATAGCTTGATAATTACTTTTAAAGATTTTTTTAAACTTTTGTTTGTGTGTATATATACTCAGTGCCAGTAGAAACCATAAGTATCAGACTTTTTGGAGCCAGAGTTACAAGTGGTTGTGATCTTTAAGATAATTAATAAAAACCAAGAGACAGGCATTGGAGTTCAACCTGAAAGTCAGAAAAGCAAAACAACCACTCACTGGCTCTTGGCTCTACTTCTGTCTGAAATGGTGATCCTGCCTCCAGAAATTTCAGAATGAGACTATGTCTGAGAGCTGTCTCCTCCCATCCTATATTCCTCTCGAGGCCTAGGATTAAAGGTCTGCACCACTACCACTGGGTTTCTAGGACAAACTAGCATGGCTACTGGTATTAAAGGTGTATGTCACTACTGCCTGGTCAGGCTGACCAGTGGGACTGTTTTACTCTTTGATCCTCAGGCAAGCTTTATTTATTAAAATACAATTGAAATATCACTACAGTGATCTACTTTAAATGACTACTAGGAACAAGTCTTAGGTGCTCTGAAAGAGGACTCTACACTCTTAAATAGTGAGCAATCCTCCAATATCGTAAGCTTGATATGTTTATCCACTATCAAGATGCTTTTCTACAGGAATCTGTGTAAACCATCTTTTAAAAAAGCCTTGCAAAATATTTTGATTGGAAACTATGTTATATGACAACTTTTGGAAAAATATGAACATTCACACTGTTAGTAATCTTAATTAGTAATTGTTTTTTTAATGAACAAATCTATAATGATTATGTGTAATGTTATATATATGTATATATGCGCACAAACATAAATACATGCACAAACTATATATTAAGTGTTAAGCTGATTTCAATTTCATAATTCTAGTAATTGAGCTTCCTCTGCAATGCTTCTCTTTTTTCCACATAGATGTCCACAGAAAGTTCCTCAGAATGCTCACTAACAGAAGGGCCAATTGAGAAAGTATTTCTGTTTAATCATCTGTTTAGTCACTTGATATTAGAATATTTGGGGACTGGGGAAACAACATTATCATCATATTGAAATTACTGCAATTTTATCACCAGTAAATATTAGTTAAGTTTTTTAATGTATTGATATTGAGGATTACACTTCCTTTTGAATTTTCTGTATTCATTTCCATATGACCATAATACAAATACCCACATTTTAAGTCAGTATCCCTTTTATGGGATCACATGGCCATTATGAAAACCTGTTTTTTTTTTTTTATCAAAACAACGAGGCTTTTATCAATCATGTAAGGATCAGTGTCAGTTCTTGTGTTGTTATCTCATTAATCAGTTTGAATAATTAATATAATTAATATATTCTGAGTTTATGTTTAGACTGATCTCCTAGGAGGAAACCAGAATATGCACAGAATATGCTTGAGAACAGTATCTACTGAAAATTAATTTTAGTTCACTTTCTGGTGAGAAATGAGTGATATCAGGTAGAAATATGAGAGATAGATGATAGATAGATAGATAGATAGATAGATAGATAGATAGATAAATAGATACTAGATAGAAAGAGAAATAGGTAGAAAGCAATTAAAGAGAAGAAAGGGGAACAGAGAAGAAGAAACAAAGGGAGAGAGAGAAGAAAAAATCTTGCCTTCTTAAGAGAGTATTTAAAATTTTGTTGTGTTGATCAAGTATATTGTTTACTGTATTTGGGGTTTTTAAAGCTTCTGAAATAAAAAATAGTTTATAACCCATAAATGAATTATATTCTGCATAATATCAAACTAAAAATGACATTTTAACAGTCTTCCTATATTTGCTGCAACAAATCCTGGAGCACTACTTTATATATTGTTATTCTCCTTTGCTTTCATTTCCACTCCGTTGTTTATACAATCTTCTTCCTATTCCATGCAGCATTACCTCATGGCAGAGCACAGAAAGACCTGTTTAGGAATCTTGAAATATCGCAAACACAGCCTGTGTTCCCTTAGGATAAGAACAGGCATTTTTCAGAAGGATTATGTCACCTAGAGAGAACATACTTGGATATTGCTGCAAAATCTCCCAAAGGCCCTCTTTCTCGGTTCCTCATCCTACCCTCTGGTAAAGAAAATATCTTGTGGATGTTACACAAACCCCTTACATGATTCCTGAGATTAAGATTAACATTTAAGAGATTTGTCAACACAATAAAAATAATTAGAGTTTGCATGTATATGACTGAAGCTGTCAAGTGTGACTTTAGGAAACAATTATAAAAATAAAAAAAATTCTATGACTAACCCTATGAATATATATTATGAAGATGAGTAGCAAACTAAAATATTTTATAATTATGTGTGTTAGAATACCAAAGGATAGCACAGTAACAAAACAGAAGTCTGTGGTCCTTGAGATCCACTATGCTGTTAACATTGCTAGTCTTAGTATTGATACTCAAGCTTTTACAGTTTCAAGTTACCAAGTTTCATATATCATTTACTAAATTTAAAAAACATCCACTACAATCATAAAAAAATCAGAAAGATTTTCATAACAGAATTTACTTATTCTTCCCGTTTTATTTTTCCAAGTTAAAATAAATTTATAATTATATTGATTATTAGTGTAACTTCTATTTAGTAATCCTTATGTCTTAACAAAAGTTTTTCAGAATGGTTCCAACAAATTCATACAACTGTAAACACTGATCCTAAGTATCTTACCTATAAAGTCAGAGTATTAGGGAAAAACTTTAAAACAATTTCCCTGAGCTGATAAAGAAATAAAAAGGAAAGTGAGTTCAATCTCACTATCAAATTGTCACAGATTGCAATGACCCAGTGTAGCTTCCGCTCTTGTTTCAACGTCAAGATGAAGGAATAAAGATTTGGGGAAAGAATCATAACTTTAAAATATAGATTTTGTGCTACTACCTTACTAAATGTCTTCACCAAACCCCTGTTACGAGAATGGTTATTATCATTAACTTTACTTATTTGACTTTAGTGAATTTTCCAAATGTCATGCTCTTCCTAGATGATAGTGTCTGTTTACCCTTACTTTGTTCGAACATCCATTTTTTGGCTTGCATGTTTATAAACACCAGGTCTTCTTTCTAAATATATTCACCTATATTTACCTCAACCCATGGATAAAATTTTCATTTTAAATAAATTTGCAACATTTCTACAATAGACAATACAAGCCGAATTTGAAGTCTCTGCATTATCTTAGCTGGTGATGAGAGAAACAATCAGTTGTCATCGAACTGGCATTCTACTTATGTGTTTCCATATCAACACAGTTTTCTTTCCAACAACTCATATCTTTCCATAGAAATTTAGCAACATAAGGAGAAAAATTACTGACACAAACCAGCATTAAATTACAATCTCAGTCCAGTCCCTTTTCCTAATCCTATAGTCTCATGTACTAAAAAAATAAAAATTGAAATATTTTTCTTTGAATTTAAGGATATAATGTGCATTCATCATTGAAATAAGTATTATCTTTTTTTTCTCTGACCTGAGTGAATTCTCTGGGTTCCATATTATCAGCCATCACATCTGGATTACTGTCAATCCAATTTGCTGTGTTCAAAGACTTTATTTTTCTAGTAAAATAGAAAGCCATTTTTCTACCTGTCTTCATACCTGTATTTCTGCATTTTATCTCTTTTTTAAAATCTGTAATAAAATTTCACTTTTGTGCCTTTAGGATGTGTGATTTATAAACCAAGGGATAAAGAGAATTGAGCATGCCATAAAATGATCCCCTGCCCACATTATTCCACTCCTATTGCCTCTTCTTGAAACAACAATATATTAATTATCTCTTGCTTTAGCTCTATAACATTAAATATTAGACATTTTTTCTTGATTAATTAATAGTAGATACTATTGATCAAGTTTCCTCTGTTGGAGGGGGCTGCTTGTTCTTCCTGCTGCCCAGAACCAAAATAATCACACAAAAACCATATTATTTAAATCACTGCTTGGGCCATTAGTTCTAGCTTCTTATTGGCTAACTCTCACATCTTAATTTAACACACTTCAATTAATCTGTGTATCATCATGAGGCTGTGGCTTACCAGGAAATGTTTCAGTGTCCGTGTTTGGCAGGGCTACATGGATTTTCTCCAACTCTGCCTCTTTTCTCCCAGCATTCAGCTTAGTTTTCCCTGCCTAACTCTATTCCCTGCACAGACCCAAGACAGTTTCTTTATTAACCAATAGTATTCACAGCACACAAAGGGAAATCCCACATCAACTCCCTTTTTCTTTTTAAATAAAAATATTTTAATTTTACCTTAATAAAATTACATATAACAAAACAATTACAAAACTATAATAATAACTATTCTTCAACTCTATAAAAGACTCCAGAACAATATAATAGTACCTGAACGTTTCAATATAAGTAAGTAGATAGAGACAGACATGATGTTACATATCTCCAAACCCAGCATTTAGGAGGTAGAGGCACGAGGGTAAGGAATACAAGTTTATGACCTTATAGAGACCTTGAGGCCAAACCAAGTTAAATGAGACATAATCTCATAAATAAATGCACACAGATTATCATTTTGGGGCTACATAAAAATTAGTGACTATTGATGGAAAATATTATTTTAAGGTGTGTTACTTCTGTTTATGCTGATTTTGATTAACTGTGAAACTGTAATTGTTTGCCTGTCTAAAACACCTGATGGACCTAATAAAGCGATAAACAGCCAATACTGAGGCATAAGCAAGAATAGGCAGGGATAGCAGGCAGTGAGTATAAAAGGAGAAGCAAGAGTGAGCGAGAATAAGGAGCAAACAATGAGAGAACAAGAAGAGGAGGATGCCAGGGACCGGCCACCCAGCTACACAACAAGGGATAAAGAAAAACGTAAAGAAAGATCATTTTAAAAACTACTGACTTAAAAATGACAAAAAATGATATGAATAGTTACAGACATTAGTTTTCTTCATATTTCATAAAATAGGCATGATATATTCACAGAACCAGCAAGAGATTTTCAGTAACTTTACTTATTTATTGTTACTAATGATGGGAATCACTTTTAGTCCTAAACAAATATCTTACTTTCAAAGAAGACTGACCTAATATGTGCCAGAATCCTGAACAGCCTGGGTCAGCAATTATTCATCTATACATTTATGTTTAACTGTATTTATTGTATTTGTATAGTCATTCTAAAAGTTGCTTTTAAACGTATGCACCAAAGGTTCTATATATATTTCTAAAGTAGTCAGCAGACTCCTTTATCTGCAGTGTGTTATTTTATAAATCGATTGACTCGCTCTTTCCCCTCCCTTGTCTTTCTCTCTTTCTCTCTTTTTCTTCACTTTGTCTGATGAGTTTGCTCTCTTTGCTGACCTTTCTTTCTATTCCGTACAATGCCTCCTCTCTTTCGCTCTTGTTCTTTTTCTCTCTGTCTGATGTGTGCCCTGTGTTCTTCAAGATATTTTTCCTGTGTACATACTGTATAGACTAAACATTCTGGCTTCCTGCTGATCCATTTTTTAAAATGTATTATGTTCTTACTGTTAGATTTTCTTATCTATTTGTGAATTCCTGTGGTGTTTACAAACTTACAGGGGTGCATTCCATTTCCTAAATTCACAGGTTGAGGGTGCTCTGCTCTCACTGTTCTGATGATGAGATTTTTATCTGAATGGAAGTGATGATGGGACTTCTGAACAGCATTGGCACACTTTCCTGCCTATTGTATTTCAAACTTTAGTGTATGATGTAGAGACCAGACATTCTGCACTTACAATAACAAAAAAATAAGAATAAAGGATCACCAACCAGATGTAGCTATTTTTTTAGCTGAAAAAGTACCTTTGGTGACTCTTTTCCTAGGATCTATGTACCACATTGCTTACATCTATTACTCCATGGAAGTCTGGGAGCAAACTATACATAAATTTCATTTATTTCTTCCTTTATTGGTGTGGGAAGTCCTCAGTATTTGTGTTGCTTTTATTGGTTAATGAATAAAGAAGTTGTCTTGTTCTGTAATAGGGCAGAGTAGAGCTAGGCGGAGAAAAATAAACTGAATGCTGGGAGAAAGAAGGCAGAGTTACAAGAAGCCATGTAGCCTCCATCATAGACAGACATGCTGAAACCTTACCCAGTAAGCTACAGCCATGTGGTGATATACATATTAATAAAAATGGGTTAATTTAACATATAAGAGTAGGCCAGAAATATGCTTAAGTGATTGGCCAAGCAGTGATTTAATTAATACAGTTTCTGTGTATTAATTACTTTGAGAAAAGAACAAGAGGCCTCTGCCTACACTTTATGATCCTAGTGTAGACTGTGTCCTGTCTCTTACTCTGACTTTTATCAGGAATATAAGCTCCAAAGTATATTACATGCCCATCCAGTGTATATACCACAAGGTACATTTTGCTCATTCTGCATATTTTCACACTCCTTCTTCAGCTCTAGGAAATTTCCAATATTCAGCAAATTTTTCCCTTGTGATGCACCACCACTATAATCCCAATGAAAAATGTTGTGGGAAAACTGTGTATTCTGTAATTGCTTTAGAGAGAAAGGAAGAAAGGAATGGAGGAAGGTTAGCCTGAAGGATTTATCAAATTTCATGATTTGACTTACTATCAGATTAAATGTGACTCCAATAATCTCACATCCATAAACAGAAAATAATTTTCTATCTAATAAAATTGCATGAAAATGTATTGAAATTATACCTTCAGAAAAACCATTTTACTTCCATAAGCCAATTTTCATATTTTATAAAGTATATAAAATCATGGTACTTCATAGAGAAGCTAAGAGGATTAGATCAAATGAGGCATGTAAAGGAATTTAGCATTCTGTCTGGTACTTACTAAGCTTTGAAAAATTTTATGCATAAATGTTATTGCCCATTACTTCTTTCATTCCTTAACAAAATGTGGGAGGCTACAAAGTTACAAATTAACACTACTCATTCATAATATTATTATTCTCTCATTAAAATAACCCCATGATCAATAGTCACTCATTAATCACATTTTTAATGATTTGATTTAAAGTTGAAGTAAACTATCCATTCTACAGTCTTCAAGTATTTGAAAAATCCCATTTTTATAATTTATTGCTCATCTATTTCTTTACAGTTACCTAATTTTAGATTTCTGATTTTTCACTACATTTTTACAATCAAGGTACAATGTTATTGGTGTATGACTTTAAATTTTGTAAATTCATATCTTTCTTATTTTCTCCCAAACTTAAGGCAATTGAAAACCCTGCCATGTAATATCATCATTTTCTTATGGCATTTTTAACATGAAATGATTTTTTTGTAATATTGATTGATTCTTAACTGACAGTAGTTTTTGTTGGAGGATGTTTGTTTAATTCTTGACTGCCCAGACTCCCAAAATAATCACACAGAAACTGTATTCATTAAATCACTGTTTGACCTATTAGTTCTAGCTTCTTATTGGCTAGCTCTTACATCTTAAATTAGTCCATTTCTATTAATCTGTGTATCACCACGTGGCTGTGGTTTAATGGCAAGGTTCTAGGGTATCCTTTTCCTCTAGTGGATCCATGGCTTCTCTCTGACTTCACCTTTCTTCTCCCAGCATTCAGTTTAGGTATCCTGCCTAGCTCTTCTCAGCTCTATCACAGGCTAAAGCAGTTTCTTTATTCATTAACCAATAAAAGCAACACATATACAGAAGGACCTCTCACATCAAGTAGTACTTAAATAATAACTGAAAACACTCTTCACACCAAAAGTGTTTTATTTAATAGCTGAGCATAACTGATGAGTTAATTGCTTACTCTCCTCTGTTTCAAAATCTAATCCAGAAACAAACTCGCTGCTCATAGGTATATAAAAGGGAAGGAATAAGCTGAACATTAAACAACAAAGATGACGTGAGGTTTTGCAATTATAATAATGTATTGTCTGGCATACTGCTTTGTCATCCACGTTTCAAAGCATACCTTCTGAGCACCTACTGCTTCAACCACCTGAGCACTTACATAATCCTTGAATTCAGGTTACTGATTGAATACCTGCCTAAAATGCTTGAGAAATTTTCAAATAGGAATTTATTTTCTTTGTGAAACTAATTCATACTTATTAAAGAGAATACTCTAAATAAGTAAGATCATATGTATAACATCACTGGAGGGTTAATAAATTATACAACAAAAATGGACTTAATTTGAGTTTTGCTCCAATGCTAAGAAATAACCAGCTTAAAATAATTTAAAATTAAATCACAGCAAAAAGAAGTCAATAAAATACATAATAGTAAGAAAATAATAGTAATATTTACTAAGTAGAATTATTATCAAGCAAAGATTAATTGCAATTTCTTGTCTTTTCATTCTCATATAAAATCACAGTAATTTTAAACAACAAAAATAGTACCCAACATTTCATTTGAATGCCAATAAAAATTCTCCAATTTTTGCATTTTAAGTGTGTGAAAGGTTTTTGTTTGTTTTATTTCTTTGTTTGTTCTCATTTGTATGAAAACTTTACAATACAAATTCCAACATTTTAACACTATCCAGCATTCTTCTTGTGGGCTTGGCTTCATTTCAGGAATAACATTACGGTTCTGAAGTATAATACCTACTTCCAGTAGGAGGATCATCCTTATTCAGAGCCCACCACACTGCTTACTCATGTGGCAATAGTATATAATGTTGTTAGTTATGATAAAACTTGCCGAAATCTCAGTGAAGACCTCCAAATGCCGTGCCCCGCGCCCCGCGCCCCGCGCCCCGCGCCCCGCGCCCAGGTGTCTGTGTTCTGTGTGCTGGCACCCAGTTCGCAAGCTTCGGGCAAGGGGGCTAGAGGTTAAAATACACAGACACACACAGACAGAAAGATAGCGACCCGGGTCATCCTTGAATTCCCCTTTATTGTGTTCAGGAGCAGATTATATAGAGATAGCCACACCCCAGCCAAACCCACCAGAAACCACTCTCCTGCCATCAGGAACTCCTGAAGGTCTCCTGCTCAGAGCAGCTGTAGGCACTCAGATCAGGGGAAAACAAGAAATTCAGAATCTGGGGTCTCACGGCTCCCAACAAAAACTTTAAAGATCATATCTGGAAAACATAGTATATGTTATGACAGAAAAGAACACTTCAAAATGTACAGCCCCATCGGTGCCTTCCCCTTTTCTCCCTATTAAGAGGTGAAGGGAGTAAACAAAAACTCTTTGACCCGAATACTGTCATTTTGACTTCAGACTTCATTTTACCTGTAGAGTGAAGCATGTTCAGGCTCCCAGGCTGTAGGGGAGCTGAGACCTTTCCAATGGCTGATCAACCTTTTTCCTAAACCATAGACACATATATCTTTAGTTCTCTAGAAACATTATGGTTGTTCCTTACCATAGGAGGAACAAATGAATCTGATTGTTTGAAATGAAAGGCTTGTACTGAATATCATTTGACAATGATGGAACATTCAAGGAAGCCCCTAATCTCTAAGTCCTGATTGTGGAAAACTGCCACTGTAATTTGTTTTTGGAATTTATGCTTATAAATCCTACTTCTGCCCCTGCTCTGGGTTATCAGGAGGAAAAGATTCCCAACCCTGATTGATCAGTGACCCATTTGTGTGGTGAACTAACAAATTTGTTGGAAGCCATAAGTGCTGTCTCTCTTCTTCCTCGTTGCTTACAACAGGCTGGGTGTACCAGGATGGCAGCTTTTAGACAGGGCTGCTCTTTCAACCTGAGCTGTGGAAAAAGAATACTGATGGTACATTTCCAAGAAATGTGTGGTTGCTGACATCTGAAATGAAGAAGATGAAAGTGTTTGTTGCCATATGCTCCAGAGGGGTTAGAATGTGGGAAACAGGGCTGAGTTTTGTCAACATCTTACCACCAAAATGGAAGGAGTCCCAACTGTATTTCAAATGTAAAATTATCAGAGGACAAAATAGCAGTTCCTAAACCAAACCTTATGCACACTCCAATGTCAAATGACGATTGATTACAATGAAGATGTTTTAGAAGTCAAGGAACTAGTCTGTAGCCTGTTATTACCATATTTTATTAGCTTTCCCTCCCATGTGTTTCTATGCCGCACTACAACTTACACATTAAGGAAATCTCATGCCCTGTTTAAGATTAGAAAAGACTCATCTTGGAAAATGGTCTTTGCCTTCAGCAGCGTTCTTAATTTATATCACACAACTCCTTAGTTTTATGTGTTAGCTCACTTTAAAGTACTTTTGAAGTGATGCTAATTTCTTGATGAAGCTGTATCATAAATTTTTTTGTGGCCTTCTCACTGATGCCCTTCAAGGCCTTCTCACTGATGCCCTTCTGGGCAAGTCCATGGCCTTTAGCTTTGCTGTCTGCCAGTTCTCTAACTGCTTCTTAGGGAACAATGGCATCCTGGTAATCTTACCTGCAACCTCCACTCTCTGATAATTTTGATTTATTTATTTTATTTTATTTATTTGTGGGAAGGAATTGGAAGGAATACATTACCCTTATTCTTTTTCTATAAGGTTACCAACTTCTAGGCTGATTGAAAGGGGAAACATGAATTCGATTCACTGCATTAGAATTCTTTTTATCTTATGTTTTCTCAGTTCTGTGTTTATATTAAAGGCTATGTTCTCTGTACTTGGTCCATTAAAATCCCACTTAGAGGGATTACCCCTCCTCTGCTACTCTGCTCTGTTGTCATTGTGCTAACTGGGCAATCACTGAGTTGTAGTTCAACTGCATTTGGGCATGTTTACTCTGATTTATAAATTGCATTTTACCGTATAGCATCTTATTAATCATAGAACACCATCTGGTATATGGAAGGTGTGCAGTTAATTTTTGCTGAATCTGGTGGGAATTTAAGAAGTAGCATCCATCATCTCCCCCTTTCTAAACTATTAGGTATAAGCTAGTGCCATCTGATATGCATCTGTATATCTGGGCTAAGAAAACTTTTCCTAAACTTTACGTCTTTGTTTCCTCCCTTTTATTGAAGTGACTATTTGAATTGGTATTCTCTCTCTCTCTCTTCTCTGTGTCTGTGAGTTTTACATGTGCATGTATGTGACTGTAATGTTATATACCAGAATATATAAAATGACATGACATGCCTTTTTATTACATTTACTATGTTTATATGTATGTGTGTGTGTGTATATATATATATATATATATATGTGTGTGTGTGTGTGTGTGTGTGTGTGTGTGCTCACACCCATGCTATGGTACAAGTGAGGAGGTCAGAGAACAACTTGAAGACATCAGTTTTATACTTCTAACAACTGGGTGTGTGGAATCAAACTCTGGTCATCAGTCTTGAGAGCAACTGCCTTTATTCTGTGATTCAATTTGTTGGCCACTTCAAAAATACTACATAATTTATTTATTTATCTATTTATTTGTAATTTGTTTATCTATGCTATATTTTTTGAAACAAGCTCTTACAGACTAAACCAAAAGTTTCAAATTATAGCTGAACTGATTACTCATCAAGTCCCTGAACTCCACCAGTCTTGATCTCCTCCCAGAATTGGAATTAAAGATGTACACATGGCCTTTTATGTGGAGTCTAGGGTTCTAAATTCACTTCTCATGCTTGTGCAGCAAGCATTTTAACCATTGGGCCATTGCTCCCAACCTCTCAGAATGATATTTTGAAAGCAGCTTTTCTTGTATTTGGATTTCCAGCTATGTAAATGTAAAGCAAATGGATAGAAAACTTAAAGAAAAGATAGTTCTGCCATCATCTGAACTGTGGTCATACTGAGAATGGTTTACACTTCTTGATGAGGATTTATTTATATAAAGACAGAGGGATGCTTAGAAGATGACAACTAGAAGGTACAGAAAGACAAGGTGGGGAATGTAAACTTCAGAACAAATCTTAAGGCTCTGTTAAGTAGGAAAGGAGAGTCCTATAAAAGAAGTGGTATATATATATATATATATATATATATATATATATATATATAAATCTGGCTTGTTTTTTCCTTTCTCTATTTTACGTTCCTGTTCTCTACTGTGAACCCTAACCTATATAAAACTTGGCCAATCATTACTCAGCTTTACTAAGTGAAAGATAAACCTAAATATAAGATGTCAGTGCTAGAGATCCCTCCATCCTTTTGGTGCTGAGACTTCTCTCCCTCCAGTTCCTAAATCATAGATTTTTAAGCAATGTAATTCAGTCAGTCAAAAACTGCCACACACTTAATATGACTCAGTTCTCATGATAATCAATGAGAGAGCAATGAATAAAGCAGGCAGTTCCATTTAAGTTTTACTCTGAAAAAAGCATAAATACATAGGTCTACTGTCTTTTTTGTGATTTTAACAGTATTTTTTCTAGTAATGAATCAATATACTACTATTTTTTTGGTTGCTATGACTTTAGCAATGAAAGACAAAGACAACAGAAATGGTGCTAAGGCATAAAATATATGATTGAATTCTAAAATAGGGAATCTTGCCAAACCTTTGTTAGTACAGATTTATGTTCCACTTAAAATAAACACTTATCAATAAAGCTAATCAGTTTACTTCCTTTTTGGACCTCCATTTAGATTAAAGTTATTCTCATTCTGTTTATGGCAAGTACCTGCTGACTTCACATTATGAAGTCATCTCCCCACACCTTCAAGACAACATTTCAGCACATGGGACACTTCCACTTTCTGACATAAAGCATGCTTTAACTGCAGTATTCACAATAAATCAAATGAGAGAATCTAGAAGATAAAGTCTTACAAAGATATGACAGTAGAAAGTGGACCATGAGATAATATATGGAGAGGATGGGAGAGCAAAGGGAAGGGAGGGGGGAGAAGGTCAGAGAGAGGGATTGATGGAGGGAGAAAGGGAATAAAGGAGGGGCAGCGAGGGAAGGAGAGAAAAAGAGGAGAGAAGTGAGCCATATTAATACAATTAAAGCATTATAATCTAAGAAAATCTTTGCCAACAATAGCAAAAGTAATGGCTGTTTGGCTGTTTCCTTTACATTTCTCTTGTGAAAACTGCAGATAACATTTAAGCATCATGTATTAATTCACTCTAAAGAACTACCAGATTTATAACTTTTCTTCTATTTCATGGCACGCCCACAGTTCAATTGAATTATGCAATGTAGTTTTGAATATTAAATCCTGAAAGAAAAAAGACTTTTTTCTCTTCAGCTGCAGGTTAGATTATCTGACTAGGGGCCATGTTCAACTTCAACTTCTTTCCAATTCAATTGGCATAAAAATAGCGATTTCTTCAACTCCATAACTTTACAGATTTAACACCTGCTACGTTACCATATGGAACAGAGACTAAACCTGGATTTGATCCCGAGGGACAGAATGACTCAGGAGAGTACCTTTTACTTTCATGGCAGCAGCCAGACTCCTGCGCAAGGCTCTGGTGACCAAACATGCTCCCAGCTGAGCTTTTCACAGGAAGAGGTGAGAGAACGCAAAAGGGGAAAAAGAGAGAATCTCAGGGATTCAAAATTCTTGACTGATAATTCCCATGACATTTGTCGCTAGAGCTTGGCAGGGCATAGTGGCTAATGAGGCACTGGAGCGACCTTGCTCAGGTTCTGTCTCCAAACATAAATAATTCATTTTTTACATACTTCATAAATAAATTATCTCTAATATCATTTGGCATGACTGAAGATGGGACTGTGAGCTACCCTGATTTGCTCTGCCTCTATTCTATTTGTGTTTAAAATTACTACACTGTCTCCATAAACTTCAACAATTAAAAGACTTTTAAAAGGAGACTTAAAAACAATAAAGTCATTTTGTGCTGTTTAGAAGCAAACAGCTTGGGATCTCTTTCATGGCTTGACTTTAGTAAAAGTGAATACGAGAAACTCAGCTGCTGACACTACCCACAGGGTACAAAAAAAGTGACTTACAATGCTTAGCTTTTATTTGGAAGTCAGGTTATATGTTCAGTCTGGATGTTTAAAATGTCTTTATAGACTTCATAGATAAGACGTTTCTTATTATGTGGGATTAAATGTATAAATTAGAGCTCCTTTCTTCCATTTATATTTATAGGAAAGAGACAAATCTTCAAATCAGTTTTCTTTATCAAACTGTATAGAATAGCATGCAGAAGAAAAGGTTTGTCGGATCATATTTTACTTAAATTTTCTAGTCTATATATGCAATTTTTTTCTTTCAATTCTTTTCCACAAAGTTTCATTTGAGTTCAGCCAAATAGGAAGCATAGCCTACTCTCTGTAGCTACTTCTACTTTAACTAATGTTGTATTAGCAAATGCATACTTAAATTAGATGTACATATTTATACATAAATTCTTACATACGTTTAAATATCAGGCATAAATGAACACATTTACTTTAGGCCATATTTTCTTTATGATAAGCAGCTCTGTAGGGTGGTGAGCCTTGGTAATCTGCCAGTTTTAGTAAGCACTCATGGAGAATGTAAGCGAAGGAAGAAATAACCAAGTTCATTCCAATTTTCAGGTGAGAAAATAAAAAACAGATGGTAGAAGTGAGATATCCAGAAAAGATCCAGGCAAAGAAAGGACTTCTGGTTTAAGCCTCTGCCTGTTATTATCTCACGGAGGTTTAGAATTCTGCTCGCTAAAACTCCTCTTACTGAAATCTATTAGAAGTTTGCTTGATTAGCACAGGGGTGAGAAGGAGAACACACAGATTTTCCCCAATGTGGAAAGGTAGTATTGAGACATCCCACAAAGCTCATGAATTCACAGAAATTGTCCCTAAAGTACTGTGCTGGCTAGTTTGATATCCACTCAAGAACAGCTAGAGTCAATTAATCAGACAAAGATTCAGTTGAGAAAAGGCCTCTATAAGATCTGATTGTAGACAAGCTTGTAGAACATTTATATTTTTAATACTGATTGGTGAGAGAGAGCCCAGCCCACTGGGGGTAGTGTCATCCCTGGGCTAATGGTCCTGGGTTTTATAAGAAAACAGACTGAATAAGCCAGTAAGCAACACTCTTTTGTGACTTCTACTTCAACTTCTACTTCCAGTACCTCCAGGTCCTGCTTTAGCTTCTGTCTTGACTTTTTTCAACAATGAAAATAAAAACCCTCTAAATATATTTCAGTGCCGGGCGGTGGTGGTGCACGCCTTTAATCCCAGCACTCAAGAGGCAGAGGCAGGCGGATCTCTCTGAGTTCGAGGCCAGCCTGGTCTACAAGAGCTAGTTCCAGGACAGGAACCAAAAATGTTACGGAGAAACCCTGTCTCGAAAATTCAAAATAAATAAATAAATACATAAATTTCAGTGTTGATGTGGGATTCCACTATGTAGGCTATGAGTGTGTTCTATTGCCATTGGTTAAGAAAGATGCTGATTTCTGCCAATGGCTTTACAGAATATAGCCAGGCTGGAAAAGATAGAGAGAGAGTAGGTGGAGTCAGAGAAACACCATGGAGCCACTGCAGCAGGCAGATGCTTGTTGGAAACTTGCGGGTAGGCCACAACCCCGTGACGATACACAGATTAATAGAAATGGGTTAATTTAATATATAAGAGTAAGCCAGGAATGTACCTAAGCTATTGCCCAAACATTATTGTAATTAACACAGTTTCTGTGTGAATATTTTGGGTCTGGGCGACTGGGAATGAACAAGCGGTCTCTGCCAGCACAGTGTGTTTTACACTGTATGTAAACTTAAGAAAGAAAGAAAATGGGTATAGGCAGTTATAAAAAGAAATAAGAGTTAAAAAAATAAAGTCTTTAAAGAGACAGTAAGAGCTGAACAGAATAAGGTTAGGCAGGAGAGATGAAGCACGATTAATTGAAAACTCAGGGTCAGAAATAGGAGCTCAGTTTGAAGATCAGGGAAGCAAAACACCCAGCCACTGTTCTTACCTCAATCTGATATAGCAGTCCTGCCTCCTGGAATCTCAAAATTAGACTGTGTGTCTGAGAGCTCTCCTACCCCCATCTTATATTTCTCTTTAGGACTAGGATTAAAGGCATACACCACTGAGATTAAAAATGTGTGTTATCATAACCTGGTCTGTAAGACTGACCAGTGGGATTGTTTTACACTTGTATCTTCAGGCAGTCTTTAGTTATTAAAATACAGTTGAAATGCCACTATGGAGAGTCAGACTGGAAGAATGTTTGGAGGAAAAAGGGCAGAGTCTAGATTCACCAACCAGAATGAATAGGACACAGCAAATGGGTTGGAGGTAAAAACCAGTAGCCTCAGAGCAGCACATAGATGAATAGAAATGAATAGGTGTAAGAGCGAGTTAGTGAGAAGCCTGAACAATTGGCCAAACATTTGTAACTAATATTAAGCCTCTAAGTGATATTTGAGAGTGGCTACAGGACAGGAAAGCTCCAGCTACAATATGAGAAAATTAAATGAACTCGGTAGGTTTTATTTATAAACATAGGTGCAACAACAGTTAAAGACTATGGAAAACACTTTAATTAATCTTTCAATCTAACTTCTTAAAAAATTAGAATTTCAGTTTTATGGCATTCTTGGTTATTTACAATTTTTTATCCCAAAGGATCATTCTTCTTTCATGTATTCACAGTTCAAAAATAGCATCCGTTTTTTCCCTAGTTTCGACTAGTGATATCATGACCAAATTATACATTTGTTAAAATGGAACTACCTCCTATGAAGTTCATCTCTACCATCAATCAATAATTTAGAGATTTTCTTTGCAGTTTTGCACCATAATTCTTATTGTTAAAAATCTAAATGCACAGGTTGTACTTAGACTTCCAATTTGACTTTTGAACCTTGTTAAGTTCTCATCATGGTTAATATTTCACCTGTTTTCTGCCTAGCTCATTTGTAGGGCTGTTTTGAGTGTCTTATAGCACTACTCTAAGCTAAGCACTCTCCTTTACGAGTTATTACAAGGCAAGTCCAAGTATTCTTTGCCTGTCTCTGATCATGCTCAACAACAAGGTCTCAAAGACTGTTTGACAAATTATCCCAGTTAAAGGAAACTGCCTCAGGGCACCTATTAATTCCTCCTTAAAGATCCAAGTCCTAGTAACTACAACTGTGGAAAGCAACACAACTATGTTTTAAATATATTTCTGGGACTTACAATTGAGAACAGGAAAGAGGACTTATAAAACTAAATGTATTGTATAGATTTGTTTTTCCTTTGAAAGCAAGAAACCAAGACCCAGAGCAGGTATTTGATTTTCCCACAGATGTACAACTATTGTTGCTGACTTGAAAAACAGAATATATTTCCTCAGTTGATAGTGTTCTTATTTCTTAGTATAAGAGAGTTCATATCAATCTTAGATATTTAAATAAATTCTTTTCGTAATTATGTATAACTTCTCAAAATGTTATTACAAGTTGTACCTACAATGATTTAATATATTCTTAAAGCAGGTGATAAATGTTCCTTTAAAATAATGTGCTAGAAGAGCAAAAATTTTAATTTGAAAATTTCTTATTTTATTAGGTTATATTTTGAAGTGAAAGTGAAAGATCAAAACATTAATATTTAAGACTGAATAATTTTACCATGTTTGCTAATTTTTCTTTTTAATATAAAATATGTATTCCTTTAACACGATAAATTTACAAAAAAGATAAACTCATAATGCATTTGGCAAATATTTAATCTTTGCTAATATCATGAAGAATAACAGATTATTATCTTAATCACAGTGCAATTTCTCTGGTAATATCAGTTAATCTTTTAAGAGTGCAATGACCAGTATTTTAAGCACTAGCTTATGTAACTAGTTAGATTTAAATTAAAATTAATTTTTATTCTTCTATAATACTAATATTCTTGAAATATATCGTAACTCCACGTTCTCAGTGGTTATTAAATTAGATTAGGATGACACAGATTATTGGTTCATATAAACAACTTTCAGTAATGTAACTCTGTAGTATTATGTATTCTGATTTTCAGAGGATAAAACTAGGATTTAGTTCATCTTCAAATGTATCAAATGTATAGTCAATTAAAAGTCAGAACTTAATAGTCACTTAAAAGTCACTTAATAATGCTGTTATTCCATTAAAAGGGGGAAAGAATTATTTTGATGAAAGATTTCAGGTGATCCAACTTGTCATTATGTGTGGCCAAACTTGTGGTCATTAGTTTGAAGCTTGAGACAGTAATGGCAGGAACATGTGTTAGAGTGAGGTAGTTCATTCTACATCATAAGGAAAGAAAGTAAGGAAAGAAGAAAGGAAGAAGATGATAGATAGATAGATAGATAGATAGATAGATAGATAGATAGATAAGAGAAAGACGGATGATAGATAGATGATAGAATTTTGTAACACAGACTATTTCAAGGGACTATTTCATTCAGCTAGGCATCAACTAAAATCAATTTAATTGTTATTAGCTGAATTAATTTATTAATAAAGTTTGCCTTCTCGTGATCAAATTATTAATTGTATCTCAATAGTACCACCAATTGTTGAACTTTGGGTATACACTACATATCCACACCACAATACCATACAGGAATTTCTATTGTTTTTATGTGTTTTTTGATAGTTACCAGTATCTCATGAGTTGGGACTTTGATCCAGAATGTGACATTAAGGTGAGAAAACCATTGACATGATATGTGCAGTAGGAAGCAATTAGTTTGTGGGGTATAATCCTCAGAAGAGAATAGTGGACATCTCCCTGGTCTCTGGTCTTTGGTCAGTGGTCAGGGACAAGCTTGGGAGTGAGAATAAATATAGATTTCTGTCTTGTTTTGGTTTCTGAATTTGTGAATTGTTTATGTGCAAGAAAGATGTTTCTTGTTGAGTAAATGAACATCTTTTACATGTTTTCTTTCTGAGGGAAGGATTGGCAGTTTACAGCTGTAAAGAAAGACAGAGTCTTTGTGTGGTTTTGGTATCAGAGTAACTTCAGCTTCATAAAAGGAATTTGGCAATGACTTCTCTGTTTCAATATTGTGAAATACATTAAGGAGTATAGGTATTAGGTCTTCTTGGAAGTTCTGGTAGAATTCTGCATTGAAGCCGTCTGGACCTGGGCTTTTTTTGGTGGGGAGGTTTTTTATAACAGCTTCTAATTCTTCGCGACTAACAGGTCTATTTAGATTGTTCACCTGGTCCTGGTTTAACTTTGGTATATGGTACTTATCTAAAAAAGTGTCCATTTCTATAACATTTTCCAATTTTGTGGCATACAGGTTTTTGTAGTAAGATCTAATGATTCTCTGAATTTCCTCTGAGTCTGTGGTTATGTCTCCCTTTTCATACCAAAACCACACAAAGACACAACCAAGAAAGAGAACTACAGGCCAATCTCACTCATGAACATCGACGCAAAAATACTCAATAAAATACTGGCAAACCGAATCCAAGAACACATTAGAAAAATTATCCATTATGATCAAGTAGGCTTCATCCCAGAGATGCAGGGCTGGTTCAACATACGAAAATCTATCAATGTAATCCATCATATAAATAAACTGAAAGTAAAAAACCATATGATCATTTCATTAGATGCTGAAAAAGCATTTGACAAAATTCAACATCCCTTTATGATAAAGGTCTTAGAGAGATTAGGAATACAAGGGTCGTTCCTAACTATAATAAAAGCTATTTATAGCAAGCCGTCAGCTAACATCAAATTAAATGGAGAGAAACTCAAAGCTATTCCACTAAAATCAGGAACACGACAAGGTTGTCCACTCTCTCCATACCTCTTTAATATAGTGCTTGAAATTCTAGCAATAGCAATAAGACAACATAAGGGGATCAAAGGGATTCAAATCGGGAAGGAAGAACTTAAACTTTCATTATTTGCAGACGATATGATAGTGTACATAAGCGACCCCAAAAACTCCAGCAAAGAACTCCTTCAGCTGATAAACACCTTTAGTAGCGTTGCAGGATACAAGATCAATTCCAAAAAATCAGTTGCCCTCCTATACACAAAGGATAAGGAAGCAGAGATGGAAATCAGAGAAGCATCACCCTTCACGATAGCCACAAATAGCATAAAATATCTTGGGGTAACTCTAACCAAGGAAGTAAAGGATCTATTTGACAAGAACTTTAAGTCAATGAAGAAAGAAATTGAGGAGGATACCAGAAAATGGAAGGATCTCCCTTGCTCTTGGATAGGGAGGATCAACATAGTAAAAATGGCAATTCTCCCAAGGGCAATTTATAGATTCAATGCAATCCCCATTAAAATCCCATCAAAATTCTTCACAGATCTTGAGAGGACAATAATCAACTTTATATGGAGAAACAAAAAACCCAGGATAGCCAAAACAATCTTATATAATAAAGGATCGTCTGGAGGCATTACCATCCCTGACCTCAAACTCTATTACAGAGCCTCAGTATTGAAAACAGCTTGGTATTGGCATAAAAACAGAGAAGTCGATCAATGGAACCGAGTAGAAGACCCTGATTTTAACCCACAAACTTATGAACACCTAATTTTTGATAAAGGAGCTAAAAGTATTCAATGGAAAAAAGAGAGCATCTTCAACAAATGGTGCTGGCAGAACTGGTTGTCAACGTGTAGAAGAATGAAAATAGATCCATATCTATCACCATGCACAAAACTCAAGTCCAAATGGATTAAAGACCTCAATATTAGTCTGAACACACTGAACCTGATAGAAGAAAAAGTGGGAAGTACTCTACAACATATGGGTACAGGAGATCACTTCCTACGTTTATCCCCAGCAGCACAGACATTAAGGGCAACATTGAATAAATGGGACCTCCTGAAACTGAGTAGCTTCTGTAAAGCAAAGGACACTGTCACTAAGACAAAAAGGCAACCCACTGACTGGGAGAAGATCTTCACCAACCCTGCAACAGACAAAGGTCTGATCACCAAAATATATAAAGAACTCAAGAAACTAAACTTTAAAATGCTAATGAACCCAATAAAAAAATGGGGCACTGATCTGAACAGAGAATTCTCAACAGAAGAAATTCAAATGGCCAAAAGACACTTAAGGTCATGCTCAACCTCCTTAGCGATAAGGGAAATGCAAATTAAAACAACTTTGAGATACCATCTTACACCTGTCAGAATGGCTAAAATCAAAAACACCAATGATAGCCTTTGCTGGCGAGGTTGTGGAGAAAGAGGCACACTCATTCATTGCTGGTGGGAATGCAAACTTGTGCAACCACTTTGGAAATCAGTGTGGCGATTTCTCAGGAAATTTGGGATCAACCTACCCCAAGATCCAGTAATACCACTATTGGGAATATACCCAAGAGATGCCACATCAAATGACAAAAGTATCTGTTCAACTATGTTCATAGCAGCATTGTTTGTAATAGCCAAAACCTGGAAACAACCTAGATGCCCTTCAATGGAGGAATGGATGAAGAAAGTGTGGAATATATACATATTAGAGTACTACTCAGCAGTAAAAAACAATGACTTCTCGAATTTTGCGTGCAAATGGATGGAAATAGAAAACACTATCCTGAGTGAGGTATCCCAGACCCAAAAAGAGGAACATGGGATGTACTCACTCATAATCGGTTTCTAGCCATAAATAAAAAACATTAAGCATATAATGTGTGATCCTATAGAAGTTAAATAAGAAAGTGAACCCAAAGAAAATCATATAGTCATCCGCATGGAGAGGGGAAGTAGACAAGATTGCAGGGCAAAAACTGGGAACTTGCGGGAGAGGTGGCATGGGGCAAAGGGGAAATGGGATGAGAAACATGAAAAGGGGAGGATGGGAGGAGCTCGGGGGATTGGGATGGTTGGGATATAGGAAGGATGGATACGGGAGCAGCGAAGTATATATCCTATCTAAGGGAGCCATCTTAGGGTTGGCAAGAGACTTGACTCTTGAGGGGTTCGCAGGTGTCCAGGATTATGTCCCCAGCTGGTACCTTGGGCAACTAAGGAGAGGGAACCTGAAATGACCCTATCCTATACTGATGAATATCTTGCATATCACCTTAGAACCTTCATCTGGCGATGGATCGAGGTAGAGACAGAGACTCAATTTGGAGCAACGGTCTGAGCTCTTAAGGTCCAAATGAGGAGCAGAAGGAGGGAGAACATGAGCAAAAAATCAGGACCACGAGGGATGCACCCACCCACTGTGACAGTGGAACCGATTTATTGGGAGCCCACCAAGGCCAGCTGGTCTGGGACTGAATAAGCATGGGTTGATTCTGGACTCTCTGAGCATGGCAGTCAATGAAGGCTGATGAGAAGCCAAGGACAATGGCACTAGGTTTCGATCCTAATACATGAACTGGCTTTGTGGGAGCTTAGCCTGTTTGGACGCTCACCTTTCTGGACGTAGATAGAAGGACCTTGGTCTTCCCGCAGGGCACGGAATTTGGACTGCTCTTCAGTATCGAGAGGGAGGGGGAATGGAGTTGGGGGAGGAGAAGAGGAGTGGGGATAGGGGGAGGGAAGTGGGGGGAGGGGGCAATATTTGGGAGGAGGGGAGGGAAATGGGAAACGGGGAGCAGGTGGAAATTTTAATTAAAAAAGAAATAAATAAAAAATATAAAAAAAAAAAAAAAGAAAGACAGAGTCGCATTTCTTAGGACAGAGCACACAGATAGGTTTCCCATGCCCGGGAGATGATCCCAACCCCATGTATATATGGACAGCACAAATTGTACTCAGTCGCTTAAAAGTCAATGAATAGCTTATTACAGAAGAAGTATTTTAAACTTGGAGGGAGATATTTTTGAGGGGTGTAGAGAGTTAAATGTGGAATTAAGGATAGTTACAATAAAAATAAATTGTATACATGTATGAATTTTTAAATATTAACTAAGTCTTGCTGCATCGGCTAGGCAGGTTCTGACTTGTAATTCCTCTGTCTCTGCTTCCCAAATATTATGATTAGTGCACCAAAACCAATCTAAATTAATACTATATTTTGGTCATGAAATAAACTTCGAATCCAATTTTAAAGCAAATTCACATTTTTAAGAACTAAGCTTATTGTCAATATCAAATCAATATTATTAAAAAAGAGATTTTTCCTTCTTACATTTTTACCCAGAAAAAAATGGTTTGTTAGTTCATCTGATCTTTCCTTTTAAAAGTGAAGAAATAAAAAGACAGTGAAGAGGAAATACACAGTAGACCAAAAAGGAAGATTCCATCCAAAGCCTATAATAAAATATACATTAGAAAAGAACACAGCTGTGGTAGTCATGAGAGAGAGAGAGAGAGAGAGAGAGAGAGAGAGAGAGAGAGAGAGAGAGGATGAAGCATTTAGAAGAAACTTTGTAGTTTGTTTATATTGAGAGTTTGTTTTCACAGTGTCTTTTAGAAGTTGTATGATAATGACTGAGTTACAATAGGCTATGGGTTCTGAATTGTCTACAAGTGTCTGAATCTGGTTCTCATGGGAACTGTCGTTAAATTGCAGTTAGTGGTATATGCTTGAAAATGAAAAGATTTAACAATATGCCAGTACACTAAAAATTCTATGCAAATGAAAGAGTAAAGATTATGTTATAAAAAGACAAATATGATCAATGTCTCACTCAGCTATTTTTAGAGACGCTTCCTCCTGCAGTGGATGGGAGTTAATACAGAGACCCACAGCTGGACAAGGTATAGGAAGTGATAGACTGGAACACTCATTCCTAAATAAACATCTTCATTCGCCCCTCTCCTTAGAAGAGGGGGCAGAAAGACTGTAAGAACCAGAGTGGATGAGTGCTACCAAGGAACAGTGTTTTCCAGACACAATAGGGCTGACACACATGTGTACTCACAGAGACTATGGCAGCATGCACAGGGCCCACACAAGTCAAAGACAGATGGAATCAGAGCACTGAGAAGGCAAAGTGAAGATATGATCTCCCATTTTTTATCAAGAAGCTACCTCCAATTGACAACAGCTTGCCATTTAATGGAAAATTAGTATTCAAGGTTGGGGGGAGCGGCTTGGTCCTGATTCAACTTATTGTGTCAGGCTTTGTTGACTCCAGCATGGGAGCCTTACCCCCTTTGAAAGCAGCTGATAGGAAGTGTTCTGTAGTGGAACAAGCCGGGGGAGGGGAGGTGGAGGGGTAAGGGTGAGAGGGAGAACTATGTTTGAATGCAAAATGAATATAAAAATAAACAGATACTCGGGAGGCAGAGGCAGGCGGATCTCTGTGAGTTTGAGACCAGCCTGGTCTACAGAGCTAGTTCCAGGACAGGCTCCAAAGCCACAGAGAAACCCTGTCTCGAAAAACAAAAAAACAACAACAAAAAAATAAAATAAACAGACAAATAAATACTTAAGGACAGGGTCCATGCCCAGCAGTGGATGGTCAACACAATCTAAACTCAGTAGTTTTGGAAATATGTTAGGTCTCATATTCTTTGTTTGTACTTTTCCTTGAGTACTATAATACCTGATTTTGTGTTTTTATGAAGTTGGGGGGGGGGGGTGTACATGTCTATATGAATATGTGTTTCTTATACTTTTTGGGAGGTATTGTTTGTTTATTTGCCTGTTTATTTTCTAAAGTGAGAGAAAAGGAATGAATTGATTGTGTCGATATGTGGGAAGAATCTGGAAAGACATGAGAAATAGGAAACAGTGATCTAAAATATACTGAATGAAAATAAAATTATTCCCAATAAGAATTTGAAAGATATTATGCCACATTCTGTATCTTATTATTTTAAATATCCTTACTAACATGAATGTTTCCTTTCTGTTTTGTTTCTAAGATACTTGTAATTCGAAGGGATTTTTGAACTATAAAAACAAGCTTCTTTTTTTTTTTTGGAACATTCTAAACATTTTTTTGTTGGTTTCTTATTGAAAATCGATTCTTCAATTATGCAATACATTCCATACAGAGCTTCCCCTCCCTCTGCTCTCCCAGCTTCCCCACATATAACCTTCTCTTTCCCTCTGATCTTCCTGGCATGTGTTGTTTTGCTGCCCAAACTATGTATTTCAGTGCCCTAGAAGTAAAAGTATAGGGATTTATAATGCGAGAGGCTCAGGAACAAAGAAGTGGGTGTTGCTTGTAAGGTATTTCTCAAGCAAAGCCTATAATACACTTGGGCTTGTACCATCAGTAAAAATCCATAACTGTATTTGAACAGAAGAGCTGATCCACAGCAAATTACTATTGCATTTTGTGTGTAACACTGAAATCATCTTTTTGAGTTATAGTGCAGACACGAGGCTTTGCTCAGGTATGATTCCACATGAAATCCTCCGAAGAATAGCAACAACAACAGCCTTGAGGTGTCCTCTGTTCCATTTCACCACTTCACCATCTGGGTAGACATATGAGGATCAGTTCAGCAGATTTCGGAAATGATTATTATGGCAGTTATTCTTAACAGATAATTTTTTTTTTTTTGCTTTGCCATGCCCACATAAGTGCAAAGCAGAAATGGTTACTGACAAAGCTCACATACTCAAAATTACCTCTCTGTAGATGAACCCACTTTCGGCTGAGTTTGACACTCTCCATTTACATGATGAAGAACAAATTTTAAAGTGTCGGTGCGTTGGTGGGGTGTCTAATTTTTTTTTTTGCATCCCAAAGTAAATCACGCTTTTTGAAGATAATTAAAAATACAAGTAGGAACAACTGATTTTATTTAATAATTTAAGTCTCCTTCACTGTGTCATTGAAACATCTAAAAAGCAGCATAATTTAGAATAATTTAATACTTAAAGTATGAAAGAGGTATAGGAATTCAATAGGTTTACAAGTTAGACCAGTAGTGAATTTGAATTATCTTGGAGTTTACATTTTACTCAGCTGATATTTTTTCTGTGTGGACAGTAATTTTATGAATAGCTCAGGTATCTCTAGGCTTTAAAGTTTTAATAGAGTGTTGAAGCTTATTGTTACATAGTTTATATACTCCTCCACAGACAATTAGTAGCTCAACAGTTCCTAGTCTTCCCATTTGTCTAAGCGAGTCTCAGAGTCGTGATGTGTCCTGCAAGGTGAGGATAGTTCTTATAGTAGTTGTCAATCATAAGCTTATCACTATAGTATTAAAAACAATATATCAAATGACAAATTTAAATTTTGTCACATATGTACAGAAGTTGTGTATATGCTAATTATACTGACTGTCAATCTACAATCATCTGAAGAAGGATCCTCAGTTGAGAAAATACTTTCATAAGGTCTGGCCACAGACAAGCCTGTAGTGTGTGTGTGTATATATACATATATTAGTTAGTGATTAATACAAGACAGCCCAGCCTATTATGGGTTGTTATGACCTGCGATGATGGTCCTGAGTTCTATAAGAAAGCAAGCTGAGCGAGTCATGCTGAGTAAGCCAGTAATCAACACCTCTCCATGTCCTATGCATCAGCTCCTGCTTCCAGAATTTCACCCTGTTTGAGTTCCAATCCTGGTTTCTGAAATAGTGTAGAGTAATGTGGAAGTTTAAGCCAAATAAACCCTTTTCTCCACAAGTTGCATTTGGCCAAGATGTTTATTATAGCAATAGAAACACTGACTAAAACACTGAGGCCTGCTTTCTGCAGGAATTTTTCAAGATCTTTTGCTATACTATAGCTCTGAACTAGTAATATTTTTTGTATTCTGGGTATGAGACATTTATCAATATTTAAAGATATTATGAGTATTGGCACATTGGCTATGAGTTTGTGAAGATTACAGATAGGTAGAAAGAGATAGGTAGATAGATGATAGATATAGATAGATAGATAGATAGATAGATAGATAGATAGATAGATAGATAGATAGATAGATGCATAGATACATGATAGATAGATAGATAGATAGATAGATAGATAGATAGATAGATAGATAGATAGATAGATAGATAGACAGATGAGGCAGACAGACAGACAGAAAGAAGCTAGAATCTTTATTGCAGACAACAACATCAGTAGACATTTTCTGAGAACCTTCAGACTATTTCTGGGCCAGGGAAGAAGTTAGACTAACTAGATGTTCACATTTCCACTGTGCCCTCGAAATCCAATCCCCAAATCTCACCCAAAGCTCTGAAACAGACTACCTGTTGTGGAATACACTCACTCTTTATCCCTGCTCACATGGTACTAAGTAGAGCTTGGAAGAACACCCTGCCTTCCTCCCACTGTGAACCCTGTGCTTGTAACCTGTTCTAAAGAGTCAGTCCCCAATAATTAGAAATACATTTAACCCAGAACAGAAATCCTAGGGGTCACATCTGGCAGAATCACAGAAGATTTTCCTACCAGGGAACATACAGCCACCACACACTCCCAAGAACTGGAGAGAAAAAAAGCCAAGGAACAAAATACCCACCTACAATCTTTTCTAACTAACCCAGATGTCTAGACAACATTGTAAACTCAATCACCAACAGCCAGCACAATATGTCTCCATTTAGACCCCAGCAGCAATTCAAAAGTAGACCCCGAGAAATCTAACAAAACTGAAACATAGGATAAAGGCCTTAAAATAGCATTTATAAATGTGATAGAGATCTTTCAAGAGGATATTAATAAACTCCTTTGAAAGTCTTTGAAAAAAGTAAAAGCTACAAGCAAAGAAAAGAAATGAATAAAACAGCTTTAGACCTGTAAGTAGAAATAGAATCAATATAGAAAATGCAAACTGAAGGAAATCTGGAAGTGAAAAATTCAGGAACTTGAACAGGCATCACAGAGGTAAGCTTTACAAACAGAATACATGAGAGGCAAGAGAGAATCTCAGGCACTGAAGCAAAAATTTTTTTGGGGGGGGGTATTTCAAGACAGGATTTCTCTGTAGCTTTGGTGCCCATCCCGGAACTAGCTCTTGTAGACCAGGATGGCCTCGAACTCCCAGAGATCCGCCTGCCTCTGCCTCCCGAGTGCTGAAGCAAGGATTTAAAAAGAAAATTTGGATATATCAGGCAAAATGTTAAATCTAAGAAAATCTTCGTACAAAACATTCAGGGGCACTGTAAAAATAGGAATATATGAAGAAGAAATACAGGTCAAAGACAGAAAATATTTTCAACAAAATCATAAAAAATTTTACTAATCTATAGAACAGGGAGCCCATTAAGATACAAGAAGCATACAGAACACCAGATAGATCAGACAAGAAAAGAAATTGCCCCCAGTACACAATAATCCTAACACTAAACATACAAAACAAAGAAGTAATATTAAAAACTAGAGGTAATAAAGACCAAGTAAAGCAGAACTATTATAATAACAACTGACTTCTCAATGGAGACTTTTTTTTCCTTTTATTTATTTATTTATTAAAGATTTCTGCCTCCTCCCCACCACCACCTCCCATTTCCCTCCCCCTCCCCCAATCAAGTCTCCCTCCCTCGTCTGCCCTAAGTAATAAAAGCCAGGAGGGCCTGACTCTAAGAGATCACAAATGCTAACGCAGACTGTGCTACCCTGCAAAACTTTTGATCATGATAGATGTAGAATATAAGGCATTCCATGATAAATACAAATTAAGCTGTATCTATCTGCAAATCCAGATGCCTGTCTCTAAGCTAGATGCCTGATTCATCTTTAGCTTGAATTTTGGTACAGATTCCTGTGAAAAGATTTGTGCTAAGACTTCTATAGAACCCTACTGACACATACTAAGCCTTGTGATAGGAGCAAGCCACTTAATGCAAATTGGGGTTTGCTCCCAGGCTCCCAAGTCCTGTATATTCCTTACATTCTGAAATAAATTTGAGCTGATTAACTGAAGTATGTCTCACAGAGAGCTGTCTCCATTCGTGTTCATGGGTTGCATACAAAACCTTCTGTCACCTCTACTGCCTCTTGCACTCTCAATCTGGTGGCCAACAAGCTGGGAGGGAAAGAGAAGCCACCATGAAAATTATTACACTATTTTTGTCAACCCATAGAGAAGTAAGTGTTTACAAATTTTAGAAAATAAGATTAATTTTTCAAAATCTTTTTGAGACAGGGTTTCACTGTGTAACAATCCAGGCTGTCCTGGAAATGCTTTGTAGACCAGGCTGGCCTTGAACTCACAGAAATCCACCTGCCTCTGCCTCCCAAGTGCTGGGATTAAAGGCATGTGCCAACAGCACCCAGCAGATCAATATTTTCTTTAGAAAAGTATAAAATGTTCCAGAAATGATAGTCTGTCGCTATGATTCATTAACTAAGAAAACAAGCTGAATAAAATAAAATAAGATAAACACATGTAAATGTTTGAAAATAGAACAAATGTATTCTTATTGATGAAATGATGAAATAAAAAATACCTTAAAATCCAATACTGCCAGGAAATCAATATTGCCAGGAAATATGTGCCCACTAGTTCAATAATGGCATGGAGATTATGACGCTAACCATTTGCTTTTTGATAGCATTTGGGGACTGATGTACACAACAGAATTCATGTCTCATACTATAACCCTTGTCAAAAACAATGTTTTAGTGTACCATGAAAAACAAAAACCCAGAGAAAGATATTGGGTTCAACCTAAAGATAAAAAACAAACAAACAAACAAAAACAAACAAACAACAACAACAAAAAAAGCAGCCATCCTCTAGAGAGACCTTTTAGCTCTACCAATGCTCAGACTGAAGGGATTGTCCTCAAACTGCCAAACCTGAGACTCCACAGTCCACAGGCCACTGAGTTCTTGTCTCTTTCCCTTTATATTCCTCTCTAGTGCTGGGATTAAAGGTGTGTAATTCCAAGTGCTGGGATCACCTTTGTGTGAGCTCTGTTTGTCTTTTAAGCAGATTCAATCTTGTATAGCCCAAGGTGGCCTTGAACACACAAAGAACTTGCCACCTCTGAGATTAAAGGTATGTGCCATCATTCCCTAGCCTTTATGGCTGACTAGTATAGCTGCTTTGCCCTCTGATCTGCAGGCTAGCTTTATTTATTAAAACACAATATCCTACAATGATTCTATACTACAATAATATACTATTATAGTTCAGGAGATTATAGGCTCATAAGAGAAATCTATAACTGTTGTTTTGATAAATAGACATGGTATAATGCTACATTCTGAATATTTATCCTGTTACACATAGGTCAGTCAAATTTCTCTCCGAAAAAAAAAAAAAGAAAAAAAGAAAAAAAACGAAAAAAAAGGCAGGTAATGTGGAGATTAGTAACATGACAGTGTTGAAAGCAAGTGCACACACACACACACACAGAGAGAGAGAGAGAGAGAGAGAGAGAGAGAGGATAGCAGGGAGTGGAAAGGATCTGAAGCAATCTGAAATGAGGAGAGGATATGCTAGGGGTACCCTGGGGAGTATGGAGTTCATATGATCAATATACATTGTTTACAAGTATTATATTTTCAAAGAATAAATAAAACACTTTCTATTTTAAGAAGCGACAGAACAATAGGGAAAGGAAAGAAGGAGAAAAGGGAAACTTACTTTAATAAAGGAGCTTAAAGGATATTATCAGCCACAAATGTATGGACTTCAGTTCAATCCTGCTTCAAATAGTTTTTTTTTTAAAAAGAAAAATCCGTGATACTTTTTAATAAAATAAAACATTTTAGAACTGAAAGAATAAAGTCAACTAATACAAGAAAACACTTAAAAATAAATCTGCTTAACAGTGAAAGTGAGAAGGATTATATCATGGTTTATGTCATATTAAAATATGAAATATGTAAGAATCAATTTCAGTTGGCTGGTGGTTTATGCCTGTAACTCCAACACCAGGGAAGTAGAGGCATGGGGATCAGGAGTTCCAGGTCAACTGTGACTATATACTGCATTTGAGGACATTTTATGGGTACATTAGACCCTGGCTAAAATGATTTTAAACAGGTATCAATTTAATAAGAAAAATAAAACTTTTGAATTATAACCACCATAAAAACTTAAGTGACATATAGTTATATCTGAGAAAATTAAAAGCCTGGCATATTCCTGGACTATAAAACTTTCAAGATTAATATATACATTCAATGAAATTAATGGATTATCCAGGACTTAAAATAAAATGACATTAACACCCCCACGGACACCTGAATGATTAAAATTCCCAATAAATTGAAGAACAATAACAAAATAAATGTAAGTATGGTTTGTCAATAGTAAAATAAAAGTCTTTCTAAAAAATAGAAAATACATTAAAGAAATACAGAGGCTGGAGAGAGAACTCAGCTGTTAAGAGCACTTGCTGCACACTTCCACATGAGGTTGGTAACCGCACCCGTAACTCCACTCTGAGTGACCCAATACCCTCTTCTGGTCTCCATAGTTACTCCAATACACATTAAACAGCTAAGGCATTACATTTTAAAATAAAAATCCACAAACATCTCTTCCATTATTTCCAAATACAAGAAAATATGTTTATAGTAAAAGGGAACTCTAATGCAATCATTTATCTGGTGCAGTTGGGTATCTTTTCTTTTTCTTTTTTCTTTTTTTTTTTTTTACTCTTACTTATGAATAGCAGCCTTAGCAGCCTTAGCTTGTCTCATTTCTAGACAGCTTTTCTAACGTAAATTATCTTATCTGCCTTTTGTCTCTGGGCTTTTATCTTTCTCTACTTGGTGTGGGACAATGGTCTTGTACCCTGTAGGATTTGTTGCTTGTATTGCTTTAATAAAATGCTGATTGACCAGTGGCCAGGCAGAAAGTATAGACGGAGCATCAAGAACAGAAGAATTTGATGGGCCTCACCAAGGCCAGCTGGCCGGGGTCTGAAAAAGCATGGGACAAAACCGGTCTCGCTGAACATAACGGACAATGAGGACTACTGAGAACTGAAGAACAATGGCAATGGGTTCTTGATCCTATTGCACGTAATGGCTTTGTGAGAGCCCAGGTAGTTTGGATGCTCACCTTAATAGACCTGGATGGAGGTGGGTGGTCCTTGGACCTCCCACAGGGCAGAGAAACCTGCTTGCTCTTTGGGCTGAGGAGGAAGGAAGACTTGATTGGGGGAGGGGGAGGGAATGGGAGGTGGTGGCGGGGAAGAGGCAGAAATCTTTAATAATTAAATAAATTAATTAATAAAAAAAATGTGGCATATAAAAAAAAAGAACAGAAGAATTCTGGGAAGAAGAAAGGCTGAGTCTGCAGTTGTCACAGAGGAAAGAGACACCATGTAGCCACCAGAGAGGAAAGATGTGAGCTGTCAGCTGGAATCTTGCCAGTAGGCCACGAGCCTCGTGGTGAAATATAAAATAATAGAAATGCCTTAATTTAATATGTAAGAGCTTGCTAGGAATATGCTATAATGATTAGCCAAGCAGTGACCAAATTAATGCATTTTCTGTTGGTTATTTTGGGAGTCTGGGAGGCCAGGAAATGAACAAATGACTTTCCTCAGCATCTACTCTATATACATTTCTTTATCTCTTACTCTATAGCTGGCTGTGCATCTATGTGGCTTGCCCCTGGCATCTGCCTCTCCTCCACTTTTCACTCCTTGCTCTTCTCTGCCTTCTATTCTCTGCCTGGCAGCCCCTCCTATCCCTCTCCTGAATAGCTATTTGCCGTTCAGCTTCTATTAGACCAATCAGCTTAAATTAGACCAATTTAGACAGGAAAGTAACACAACTTCAGAGTTAAGCAAATGCAACATAAAAGAATGCAACACATCTTTGCATCATTAAACAAATATTCCACAGCATAAATGAATGTAACACATCTTAAAACATTACTCCACAACACCCTGGTATCCAGAAAATACTTGAAACCTTCTATATCTATATCATAGAACATACATCTCAGCAATTGAAGGAAAAATCCACAATATTTTACTGAAAGCAAGATCATTGGCTTCTTTCAATTTCTACAACAGCATCATTATTGGTAGGTAACTTGTCAAGGAAAAAGGCTCACAGTTATGAAGGCTATAATGACTAAAAGCCAGCCACACCTGAAGTTCTTACTAAGAAAGTAAAGAGAGAATAGGCACAGTGTGCAAGACGAACAGCAAGCGTCCTTACTAGACAGCATCCTTCGTGGTAGCTGACTCTATCCCTCCAGAAAAGAATTCAGTCATGGAAAGAACGTATTATTCAATTACTGAGAGCCTTACACCCTGACTTAAGAACCATGCCTACCAACAGTATTGCATTAGAGATCATGCATCAACTTGGGTTTGCACAGGAATACACCATTCTTAAGGCCTGACAGAAATATCTCTATATTTTTGTCAATTTAAATATTGGTTCATATATATATATATATATATATATATATATATATATATATATAATTTAGAACTAACCTCTCTTAAACTAGTACCTGAAAGCATGCACATATGTTACCTATATTCATTTATGCAACTAACAGCCAACAACAAATCATTATTACATACTTTTAAATAGACCAAGGTGATAATATTGACTCTATAAAAGAAGATAAATAAAGTAAAATAAATATTTACTAGTAGAAATAACAAGTCTGTCAAAAAACAAAAATTCAGTCCAACCATTGTATTCTTTAACATTTAGGTTATTTCTTTTAATTTTTTTGTCTCATCATTAGTAGTCTCAATTATTGTGTTCCATAACTCAATAAACATTTTATTTTATCTCCTTTGTCAGGTCATTTTTATTTTTCTGCTTCTTTTGAATAGGTTTCTTTCCATTTGTCCCACTTCTTGTTTCTTCATGACCCTCATTATTTTACCAACTATCCATTTCACAGAACTGGTCATCTCTTCCAAGTCTCCCTGGACAGTCTTACTAGGAAAGGCTTTCATCAATTTGCCCAATGACATCTAGGTGACTACCCACAACTTTTTGTACATAATCCCTCTTGGTATTTGTAGATATAAAATCCTAATGAGACAAGTATTTGCTAGTTCATTTTCTCAGAAGCTGACAATCCTCACCTCCCTTTGTGTCTATTTGCTTAAATGTGGGGCCTATGGAGTAGGCTTTCTCCAATTCCCCTCAAAAACAGTCTGCGATTATGAGCATGCTCATTTGAGTGATGTTAGTACTTCAAGTAACCTAGAAGTCAGACACTGAGTGGAAGCTGAGGCCTGGGTTTTTCTCAGGCTTTTGATTGCTCTCCTGTTCTGACTGTTGCCTGCGCATACTCCTGCAGGGGAGACAAGTTTTTCTGGTCTTGTCTGTGGCATCCACTGAGCAGAACGCCTATCAGAACTCACACAGAAGACATGGAAATCAGTTCCTGGGGCATTTCTCAAGCCAGAAAGTTGGACACATGCTGCAACTCTTTCTTTGCCCAGAGAGAAGCCAGAAGTTGAGAACTGTCTCCCCTTTATATCCTGTGCACTTGGAAAGAAGAGAGATGGGCAATGAGTACACACTAGTTCAAAAGACTGCCTCTGCTCCTCCTGTCTACCCACCTGGAAGCTGTTCTTACCAGGCTTTCACTGAGATGAGACAGAAACCCTTAGTTCAGTAGCTCTCCTCAAAATGTTTGAATGTGCTGCATGTGTGTTCCAGACTGTATTACCTCCCCAGGAAAACCTGGGAGTAGAGTCTCCTTCTAATTACAGGTCAGCGTGTAATTGGGAAAGTCTCTAGTCATGTACTAGACAGTTTTTTTCTCTTGTCTGATTTTATTCTAAGTTTTCCTGCTTTGCTGGGCTGTAGGACCTCCTTTGACTTCTGTAGTTGGTTGTTTTTTTACTCTTAACTCTTTGGGGGGTACTGCCAACCAGTTCCCCAAATAAACACACATGGAGTCTTATTCTTACTCATGAATTCACAGCTTTAGTTTGACTTATTTCTAGTCAGCTTCTCTTAAATAATTATCCTCTCCATCTTTTGGCTCTGGGTTTTTACTTTTCTCTATTTCTGTATTTCTTTCTTTGATTCTTAGTCTGTAGCTTGCTGTGTCGCTGTGTAGTTGCCCGCTGGAGTCCTCCTCTTCTTCTCCTTTTCTCTCGCCCCTTGATTTCCTCCCATGTTTCTCCTATTTATTCGCTCTGCCTGCCAGCCCCACTTATCTTTCTCCTTCCTATCTATTGACCATCTCTTCATTAGCGCAGTTAGGTGTTTTAGACAGAAAAAGGAACAGAACGTCAGAGTTAAACAAATGCAACACAAAAGAATACAACACATCATTGAATCATTAAAGTGATCCACAGCAATGAATGTACACATCTTAATATTCCATAGCAAGCTTCTAGACTTCTGATGAAGGAATGGGCTTATGTGTTTCCATCAGGTCTGTGTTGTCTGAAGCAAGAAGAGTCTTCAGCTTCATGTTACTGCATCTCACTGGTTTATAACTTTTTGTACAAAATATTTGTTGGTAGTAAATGAAAGCACATTTTTGAAGTTATGAATGTATTAGTATTGTATGCTGTCTTCTAACATTGCAGTCCATTGTGTCCTTATTTTTCTTTATCAGTAGAAGGTTACTTTTGCAATCTTTGGGAATATCTATGTGCAGGCTAGATATGGATTATCTATGGCTAGAATATAGTTTTAATTGTTCATTTCTAATGGTTATGTCCTTCATTCATCTTTCTTGCAATGGTTATGACACAGAATAGGAGATTGAATATAGCATTAGAGAGCATATTTATGTGTATTTCCAAATACTTTCAAGCTTTCATTTTAAAATATTGACTGTGTGCTATTAATGAATCTCTACCACCCTGATATTTTATTCCAAGATTAAGAAAGCTAGAACTTATTTAGCTTCTCTAGGATCACAAATTATATGCTCGATGTCCTTTATTTATGGCTAGAAACCAATTATGAGTGAGTACATCCCATGTTCCTCTTTTTGGGTCTGGGATACCTCACTCAGGATAGTGTTTTCTATTTCCATCCATTTGCATGCAAAATTCGAGAAGTCATTGTTTTTTACCGCTGAGTAGTACTCTAATATGGATATATTCCACACTTTCTTCATCCATTCTCCCATTGAAGGGCATCTAGGTTGTTTCCAGGTTCTGGCTATTACAAACAATGCTGCTATGAACATAGTTGAACAGATACTTTTGTCATATGATAGGGCATTTCTTGGGTATATTCCCAAGAGTGGTATTACTGGATCTTGGGGTAGGTTGATCCCAAATTTCCTGAGAAATCGCCACACTGATTTCCAAAGTGGTTGCACAAGTTTGCATTCCCACCAGCAATGGATGAGTGTGCCCCTTACTCCACAACCTCTCCAGCAAAGGCTATCATTGGTGTTTTTGATTTTAGCCATTCTGAAGGTGTAAGATGGTATCTCAAAGTTGTTTTAATTTGCATTTCCCTTGAACCCAAAGAAAAACGTATAGTCATCCACCTGGATAGGGGAAGTAGACAAGATTGCCGGGCAAAAACTGGGAACTTGCAGGTGAGGTGGCATGGGGCTAAGGGGAAATGGGGTGAGAAAGGTGAGAAGGGGAGGATGGGAGAAGCTTGGAGGAATGGGATGGTTGGGATATAGGAAGGGTGGATACGGGAGCAGCGAAATATATATCCTAACTAAGGGAAGCATTTTAGGGTTGGCAAGAGACTTGACTCTAGAGGGGCTCGCAGGTGTCCAGGGAGATGTCCCCAGCTGGTACCTTGGGCAACTGAGGAGAGGGAACCTGAAATGACCCTATCCTATACTGATGAATATCTTGCATATCACCTTAGAACCTATATCTGGCGATGGATGGAGATAGAGACAGAGACCCAATTTGGAGCAAGGGACTGAGCTCTTAAGGTCCAAATGAAGAACAGAAGGAAGGAGAACATGAGCAAGGAAGTCAGGACCATGAGGGGTGCACCCACTCACTGTGACAGTGAAACTGATCTATTGGGAGCCCACCAAGGCCAGCTGGACTGGGACTGAATAAGCATGGGTTGAAACTGGACTCTCTGAACATGGCGGATAATTAAGGCTGATGAGAAGCCAAGGACAATGGCACTAGGTTTCGATCCTAATACATGAACTGGCTTTGTGGGAGCTTAGCCTGTTTGGATGCTCACCTTCCTGGACCTAGATAGAAGTGGGAGGACCTTGGTCTTCCTGCAGGGCAGGGAATTTGGACTGCTCTTCAGTATCGAGAGGGAGGGGGAGTGGAGTGGGGGGAGGAGAAAAGGAGTGGGGATAGGGGGAGGAGAGTGGGGGAAGGGGTCAATATGTGGGAGGAGGGGGAGGGAAATGGGAAACGGGGAGGAGGAGAAATTTTAATTAAAAAAGAATAAAAAAAAGAAAGCTAGAACTTCTTGTCATTGTGACTAATCATTTATCTCCATTTTTTAAAAACATTGATTCTTTGGAAAAGTCACACCATGCAACCCAATCGCACTAATCCCCATCCCTCCATAGCCACCTCTCCTTCTTGTACTGCACACTCAAAGAAAGATGAAAATAAGATAAAAATAACCAATAATTTTCGTTTTTAAACGAAAAGAATAACACCCAACTCTTCTGTCTCTCCGTTGCCTCTCCATCAATTCCAGTGGCATTGGAATGAGTTGTTGATCAGGTTCAAGGCCTCTGTCTGTGGTATACCCTCAATACTTCCTCTCCCACGTCCTGCCGATGCCCAGAGTCGTGGAGATCCTGTGCCTATGGTTCTTCCAGGACCAGTTCCTTCACACTCCAGCAGGTCATTATGGGTAGATGCTGGGGAGTGCCAAATTCATAACCTGGATGTGTGCTTGGGTGGCGGCTGAGTTTATTGGTCTGGGCCTCTGGGACTACTCCTGTCAGATAAGGGGCAGAGCCAGCTCTCCCAATGCCATGGTGAGGGGTGGTGTGAGGTGTGGGGGACCAGTTATCCTATTAGGGTTGGGGCTAGAGTTCCTGTGTTTGGGTCCATTTTCCTAGAGCCCAGGAGTTCAGTGGCCCTGCTACAAACAGAATTTGTGTTGAGGTCCCTGGCTCCTTTGCCATGGGGAGTGTGGAGGAGCTCGAAACTGCAGTTTCCAGGGGTCAGAACAACACATGGGACCAGGTTGGAGCTGCTGGGTCCATCTGGATCTGAAAGGCCTGGGTTGCCACATGGGGCTGTGGTGACATCCCGCCCCAAGTTGCTGCTGATGACCACATCTGGTTCCAAGGTTCTGCAGCAGCTGGGGTCTGTGTGGATATCCACAGCCCATATTATCACAGGGGCCCATGCAAACCATGCATAGAACCATGTGTTGAAGAATGAGTTGAAGTATGAGGACCCTGCTGATCTGACCCTACCTCTCACTGACACAGAGTGACTTTCTCTCCTTTTACAGGTTTAAAGGCAGAACAACGAGCATGCATGAAAGAGGAGATGAACTCTCTGCTGTCCTGGCTGGCTCGCTCTCAGCACACCCCAGAGAGCTGGTACACTGAGTCCTTCTGAGGGTGCCTACTGATGCCAAGGAACAGTAGCACGGATGGGACACTGTTCTTTCTGGCTGTGTTCCCAAAGCATTGAGGAGAAGCAACAGTTTAAATCTAAAGATCTTCCAAGTTGAGCAGGTCTTGAGTGTTCCTGTCTTAAAAAAGCTCCACATACCCAGGGCTGGGATTCTGCAAGCAAAGGGTACTGTACAGGACAGATGATCATAACTAATTATAATACATGAGTCAGAAAAAAAAATAATGACGTCTTGAAATTTGCAGGCAAATGGATGGATCTAGAAAACATCATACCGAGTGAGGTATACCAGACCCCAAAAGACAAATATCATATGTACTCACTCATAAGTGGCTTTTAGATATAAAGCAAAAAAAAAAAAAAAAAAAAAAAAAAAGCCTACAGTCCACAATCCCAGAGAACCTAGACAACTATGGGGATCCTAAGAGAGACATACATGGATCTCATCTACATGGGAAGTATAAAAAGACAAGATCTCCTGAGTAAATTGGGAGCATGGGGACCATGGAAGACAGTAGAAGGGGAGGGGAGAGAAAGGGAGAAGAGCAGAGGAGATGTATAGCTCAATAAAATCAATAAAAAAGAGAAATACATAATAAATTTTTAATCTGATAGCAACATTCTGCATTTTTAACAATTACTTGTTTTCATTGTAGGGTACATGCTATTGACTCTAAACTACTTCACCTAACATAGATAAAACACATCTTGTTCCCAGTATCACACTTCATTATAATGTCAAATTTTCTACATTTTGTTGTCCTATTTCTACTTACTGGAGTTGTTGGTCCATAATGTGTGTTTATTTGGCTTTGGTTTCTGTTTTATCACTTTAGGAGGCAAGCTTGGATGACTACTTAAGTCTATTTTCTCATTTAGGCTGAAATTTGCAAGTGACATACCAATGTATGACTTCTTTTAGCTAAATCATACAAAGTTTCATATTTTACTATTATTCACATTGAAATGTATTTCTTTCTCTGCTTGGTAGGTGTGACAGTTCATTGTCATTGTCAATTTGATTGAATTTGGAATCACTATGGTAACATATCTCTGAGTGTGTCTAGGAGGGTGTTTCCTAAAAGGTTTGACTGAAGACGGAAGACACACTCTGAATGTGACTACATTACTCCATGAGCTGTAGTTCTGGAATTTATGAAATTCAGAAAGCAAACTCTTTGCTTCCTGACTGTGGGTTCCACGTAATCAGGCATCTCACACTCCTGCTGGCATCCCATCACCACCATAAACCTCAAAGTATGTTAAAAATATACATGTCTTTCCTTAAATTGCTTTTCTCAGGTAATTTTATCACAAACAAAATATAGTATGTGGTATACCGGTTTTATTTTGTTTATTAGTCTTTTACATGAGGTGAAGTTTTACTGTGTGCAATCTGATTAAAACAATAAAGTAAACCAAATAGATACCAAAATAAGCTCATTCTCCCCGATATGACCTTTAATGTGTATTGTTAAATCAACAGTAACTTAAGTTACTGACATGAAAAGTACAAAAACTTTCATTTCCTAGAAGAAATCTAAATTTCAAAGTGATGCAGATTATTTGAAAAAACATCAATTAGTTCCTCCACAAAATTCCATAGTGTTTTATCTGATCATTATCATTCTTCCTGTTTGAGAGTAACAATGAGAGCATTTCACTTTCCAAGTAACAACAAATACATTAAGATTAATAATTCATTTAAAAGGTGATAAAAATAGTAGCAAGGTTTTAAAGGTTTTTTTGGAAATTACATTACAAAGTATCTAGCCAAGAATTGTGTGCTAGAACATTGCTTGCCTGACAAGTGTGATGCCCTGGGTTCATTCATCACCACCACAAAATAAAACATAATAAATCACAATATGTATGAAGTTATAACATATTATTGTCATCGAACTTTAGCCCTAGATAGTATTATAAATGAATCCAAGCTTGATCCAGTATTCCATAAATAAGTAGTCTGAAGTTTAGGAAATTACATGTGTAGTTCAAAATCGTGCATGTTGTTAATTAAAGAAATATAAACAACTTCTATTTTGTTATTATATCTGCTGTGTTCATTAACTAGTAAAGGAAGACAGGGACTTAATTTTCTTCAGTCGCTGGTACTAGAATTAGTTTTCTGTTGCTATGAATGAATCTATGACTAAGGCACCTTATAGAAGGAAGGGTTTATCTAGGTTTACAGTTCCAGAGTATTAAGAGTCCCTCATGACAGAGATTAGATTTGGTTTTGGTACAGGAAGCCAAAGGCCCACAACTTTAAACTTCAAGCATAAAGCAGAGAATGTGAACTAAAAGATGGAAGAGTATTTAGCCTCTCAAATCCCACCTCCAGTGGCATAATTCCTCCAACAATACCACATCAAAACAGCACCATCAACTGGGAAACAAATTTTCAAATGACCAAGACTGTGGGGAAAATTTCTCACTTAAATTTTCACAGTAGTAAAATGTCTCAATTCCTGGTGAAGTAAAGAATTTCCATCTCTCTGTTCTCCAAAGATCATGACCAGGGGAAGCATGGGTTCTACATAGAACACCAAGGAGTCTAACTTGACTACTTTCCTAAATACTCTACAATGACAATTCAGGTATCATATTTGGGGTATATGGAATAACTAAAAACAATCATTATTTATATAAAGTCATTGAGTTTGTAAAAACTCTCCAACATCAATTCTCTCTGATAACCAATATGCTACTACCTAAAATGAATCAATTTTTTTAGTAAATAAATACAAATCTTTATTAACTGACTCACATTAGTTCATGAAGTATAATGAGGAATCTTACCTTTGTTTAATTTGACCATCTTTTGTCTGTGATTAAATATGGCCATGAATTAAAATATTACTTAGGAAAAGCCAATGTTAAAGCCTTTTTTTTGATTTGGCATTTTGATTATTAACATTACCTTTCTTCTGTGTAATATTTAGAAAATATCAAATTTTATGTTCAGTCTCCTTAGATTCATTTTGGTGACACTTATCTTCTGAACACAAAGCTCTACACTGTAGTAGGATAATTGATGATAACTTCTTACATGTGATGTCTCACCATTATAAGAAATTCAGGTGTAGGTATCAGGCTGGTCTTATCTGGTATCATCTCCTCAGAATGTCTGTGGTTGAGGAAATAATTCAGCACAGAAGTGCTTTATCTCTCATCTCTAGTCTTTCATTGGTATTTTATTCTTGTTGTTTTTGGCATTTCTTTTTCTTCTCCTACCTCTTCTTCCTCATCTTCTTTGTATTACCTGATTTATTTCTCTCTGCTCAGTGATGACACAGACAACAGAGAAACCTCTGAAACAGCTTCTGCCCAAATTGAGGTCTGATATCCTGTCACGTATTTTCAGAAATTTCAACACAAAAGTGACTTGCATGAGTGTGTAAATAATTCTACACCCTAGGAGTAGAAAAGGAGCACCAGCAGCAAAAGCAGCTCACAGTCCTAATGTGTAACCTTTACTTTTAATGAACATAATTAAATATACACCTTACCTAGGGAAAGATTCTGTAACCTTCAATTTTACTGTCCATGTGTGGTTATGAACATACTGAGTTACAGAAGAGAAAGGAAGAGTTGAGGAAGTGCCTGGAAATGTGTCTCTCATGTTGTACAGACACCTACAAGCTGGATATCACAAAGTAAACAGATAAGCCCGGGAATAAGTATTCTTGAAATAATTGTCCAGGCTGGACCCCAGTGAATTGCTTTCCTGTGTCTTGTCTTTCTCTGGCTTCTGTCACAAGGCATGCTTCAAAGACTTGCAGATTCAGAAATTAGGCTACAATTGCCCCTGCCAGCAATGACCCTCAACATCCAGGAAAACAGGCCTTGCCCCTCACCTGGGCAGCACAATAGAGTCAATCCTCTTGGCAGAGGTGTGGGTGAGCCAGCCCTGAGGTTGTGAGCATGGAAGAACTGTACCCATTACTCATACGTACGGCATGCACGGGCAAGGAAGAGATGCTCCCTCCAACCCCCACCCATCATCCCCTAAGGCCGGTGGTAGAGCTGGCCCTGAGGTTAGAAGGGCAAGGGCAGAAGAGCTGCTCCTGCCTGCCACCAGCTGCAACACTTGGGAGCGCAGGTCCTGCACCTCATATGGGCAACACAACAGGGCCAACCCAGTTAGCAGAGGCTTAGGTAAGCCAGCCCTGATATTGTGAGCATTGGAGAGCTGTCTGCTTTGTCATCTTTCATGTGGCAGCATGGGCAAGAAAGAGATGTTCCTCCTCCACCCCTTCACACCTCCCATCCTCACCCTGACCATGGATGCCCGAGGCAGGAGGGAGAGCTGGTCCTGAGTTTATAAGAAAGGGAGGGAAAGTCCTGCTTCTCATCTGCTGTAGCACTCAGGAGAGTGGCCTCTACGCCATGCCTGGCTCTGAAGGTGCAGATGTGGGAAATCTGAAACTGAGAACGTGAAAGTAGAAGAGCTGGCTCTGCCCCATCTTTTCAAAGGGTGAATTATCCGGTCATTGCTGGAGATCTCTCCCTGGTGGTGAGGATAAGGTAGAGCGGGCAGACTGATCAACCCTGCAATTTCCCAATCCCAGAACCAGGGTTAGGTGTTGGCCCATCCCTTCTGTGATCTGCTGGAGTATGTGAAGGGACCAATCCTGCAGACCCAAAACTGCAGGATTTCCACAACTCGGGGCAACAACAGCTTAACCAAGAGTAGTTCCAGTGAGGGCCCTGCATCGATAATGTAGCAGAAACCAGAGACCTTGAACCAGACTGCAATGAACACTTGCAAGTAAAAATATATGGTCAAAAGGGTTTACTGCATGACTCACCATGTCACACTACAGCTTCCATGATGAGATCTCCACCAACCCTTTTTTTTCTTTTCTTTCTTTTTCTTAAATTATATCTGGGGTGGGGGAGCTGCAAGGGCAGATGGCAGATGTGCATGGATGGGAAATGAATGAGATAGAGATGCATGATGTGAAAGAACAAAGAATAAATAAAAAGAAAGTTAAAAAAATAAAAACAGAAATTTGGCTACGATCCCACCTATTTGAAGCAGTTTTCAGATATGAACAAAAAGATTTTCTATTGCTATTATTCTTTTTTATGCTAATGTTTGTGATAAAATTTAGTAAGCGAATTCATACTGAAATCACAGTAACAAGGTAGCTGTTAAGAAGCCCTAAGCATCCTTATAACTGGACCCAGCACTGAGATGGGTAAAGACTCCTATGTCTTGCCTCCTATACAGTTTGCACGTGAGGTGTAATTTGGATAAGACATTCAGTCAGCATTCCTTTCAAACCCTAATCATCAGGGAACTGAATTATCTTGGAGTAACAAGGAGAAAAGCAAACAGACTGACTAGGATGAAATTGAACGATCAGCTTTCAAATAATCAAATTACGATATACAGATTTCATTTCTAACTGGTACAATTTCTTCTAATTTTCCCTTTCATACAAATTTTTGTCGAGCCCTTTCATTTGCTGACCTTTCAAACTCTATTTTCTACTAAATGCTTCTTCTCTCCTTGAGACTTAGTGTAAATGACTTGCCTGACAGATCATTAAGTTCCTACTTCCACTGCTCCGCAAACCTCTCAACTAGAGAATTTACCTCACACTGATCAGGTTATTTTATTTTCAAGCCAGTCTCCAACAATTCCTGTTCTGAAATTAGGAAGGGACGACTATAATATGATTCTTTCCCCATTCAAAGATCCTCACTGGGTTCACACTGAAAGGAATTAGACAAACCTCCATGTGTGCATTTTAATGGGAAACAAAGTAATACCTGCTGCTAATACAGTTGTTTCTAAGCCATAATTAACTGTGAGCAGAAAAGTGCAGACAGCAATGCACTCTAATCCAAAAGAAGTGTTTTGCTGTGGCAAAGTGCTGCAGAGTAAAAATGGAATTGCTCTGCTGGGCCCTAGATCCATTGGCTTGTGTACAAAAGGCATTGCAAATGGGCAGGTATTCTGCAGCTAATATAACTGATTCCCATTCCTGTGCGAGGCAGCCAGTGTCCAGAGGCACCCATCTCAAGCTCCATCTCTTCAGTCCAAGCCCATAAGAGATCATGCTGTGACAGAGAAACCTAATCACATCCCTACTTTCAGTTGATATAAGTGCACTCTGAAAAAGCTGTATTAGTTACGACGTGACTCAGTTTTACATGGCTGAAAAATTATCAGCCTATGACTATAGAGTCTTACTCCATTGCTATAAGTTAGTTGGTCATGGTAAACATTAATGAGTCATGTTCATGTTTTCCTTTATGTAGAGACTTTTGCTATAGTATCTAAGTGTACTTAGAAAAGGCAATTATACCTACAGAGCTAGTTCCAGGACAGGCTCCAAAGCCACAGAGAAACCCTGTCTCGAAAAACCAAAAAAAAAAAAAAGGCAATTATAATTTTCATAATTTTGTGAGTATTTTGATTTTGATTTTAAAAATATTCTATTGTGGTGAGTTCAACCTAGCATAAATTGAGCAATTTAAAATAAAGCTAGTTACAGAACATTGATCCTGATATATAATCACCACTCATCTTTATCTAGTTACAAAATATTTCTATCACTTAAAAGGAACAATCATTTCTGATTTAAAAATTCCTATCTACTTCCTTCTCTTAGCTGGGGAAACTCTTGATCTCAATTCCAGGTATGGAAGTCTATATATTCTGGATATTTAATATAAATATTTAGTTAGTTAGTTTTTTCCAGACAGTGTTTCTCTGTAGCTTTGGAGCATGTCCTGGATCTCTGTGAGTTTGAAACCAGTCTGGTCTACCAGAGCTAGTTCCAGGACATACTAATTCAGAGTATTTTGAGTTGAGTTCTTTTAAAGTCAGCTTTACTGGCAAGCATGCTTGTAGGAATCTGTCCGTGGCAGGCATTTGTTTAAATTGTTGGTATGTGATGGTTAATAGACAGATGATTCCTCCCACTCCTGTTTGTCTTCTTATTCATCAGGATCTTACTATGTAGTGAGACATGAGTTGGAACTCAATATGTAGAACGCAATGCCCTCAAAATCATGGAGTTGCCCTGTCTCTGCTTCTTGGAGGTTGAGATAAAGTTTGAGTGCCATGACACCTGACCAGATGGTATGGCACTGAGATAGAAAACTTGAAAGATATGGAAGAGCTACACCAATACAAAAATGAGAGATTTCTAACTTATTTAGTTCTATCTCATGGCTTTCTTTGTTAGTGTGTCTACTTCTTACCAGTTTCTAATATCTAAGCGATGTCCTTTCACCAAATTTATGCACTGATTCTATTTCTTATATCATTTGCATTAACCAGGTCTTTTTCTGACCTTCCTTCTGCATTGTGCTTATTTGCTCTTTTTCTAGTTAGAAAATGTAGATATAAAATTAGATTATTAATTTAAGATTTTTCTCCCTTTATGCTGTAATTACTGTAATAAATATCTCCTGTTTTATGGTACCCTGTGCGGTTTGGAATGTGACTTGAAAAGACTGTTTTGATTTCGCACCGTTTATTCTTTGATCTATTGGTGGTTGTGGTAAATTTTTCATTTTTCCATTATTGATTTCAAGTTTTTTTCTTGGTTTTCTAGAAATATGCTATGTATAAAACTTTAATCCTTTTGAATATTTTGAAATGTCTAGACTAAGGAATGGTTTATCTAAAATAACCTGTCATTGCAATTAAGAAAAATGTGTATTTTCCTTTTGCTGAGTGTAATAAGCTATAAAAGAAGGAGTTTTAAAAGAAAGCAAAACATACAAACAAAATAAAACAGCTGTTCAGATCATATACTTTATTCATCTACTGTCCACAATCATTAATTAAACCGAAGTGCTGTGTCCTTCAACTCTGATTGTAGAGATTCCCTCATAGTGTCATATCTTATGGCTCTTTTATATGCTATCTAAAAGAGGATAAGAACTAGGTCTCATATATGAATGAATCCTTTATATACATTTAATATCTACCTCTATTTGTAACAATTTTTCAGCTTAAATCTCTCAGTCTCTCTACACAACTGTAACATACATTCAGAGAGCCTACTTCTGTCCCATGCATGTTCCCTGGTTGTTGGTTCAGTCTCTCTGAGCCTCTATGAGCCTAGGTTAGTTGATTTTTTGAGTTTTCGTGTTGTATCCTTGACCCCTCTAGGTCCTTCCTCCTTCATAAGGCAAATTTCTTAAGAGTAATTTATATTTATAAGCTTGGTTTATTGTAATTAAAAAAAATTGGTTTGTGAGAAAAAGAGGCCATTTGACAGAGTTCACGTGGAGGGTTCTTTTTTTTTTTTTTAATTTTCGAGACAGAGTTTCTCCGTAACTCTTTTGGTTCCGGTCCTGGAATTAATTCTTGTATACCAGTGTGGCCTCAAACTCACAGAGATCCGCCTGCCTCTGCCTCAGGAGTGCTGGGATTAAAGGTGTGTGCCACCACCGCCCGGCTTGGAGGGTTCTTTATTAGGGGTACATGATTGGGAAAAGTGGGGAGAGGAGAGGCAAGACTGACCTCTGGGGATAGGAAAAGCAGAAGAGAAGAGAGAAGCCGAGAAGGAGAGAGAGCGGGGAGGGATATTAGACAGCTCTATTTTCAAAGAGAACACAGAGACATAGAGAATGTACACCGGAGCTGCTCTTAGTGGCTGCAACTGAGGACGTATCCTGTCAGAACCCCAAGGTCAGGCTAGCACAGATGCCTAAATAATAACATGGTTTATGTTTCCTCTTTGTTTTTTGTTTTAGCTTTTTCTTTTATTTTTGAGATATAATAATATTATATTATTCTCCCCTTCTCTTTATTCCTGCCAAATTCTGCCATATATACCTCCTTTCTGCCCTTCAAAATTATGACCTCTTTTTTCTTTTTTTTCCTTTTAGGTTGTTTTTACTTTTTTATTGAGATTTATTGAACTCTACGTTTTTCTCTGCTCCCTCCTTGTCTCCCCCCCCCCCCACCTTCAATACTCTCCCAAGGTCTCCATGCTCCCAATTTACTCAGGAGATCTTGGCTTTTTCTACTTCTCATGTAGATTATATCTATGTAAGTCTCTCTTGGTGTCCGCATTGTTGTTTAAGTTCTCTGGAATTGTGGTTTGTAGGCTGGCTTTCTTTGCTTTATGTTTAAAAACCACCTATGAATGAGTATATGTGATAATTGTCTTTCTGTGTCTGGATTACTTCACTCAAAATAATGTTTTATAGTTTCATCCCTTTCCTGCAAAATTCAAGATGTTGGTTTTTTTTTTCTGCTATGTAGTATTCCATTGTGTAAATGTACCACATTTTTCTTATCCATTCTTTGATCAAGGGGCATTTAGGTTGTTTCCAGGTTCTGGTTATGACAAACAAAACCACTATGAACATAGTTGAGCATATGTCCTTGTGGCACGATTGAGCATCCTTTGGATATATACCCAAAAGTGGTATTACTAGGTCTTGAGCAAGGTTGTTTCCTAATTTTTTTGAGAAATCACCACATTGACATCCAAAGGGGTTGTGACCTCTTTTTTCACTCATTGTTGTTATATACATGTACAAGTATATATACACATATACGTATATACATATACATCCCCAAATATATAGATAAAACCAGCTCAGCCTGTATAGTGTCAACTGTGCTTATTTATTTGGCCAATTTTATTTGGGTGAGTTAAGTATTTGTGTTTGAAGTTGATAATTCTTAGTAAGTGCTTACTTCTGTGGTCTCCTTGCTTGTTTTCCATGTGTCATGCATTGCCCCTTTATTTTCTCCATTGTTACCTGCTTTAATGGGCTGTAATTCCTGAAACATTTTTATTCTGCTGTGAAGGCGTAAGTCACAAACAATCCCACACCAGTTTGGAATTATGATTAATAGAATGGTTATTTATTTAAGGGGAAAAAACTTACAGATCACCGTCACAGACAACAGCCCTCTGCGCAATCAGGAAGGGAGCCTAGTTGCCGGAAGCAGAGCCGGAAGCCAAAGAGCAAACAGAGGGAAGTGGCTGCTTTTATAAAGGGAGAGAGACCACGCCCCAATGGGCTGGTATCTCAGTGGCTATTGGCTGAAGGAGAGGAAGGAGCTCCCACAACACTGCTGTCATCGTTTTTTTAATGTTTAAGAATCTTTTTCTCATTATTACATTGGAGATGAAGATTATTGTCTTAAATTATTATAATATACCTTCAGTTCACCTCACTTTGAGTCATACAAAATTTATCTTACTCTGTAGTTCTCCATCCTTCATATAATTCTTTTCACAAATTGAATCACCATGAATCAGATGTCTATCAGAGTTTGTTAATTTTTTTTGTTGTTGTTGTGGGAGAATCCTCCTGTATGCTGTGATTATGTATTCCTCTTATTAGTTAATAAAGAAGCTGCTTTGGCCTGTAGCAAGGCAGGATAAAGCTAGGTGGAAAAGCCAAACTAAATATGGGGACAAAGAAGGGTGGAGTCGAGGGAGATGCCAGCCAGCCCCTGGAAGAACAAGATGTATTAGAGCACAAATAAAGTCACAAGACACATGGTAAAACATAGATTAATAGAAATGGGTTAATTTAAATATAAGAGCTAGTTAGTAATCAGCCTGAGTTGGTCAGCCAAGCATTTTGTAATTAATATTAAGCATCTGAGTAATTACTTAAAAGTGATCGTGGAGTGGGGCAGTACAGAGAAACCAGGGTTTATACTTTTTCATATGGTTTTTTAAATGATGTAGGAAATAAAATGTGATTCTATTGCTGACTATTTGAATGTATTGTAAATGCCAGGATTGTGCTAATTACTGAAAAAATTTAGTTCTAGTTGTGGTGTGGCTCAGCCATAGAAAACAACTTTAACCCTAGAATTTTCTGTTTGAATATTACAAACAGGATTAAATAAAGACAACCATAGGTCAAGAGCAGGAGCAAGCAACCAGTTGACAGAAAAAAAAACATGGAAAGTAAGAAAGATTCAGGGGGACAGATAGAGAGATGCACAGAAAGTAAAAGGGAAGGGGATTGAGTTTGAAGAATTTTGTTTGATATGGCATAGGAGAAACGCCCACTATCTGGGACATTGGTGGATAAGGAAGGTCAGTTTGGTGCTTTCTCTGCTACTTGCACCTAACAGGGTTTTACTCCAGAATCTGGTTCCTGAGTCTTTATTGGTAAAAGAGAAAAATTAAGTTTTTGTTAAAAACAATACACTGTTTTGATTTGCATTTCTCTGATGACTAAGAATGTTGAACATATCCTTAAGTGTCTTTCAGCAAATTAAAACAACTTTGAGATTCCATCTTAAACCTCTAAGAATGGCCAAGATTAAAAACACTGATGACAACTTATGCTGATGAGGTTGTGGGGTAAAGGGAACACTCCTATACTGGTGATGGGAATACAAGCTGGGACAGCCCCTTTGGATGTCAGTGTGGTAGTTTCTCAGAAAATTAGGAAACAACCTTGCTCAAGACCCAGTAATAACCACTTTTGGGTATATATCCAAAGGATGCTCAATTATGCCAAAGGGGAACGTGCTCAACTATGTTCATAGCAGCATTGTTTTTCTTAGCCAGAACAAGGAAACAACCTAAATGCCCTTCAACCAAATAATGGATAAAAGAAATGGAGTACTATATAGCAGAAAAAAATAATGACATCTTGAATTTTGCAGGCAAATGGATGGAGCTAGAAAACATCATTTTGAGTGAGGAAATCCAGTATAAGAGAGATAATTATCAAATGTACTCACTCATAAGTGTTTTGTAAACATAAATCAAAGAAAACCAGCCCACAAATCACAATCCCAGAGAACCTAGGCAACAATGAGGACCCTAAGAGAGACATACATAGATCTAATCTACATGAGTAGTAGAAAAAGACAAGATCTCCTGAGTAAATTGGGAGCATGGGGACCTTGGGAGAGGACTGGAGGAGAAGGGAGAGGCAGAAAGAGGACCAGAGAAAAATGTAGAGCTCAACAAAAATCAACAAAAATATGCTGTTTTATAACACATCCATGAATGTTTTGTCTTTTATAGCTGTCACTGTGGCTTAATTTATAATAAATTTTATTCTCATTACTTTTCTTTGTTTCCTTCTTTGTTCTATCTTTTTATAATTTTCACCAAAAATCATTTTTGGTTTATATGAAAGTGCATTAAGTCCTCCTAAATTTTAATCAAATAAAGAATATTTGTCACTTATTCTCTTCAGTCACTTTAAATATGCAATCCCACAGTCTCTGCCACGACATTTGATGGAATAAAAGTTATTCTGAGGATTCCACGTGCAAGACTGAAACATGACTCTCATCATGCCTTTCATAGCCTCTGCTCTTTAAAAATCAACTAATTATAATGTATTTTGGAAGACCTTGCTCTTTAAAAATCAACTAATAATAATGTATTTTGGAAAAACTTGGAGACTGATAGATTTCTTTGATGCATAGATTCACTATTTTCAAGTCCCTTTTTCACCATTATTTGTTCAAATATCCCACCTACCTGCTCCATTGATCTTCCATCAATGCAGTGTTTTTGTTCTATATTCATCAGTCCATCTTCAATTTACTGTGTAAGTTCACCTTATGTAAATATCACAAGTAGTTAACTACTAAAGGCGAAGATATTAATAGAATGATCTTTTAAAATAATACTTTATGATTATATAGTATTTTTATTATTACATTGCTGATATTATCCATTACTACCTCCCTCCTACTCCATATACTTTTCAAATAACTGTGTTTTTTATCAGTAGTAGTGGCCTGAATTAAATTATTATGCCTTATATGTGCATGATACCTGGTCATCCATTTGAGTATAATCAACCTACTTGCTACACTCCCAAACTGATTCCTCTCATTCAGCAGCTATCATCTGTGAATAGCTCCTTGAATAGAAGCTTCTTCCAAGCCATTCTGTGATGTGACTAGCTTGATATTGAGCAGAACTTTTGTAAGCAACCATAGAGGTAGTTTGTTCATGAGTAGAATGACCATGGCATGTTCAGAACACGGCATTTCACAGCACTCCTCCCGATTTTCTGGATCTTTTATTGTCTTTCATGCAGTTTCCCGAAACTTGGATGATGAGAATTTGATATAGATGATTCATACACAACTGAGCACTCAGAGATATTTTTGTTTGACATTCTGACCAGTTATTAGTATCTACAGATAACTACTGTAAAATAAAGCTTCCCTGACCAAAGTTTAGAGTACCACATATGTGTCTGCATAAATATAAATATTTACAGTGTGCTTTAATGGTATGTCTATTTAGCATGACAATAATGTTAAGTTCCTACCCTTAGGGCCTATTACCACTAGCCATGATCTTTTGATCAGGTTTAAAGTACCAAGCATGTAATCCTTCCTGTAGAGCAGGCCTCGTATCCACGGCAAGCTGTTGGTTATATCCACAATCATTACACCACTATTGAATCATTAGTCAAACCTTGCCAGCAGATCAGTTTTGTAACATACAGAGTTCAGTAGAGCAGCTGCTGGCACTTTGTAAGCTGGCCAGCATGGGGGAAATTTCGTGGTCAGTTCCAAGCTGATTTCTCTATTTCTTTTATCGGAAGTGGTGAGGTTTTTTTTTTTTTTTTTTAACAGTGTGGTCTTTCTATTCCTCATGGTGGATAACCACGAAGAGTACCTGTACTTTAAAAACAAAACAAATTATAATTTTTTTTTAATTTTCCAATAATTTAGCAACTGCCAAATATATGTTCACTGCATTGACTTTTAACAAAAAAGGCTTCTCTTCATAATGGCCAATGGCTTCTACATTCTTATTCCAACTAAAAATTGTCATAGAACTTCAAACTAGATTAAACATGAGAATATTTGTCTCTTCATGTTTATCTTCCAGTTTGCAAACAAATAGAAAACAGCTACATATTTCAGTATATTACACATTAATCCGATATGTTATTGTCTTGGCTTTCTGCTTCAGTGAACAATTTTCATAAATTCATCAATAAAATCCAATAAGTATGTTGAAGTTATTTTGTGGGAAAAAGTATTATTTTAAATATTATTTTATCTTTATACCAAAAGAACGTTGCCTACGAGACAATATTTTTAAGATTTATTTAGAGAATATATCTCTTAAGAGAGGAACATTCGCATTTCACAACCAACACAAGATAAATTTTTAAAATTTATGACTTTATTTTAAATATTATTTTATGATTTTAATATCATATTGAATTCATAGAAAGGAAAAATGCCTCCTACTGCTTCTAAGTCCTTCTCCCCAGTCACATCTCCAGCTCTGTAGCAGGAAACCCGCTGCAGTCTCCCTTTCCTCTCTGACCCCATCCCCACATTCTTTCTTCCAACCCATTCCATTATCACAGCCTCCAACCCCAACAGGCATTCCCAGTGGGCAAACCAGCTGATCCAAACAGGGAAACTAATGAAAGATCCTCACCACTCCCCAGTTCCCTCCAAATCCAACCCCCAATCTTGTCCTGTCAGTGTTGCAACACAATACTAGTTGCAGTCTTTCTTCCTCCATGCCACATCTCCTTTGGGTCCCATAGTCCACTCCCTCTTAGATTTTTCTCTCCTCATTCTCTAGCTTTATCCCAGCCCCCAACTCCAGTAGACATCTCTTGCTAGCCCATAGGCCATGCCTGCCAGAAAACCAGGTAGAGTATCTTTAGTCCTTCTCGCCTCTGTTCCCCAAAATCTAATACCCCTGTCTGGTACCCCAGCTCTGCAGCAGAAAATCATATGGCAAATTTCTCAGGCCCCCTGCTTCCATATCCTGAGGATCCCACCAATATTTCCCTTTTAACACTCTTTCCCCACTCATTAATTGCTTTGTCACAGATCCCAACTCCAGCATACCCTGGAGTAGCCTGCTAACTCATTGGCTACTTCTCTCGGGGTAACAAGCAGACTGAAGACAAGCTTACATCTCTCCTACTGTTTCTGATAGCTAATGCTCCAGTCTTATCCCCAGTTCTATAACAAGAAACTCACTGTGATACTCCTTTCCTTTTTGACCCCAACCTCAACAGATCACAAAGATTTTTCTCCTCCAACCTACCTTCTCCCCAATTCATCTCACTACTCTCATCTCCAAAACCAGTAAACATTTGTTGGAACACACGAACTGAGCATACCAAAAATGGGCAATATACAGTCATCATACTCACAGAAAATCCAGAGAATTAGGGACCAAGGAACAAATCACTCACCCAACAAAGACAAATCCAGAAATCAGCTCATCCCAAACCCAGATGCCTAAAAGCCAATGTAAAATCACAATCAATAATAGCCAGGACAATATGTCTCTATCTGAGTTCATCTATCCTACCACAGCAGGCCCTGAATATTCCAACATGCCTGAGGCATAAGAAAAAGACATTAAAGTCACCTGAATGAAAATGTCAGGTCTTTAAGAGGAAATTGATAAATCTAAAGAAATACAAGAAAGGATAAAGTGTTGAAGGAAACAAATAAAACTGTTTAATACCTGAAAATGGAAATAGAAGCAATAAAGAAAACACAAGTTGATGGATTTCTAGGAATAAAAAATTTAAGGATTCAAACAGAAACTAGAGGTGCAAGCTTTGCCAACAGAATACAAGAGAAGAAAGAGAGAATCTCAGGCATTGAAAATACAGTAGAAGACATGGGTATATCAGTCAAAGAACAATTTAAATCTAAAAGACTGCTAACACAAAGGACACTATGAAAAGACCAAACCTAAGAATAATAAAAATAAATGAAGTAGAAGAATATCAACTTAAAGTCCCAGAAAACACTTCCGACAAAATCACAGATATTTTCTAACCTAAAAAGAAGGAGATGCCTACAAATGTACAAGAAGACCACAGAACAACAAATATATTAGACCAGAAGAAAAATGCCCATGCAATATAATAACAAAAAATGCTAAACACAAAAAGGGAAAAATACCAAGCAACATAAAAAGCCAGACTTATTACAAATATTCCTACTTCTCAATGGATACCCAAAAAGCCAGAAGGCTTGGACAAATGTCCTGAAAACTCGAAGAGATAACAGATGCCAGACAAGACTACTATAACCAAAAAAACTTTCAATCATCACAGAAAAAGAAAATAAAATATTTCATTATAAACTCAAATTTAAACAATAACTATAAATTCAGGCATATAAAGTAGACTAGAAGGAAAACTCCAACCTAAGAAGGTTAAATTCAACTGAAAAAAAAAAAAACCCACAGGAAATATCACACCAGAAAAATCAAGAGATGAAACATACACACACACTACCACCACCAACAACACATAATAACAGGAATAAACTACCAACAATAGTTGATATTTCTTATTATTAATAGTCTCTATTCACCAATAAAAGATACAGTGTAACAGGCTGGATCCACAGATTGTTTCTTAGATACAGAAAAGAAATCAATATCTAAGAAACACTTTGACATCACAGACAGACATTACTTCAGAGTAAAGGATTGGAAAAATATATTCCTAGCAAATGGATCTAAGAAGCAAGCTGGTATAGCCATTTAATATTATAAAAAATAGGCTTCAAACAAACAACAAAAAAAAAAACCTCAAAATATATTGAGAAGGGCACTGCATACTCATCAAAAGAAAAATCCAAGGTGACATTTCAGTTCTTCACATCTATACCCCAAATGCAAAAGCACCCATGTTTGTAGGAGAAATGCTGCTACAAAACTAACCACATATTGATCCTCACACACTTATAATGGGAAGTTTCAATACCCAAGTCTCACCAATGGATAGGTCATCCAGACAAGAACTAAACAGAGTAAGTAATACAGGATCTAACAGACCTCATTAACCAAATGAACCTAACAGATATTTGCAGAACATTTCACCCAAACCCAGTAGAATACATTTTCTCAATACTTCATAACATACTTGAAGAGACCACCCACTCTGAAAAGACCAAACCTAAGAATAATAAAAGTAAATGAAGAAGAATTCCATTTTAAAGGCTCAGAAAGTAATTTCAACATAATCACAGAATGATATTCTTAACCTAAAAAGAAGAGATGCCTATAAATGTACAAAAAGATGTACTATAAACCAAGGCTCAACAGACCCAATAAAATTGGACTAACTCCCTGCAACCTATCAGACCATGACAGAGCAAAGCCAGATATCAACAAAAACACTAACAATAGAAAGCTGTTTCAATAAACTCGGGTAAAGTGAGCAATTCCTTATTGAGTGAGAAATATGTCAACAGAAAAATAAAAAAATTAAAGAATTTCTCAAATACAATGAAAATGAATACATAGTATACCCAAACCTATGGGACACAATGAAAGTGATGCTAAGGGACAAGCTCATAGTTTAGAGTACCTATATTGAAAAAAAATAAAACTTGGAAGTATCTCATACTAGCTACTTATTAGCATGCCTGAAAGCTCTAGAACAAAAAGCAGTAAGAAATCCAAAAGGAACAGACAGCAAGATATGATCATTCTGATGCCTAAAATCAATAAAATAGAAACAAAAATAACAAAGAACAATTCAAAAACATCAATAAAAAAAGACTTGGTTCATTGAGAAAATAAAATTGAGAAACCTTTACGCAAAATGACTAAAGGGGAGAGAGGGGATATCCAAATTAACAAAGAAAAGAAATGGGCAACATAACAAAAGATACTGAGGAAATTGAAAGAGTCATGAGGACTTACTTTAAAAACCTGCACTCCAGTTTTCATATACATGCTGCCACAGCACATAGGCAGAGTGGATTAGGGGTGTAGAGAGAGGTAGGGGGAGGGGAGAGGAGGAAAGGAGGGAGGGGAACTGTGGTTGAGATGCAAAATAAATGAATAAATCCAATTATTAATAAAAATTAAAAAGACCAAGTCTACTACATCAAGTTCAAAACCTAAAGGAAATGGATAATTATCTCAATAAGTAGGACTTACAAAACTTAAGTCAAGATTAGGTAAATAATTTAAATAGATGTATAACCTCTAGTGAAATTGGAATAGTCATTAAAATGCTCCCAACCAAATAAAAAGCCCAGGACTATATGGTCTTAAAACGAAATTCTACCAGACTTTCAAAGAAGACCTAACATCAATACTCCTAAAATTATTCCATTCCACAAAATAGAAACAAAGAAACCCTGCCCAATTAATTTTTATGAAACAAAATTTACCCTGATACCCAAACCACATAAAGACTCAATGAAGAAGGAATTACAAGCCACTTTCCCTTATGAATATAGATGTAGATATACTGGACCCAATGCTTGTAAACTCAGTCAAAAAGCAAAATTGATCAAATGGGCTTCATCCCAGAGTATCAAGTATAGTTTTGTATAAGAAAATCAATAAATAGAATCCACCATATAAACAAAGTGAAAAACAAAACCCACATGATCATCCTATTAGATGCAGAAAAGCCCTTTGACAAAATCCAACATTCCTTTATAATAAAAGTCCTGCAGTGATTAGGGATGCAAAGGACACACCTAAACATAATAAAGGCAATTTACAGCAAGGATATAGCCAATATCAAATTAAATTGAGAGAAACTCAAAGTAATTCCATTAAAATCAGGGACAAGACAAGGTTGTCCACTTTCTCCACATCTATTCAATATACTTCTTAAAGTTTTAGGTATAGCAATAAGAGAACCAAAAGAGACCAGGGGAATACAAACTAGAAATGAAAAAGTAAAGGTATCAATATTGCAGAAGATATGATAGCATACATAAGAGACCTTAAAAAATTCCACCAGGAAACTCCTACAGCTGATAAATGCTTTCAGCAAAGTAGCTAGATAAAAGATTAATTGGGAAAAAATAGCACTTTTTCAGTATACAAAAGACAAATGGACTAATAAAAAAACAACACCCATCACAATAACTTCAAATAATGTATCTTGCAGTGACTCTAATCAAGCAAGTGAAAGACTTGTATGATCAAAAACTTAATGTTCTTGAATAAAGAAATTGAAGACAATATCAGAATGCGCAAAGATCTCCCATGTTCATGGGTTGGTATGATTAACCTAATATTGTGCTTCCTAACAAAAACAGTGTACAGATTCAATACCTTCTCCTTTAAAAGTTCAATACAATTTTTTAACAGACCTTCACAGGATAATTCTTAACTTCATATGGAAAATTAAAAGCTGAGGATATCTAAAACAATCCTGAACAATAAAAGAACTTGTGGAGTTTTTATCATTCCTGATTACAAGTGGTACTACAGAACTACAGAAAAAGAAGAAAAAGAAAAAGAAAAAAGAAGAAAAAAGAAAAGAAAGAAAGAAAGAAAGAAAGAAAGAAAGAAAGAAAGAAGGAAGGAAGGAAGGAAGGAAGGAAAGAAAGAAACAAACAAACAAACAAACAAAGAAACAAAGAAAACCTGCATGGGCATTAGCCTAAAAATACACACATTGATCATTGGAATCAAATTTAAGACCCAGATAAAGCCATACAACTATGGTCACCTGTATTTTGATGAAGAAAAAAAAAAAAAAAAACAAGGTCAGTAATACACACTTGAAAAATGACGTCTTCAACAAATCATGCTGATCAAGCTGGATGTAGAAGAATGCAAACAGATTCAGATTTACCACCTTGCCCAAAACTCAAGTACAAGTGAATCAAATACCTCAATATTAACCCAGAAACACCGATCCTCTTAGAATAGGAAGTGGGGAATAGCCTTGAATGCATTGGTATAGAAGACAACTTTTTGAACACAGCAGCAATAGTGCAGGCCCTAAGGTTAACAATAAGTAAATGGGAACTCATGAAACTTAAAAGCTTCCATAAGGCAAAGAAAAGCCTCAATCAAAAAAAAAAGTGGCATGCTACAGAGTGGAAAAAGATTTTTACCAGTCCCACAACTGGTAGAAGAATACTTTCCAAAATATATAAAGAACTCAACAAACTAGATATCAGAAAACCAAATAATCCAATTTAAAAATGGGGAACAGATCTAAACAGAATTCTCATTAGAAAAACTCAAATCGGTGAGAAACATTAATAAAGGTTAAACATTCTTATCCATCAGGGAAATGTAAATCAAAAACTACTCTGAGATTCCATCTTACACAAGCCATAATGGCCAATATAATAACTCAACTGACAGCTCATGCTGGAGAGCATGTAGATCAGCAAGGGGAATATTCCTCCATTTTTGGTGTACATTCTTGACAGCCACTATGTAAATCAATAAAGTAGTTAGTTGCTCTGAGAAATGGGAATTGATTTACCTCAAAACCCAGCTATACCCATCTTTGGCATAAACACGCCATCCTACTACAAAGACACTTGCTCATCTATGTTAGTAACAGCTTTCTTCCTAGTAGCCTGGAGCTGGAAACAATCTAAAGGTCTCTCATCAGAAGACTGGATAAATAAAATGTGGTATATTTACATACGGATTATTTCTCAGCTGCTAAAAAAAACATGAAATCTGAAGGAAAATGGATTAAGTTTAAAAAAAAAAGTCATCCTGAGTGATGTAACCCAGACCCAGAAACATGAATATGCTATCCATTCACTCTTAAGGGGATATTACCTGTTCTGTCACCAAACTATAATCCATAGATCCAGATAGGTTAGGTAAAAAGAAGGAGTCAAGGGGGATACATAGATCTCCCTGGGAAAAGGAATAAACTAGATTTTCTGGGCACACTGCAGACAGTGCTAATCAGTTTAGGAGAAGATGGGAGAGAGAGACAGAGACAGACAGACAGACAGAGAGAGAGAGAGAGAGTGGGAATTGGGGGGGGGCATTTGGATGCTTGTGTGGAAACCTAGCATAGTAGAAACTTCCTGGAATGTGTAATTGTGATCCTCATGAAGACTTCTAGTAATGGAAAAATCTCAATTGGTCATCGCTTGTCACCAGGAGAGGCTTCAAGTAGCGGGACTGTGTTGCACTCGATTGAGTTTATGGCTCAGAAGATCCCATAGAAATTCCAAAACAACTCAGGCTGTTGCTAAGATGAAGTGTTGCCCTTTGCAAACCAACAGCAAGGGCCCTTTCTGAAGACAACACGCACACAACTCATTGAACATGCGGAAGTGGAACTGGGACATACATAGAGCCTTTACCCGTATTTTCTAGTCTCTTTGGTGCAGGAAGGTACTCTGCAGGCTATGAAATGAGAATCCTGGACAGCAATCTAGCCTCAAATCGTTGACCTACAATCTGTCCTGCCTGAAAAATATGCTAGGGCAATGTTGCACAGAACTTGTGGGAGTAGCCAACCAATAGCTGACTTGACTTGATTTCAATTCCATGAGAAGGAACCCATGCCTGACACTGCTTAGGTAACCAAGTACCAGACACTAGATAGCCCAGAGACCTATGGTAAAAACAAACACTACTGGTATAAAAATATCAATAAAATAACCACAATTGATATTCTTGTATACTCAAAGATCAGAACTTTAGCCAATTATTATCAGAGAAGCTTCTTCCAGCATCAAATACAGAGAGCCACAGTCAGATATTGTGCTGGGGGGAGGATGGTGCAGGGAGTCTAAATAGAGGTCTCCATGAAATCCCTTCTCTCAGAGCTCAGGGAATTTCACAGAACATGAGGCAGAAAAATTGTTGGATCGAAGTCAAGAGAACAAGGCCCTTCAAATCAACTAAGCAAGCAGCACGTGAGCTCACAGAGACTGAAACAGACAGTGCAGGGCCTACATGGACCACATCAGGTCCTCTGTGTAGATATTAGATCTAGTAGCTTAGCATTTTACTGAGACTCATGAGTGTTAGAATGAACAGGTCTCTGACTCTTGTGAAGACTCTTGGAATTCTCTGCCTGTTGTTTTGCTGTGTCCAACTTCCACATGATGTATTTTGGTTTATCTTACTGCATTTTATTTTGTCATGTTTGCTTGCTGTTTCTTAGAGACCTGTTCTCTAAGAGAAGAGGTATGAGGGATAGAAAGTGAGTGGATTTGGGGGGGAGGGGAGGGGAGGGAAGGGGAGAAGAAGGTATGGGAGGAGAGGAAAAACTGGGAGGGGTAGAGGGAGGAAAAACTATAATAGGATATTTTTTAAAAGAAAGGAACCATTTTCAATAAAAGAAAAATGCAATACAATTCCGGGAGATTTTGCTCTGTCTTAAATAAAAAATATATTTAACTTAGATTCTAGAATACTTTTTTGTCTTTTATTGATTGATTGATTGTATATTTATATTGTTTAAGTATGGTGCCTGTTTCTATTATATTAAGAATGTTTCTTTATTTTGTATGCAAAGATAGGGACATACTATATTTAGGAACTATTTATTCTTGTGTCTGTATTTGAATATTTAGTTAGAAGGTATCTGTTTTGCTTGTGTCCTGGATGAGAAGTGAAAGGAAGAATTTGGGGCTGATGAAATTTTCAAATAATAACGAAAAATATATTTAAAATTTAAGGTTAAAATCTAGTCCTCAGAAGCCCACTTAAAATACTCTGTTTTGCTACTTGTACAAAATGTATCTCATCCTAAGAGAATTAGCTTTTATTTTTTACCTTCCTCTTTAAAGAAATAATAAATATAGCTCTACACAAGTCTAGTCTTAGTTTTCTCTTATAACATTCTTCAATTTAATGTTAAATCCGTGTGTGGTGACAGAAGCCTGTAATTTCAGTATTGAGAAGGCTGAGACATGAACATCACCTCCATTTCCAGGCCAATATGGGATACTCAGAAAGACCCTATTCCAAAGGATGCCCCCCTTACCTTGCACACTTGCCAAAGGTTTAATTTTAATACCCCAGCTGATTGTCAATTACCATTTGAGTAGTAGAAATATAAATTTTTAATGTGCAAAAACACATACTTCACCTACCAGCAATTCCCCATTAGGTTGCTTTCATTGGCTGGTAAGTGACCGGTATACTGATGACATCTATCCTTGAAGTCCTTTTAAAAAAGGCCTTGGGAAGCAATTTATATTTACTCATCTACTTCTCAAAACTATCTAGATTGTATTGATTTTATGTTCAAGCAAGAACTTTTCAACTTAGATAAATATGAACGTATGGGAGGAAATTTTAATATTTGTATTCATTTGTTTGCAACTTTGACTGAAAGAAGTTAGTGGTAGAGTGAATTAACATGAATTTTTATTATTTTAGCAATGGAAAAATGTGTTCTTAGATGGGAAATCAAGAACAAAAAATAGAAATATTTCTTCCAAGTGACCTTTAGTGAAAAGGGTGCCTAAACTGGCCTCCTCCTGTAATCAAATTGGTGACTACCCTAAATGTCATCATAGAACCATTCTTTATCCAGTAACTGATGGAAGCAGTTGCAGAGATCCACAGCCAAGCACCGGATTGAGTTCACAAAGTCCAATCGAACAGAGGCAGAAGGGATTATATAAGAAAGGGGGAATCAAGATCATGATGGGGAAACTTACAGAGACAGCTGCCCTGAGTTAGTGAGAGCTCATGGACTCTGGACTGACAGCTGGGAAGCCTGATTGTGACTGAACAAGAGCCCCTGCATGTAGGTGACAGTTGTGTAGCTTGCTCTGTTTGTGGGGTCCTGGCAGGAGGACTAAGATCTATCCCTGATGAATGAGTTGGCTTTTTGGAGTCAATTCTCTATGGCACAATCCCTTGCTCAGCCTTGATGCAGTGGGGAGGGGCTTGGTCCTGACTCAATCTGATATGCAAGGCGACCTTGACTTCCCATGGGAGGCCTTATCCTTTCTGAGGAGTGGATTGTGGGGCTGGGGTGAGTGGGAGGAGAAGAGGGGGAAGAGGAACTGTGGTTGATGTGTAAAATGGATAAAAAATAGAATTAAATAAAGTCATTTTTAATAGATTCAACAGAGCCAAGAAAATCCTTCAGTGACTTTGACAATAGGTCAACAATAATCACTAAATGGAAATGCAGTGATGAAAACAATAGGTAACTGAAGAGCTAGGGGACATCAGATGGCATCCTACATGCTCGAGCAGCAGCCTGGGAAGTGAGCAAACAGGGTTTTAAATACAAAGGGTTGAAAATTCCCTATACTTTAATGATGGTATCCAAACCACAAATTCAGCAAATTAGGTGACTCCCACAGAGAGGAACACCAAAAAAGCTACAACTGAATAACAACAACAAGCCCCCAAGAGCCATCTCCCAAAGCAGTTAGGAAAGCATGTATCTAGATGAATAAATAGAGACATTTCAGAAAAAAAACATGCACACAAGAAAGAAAATAATGAAATATTTAATATTTTAAGGGAGAAAAATACTACTGACTGGAATTATATACTCACGGAAAATTTATAATTCCATGAAAATGTTCACAAAACAAAAGGCAGACATAAAATGTGCAATGCTTGGGTTCCTATTTCTATTACAAAAACTTTTACAACACAAATCCATACTCTTGCAGTGTGAAACTCTGGATTCTTTTATTTTTTTGCTTCACATTTTGCCTTTTATTATTGCTGTCATATTTATGCCTACAAGTTTTTAGATGAGCTTTAGGTTCACATCAAAATTGCAAAAGGTACAGAGCATTTGCACATATTCTCTGCTCTAACACCTTTACTCATTTCCATGTCCACTTTTGGAAGGAAATACATGTGGGACAACTGGTCAACCTACACTCACACATCTCAGTGCTCCAAAGACAGAGTTTACCTCAGGGTCCAGTCTTTTTTCATTTCATTTTATAATGTATTTGCTATATCTTTCTTTCTTTTTCTCTATCTAAACAACTCCATATAATTCTCTTGCTCTCTTTAAAATTCCTGCCCCTCTTTGTCATTGTTGCATACATACATACATACACACAGGGATACAAATGCATTACTGAAAACATAAGTATAAACTATTCTGTGTATACAATGTTCCATCTTAAATTATATAGTGCATGGATTTGGGTAAATGTATACCTGCAATCTACCCTTGATAATTGTATCATTCAGATTACTGTTACTAACTTAACAGTCCTCTGTGATCTGCCTAGTTATTCAGTTTCCTCACCAATTGACAACTGTTGGGCATTTTACTATTTCTATACTGTTTTACTTTTCCACAGTGCCTTATGGTTTGAACTGTAAACTGCGTAGACTTTCAGATTATTTCTTTAACAAGTTTCTTCTTATCTGTTCATGGCTTGGTAGCTCATATCTTTCAACATGATTTACTGCAATGTGTTCTTCTTTATTTTGATTGTGGACATGTTTTGGTGAGTCATTATAGCGACCAGTGTGCACGTTTCTCTAGGGATATATTCGTTAAACAAATTTGAGTGACTAAAATTGCTTGGTCTTGTGGTTATGTATGTGTTTAGTATCCTAAAGAAGCATCAAGGATACTGTGCCCCTTAGTACATCCCCCCAGCAGAAAGTTTCAGTTGCTCTGAGTCTTGCCCAGCATTTGATACTGTCAGTGTTCTAAATATGGGGCATTCAAATAGATAGTGGGAACTCACTTTAATTTGCAACTTAATAGTAACAACTGATATAGAAGTTCTTTTCACATGCTTATTTTATTTGTTTATCTCCTTTGGTGAGGTGTCAGTTGATATCTTTGGTCTATTTACTTTAAGTTGTCCCTTATCTTGTTTATTTTTATTTTTATTTTTTTATCTCTAAAACATTTTTCTGTTTACTTTTTAGATGTTGAAAAAAAATTTCTGCCTCCTCCCCATTTCCCATTTCCCTCCCCCTCCTCCCACGCATCGCCCCCCCACTCCCCTTCCCCTCTCCCCACCCCTCACCCCCTCCCCCCACTCCATTCCCCGTGTACAGCAAACCTATTTTAAATATCAAGACCCAGATAAACGCAGAATTTTTATCTGAGCCTTGGTAACAATTAATGCATCATCTTACAAGACAACCATGACAAATCTTTGAAAACTATTTCTATGCTTTATAAATAATATGCAGACCATTCGCAAAAGACAAGCCTCAACTATCTATCTGTCTAACCTGAAGTTCTAGCATTTAGGAGGCAGAGCCAGAGGATATAGAGAAAAAGAGCAGTCTAAACTATGTGGAGCTCAAGAGCCTATTGAAAACAAAAATTTACTACTGGATAAAGAAACAATTCAATCAATAAGTAAGTTAAGCAGCTTAATAGACACTTTTCAAGGGAAAAAGTACAAGCTCACAATCACTATAATCAACTGTAATCACCTGGGAATGTCAAAGCCTGACTACATTGAATCCCATCTCTCCCCAGTCAGAATGGCTGTTATCAAGAGAAAACGAAGCAGCATGTGTTAGTGGGGATGTAGGAAACAAGAAAACCTCATATATTACTGGGGCGGATGTAAATTAATTCAGCTACAAGAGAAATGAGTTTAGAGATTTCTTAAATCTAAAATATAATTCAGCTATACTGCTCCTGAGTATACGACCAAAGGAATCAGTGTTAGCATCCGAAATAAATACCTGCATCCTCATGCTAACCACAATATTATTCACAAAAGTCAAGTTAGAGGACCAGCTGAGGAGATTTTAAGAGAACAGTAGGTGTGGTGGCGCAAATGAATGTAGACAGATTATATAGATATATACAGCTTTAATAAGGAAATAGACTTACAGGACCACAGGTTCCCGCGGAGCACTGGAAAAGCGGAGCAAAAGAAAAGGGCTGCTGGGCTCACGCCTGGCAGATTTATCCGTAAACATTAGCCCGAGGTGAACACGCCCCCAATGGGTGGGGCTATGTCGCTACATCTCCCCCTTTTGTCTAAATAAGATAGAACCAAACCAAATACAATTATATACAATAATAACAAATAATAAATATAACAAACAATATTGAGAACAAAACTTTTGATAAACATTCTATCTCAAGGAGTCTAAATAACATAGAGAGTAACTACAATTATATAATCTTCAACTCCGTCAAAGATCTGAGAAGGGAATAAATATTACTTAACAATCGAGAGATATCCAAAATGTGCAACAATTGACAGAGACAACTGACTACCTGGGCAATCACCCAAAGTCTCGTTTGTAATGTTGAGTCAACCAACTTTGGCTAAGGCCTAACATAACTGGCATACCATTATTAAAGGCAAGGAACTTTCTTAGGACTATCCTACCCTGTCTTGGCAAGATAAGACAATCCTGTTTTATCCACTTAGGGATATTTTGTATCTTTGTCAGAAGTTGAGGTATGGGCTTTTCTTAACCCAAAGGCCAGTTTTGCCAAGAAGACAAGCTCCCAGTGGAGTGTCTTTGGTGCTCAACGTTCTCTCGGGAGTAGAGTGGTGTTGCCAGGAGTAATTGTGTCTCTTTGGCACAGAAATTTTAGGTTAGATTAAAGGCCATTTTCTACAGCTCTTCGAAGAGGCTGAAGATCATACTATCTATATTAAATATAATCTTTATGTAACTAAAAGACCTAATTAACTTAAAAATAAATATGACAAACATATAATTCTCAATACCTATCTAACTTTGAAGACTAAAAGAATAAACAATTGTGTAATATATGAAGACAATGATCTTTAACTGTAAACAATGTCATAGTATCAGAGATAGAAATGTACAATGTAATATGGTAGATGTATCAATACAATATAGACAAAATTATAAGCATACTCATACAAAAATAGAGGTAGGAACACTCACATTTAATATTTAACATATCAATATACAAAAAACAGTACCAGTACAATTTTCTATAAACAGTAATTCACAAATACCAATCATCCCAAAAAACAGTAGGAAAAAAAAAAAGTTACATACACATACAGAACAGAGCATCATTCGGATATAAAGAGAAACAAGATGATATTCCTTTAAGGAAAATGAATATAACCTGGAAACAATAATGATAAGCATTAGAAAAAAGACTCATGAGGACAAATATCACACATTGTGTGTCATAACTCAAACCTGAAATACAAGTAAAAATATGAGTAAAAGACAGGAGAGTTAAGACAGGGTAATTGGAGAAGATATGATCAAAGCTTGCTGTATAGGTGAATGAAATTTTGATGATGAAACCCATTACTTCTGACAATTAATATGAACTAGTAAAATTAGGGAATTACTAATATGACATATCAGTATAACATGTCAAAAGTTATCAAAATAAATTCTTATCCCTATTAGAAGCACAGGGAAAGGAGGCATTGCAACATGAAAACTTATCACCACTACTGCTATGCTAAGATTTCAATACCTGTGACCTCCAAAACTTGTGTTGAAATTCACATGCCATGATATTAAAAAGTGAAAAGTTTATTAGGTAATTAGGCCTGAAGGACTTCATCTTCATGAATGAGTAAATACCGTAATCATTATATGAGCAGTTAGTTATCTTAGCAGTAGGTTTCTTATCCAAGTGTGTGTGCGTGCATGTGTGTCCTCTGCCTTTCTCTGTTTCTGTCTGTCTCTCGGTTTCAAGCTCTCTTTCTGTTTTTCTCTCTTTAATCATCTCTCTTACCTATTCCTCTTCTACCACATAAATGCATAAAAAGGTCCTTGTAAGTTTCTCATCATTCAAATTGGGACATCCCAACAACTAAAACTCTGGGTCAATATTAATTTCCTTATAAATTGCCCATATTTAAGCTCTCTATTGTACTAAAATTTCACAGAGAGAATTACAAAATAGGAAAATGTGATGATCCGACCCTATGATGCATTAAAAAGTTATTGTATCACATAAACTAGGTTTTTGGAATTAAAGTAAACATAATTTTAAATACAAAGATGCTAATGAAAGATACGTTGATTAGTTAATTTACTTCATCAAATTTTCATGAATTTGGCCAGATTATGAAGCACCTGAGAAATACATAGTAGAGCAAATGAGAAAAATGGGAATATACCTAATTAAAATTTAACTTGATGAGCATAAGAATAAAAAGCACACTAAACACATATTTTGGTTGTAGTATATTACTTGATAAACCTGCCTCTCTTTGTACTTTGCAGTTAAAATTTTGAAAATCAAAAACACTAAAATAAGGCTGCTACACAGATGATATGTTCCAACCACCCTCTGACTTCTCTAATCTGGAAATAGTTTCACATGATGGTCAAAATATACAAAATAAAGCCTGTTTTAAATTGCATTTTATTCATTTACAGAAGGGTGGAATCTCCTTGCTTCTAAATGAGATGTAAGTGCAGATTCCCCTGTTCTACATAGCAAAGAGGTCCCTGGGGAACTGATACTACTAAAATGCTAAGTATCAGAGTTCAGTCAATGTGTGAATAAGTTCCATTAAACATGATACCATGGTTTTAAAAAGAAACAATGATGATAAAATATTGTGTATCTTTAAATACCATGTGTCATACAACCTAAAGAAGTATCACTGGACATGGATTTTTAAAAACCATGACACTGGCTACTTTCATGATATCATAATTGAGACTAGAATCCTAACCAGTGTTATAAGTAAGATTTCTGGCAACACAATTCTATCTCAATATGACTTAATTCTCCCACTAAATGCCAATATTTGGATAAACTATATGCTGTATAAGGAAATGAAAGCAGTAAGAACATGCCAATAAAGCTTATTAATATATCATTGTTTAAAAGTAGGATGCATCACTCAGCAGAAAACAAGAATACATATTAATATATATTTCATGAATCCCCACCCTTTCCCCAGAACTAGGGCAAAGGGATTGAAAACTATCTCATTTACTTTATAGATTAAAAGGGAAATTAAATACATGGAGAGAAAGCAAGGTGAGAGAGGTCTTATCGACAATGGTTTCAACAGCACCAAAGTCTAACTAGCCATGTCTGTATGTGTGAGGTATAATAATTCCAGACATTATGTAGAACCAAGCTCACTGATGAAGAGGTTTAAGAGAAATTGAACTTCAAGTATGTCTAGAATGCTTTGTGGTCATAGTTCTAGGCATATACACATTTTGCCATAAATTCAAGATACTGTCTGTGTAGGTGAAATGTGCAAGTTAAATGCAACTCAATTGAGTTATTAGTACTCCATGAATGCCTGTATCTGAGAAAACTTATTAATACTAGTGAAATAAATCTGTAAGCATGGAATAACAATTTACAAAGCTTAGAATTTTGAATCATTGGAGGAAAAAAAGTAGGGAGTAGAAGATACAACTCTCCAAAAAAATAACGAAAATTAAACTTTAAGAAAGTCTAATAAACTTTCTTAATAAACATATAAGAAACAAAAATCAGAACAGTAGTAGCAAATCAGCATCTATTTTCAACAACTCAAAAGAAATGTTATGCAGGTGCCTTGGTGCTCCAAGGCATGACTACTGCTATTCATAAATGGTGCTCCAAATATATTTAACCTTTCCTTCTGGTGTTTGTACTACTTCTTTTATTTTAATAATCCCCATTTGTCTCTGGGTTGTAGGTAGACACCATTATGGAGAAAGAAGTTTCTGCATCGTCTAGTCTTCAAAGACCACAGAGCCTTACTGGCTTGTCTTTTGAGAATGAGGACTCTGTTGTTTCTTTTAGTGCTGATTAAAATGCAAAAATTGCATGTGGGTCCTTACATGCATACATGCGTGGGGAAGTACGTATGCATGCACACTCATGTCCATACTCTCAGATGTTCTTTGAGAATTTGTATTTAACCCATTTGCATTTTAATATTTAACAGAAGCAGCTGCAGTGCTTTATAACTCAACAAAACCACAATAAGAGACAGCATGGAATATCCTGAATTGAAAAATGTTTGGGAAGAATAAACTTACTATGATTCTTGAACATAGGCAACATTATTTACTACATAGTGACAGCTTTACAAGATGTTCACTTACAAAAAAAATTCATATAGCAAAGTCTTAATAGTTGTTTGTGATTTTTTTTTAATTTATTCATGGTATGAACTTAGATAAATGTTGCTGTTAATTTACTATTTTAAAGTTGGAGGACACTATTTCTCAATAAGTGCTAAATTTATATACATTACACACACACACACACACACACAAAGAAGCAGGGGTCACAACCAGATTACTTCAATTTGAACCAGAAATATTCCTTCAGTATATTCAGTGGTTAAAAAAAAAAAAAAAAGCAATGATGGCTTGAAATTTGCTTGCAAATAGTTGGTACCAGAAAAAAACAAACAAAAAAGCAAAACAAAACAAAAAACATCCTGAGTCATGTAACCCAGACCCAGAAAGATGATCATGGTATGTACTCACTCATAACTGGATACTAGCTGTAAAACAAAGGATAATGAAATGAACCTATAGTCTGATTTGGGATTCCCCTCTATATTCTGTTAATGTCATTGGTTAATTAAAAAAAAAAAACTGGCTTGTCCTGATAGGGTAGAACAGACCTAGGTGGGGAAAATTAAACTGAATGATGTGAGAAAGAAAGCAGTGTCAAAGAGAAGCCATGTAACCCTGCCAGAGACAGACACCAGAACTTTAGCTAGTAAGCCACAGCCACGTGGTGATACACAAATTAATAGAGATAGATTAAATTAATATGTGAGAGTTGGCTAATAAGAAGCTAGAGCTACTGGGACAATCATTTATTTGAATAATATGGTTTATGTGTCAATATTTCGGGCTGAGCAGCCGGGAACCAACAAGTGGCCTTACTACAGCAATAATCCATGACCACAGAGAAGCTAAGTAACAAGGAGAGACCTAAGAGAAACATACATAGATCCCCCAGTAAGGGGAAATAGATAAGATCTTCTGAGAAATACGTAAAGAAACATAAAAATAAAATGTGTGTCTAGCCAGGTACACACAGGTGGCCATCCTCCTTTCTTCCGCATAATAGGTACACCTCCTGGGAGACCTAAATTGCTCACCTTCCCCAACTCCCTGGCTGTCTTCTTGACAGCCTCCTTTCCCCCTCTCCCTGGTACCGGTTGGCATCTCACTCCTATGATATGTTCTAAGAAGTGCTTTTCCAGGTACCTAGACAAGAGGGCTGTTAGGTCTTTCCGGTCTTCTGATGGGGAATTCAGTCAATGGCCTTTGAAAGACTGGACCAGGTTCAGGCATGGCTTTGGGGATCCAAAAAGCTGTGGTCTTGCCTCTCTCTTCCTGCCCTCCACACCTGGATATTGGATCCCCAGAGCTGTTCTGTGAGTTTTCCCTTTTAATAATATAACTTTGTTGTCATGGGTGGCAAGAGAGAATTTTAAAATTTGTTTTCAGGAGCTCTTTAACAGACTTGTAATATAAAAATGACAATTTTATTATATGTGTGTAATTTTTTACTTGAGTCTATGAGTACAGTATGTGTACATGTGACTGAAGCTGCCCTTTTCATCCCTGAGCCATTTCTCCAGTTCCCAAGATTTTAATTTCCTTAATGTTATAGGACATTGCAAAGTAAGCAAGACATATGGAATTGTATTACAATCACTTTATTTTTAAAATAAAAAGTTTAAATGAAACAATAAGAGAGTGTTACAACACATTAATTGCCAAGAGAAACTCAGAGTGAAGTCAGGGTAGTAAATCACATCTGTAATCTCAACACTCAGAAGCAGAAGGAGGATATCCAGAATCTGGAAGCCTGGCTAGACACAGAAACATTCTCAAATTAGCTATACATTTTTTATATATTAAAAATACTTAATGCTCAATTAATTCAGAAAAAATTCACATAAAAATAAAGCACTGTTCAGAGACTCAGTTTATAGTTCTACAATCTGCAATCCAATAATTCTGTACTAACAAGTAAGGAATTCAATTCAAAATTTAAAATGTATTTCAAAATGTTATGAGTAATTTATGTTATTCATAATTTTAAAAGTTTGTATGCTTAACAAAAGAAATTCAAGTAGCCTTACTAAGTTCACTATTTCCCTGAAAGGATTATCTCACTATCACTGTAAATAAGAGGGTCATAGATAAATCAAACACATAGCTCAGAAGATAGGAGAACCAAATTTACATCTTTATTTTAATCTTCTCTAGTCAGTCCCCAATTGGGTGGTAAGTTGCCACTTCAGAATAAATGGCCAAAGTTCATTTTCCCTGGAGTTATTTCCTACATGACCTGCTCTAGTAAGTGGAATTTGTGAGCTTTAGTTTTGCTGTTATTTTTCCAGAAAAAGACAAGAAGTAAGTAGTAATTAGAGGCTATACTTAAACAGCATTTCCCTAAAATTATATTTCCAAGGAAATTAGACTTTGGCTCCAAACCCATAAAAATTCAGCAGCATAAAGCATAAAATGTACCCAATCTTAATCAATGTAAATTACACTGGGGAAAGCTATGTGTATATGCAACCAACAGTCATCCAATTTTTTCAGAGAGGTTCTCTTTGAATCAATCCTTAAAGCCATGACTTAATGAGAGAAATTCCAACACACTTTTCAAATGAAAAGTTGAATCATCTATTAGTATTCTCTGCTTTGTGTTTATTTTGTTGGATGAGAAACTTACTCTTTTCATTTCTTCTGCCCTTGGAAAGACTGTAAGGACATTACTTCCTCTGCGTATTTCAAACCCACAAATACATTTTTAAATTATGAAAAAAGTATGACACCATAATTTGTGCTAGTTTTTTTTCTAATTGAATATGATCATGGTAAAAAGAGCAATGACAAATGCAATAAAATCTAACTGTGGGCAATGTTACAGCTAGCCATTTTTAGCACATGGCAATTGATTTTCATCATTGTATTATCAATCATTCTTCGTTCCTAGTTAATACTAATTAACAGGTTTTACATGGAGTTTTATTACCTGGACTGATAATGCAACTTAAATGCCATATTTCTGGTTTGGTATTAAAACCTAAAATAGATTTATCTTCAGCTGGGATGCTCAATCTAACAGTTATCTTAAGCAGAGGGAAATTCTCAGGGACCTGCAGATGAAAAGGTGCTTCATAAGCATTTTACATTAGCAGAATCCTTGAAATGATGTCCCCACAGTGATCAGAACTACACTGAGTCCTTTTATGCTATTGATTTTGTCCAGATGTGTTGTTTTCATCCTAAACATTTAGTCTCTGCAGCCCTCAGGACGTGCTACTGTAAATGCCCAGTTCATACCTTAATAACGTGGTCCACACTTTCCTTCTCACATGCCAATCTAATTAAAGTTTCTACAGAAAATGGAAGTGACATATGTAGCAGAGCATAGAGATGTTTACATAGCAGTTTTCAGGTGTCTAACAACACTGATTAAGGTGCTAAATTGTTTACTTCTAAAGCGAGAAAGCTTAGCTTAATGTATTGCAACGATGGAAGTTTTGTTCAAATTATTGTTATGGGATTTGAGTATCACTCAATAATGAGTGATGGAAGGAACAATTAAAACAGCCCAGCTGCAAATTCAACAACTCCATTATCTCAGCCACTGTCAGGGCTGACTAAATCATAATGTGATTTCTGCTAGAAAGGAGTCATTCCAGGGACCATTTATTAGGTGTGGATGCTTTAACATTTCCCCATCTGACAGAAGAAGTTTTTCTTTAGTGTGTAGCTTATGTTAAACAAAAATTCTTCACACACTACACCACATGTGCACATACATGCACACTCACATACACACTCATACATACATGCATAAAATGCAATTTTATTTTCTTTCTTTCTTTCTTCTTCTTCTTCTTCTTCTTCTTCTTCTTCTTCTTCTTCTTCTTCTTCTTCTTCTTCTTCTTCTTCTTCTTCTTCTTCTTCTTTTCTTAAAAATTTCCACCTCCTTCCCTCTTCCCATTTCCCTCCCCCATACTCCCACTTTCCCTCCCCCTCCCTCTCCGTAAAATGCAATTTTAAAATTGAACTGGTAAGATGGCTAAGCAGCTAAAGGTGTTTGTTGCCAAGTCTGGCAAACTGAGTCGCTCCCCCTGGATAAATACATAGATAATACTCTTGAGGTTGCCCTCTATCTTCCTGACATTTTGTGCTGCTACACAGCAATCTCCCCCCAAAAAATATTAAAAATTCAAGCAAAATTAACAAACTTGATTGAGGTCTTCCTTGTGTCATCCTGCTGTCTTAAGAATGTGGATACATACTTTCCTGACTATGAGTCTCTTTGCCTTTCTAGTTAACCCAAACTTCTCCATTGTAAACTAAAAGTACAAAACATTGAATTAAATATATATACCTTGGCTAACAATGAAATAATTATAAAAGTGAATTTATTATTTCAAAACTTATTAATGGATCAAACACATTTCTGCTATAAGAATTCCAAAGACATGATAGGTTACTTTATGGGTGTCAAATAAAGACTTAGTGATGGCAAGGATTAAGTCAGTCTAGCCCTCCATTGAGAAATAAGTCAGCTCATTAAGTCAGCCCTCCATTGAGAAATAAGCAAGCAAGATGACCAGGAATATTTAGACTGTCACATCACTAAGACAACCAATCTCCTTTTAAAATAGGTTAACAAAAATCTATTTCTTTCTTTCAAATATCCCAAAATACTTGGGATTTGTAAACATCATAATTTTATGGTCTAAATAGTGCCTCTGATCCTATATATTCTTTTTAACTTTCACTTTTTGCTACAAGTATTTGAGTATAAATTTGAAATGAATAGAAATTTTTATGAGAAGAATAAATCATGCTGTGATAAGCAGACCTTAGACAAACAGAAGTAAAACATACCCTTAAACGCATAATGACTAACACTCTTTGCACATTTTTTCATTAGTAAAGATGCTATGAGAACTACCATTGTGCTCTAAAAGAGCTACATAAACAAAAAAAATTATAGTTGAAGTGTCTATCTAAACAGAAATTGTTGTGATAAGGCTGCTTGTTGATTCCCAGTTGCTCAACCTCAAAATAATCACACAGAAACTATATTATTTAGATCAATGCTTGGCCCATTAGCTCTAGCTTCTTATTGGCTAACTCTTACATATTATTTTAACCCATTTCTATCAATCTGTGTATCACCATGGGGCTGTGTCTTACCAGCTAAAGTTTTGACGTTTGTGTCCAACAGGGCTACATGGCTTCTCTCTGAATCTGCCTCCTTTCTACCAGCATTCATTCAGCTTAGTTTTCCCTGCCTACCTCTATTCCCTGTGCAGGCCCAAGACAGTTTTCTTTATTAACCAATGGTATTCACAGCACACAGAGAGGAATCTCACATCAAGAAATGGATATGTGATCATTTAAGTAATATAAATGGCTTGCTCTTGTATTAGTGTGTACCAATGTTAACATTTTGAATAATACATCAATATTCATCACTTTCAAACTCTATCACTCCATCAATCACCAACAATTTCTATTTCTTTTTTATTTATTCTTTTTTAAAAAATAAATTCTGTCTCACTAGTGTGTTCTTTGCAGATACACAGTACCATGAGATCATGCTTACAGCTCCTGAGCTGAGGAGGTAAGTTGCTTGAATATCAGGAGGAGCCATGCTAAGAATGACCTAAGTGAAATGAGAGATATAGGAGGTAAAGCTTTTATCATCTGAAAAACAAGCCAAATAATTACAACAATTTTATAAATTGTTTTTGGTTTGGCTTAAGGAAAAACTGTTAGAAAAATATGTATCTTACATGTGAAGAGGGCAAAATTCAATAGCCTCGTTCTTGACTCACTGGTTTCATTTCTCTTTGGTGTTCATCAAAATTCACAGGCATTCCACTTTAAGTCAAGAAGCTTTGACACAATCTCCGAGCAAATATGACTTTGGTAATCAAGGTCAAGAATTTCTGAAGACCAAAAGGCATCCTAAGGCAAGGCTGCTCTTTGTTTAGCTGAGCAGCGTCTCTTGTACCCATCATGGTCTCCTTGGGCTGTCGGTTAATCAGTGGTTCTGGATCAGACCCCTGGTCTTTCTCTCCTAAGGGTAATGGCATGGTTTGATATTTTTTGAAAAAGAAATAGAAGTGTAGAAAGCAGAGTCACAGCCTGCCGCCAGCACACCAAACTTACACTAGTGTTTCAGCAGCGTCTTTGTGTTCTCTGAAGTACTGCCTGGTGCCTTGTGAGCCACTCAAGACAATCAAGCATGAAGATGGCTTGACTGATGTCTGCCCGAAGCTACATTTAATGGGTACCTTTGCTTTCAGATGCCTGAACTGCACAAAAAAACATGTAATTTTTGAGAAGACTTTCTCAGCACATCTTTTGTTCTTTTCTGTCTGTATTGGTTGACAGGGAAAAAAAGTAGTTTGGGGTGAAAATATAAAATGAAAGAGAAAAAACGAATAGTAAGGATGTAGAGAAAATATTCAGAAGGGAAGGTTCATGTAAATATAAAGTTGGTATTGTACCAAGCTTGGCATTTTAAGTAGGAAATGTTTTTGATAACCTGGTAGGAAGAACAACTACTCTGAGCTAAATTCCAATAAGTTCTGATTGAATAGAAATAAGAGTAAGCAAACTGACCTTTAAAGAAAACTGTTTTTATCTATTATAGGTTTCTTGGAGTAAATATATTGTTTTTAAACTATAAACTTAAAGAGTAACTTATTTTCTGAAAAATAACATCTGTTTGCCTCTGAATCTATTGGAGCTATAAAATTATTCAGGTTTTAATCATAGAAATTTTGAATACAACTGCCATCTTAAGACACTAATTTATGATATAGATATGTCATGTATGCCTGAAAGTATTATGCAGGGTATGTAAAATTTCATAGTCTAGTATTTGGTATATGTTCTACTTAAATAAATAAATAAATTTGTTTATTTAGTCTGTTATGTGCATTATGTGTATGTATGTGCATCTGGTATGTGTTGTGTGTATGCATGTGTGTGTGTATGCTGTCTGTATAGTATGTGTGTGGTATGTGTTATGTGTGGTTTGTGTGTTTCTGTGGTATGTGTATGTATATGTTTGTGTCATAAGTGTGTACATATAGTATATGTCTGTGTGGTTTGTGTGTGATTTACACGTGTGTGTGGTTTCTGTGTGTTTGTATGTGTGTGTGATAGATATATAACTTTATTATATAACTTTATTATAGGAACATGCTTCTTTATGTGCAGAGGGTAGAGAAAGAGATTGGATTTTCTTCATAAATTCTTAGAGACAATATCTTCCATTAAACTTGGGTCTCAGGAGTTTTAGCTAACCCATTGGTCGACAAGCCCCAGTGATGCTCTGTCTTGACCCTTCCCTATTCTAAGCACTTGTAATACAAGCACACTGAAGCCATTCCCAGATTTGGGATCCAAACTCAGGCCCTCAAGTTTGTAACTAACTCTGTTATTCCACTAGGGTGTCCTGTAAGTCTTTGGCTTTGTTTTAAAAGGTTTTTCAAAAGTTGACCCAGTAGACATTGAGAATTCTTTTTACACTGAACATTTTATATTGTGACATTTAAATATCACATGTACAAATTGTATAAACCATGACATTCAGACATTTACAATTTTATATGATTTAGTGGTGTAGGAGGGCTTTCTGTGTTTGTATTGTTTTCATTTGTTAATAAAGAAACTACTTTAGGCCTGGTGATAGGGCAGAACTTAGATAGGCAGGGAGACAGAACTGAATTCTGGGAGGCAGAAAGCAGAGTCAGAGAACCGCCAGGGAGCTGCCAAGATCAGACATGCTAAATTTTTCCTGGTAAGCCACAACTTCGTGGTGATATACATATTAATAGAAATGGGTTAAATCAAGATGTGAGAGTTAGTCAACTAGAGGTTAGAGATAATGGGTCAGGCAGTAATTTAATTAATACAATTTCTATGTGGTTATTTTGGGTGTAAGTTAGCAGGATGGCCAGGACAAACAAAGGGCCACTCTCCCCGTGCCACAATTTAGCCTTTCAATATTTATTTAGTCTTTTCTTCCTTTCTTTTTCAATTATATAAGCACTTACTTTTTTGCTATAATTTTGTTTTCCTCTTCTTTAAGCACAGTTATTTGCTCAAGATACATATGTTCATCTCACCACGCAGAGTTCCCTAATTCTCTCATGACCCTCATTATCATTACTGCTTAGAGATGGCCTTAACAGTTGATTTGTGATTTTAGAATAGCATTTTTTTCTTTTTTAAGCACTTTCAATATTGTCTTATCTTTTAACTCTTTAGTGAACTCGCATATCAGTTTAGATATTGCTGTGATTTTTAGTATCATATGACGTTTTGAAGATGCTGTGATTTCCTGGCAATACTTATGCAACCTTAAAAACAGATTGTGTTTATAAGTATGGACTTCCTCAGGAACGCAATATTGTCCTGAGCATCTTTCATCTAGCAACTGTGCAGATCATGATGATTTCTACAAACTGTATTTACTCACATTAATAAGGATATATAATTAGATGTCTTAGCTTCCCAAGTGTAAATATGGTATTGGTGGAGGCCACTGCTCAGACCACAAAATAATCATACAGTAACTATATTATTTAAATCACTGCTTGGTCAATAGCTTAAGCATATTTATAGCTAATTCTTATATTATAAATTAACCTATTTTTATTAATCTGTGTATTGCCATGTAACTATGGCTTACCTGAAAGGTTTTGGAGCATGTGTCTTTGGTAGAAGCTCCATGGCTTCTCCTTGACTTCACATTGTTCCTCCAATTATTCAGTTCAGTCTTCACCACCTAGCTCTATTCTGCCCTATCTCAGGCCAAAAAGCTTCTTTATTCATTAATCAGTAATAGCAACACATATACAGAAGGACTTCCCACACCATTTCCCCTTTTCTGTTTAAACAAAAGGGAAGATTTTATTTAATAGAGTAAAATTACATATAACAAAACAGGTATTACACACAATTATAGTAACAATATTTATATCTACTTTATCTTTTATCATAACTAAGAAAAACTATAACTATAGCTAACGATTCTTCAACTCCATCAAAGATTCCAGAAGGATATACTATTACCTAAATTAACAGAAAGTGCATTGTAGGCAACTTCCAAAACACTAGAATTGACAGAGACATCTCTTTGCCTGGACAGTCACCCAAAGTTCATCTGTATCATTGGAGAATTCATCTTCAACCTATAGGCCCATAGTATTTGGTAGATTTTTCATGAAACAGAAAATTTCAAAGACACTTCTACTTATCTGGAAATTTTTTTAAATCCCCTTTATGCCTAGAAAAATATAAAGCATTTTCAGATAAACCAAATTATCAGGTGTCAAGTTACATTTTTTAGTTATGAGGTGTTGCCTGAGAAAAACGTCTTCAATTCAGTTCAGTGAAATACTGCTAGTGTTCATGACTTTGAACTCTGGTGTGCATAAAGTAAAGAGAATCTGCATTTCTACTCTACATTTCTTACAACTCATTTATTTCTTTACAGAACTATCTAGGATGCAGAATTTTGGTGACATCTTGCATGTAGGGTCCATGGAAAATATATTGGCAAAAAAAAACAGGCTTAGTAATATAGCAGTTATTAATCAGAACAGAAACTTATTTTGAAAAGCAGCATCAGATCTTTTTCTTTTCTTTTTTTTTTTTTTTTTTGGTTTTTCAAGACAGGGTTTCTCTGTGGCTTTGGAGCCTGTCCTGGAACTAGCTCTGTAGACCAGGCTGGTCTCGAACTCACAGAGATCCGCCTGCCTCTGCCTCCCAAGTGCTGGGATTAAAGGCGTGTGCCACCACCACCCGGCTCCAGTTCTTTTTCCTATAGCATTGCTGTGGGTCTCCAGTCAACATTTGTGACAGGTATGGATTTTATCTCATGGAACAGAAATTGAATCCAGTCCAAAGAGGTTGATTACTTCCATGATGTTTATGCCACTTTTTTCCAGTTAGAGTATCTTTTACAGATCTACAGAAAGGGAGAAAAGTAGAGAGAGAGAGAGAGAGAGAGAGAGAGAGAGAGAGAGAGAGAGAGAGAGAGACAATAATTTGGGGTGTTGGTTCTTTTTTTATCATATGGGTCCATGGATCAAACTCACCTTTTCAGGCTTGACACAGGCATCTTTACTCACGGAGCTATATCACTAACCCTTAGGAATGAAAATGATTTCTAACACTTATCTGTCTTGTATCAAATATTTCTTTAAAATATATTTTTGCATGGGTCTATATAATCAGTATATAAAGATTTATCTTGAGAATTGTCCACTCATCATTTCTGCATAACATTTTATGATGATCAAGGAGAACCTTAAGTGATGGTTATTATTCAATATTACTAGTGATCTTATTTTTGTTCTCTATACAGTCTCTAACAGCTTGAGCTGATATTCTTCTTACTGGTCTTAATCAACATTTTGATTAGCCCAATTTCAACCTATGGCATGTATCACACTCAAATGCAAATGCAAGTATACTAATGAATAATCTAAAATTTTTGTGTATCAAAACTTTAGCTTTTGTTAGTTTTATCATCTTTATTTTAGATTTCAAGTCAACACGCAGAGTTACAGGTTAAGGGCACTTCTTGGTTACCTAGTTGTTATTCATCAATAGACATACTTCCACCAGCCACAACCATCACTGACTCTCACTTTCCAATTGTGGTTCTTCTCCCAGCTACTTTCTGCTCTTGTCTTCATATTGTATCCATTTCATTACCACCCCCTGACCTCAAAATATCTACTGTTGCAAGGAGACTGCTTATTTGCCCCAGCTACCCTGCCCAGAAATAATCATACAGGAACTATATTAATTAAATCACTGCTTGGCCCATTAGCTCTAGCTTCTTGTTGGCTAACTCTTACATCTTAATTTAACCCATTTCTATTAATCTATATATACCATGAGGTCATGGCCTACCAGCAAAATTTCAGCACCTCTATCTCTGGGGGAAGATCCATAGCAGCCCCTGACTCCACCCTTCTTTCTCCCAACATTCAGTCTAGTCCTCCCTTCCTACTAAGTTCTGCACTATCAACAGGCCAATGCAGTTTCTTTATTCATTAATGATAATCACAGCACATATAGGGGACTCCCACATCAATCTAACTTTTCCATCTCATGGTCCCTTTTCTAGTTTCCAGATCTACAACCTCCCATACACATTATATGCACATATATATATACATGAAAAACTAGGGCCCACATTGTGAGTACATGATAATTGTCTGAGTCTATCTTATTTGGGTTAACATATGATTGATTTCATTCATTTCCAGCAGAGGTTATGATTTTATTCTTATAAAAATAATTGAATTTCATTGTGCTTACATGTTACATTTTCTGTCTGTCGTCTGTCTGTCTACCTCTGTGGGTATTTCAGATTGATGGCAGGTACCCACAAAGCCAGAGGTATTGAGTACCTTGAAGCAGGTGTTATAGGCAGTTATAAGTTTCCCACCCTGGGTGTTGGGAAACAAACTCAGCTCCTCTCCAATAGCAATACATACTCTTTTTTTTTTTTATTTTGCTGAGCTCTACATTTTTCTCTGCACTCCTCCATGCCTCTCCCATCCCATTCAACCCTCTCCCAAGGTCCCCATGCTCCCAATTTACTCAGGAAATCTTGTTATTTTTTTTTACCACCCATGTAGATTAGATCTATGTATGTCTCTCTTAGGGTCCTCATTGTTGTCTAAGTTCTCTGGGATTGTGAACTGTAGGATAGTTTTCTTTCCTTTATGTTTATAAACCACTTATGAGTGAGTACATGTGATAATTGTCTTTCTGGGTCTGGGTTACCTCACTCAAAATGATGTTTTCTAGCTCCATCCATTTGCCTGCAAAATTCAAGATGTCATAATATTTTTCTGCCATGTAGTACTACATTATGTAAATGAACCACATTTTCTTTATCCAAAGGAAAATGGATAAGCAATACACATTCTCAATGGTGAGTCATCTCGCTAGTCCCTCAGTATCTCTTTTATATGTATGAACTTAATCGCAATACATGACAATAAAATATTTTATATTTATACTACTGAATATATAGTGATAATATTATGTAAGAACTGACATTCTTTTGTGTGTATATGAGTCTATTCATATTTTTTCTGATAGGGAAATTTCTTAAAACATACTGAAGATTAAAACTATGGATATAGAACTTGGCAGTTATCTATAAGAAAATTATTAATGACCAAAGGCACTTATGAATCAAGCAGTGAATCTAATCAAATCTAGATTTTGCAATTCTATTACTTATGGATACTTGAACAAACCAAATTATACAGTTTGACTGATGTTTTAAGGGGAAATCTAAATATATAATTATGTCACTACTTTTATATTAGAAAAAATTTCTAGACATGAAATATGATTATGCAAGACATTTAGAAATGTAAGATAAACATATGATGAGATCGCCTGCAGCATTATTGTTGAAGTCATTCTCATTTTGTCTACTGCATCTCACCCTTGATGTGAAGCAGAGCTCCTTAAATATTGAAAGTTTATTTAGTATTTTTATTCACTGGAATTATGCCCACGATTTTAACAAGTATTGCATATTTCAGTTTTATATGCTGTATTTGAGTCTTTAGAGATTTTTTCCAACTCAGTAAGCTGTGATTCAGACAGAGTGCCCAGTAATAGAAATTAGTAATGCCAAAGGCATTCACCCTTAAAGTTACAATGTCAGGAGGACAGAATGTAAGTGTGCGTGTGTGTGTATGTGTGTGTGAAGTGCTTTTATTAATGTATTTGCAACTCAACTGTGTGTGTATGGCTAAGAAAGAAATATGATTTTCATATAGTTGACTGTTATGTAATTGAAAGTGATTTTTTTTGAGTCTTTGGAAAACAGTGTTGGACAAAGCACTGTGACACATTGTTTTCCTTTTTTGTTTAGTTTTGCCACATTTTTTTTGCTAAACATGAAATATAAACATTTTCACTGTTATATTTCTATACATGCATATCATTGTACTTTACTTATTCACCATTTTACCTCCTACTTATCCATTTTCTTCCCTATAAATAATCCTTCAATTTTTATGTGTATATTTGTGTGTGTATGTGCACACCAACATGCATGTACACTCTTCTGTGTGTAAATGTGACAATACTTCTTTCGAATGAATTATGGCAAAAGTGTAAATGTTATGTCATAAAGTTAAATTAGAGCAATCTAAGTTTAATTTATTATTATAGAAAGAAAATAAAAAAGAAACCTATTCAAAAATAAATTTGGTGAAACCTAAGTGCACAGCATTTCTAGATTGTGGGGGCCCATAGAAGTGAGCCTGTTCTACCTTGACTAAAGGTCAGAGAGTTTGAGCTTATTTTTGCTCTTTCAAAGTTGTTGACAACAGGTATGGCTACAAACAAGAGATTCTGACCTAAAGTGTGGTTAGTATTTAAATACAGAAGTGTAACTGCCCCACCCAGACCAAAGTTTGGAGAATTCAAGTCTATTCCTTATACTCAGTTAAGGAAGTCTGATGCCTCCTCCCCACCCCCACTTTTGGAGTGAAGTATATAAGCATGTGGAAAATAAACACGGGCAGTTCAGTATTCACTGAATTTCTCTTCTGATGCTGTTCTGTGTTTCTGCCTCTTATTTCTCTCATATCTCTGTTTCTGTTTGCTTAATAATTCTAATCCTCATGCTCCTACTCTGGAATGGGCAAATTTTGTCACAGTTGAACCCAGACACTAGATCTATGGCAGTGGACAGGAACGATGCAGGTCTTCCTAACTACTCATCTTCTTACTCACCTAAGTTCCAATGGGCATCGTGCCTTGTTCCTTTGTTATATGATCTTTAATTCATCAATATGACTTTGTATGTTTTGAAGCATTAATACTTGTCAGAGTCTTAGAGTTGTCTGGGAATGGGATGCAGTAACATGCTGTACATGTCTGACACCTAGGGGCAGTAGGCGATTCCACATAGCTTAAGCTACACCATCTTAGTTTGTGAAAGTGTGATCTACAGTGTTCATACAACAATGAAATTACCCAGCCATGCTTTTAGCACATTTAAAAACCTCTATACAAATGGATTCTCTGTGGTGTTACAATAAAAAAAAAAGCTTTCAGACAAAGCTAAATGTCTTCCAAGTACTGAGTATCTCAATTGGTGTATATAACTTGGTCAATTGGGCATACCAATGTATGTGCTAATACCACTCCTGTTTTAGAAGAGCAGTGGAAAACAGGCATGGTCCACAGTGTGTTCTCTTCATCTGTAATATTATCCACAAACAATTTCACATCCATCAACAATTTCCCACTCATTATTCTGATTGTGCAGCTTCATTCGCATATAGTCTGCACTAACACATTCAAGGTAAAACAAAAGGCTGATTGCATAGAAACTCTTAAGCTCATGGGAACACGACAGAATCTATTATTGAAATGAGGATGAAAACTGATTTGACTTCTCCCAATCCTCACTAATTCCCTCTGCTAATTCAAAATGTCCACAGAAAATCCCAGTAGGGTAGAATGTTGAAATGATAGTTTGGAATAAGAGCAACATTCAGAGAAAGCAGAGCTTTCCTTAAGTCTGTGTTCAGGCTATGCAACACTTCCATTCTGGAATCTTGCTCGTATTGAGAAAAAGAACTACACACAGTGATGCAGAGAAAGATGTAGGGTCTTCAGAGTACAGACTGATTTCCATTCCATGCATTTGGTTCCTCACTGAATCTGAATGATACCAATTATGGGATATCAGAGAGGAAATTCAGGTGGTAAAAGGCTTGAAATACATAACACAGAATAGCATGATAAAAACCTGTTATTTCAGAATGAAAAATTTTAAAGAATATGAAATCGTGCTAAAATGAAATCCTCTTAAATGTTGAAAGTGTCTCAAAAATGATTATAAAATATAGCATTCAGGACAGTAAAAGTACTATTGAATAACAAAATTTGACTGGTGACAGTCTCAGATAGTTTTATACTCAGAGGTTAATACTTTTTGAAGTATATTTTAAAAAATAAAATAATTTCTGTTAAAGTATTTTAAAGAGGTATGAAGCTGACAAAAAATTGCTGATATTAATTCTCAGCCTGAAATGTAACTACTAATTCTGTTGTTCTTAAAAGAGGAAAATATTCCATAAGCTTATTAATGTGAAGCATTTTATTTACCCTGTTCATTTGAGTGGCTACAACCACAGGCTTCTCACCACTACCTTGGAGTGTACACTACTTATAAGTACACTTTTCTTTATTGTCAAAAAGCATTTGAGCTTTGGGGAATAGATAAATTGCCTTCACCTGCATCCATGAACGCTTAGGTCCCAGATGGTGTCAAACCTGTATACATTTCTAACTTAGATATTCCAGCTCCAGTCATTGGCTTGTTTGTTTGTGATAAACTTTCTCCTTTTTCTTTCACTCCTCTACTAGAAAATTCTAATTGCCCTCTTTATTGTTGGAATAGTGTCTGACAGGACACAGAAAATGAGCCACAGGTTTTATATTACCAATATCTATGAATATACTTTTGGTGCCCTATGCATATGGAAGACATTATATCTCATCTCTGGTCAGTTTTAGAGGAAACAACATAATTTCTCAGATGAATTTTCCTCCCCATTTTGGGTTGCTATCATCAATAATTCTCTGAAGTAAATCATTGCCTCCTCTGACTTTTCATAATTTTCTCCGTGCCACTTGGATTCTAAAGCTCCTCTTTATCTCTTGCCCTGTCCTCTTAGTCAAAATTGTACCGAGTTAGCCCCTTTCAGCTGCCTTCTTAAGAAACACATCACACTCAAATTCATGCATGCAGCTTGCCTAGCCTTTTAATCTGAAAGTGGTAGCATTCAGACACAGTCCTCCTTACTGTATCAGGGCTGTCTTTTAAGTACTACCTCTACTGATCAGATATCTTAGGATGGGTCCTACTAAAACACTGAACTTAAAACAAAATACAAAAACTCCGCAGGTGTCTTAGATTCCTCGGGTAAGGGGTCTGTTTCCACATTATTATCATATTAAGGTTCAGAATTTAGGCCTCATCACCTTTGTTTGTACAAAGTTACTCTACAACAACTCAATTCAAGTACTTGAGTAATATTTTAACATTTTGTCTCTTGCATACCTTCAACGTCCATAACGACCAGTTTTAGTTTTGCTTGTTTTATGTTGGTATGATAAAACACTCATAAAAGCAACACAAGGAAAAAAAAAGTTGATTTCAGCTCACACTTCAAGGGAAGAGTTTATCATGGAATGAATATCAAAGCAGATGACCACATTACAGTCACTATCATGAGGTAAAGACAGTTGACTTCTTTTGTTGCTGCTGTACAATAGTTAAACCACTTTCATTTCCTTCAATCCTACCTTTGTGTTATTTCAAAGAACATGTCCCAGTCATCTTCCTGGCGGCTAATCTCTGTCTCAACTCCAGTTTTCCCAAGAACTCAAATATTATACTTTACAGCTCTACTAAGGATAGTATCATAGATGATATAAAGAGCATAATACCTTGTTAAGAAAATGCTACCTTGCATAAGTGATGAATGCAGACAGAATTTTCATGGTGAATCTCCACTGTTGACATCTTGAGTGGAATAACAGTAGTTGGATGGTGCACTTGCTTCAGTTGGGAATATGTAGGCAGGAACTGTGGGTTGTATAGGAGACAGTGAGCTGAGCACAAGTGTTCACTCTTCTCTGCTTCCTGACAATGAACCCCATGTTCAATCTCAAGCTCATGCCGCCATAATTGCCCTTCCATGATGGATTCATGATTAGTAAAACCCTTTTCCTTAAGTTGTTTTTACTCTTTATTTTTATGCATTTATTTATTTTATCATAGCAATAGGAAAAGTAGCAAAGACAAAAACCAAGGGTGGGGTTGTGATGTGTGCCAGATATCTGGGGAAGGTCGGGGTAAATGACAATGTGAGGATTAGAGATGGAATGGCTCTCATTAAGTCAAATTAATAATATGAATAAAGTGGTGTCAAAGAGTTAAAGCAAGAGGGTCACATAATTTGCAAGGAATATAAATTCTTTCCTGAATAGGAAAGAAAACATTGTTGTTTTTATTCCAGGGCAGAACCACAAAGGAGCAAATATCTAGAGAAGGGTGACCTTTACATATGAGGATTTGAGATTGTGAAACAATATACACTTGCAAGCTTAACTCCTCAGTTTAAAATGCTCTATAGTAACAATCAATTTGGTGTTCCTATTCTGTGTGTAGCATTTTTATTGCTGTTGATCTCTCTCTGTTCTCTGAGACAGTCTCATTCTATAGCCCAGACTGGATGAGAGCTCATGATGTAGCTTACCTGGCCTGCAGCTCATAATAATTTTCCTGCTTTAGTCACTGATTTCTGGGATTAAAAGAATAAATGGTGGCACCTAACATGACTGCAGTATCTTTCGTAAAGCAATTAGTGAGGTTTTGGGATTGTCACAAGTCTGTTTGCTGTTAGAACATTCTCTTTCTTTCCTATTGGGTATGAGGGGTAGAGCCATTTTACATTGACTTAAAATGGACTATAATGTCTACGTATGGCATGCCAGCCTTAACACTCTTGCTCTCGTTCATAGTACCTATAAAGCTGGGCCACTGGGACATTTGGATTTATAGTTAATATTTGTCCACACCACAGCATTAACAGATACTCATTGGCAAGAACTTATAGAAATGTGGTCCGTGAAATACATGTTGAAATATTACCGCTTATGTTCATGGGGTAACATGAAAATCTCCCTGGGAACAGAAAACAGAAGAGATTTTTGTGACTGGACTGTGGGCAGGTTATGAGAACATGAGCAATCAGGTTAGGGTCTATGGGCAGGAAGGGGAAGAGTTCTGCTGAAAGTGGGGAAGAGTGCTGAATGGGGGTGCATTTTGGGGTCAGGTAAAAACCTGACATAAGGGAATCTCCTAAAGAATCTACAAGAATGATCCCAGCCTAGACTCCTAACAGTAGTGGATATGTAACCTGAATTGGCCTTCTCCTGTGACCAGGTGCTGAGCAAAATTGTCATCAGAGAGGCTTCATCCAGCAAACTGATGGAAACAGATGCACAACCACAGCTGATCATTTGGCAGAGTTTGGGGAATTCTTCAAAAGGGGAAAGGATTGTAGGATTCAGAGTAATCAAGAACACCACAAGAAACCTCACAGAATCAACTAACCTGGGCTAATCGGGGCTCACACTGGACAACCGGAAAGCCTTCATGGGCATGACCTAGGCCTCTGTGTATATGTTACAGTTGTATAGATTAGTCCTCTTGTGGGACCTCTAACACTGGGGAAATGGGCTGTCTCAGATTCTTTTACTGATGTTTGGGACCCTATTCCTCATACTGGGTCATTTTTCTCAGCCTTTATACAATGGGAGGTACTGAATCTTACTGTTACTTAATATGCCATGTTTTGTTGATACTCATGGGACACCTGCCCTTTCCTGAATAGAAGAAGAGGGGGAGTGGATTGGGGGTTGGAAACAGAGGGGGCATAGTGGGGAAGACTGGGAAGAGAGGAAGGAGGGGAAACTGCAGCCAGGATGTAAAATAAATGAATAAATAAATTTACAATTACAAAATCAGAAATATTACAGCTTATGCAAAATATAAATATTTAGTATTCAAATGTCAAAGTTTAAGGAGTTTTACAAAGGATACATACTGTAAGAAAATGTTGATTTATCACAGATATGAGTATCAATTTGTAAATAGAATATCTCAACTCTTTCCATGCCAATAATAAAAATGCTTCTAAAAACAAAGAAACAAGAAACAAAAAAACATTGATACTTAACCAAAGGAGATATATAGTACAGAAAACAATTAAATGAAGAGGTGTGTAATCATATGAGGTTCCCCTTTGTATGCTATGAAAATGTTTTGTTGCCATTGGTTAATAAAATTGGCATTTGGCCCAATGACTTAGCAGAATATAGTCAAGCTGGAATATATATATATATATATATATATATATATATATATATATATATATATATATATACATACGTGTGTGTGTGTGTGTGTGTGTGTGTGGAGAGAGAGAGAGAGAGAGAGAGAGAGAGAGAGAGAGAGAGAGAGAGAGAAGGCAGAGAGAGTCAAGGAGATGCCTTGTAGATGCCAAAGAAGACAGATACTGGATCCTTACCAGTAAGCCACCGCCTCATGCTGATACATAGATTAACAGTAGTGGGTTAATTCATAATGTAAGAACTAGCTAGAAATATGCCTGAATCATTGGCTGAACGGTGTTGTAATTAATATAGTTTCTGTGTGATTATTCAGATTTGAACAGTTGGAAAACAAAACAGCAGTCCCTACTTGCAGTATAACTTCATTGGCTGCTAGGAAAAAACTAGTTAAAACCTCTATTTATATTCTTCTACATACCTATAACAACAATGGTTAAATGAAACACTAACCACATCAACTCTCAAGGAATGATGAGGATGAACTGAAATTTGCATGAAGTGATTGTTGGATGCAAAATGTACAATCACTTCCCAAAGTTTGACTCTTGAAAAGTTGAACTCTCAGTAATTCAAGATAGTCACGCAATACAATGGTGAGAGTGTATCTACACAAGAGTTCATACACATTTCCTTTTGCTTTTAATCTGACAGAAGGAAGGTATTAAAACTAGTGGGATAACTCAATAGATTTTGTATTTCAGATTTTTGGAGAGAGGATGGTAAGATATTCAGACACCTCAACCAGAATTCCCCCCAAATTGATTATTTTGGATGAATTATGTGCTTATGGAAGTGATTAGTTAATGACACCTCTTCACAGTAATACTGAAGAGTTTGGGATCCATAATTTTGCCACCAGGAAACAGTCTAGGTAGGCAGTAGGCTATTCTTATTCTCCTAGAAAAGATTCAGTAGAGATGAATCTCAAAGTAATTACGCTATGTGAAGAAGAAAATGGAGATAATGATTGCATTTCACAAATACCATTTAAAGTAATCAGGAAAAACCCTTTTTACAGTGATAGAAAGTGTGTGGTGAATGAGAAAAAGCGAGGAAGTGGGTGTGAGAGGCAGAGTAAGGATGACAGAAGACATTTTCAAGATGGTAAATGTGTGGGGAAATTTTAATTGAACGAAGCTTGAAACATGTGGTGTTTCTGTTGGTGTTGTTTGGTTTCTGTTATAAGCATTCGTGGGTATAAATCTTTCCTGAAGATTCTGTGTCTTTAAGTCCAGTTACTAACCTGTGGTCTGTTTCAGAGCTGTTTTAAAGCCACTTGATACTGGTTGTTTGAGAATCAGGTCTAGCACTTAAATAAGAGATGTAATAAAAGACCCTCACCCCGGGTATATCACCCAAACTGCTAGCATTGTAACGCCGCTTGCAAGACCTAAGACACTCTCTGAGGGTCTTTCAGTAAGAGATAAGAATTATCTCTGTTCTGATCCAAACTAAGGTAAAGATAAATGAACAATAAAACAAACTGAACAAAGAACCGAAAGAAGTTGTGGGAAAGCAGGGTCAAAAAAAAATACAGAAAGGAAGGGGAAAAAGTGAGATCTACAAAGATCACATTAACCCTATCCTTTTAAAAATGATTTGATTTATTTTTTATTTTATGAGCGTGGGTGTTTTTTCTAGTATGCTTGTGTGTGCATCACACCATGTCGAAGTCAAGAAGCCAGACGAGGACATCAGATGAACTGGAGTGGCTATTAGTCATCAAATGGGTACCACGAACTGAACTCAAGTCTACTGCAAGAGCAGCAAGAACTTTTAACCATCAAACCATATTGCCAGAATTGTATGTTTCATTTGTATTTGTTTATTTCCTAGTATATTCTTTTAGGTCATTACAAATAAAACCTCTCATCTCATTCTGGCAGAAAACACAAAATATCAACAAGAAAATCTTCTACCTTGAAAGGCTATTAAAGGATTCTCTGCCCTTTCCTCAAGGTCTACTGCTATTTTTCTTCAGGAGACGACCCTGTGCTTCAATTGCTTTTTAAAGCCCACTTAGGATAAAATATCCAAAGCCTTGTGGAATATATATATTGATTTCCATTCTCCTTAATGACAAATCAAACATTCCACAGCTATGCATGTGGCTCTTTTCACATGTCACTCATGTTTGCTGTAGGCAAGCCCTCTTTTTTCTCACTTTCAGTCTATTAGAGATTGTATGTATTGGTCTATAAGACAACACTTTTATTTTCTTGTGTTTCTTTCTGCTAGCCTCTGGTTGTTTTATTAGTTCTCGGATGATTTATGTATTTTCAGTGACTAGGTGCCTGGAAGGTAAGATGAATAGAGGTACTTTTATAGTAATATTTGAAAAATAGTTCAAGGCTTGAAAAAGCAAACTTATTAGGAACTCAAAATTAAAATGAATGTTTTCTTTGCCACGCTACTCTTATGCAATAGTACAAGAGTCATGAAGAGAGCTTTTTGATAAATGTTTCTTTTTGTTGTTTTCTATCCATAGAACATCAATGTCAAATATGAATCCTAAGTCATTATCATAAGATACTTGCATATTTCTTTCAGAGTTCTGTTCTGAAAGCTACAATCCTAAGGTACATGAATTCTGGGACATTTAGAACTCTGAAGTATTGAAAACAAATGCTAGTCAACATATAGTGAAGACTTCCCATGACATTTCTTTATGGAAGCATAGGATATTTCTATTATTCTTTCATACAGAAACTTATTTTAATATCAACATATTAGTATTTAAATAAAAATCTATGTGTTTGCATGCCTTTATTTTTATTAAATTCAAAGGTATTTGAATATAAAGGGACTTCTTCATGCCCATATCTTTAAAAGAAGGAATTCTCAGTATGATTCTTATATTGTGGAAAAATAAATACCACCTAGCTTTCTTAAGACACAATTCTGAATACGTTACAAGATGTTCAGTTGATACTAATATTGCAAGTCTTATCAGTTCTGTTCTTGAAACATTAATTTCCCATTAAGCTTAAATAGCCACCAAGAAGCATATGATGTTGTTAAGGATTATTTTTTGTGTCATATATGACTTACATAATTTATTTGAATTTATCTTGCCATGAAAGAAAAAAATTAAAAAGAGTTTGGGGATAAAATATCCTTATTTGTAACAGGGTAATAATAGTATACTTTCTTAGCTAAGCTACTAACAGACAGAGTCTGAAAAGGAATGCCAAGTGTCACTGAGTAGCAAAGAAGTGTTCTGGAAAAGACTGAGGTCAAATATGAGAAGCGATTCACCTTATTACTCTCCATAATAGATACACTTCTAATGATAGTTCATAACCTGTATGAAGGTGATTACAATAACCATTCAGGCAATCAGCTCGATTCTGATGAGGTGTGCAGGGCCAGTGAGGAGAGCAGGAAAAGGACAGGGTCATGTTTGGACTCTAATGATGTAGAAAAACAGCCACTGAAAGTACCTAAATGTAAACCAGACTCATGGAAGAAGAGAAGAAGACAGGGTTGTTAAGAACACAAAACATGAAAGATCTTTGAGGAGCATGTAGAGGGTATGAGAGAGCAATAGTTTATTGAGAATGATGAGAGAAGAGGAAGAACACCATAAGATGAGCTGAAAGTAACAATAACATAGATCTAGGATCACTAACTACTGCAGAAGCCATCTTATGAAAATGCAGATACTGCCAAACAAAAGCTAATACAAGGCATCAACAAACTATTGAATTGTTTTTAATATCAGGGAGACTTACTATGGATATTCTCAGGATGAAAAAAAAAAACTCAATAATGAGACAAAGGCTGAAGCTATTGGAATGTGATGTAGGTTAAGGGTCAATATATTTGAGCGTTGGGAAGCATCTTGCTCTAATTACATATACAAAGATTTTCTAGATATGGTAGAGGTAGCCAAAGCCCTTTCACAAGTTAAGAAAGTATGATAATTAAAAAAATAAAATAAATAAAAAAGAAAGGAGTTGGAATGAGAATGAACAAATGACTAATTTTGAATGTCAGAAATATCTGCTGTGTTAACCATCTTAATGATCTAAGAAATAAATTGTCCTCGCAATCATGTCAGACCCCATGGATGTGAATCCATTCTACCTTGGTCAGGGTTCAGAGAGTTCAGGCCTGTTCTTACTCCTTCAAGGTTATGACAGGAAGTTTGACTCAGGGTGTGGCTGTCTGCAGGATTCTTGGCCTAAAGTGTGAACACTGCATGTCCTGACTAAACAGAATAATTATCTCACAGGATAGTTACTTGACATTTCAGGTTTTGATGAGGTAATGGCTCTATTTGTTCTATGTATCATGGTAAAGCAGTCTTTTGCCTTCTTCCCCTGCTTTTGGATTGGGGTATGTAAGCATATGGAAAACAAACGTGGCCAAATTCAGTATTCACTGAGTTGCCCTCCCAACCCTATTCTGTGTTTCTGTCTTTTTATTTTGTATCTCTGGGTTTTTTTTGTTGTTGTTGTTCTTATCAGAAAGTATTTGATAAGAAAATGGGGTTCAAAGGAACTTTAAATTTCTCAGGTGCTGGTTGTGTCCATGAAGGCAGACAGTGGTATGGGAGTATTCTGAGATTAATTAGATAATTTTGAGAGTGGACATAATGGAAGAACAGGGTGCTGTAGGAACTCCTTCCGACAGTAGCCTTTAAGTTACCAGCCCACTTGGGCATGGCCTCTTATACTATAAATGGCAATGTAAAGTGTGTGCCCTCCCTCTTCTGGCTGCTGGATTCAGTTTCTGTTTTCTCAGTTTGTGCAAAGGACTGTGATTTGTGAGTCTACCCCTTTATTACACAAAATTCTGAGCTACTGTGGAATTTCTTTTTAATGTCCATCTTCAGCAGAGGTTTCCATGTAAACTCAATGGGTGATCCAGAAAATAAAGGATAATATTATGACCTCAGAACAGTTTCAGTAAAAGAGAATGAGGCAACAGTGTATAGGACCCAAGAGAGAATGTGTTTTATGTGTCATAGTTGGGTAACAATGTAATTTATCATCCAAAGTGGGGCACATTTGAGAGCAAAAGAAGGTACAGACTAAATACAATGTGTGGGAAATCAGAATAAATTGTTCTGTCATTAGGCAACTCATGATAAATGACCAGTTTGTTCACAATGATGAAAACAAATTTTTAAAAGACCACACCAATTTGGGGAAAGTGTCTAGGAAATGGTCTAAATCTATGTGGATTTGGAGAACGGTTGTAGTTGGAGGCTAAAAATCCTGGAAGTAAAGAGAGGGTTATAGTGGGTTAGATTTCAGAAGCTTAATAGATACTGTGATTGTGGTTAATGAAATAATTTACTGATGCTGGAATGCTGAAGAGGAAGAATTCATTGAAGTTCAGAATGCTGCAGTGTCTAAGGATAAAACATAGATGTTTATTTTCCCACTCATTTAAAATTGTCAAGGAAGATAGTGGAATCAATAGTGGAGACTTTGGAAGCCAGAGGCCATAGTGCTCAAAGATGGCCGTGGAATGAGCCTGAGAGGGTCAGTCAGTAGCAAGGCTGAGGTCCGGGTGATGTGATACTCAATGAAGATAGTTTTATAAGAAGGCACTAGAAGTTTGTTAATGGTTATTAAGAAAATGAATATCTTTGGCTGCCATGGCTTCATGTCATTAAGTGTTTGAATCATCCTTGATCCTATGTTCACTCTACAACTTTGATTATAATTTCACTTTCAATGCTCCCAGGGAAAGAATTAACTTTGTACTAATAACATGCGCCGCTTTTACATGTCTGTTGCAATCTTTATTTTAAATTATTAAACTAGACTTCTCATTATAATCACAAGTTTTAAATTTCTGATTAGAATTACATTTCTGCTTTCCCTATCCTTCCACAAACTCTCCCATATACCCTTCTTCATTCTCTTTCAAATTCATGGGCTCTCTTTTCATTAGTTATTGCATGCATATATGTACGTACACATATATTTCTAAACATCACCTGCTCAGTCTGCATAATATTACTATATGTCAATTTTCAGGGCTAATCATTTGGCATCGGATAACTATTTGATGTGCTTTTTCCCGGGGAAGACTCTTTCTCCTACTCTTAGCACTCCTTAGTTGCATATAGTTTTTTGTGTATGGTAGAGGCCTCATGGTCTTTTTCATGTTCACACTGGTATATTATTGGTGTCATTCTTGTTAAGCTCATTTTGCTGCGATTTTATGGGTATAACATCTGATATTACATGGAGTCACAATATCACAGCATACTCGCTGATCTTCTGGCTCTTTCAAACTTTTTTTCTTTGGCAATATTCCCTCTGAGCCTTGGTTGGGGTTGTCATATTGTAGGTGTGTCTATTGAGAATGGGCAACTCTACATGTAGATAAGTGGTTTTCTGTACTTGCCTTTGTCTGTTGCACAGAGAGGTTTCCTTGATGAGTGATGAAGACTACACATCTCTGTGAGTCAAAAGAAAAATATTTACATTGTTATAAGAGATTATGATGGATTAGTAAGAAGTGATTACAAATTCTTCTCTAATAATCATAACATCACTAGCATACATTATTTATGTAGGTTTCCTGTACCAGCTATGGTTTCCTCTTGCTGAGCAGGTAGGTAGTCATAGTCCAATTATAGTGTTATTCATCACCACCAAAGTATATGTGCCAATACTGGACCCTTAGGGTTATCATTTCATGCTGATCCTTAGAATGGTTCACAGATGTTACAATGGGTGGAACTGTTGCTTGCCTTCCTCCTTTGGGAGCTTGCATGGTGCCTCTGGTGCCATGAAACCTAATCCTCAGGGAGGAGGCATTTAGGTTAGTTTCAGCTCATGGATCTATGGACACTCTTTCTGAAGTTCAAAGTGTCTTCAGCAATAGGAACTTATCACTCATCTCAGGGAGTCAACCAAGGGAAATAGAAACAGGCTGTATGTTTTCTTTTCTTTTCTCCTGAAAAGACTTAGTTAACAAGCTAAAGAGGAATTTTTATGTACGGTATTGGAGTTTTATCAGATGATCCTGGACTCTTGGAGGAAGCATTTTACTGGCAAATAAAATGTGTTCATTAAATTGATGCATATTTATATACATAATTGTGTGTATTATACTTTTTTAAAGCAAGTTGTTAATAGTATATTTCTATATAACTTTTTCAGACATCCTTATTGCTTTTTATTTAATTTCCTCCTGCTGTATATACTTTATTTCCACTCTTTAAAGAGCCTTACTTTTATATTTTCCTGATCATATCACTTATTCTCTACTCTCCTCCTCTGTATGATTTCCCAATCCCTCTATCCTGTTTCACTTTCCTGGTTTCTGAAATACTCTAGGCTATGCACTTGCACCTGAAGACTTGGAGTTAGCTAAGTGTCTCCAAAGAAAGGGAACATAAGACATTTGTCTTTTTAGAGCTGGCTTACCACAAGAAATATGACCATTTCTAGTCTACCCATTTTCTGCAAACTTCATTAGTTCAGGTTTTCCTTTAAAGATTAATAGTACTTGACAGTATACATATATAGCAATATATATGCGTATATACATATATATACACACACATACGTAGTTCATATTTTCATTATCCATTTATTGGTTGAAGGAGTTTTAAGTTGCTTTCATTTTCTAGCTATTGTGACTAAATCATCAATGAACATGGCTCTCTCTCTATAGGTAGATAGAT